>NC_091140.1:1944215-2674672 GCF_041381155.1 Argopecten irradians | reverse complement strand
ATGAAAGAAACCCTGGAAAAAGCCCGTCAAAAATACAGGTAAGCATTAATATTTATAGGGGTAAATATATATGGTCATTTCAAAGTAGGTGATTATCTTCTAAGGAAATATCAGACACTATATATTAAGCTCCAAGTGGCAAAGGTAACTTGACCTGAAATTATGGTATATTAGTATCATATCAACATGATTTCAAAACAAAAAATATTGATCGACATAGCAAGAGTACAAGTCTGTCTAAACAATACATTGTACACCAATAGTCAGGGGAGACTACTGAGAATGTACGTAACCTGGGCGGAATGCAGACATGATGCCTGGTATGCAATTTAAACAAATAAAAATAAACATGACTAGAAAAACTTATATTTCTAAATTGCTATCTGCAATAAAGATTTAAGATTCACAAAACGCGTCAAACGATACACTTTTTCGACCAAAAGCTAAAAACTAAGGTATTTGCTCCCTCAAGCAGAATGCTTGATACATAAATAATATAAATCAAATTCAATGTGTGAAAAAGTCTGATATTTGTATCATAGAAATTGAAGTAAAAATTGTATTTGGCGAATGTCTAGCGAGATTTGAACACTTCCCATCTAGAGTTTTTGTCCTTTCGAAATTCAAGTCGAACACCCTTTGGAGATTCCCTTATCGCTGTTTGGAGACCATCATCCTTTCTCATCTTGTATGCGACTTTGGCAAGCTCAGAGCGCTCCTTCTTCAAGGTGGCGGGTAGATCAGTGCGTACTGACATTCTGGAGGATCTATCGATATTTTTCGCAGCAGCCAAAACCAAGTTCCTGATTTTTATCCGAGTGAATTTGACAATTAATGCATTGGGTCGTGATTTGTCAGCCTCGTTAGTATCATCATGGATGAGTTTTGGAATTCTATGCGCGTTAGCGACCGACAGTAAAATAGATTTAACTAGATCAGCGTCAAGTTTAAGAGACGATTTCATGAAATCACACAGGGTATCTTCAACCACTTCATTACTTGGCTCATTGACACCGTAGATTAACAAATTATATTTCCTGCTACGGAATTCCTGATAGATTAGTTCGTTTTCAAGAAGAGATATACGCTCTTCGAGCTCACTGATATGTGTTTTCTTCACGCTTACTGTTTTGAGTGATTCGATTTCTTGATTTACGAAACTCAGACCCGACTCAAGTTCTTTCATCACTTTCCTTCGATTGTAGCGACTTTTTCAAAAACACAATCAATTCTACTGGTGAGTTTATTTGTAGATGAGACAATAAGTTCTTTCAAATCTTTGTTTGTTACCTCAGTGTTGTGTACATTTGTGCCTTTCTCCTTTTCTCGGCTACTGTTGCCTCTCGCACACGTGTTTTGCCTGGAGTCCGCCATTTTGTTTTCTGTCAGAGTACTATCCTCTCCAGGAGTGCTCTCGGGAGTAGTGTCTTCGCTTCTTAGAAAGTATTTTGCGATCTGATGATTCGGTCTTCCCTTAGAATTACCCTTTGACCCCTTTCCGTGTCCATGGGGCATCTCCCGGGTTTAAGTTTCTCAGCCCATGTGAAGGCACGCCATTTTGCCTCAAACCGGAAACCGGAAGTCGGTTTAATATCTTATTATCAGACAGGGGCACTTAATGATATGCCTTGTTTAGATGGTGAAGAAAAGCCAGAGTAACCTGAGAAAAAACACCACCAACCATTGTCAGCATCTGGCAACTTCCCCACATGAGATTTGAATACTTGTGGTAATATGTTGGGACATTTTAACCACTTGCCCACCCTTTAGAGGGGAGTTTTTACTGCATATATAGCTTAATGAAACATCAAAATTGTAATACATTTCTAGCTAAGCTAGTAAAGATTAATAAACCTGATTCACATTTATTTCTTTAAACATATTTTCTGAATTTATATTTCCAGATCAACACATGTGATCAGAATGTGGCGAGGTGTTGTGAAATCATTGAGCTTAACGGCAAGGTCCAGGGACAGCTCTTCAAACTCCTCAGTGTCACTGCTGAGGCCGGTAAGTCCGAACATAACTTTGTCAAAACTCCTTAACATTTTTTTTTTTTTTTTAGATATTCTCTTATCGCCATTATTTACCTTATTTCATATTTCAAGCTCATTTTCAAATAGCAATGAGCCAACTTTTTTCCATTGCTGAAAAAAATATTGCTTTAAAAGAAATGCTGGTTTAAATGTTGGTTGTTCAAAAGAATTGCTGATTTGAATTTTTCTTGGACTACAGTTCTTGTCTTAACTGTTGTGCATCTATATTTGTATTATCACACAATGTAATGGATCAGTATTTCTGCTGAACATCTGCTGATTTTCTGAATGCAAATTGAAATACAAAATTATTCAAATATTTCCCATACAAACATGCTTGAATTGTTCTGTAAGAGTACAGCTCGGGACACAATAGAACTCAGACACCAGTAATACACCATTGTATACACAAGTCTTAAACAATCGATACTCTAATGGAATATACTATTGGTGATAATTTATTTATGTTAAAGGTCGCTGAAATCACTGTTTTGGAACGGAGCAAATAAAATGGGCCAATTGAATTTACAATTTGATGTTAACTATAGCCCATTGTTTGTATCAATATACAGCAGGGTGTGAACACGTCCAGGTTTATTATACATAGTCAGTGTAAGTTCCTTGATTAGTCCAAACAAGACTTGTGGAAATAGGACTTCATATTCACTAGGCCAAAGATCAGAAATAACCAATGTCAGGCATGTTAATACATCATTGTCAGTAACTGATAAAAGACTTCCTTATGATATTGGTTTGCTTTAGAAAGGTTTCAATTTTCCAGACATAAAATGTGATGAGAATGTGGATATTATCTTTTTCCCCCTGTTATTGGCTTCATTCTTCCTGTCTACCTAGATACTGTCACTCTTTTGGCCTTGGGTTTGTGTTTACCCCGTGAGAATGACTTTAGGACTTACAGCATAGATATACATCATTTGTGTAACATATAATCAAGAAATAAAGGATCCTCAACATCCAAGAAGTGTTCTTTTTCCTTTATTTTGGTCAGGATATTGATGTGGTCGACATGTTTCGACCGCTAGGCGGCCGTCATCAGGATCATCTATAACGTCATAATGTTTACTTAACAACTGTAACCAATTCGAACCGCAAATGTGTACTTCAGGGTAGATAAAATTTGTAAAAGTTGTCCTGATGACGGCCGCCTAGCGGTCGAAACATGTCGACCACATCAATATCCTGACCAAAATAAAGGAAAAAGAACACTACTTGGATGTTGAGGATCCTTTATTTCTTGATTATATGTTTTCCACATAAGAAGGAGCCCTACTGAATACCGCAAGGACGCAAGGTATCTATCCATCAAGTGTACCGTTATTTGAAACAAGATGAACGTTGGTTCTTTTCTTCATATCTTATTCCCCTAGTGTAACACTTTTATGTTAAGGATTAGAACAAAGGAAGAGAAGTTTGCTTTATCACAAGGCTGTGTACCTTGCTGGTCGTAATTTTCAATCTTCTTCAGTAGGGTACCACTAAGTCTATTATATCATGTTGTCATCATGTTCCGCACCATAACAAGAAATAAGATACAATGAACCTTTGATAATCCGGACACTTTTGATCCTAGCCTAAACTGTCCGGATTAAACATTTTCAGATTTAGCTAAATTCTGTGTTCTTAGTCAATGTATCATGTATTAGTATTACAGTAATCAGTTCCCTAACATTTCCGTTGGAACTATTGGCGTACAGATTATCAGGGGATCATTGTAGTCTAGTATACTGCAGCCCCCTAAAGCACCGAGCACATACCTACAGTTTTTTTCTCAGCTATTATGATAGGCCATTAAGTCAAATGATTTATATGTTTGATAATATCATTAAAGATAATTAATAGAATGAACTTGCATTCATGTAAGTGCGTATTGCATTAGATAGTCTGTATGGGGGCCTGGCTATCATTAAGTCCTGCCTCCTCCCATTTATCTGTTTAATATTCTGTGTTATACTGTTACAGGTGGTCTGTATGGGGGCCTGGCTATCATTAAGTCCTGCCTCCTCCCATTTATCTGTTTAACATTCTGTGTTATACTGTTACAGGTGGTCTGTATGGGGGCCTGGCTATCATTAAGTCCCGCCTCCTCCCATTTATCTGTTTAATATTCTGTGTTATACTGTTACAGGTGGTCTGTATGGGGGCCTGGCTATCATTAAGTCCTGCCTCCTCCCATTTATCTGTTTAACATTCTGTGTTATACTGTTACAGGTGGTCTGTATGTGGGTGTGGCTGTCATTAAGTCCCGCCTCCTCCCATTTATCTGTTTAATATTCTGTGTTATACTGTTACAGGTGGTCTGTATGGTGGAGCGGCCATTATTAAGCCCCGCCTCCTCCCATTTATCTGTTTAACATTCTGTGTTATACTGTTACAGGTGGTCTGTATGGTGGAGCGGCCATCATTAAGTCCCGCCTCCTCCCATTTATCTGTTTAACATTCAGTGTTATACTGTTACAGGTGGTCTGTATGGTGGAGCGGCCATTATTAAGTCCCGCCTCCTCCCATTTATCTGTTTAACATTCTGTGTTATACTGTTACAGGTGGTCTGTATGGTGGAGCGGCCATCATTAAGTCCCGCCTCCTCCCATTTATCTGTTTAACATTCTGTGTTATACTGTTACAGGTGGTCTGTATGGTGGAGCGGCCATCATTAAGTCCCGCCTCCTCCCATTTATCTGTTTAACATTCTGTGTTATACTGTTACAGGTGGTCTGTATGGTGGAGCGGCCATTATTAAGTCCCGCCTCCTCCCATTTATCTGTTTAACATTCTGTGTTATACTGTTTACAGGTGTGGTCTGTATGGTGGAGCGGCCATTATTAAGCCCCGCCTCCTCCCATTTATCTGTTTAATATTCTGTGTTATACTGTTACAGGTGGTCTGTATGGGGGAGCAGCCATTATTAAGTCCTGCCTCCTCCCATTTATCTGTTTAATATTCTGTGTTATACTGTTACAGGTGGTCTGTATGGTGGAGCGGCCATTATTAAGTCCTGCCTCCTCCCATTTATCTGTTTAATATTCTGTGTTATACTGTTACAGGTGGTCTGTATGGTGGAGCGGCCATTATTAAGTCCCGCCTCCTCCCATTTATCTGTTTAACATTCTGTGTTATACTGTTACAGGTGGTCTGTAAGGGGGCGTGGCTATCATTAAGTCCCACCTCCTCCCATTTATCTGTTTAACATTCTGTGTTATACTGTTACAGGTGGTCTGTATGGTGGAGCGGCCATTATTAAGTCCCGCCTCCTCCCATTTATCTGTTTAACATTCTGTGTTATACTGTTACAGGTGGTCTGTATGGTGGAGCGGCCATTATTAAGTCCCGCCTCCTCCCATTTATCTGTTTAACATTCTGTGTTATACTGTTACAGGTGGTCTGTATGTGGGTGTGGCTGTCATTAAGTCCCGCCTCCTCCCATTTATCTGTTTAACATTCTGTGTTATACTGTTACAGGTGGTCTGTATGGTGGAGCGGCCATCATTAAGTCCCGCCTCCTCCCATTTATCTGTTTAACATTCTGTGTTATACTGTTACAGGTGGTCTGTATGGTGGAGCGGCCATCATTAAGTCCCGCCTCCTCCCATTTATCTGTTTAACATTCTGTGTTATACTGTTACAGGTGGTCTGTATGGTGGAGCGGCCATCATTAAGTCCCGCCTCCTCCCATTTATCTGTTTAACATTCTGTGTTATACTGTTACAGGTGGTCTGTATGGTGGAGCGGCCATCATTAAGTCCCGCCTCCTCCATTTATCTGTTTAATATTCTGTGTTATACTGTTACAGGTGGTCTGTATGGTGGAGCGGCCATCATTAAGTCCCGCCTCCTCCCCATTTATCTTGTTTAACATTCTGTGTTATACTGTTACAGGTGGTCTGTATGGTGGAGCGGCCATCATTAAGTCCCGCCTCCTCCCATTTATCTGTTTAACATTCTGTGTTATACTGTTACAGGTGGTCTGTATGGGGGCCTGGCTATCATTAAGTCCCGCCTCCTCCCATTTATCTGTTTAACATTCTGTGTTATACTGTTACAGGTGGTCTGTATGGTGGAGCGGCCATTATTAAGTCCCGCCTCCTCCCATTTATCTGTTTAACATTCTGTGTTATACTGTTACAGGTGGTCTGTATGGTGGAGCGGCCATCATTAAGTCCCGCCTCCTCCCATTTATCTGTTTAACATTCTGTGTTATACTGTTACAGGTGGTCTGTATGGTGGAGCGGCCATTATTAAGTCCCGCCTCCTCCCATTTATCTGTTTAACATTCTGTGTTATACTGTTACAGGTGGTCTGTATGGTGGAGCGGCCATCATTAAGTCCCGCCTCCTCCCATTTATCTGTTTAATATTCTGTTTTATACTCTTACAGGTGGTCTGTATGTGGGTGTGGCTGTCATTAAGTCCCGCCTCCTCCCATTTATCTGTTTAACATTCTGTGTTATACTGTTACAGGTGGTCTGTATGGTGGAGCGGCCATCATTAAGTCCCGCCTCCTCCCATTTATCTGTTTAACATTCTGTGTTATACTGTTACAGGTGGTCTGTATGGTGGAGCGGCCATCATTAAGTCCCGCCTCCTCCCATTTATCTGTTTAACATTCTGTGTTATACTGTTACAGGTGGTCTGTATGGTGGAGCGGCCATTATTAAGTCCCGCCTCCTCCCATTTATCTGTTTAATATTCTGTGTTATACTGTTACAGGTGGTCTGTATGGTGGAGCGGCCATCATTAAGTCCCGCCTCCTCCCATTTATCTGTTTAACATTCTGTGTTATACTGTTACAGGTGGTCTGTATGGTGGAGCGGCCATTATTAAGTCCCGCCTCCTCCCATTTATCTGTTTAACATTCTGTGTTATACTGTTACAGGTGGTCTGTATGGTGGAGCGGCCATCATTAAGTCCCGCCTCCTCCCATTTATCTGTTTAACATTCTGTGTTATACTGTTACAGGTGGTCTGTATGGTGGAGCGGCCATTATTAAGTCCCGCCTCCTCCCATTCCTCGGTAGTAACTTCTTTACCACTGGAGGAGCAGTGACAGCTGATGCCAGTCTGTCTGTCCTTGCTGAGGCGGCCGGTAAAAACAGGGAGCTGGATGAACTCCAGGATATGTATGAGCAATCCCTACAGGATTTGGAGGTGGACCTTGATAGTAAGAAGGCGGAGCTACAAGATGTCAGAGATGAGTGAGTGATGATTCTGGGAATGGACAGTATGTCTGTCTATATATGATGGTGTTTGGGAGAAAGGAAGTTATGCTTGTTATAGTTTAGGAATCTTGATTTTGCCATTGAAGGTGATCAAAAAAATTGTAAATTATTGGATGGAAGAAGAGGATGGGATTATGAAATAATTGTTGATATTGGAAAGGAAGTTTTGGATATCAATTAGGAAGGTAGTTAATTGTACATTTTCAGGGATATTCTTTTTATGGATATAAGTAAATTGTTGATACAGAGTAGGGGATGAGTGTAGTATTCAACCACATCAACTGGTCTGGTGTGGAATGACACTTGCTCTTAACATGCTGCTGATTTTTCAGGCTTTTGGATGCAAAGAATGAACTTAATCGCAGCATGCGCTCTTCACAAAGTGACAAGATGTTCCTGGAAACAGAAGTACAAGAGTTGAGGAGAAAGTAAGCACCTTATTTTAATTACCCTGTTTGATTTAACTTTTCCTCTCCTTCCACAGGCTACAGGATACCAAGGAGGAGCTCAACCGAACTCTCCGCACATCTACAAGTGATAAAATGTTAACAGAGGTCGAAACTAGAGAGCTAAGGAGGAAGTAAGACAAAATTATATACATAAATTGTGGTCATGGCAACCATACTTGTGGTGACGACAGTTTCTCGCTTCTCCATAGCTCCATAGGTGTCTCTAACCCAGTCATGCATTCCTTTTCGTCTATTAACCAGGAACATGTTGATTTCAGTTTCATTTTTTTACTGGCTGCTGTCATAGGAGACTTTAGACTACATGCTTTGAAATATCTTTTTATAATAATCATCTATCAGTGTTACTTTTGGAATAGTTTGGCTGTGAATTGCATGGTACACTTAATGCCAGTAATCGTTTGGGGTTTTTTCCCCTTTCTTATTATTGCATATTCATCTAGTTATTTATGATTAAGAGATAAATCTTCAAATATACTATTATAATACAAGTTTTATTGAAATTTTTTTTGTTTTCAAGAATATGATGTTTTTCAAGGGAATTTGGGAAAAAAATACAGTTCAAAATGGGGATCTATCGCAAAAGATTTGTCATTAGACACATAGGCTGCACTCTGTCCTCCATGTTTATCACCACTCTATGTATATACCTACACAGCACTCAACCATCCGTATATCGTCTGTCAGTCCTATGGGAGCCCTGTATGTATAGTGTCATCTATAAATATACCTCTGTCATATGTATTGGTAACGGTATCTCTACTCTACCTGCTCACTTATCAGAACTTCTCACTAGTTCTAGAGAAGGACAAATTATACAACTGTATCCTTATCACTTGTAGTTTTATCATGGGAACATACTTAATGTGGATATTAAAAATTTAGAAAAACCATCTATATTCCGAGTTGAGGGTGACGATGAAACATACCTTTCATGTGTAGTTTAAATGAAGTTTTGGAGAATTGAAAGATAATTGTCTTTCCTAAGGTAAATTGTGTGTATGATTCTATATGAAGAGTTCCCACTTAATAATCTCTATATATTGTAGTCATGTAACTTTATCAACCAGTACCAGTATATCTTAGGTATATAGCAGTGTAGCTTAACCTTGATATTCAAACAGAGGGAAAATCATATTTAGTTCAGTTACGATTAGAGATGATAGAGAAACTAGGTGCTTTTGTTTTTTATGTGAGATGGGAAATGGATAGGGTGTTATTGCACGGCTGGCATGATTAAGCATTGTTTCCATGCATGTGGCTTTGCACTTGTTTTAATGATTTCAGATTTGGTGTGAAATATGTTTTTAGGTCATCTGACCGAAGTTCAGGATGACCTATTGTCATCGTGTTTCGTCCGTCGTCGTGCGCCGTCCGCCGTGCGCCGTCCGACCCCTAGGGGCTGAGGGATGACTATTTATACAAAAGCCTACTCCTCCTTAACCCTTGAGCGGATTACATCCATATTTGGTGTGAAACATCATTGGGGAAGGACAATCATATTTTATATAAATGAGCCTGGTCCGACCCCTAGGGGCTGAGGGATGGGGCCCAAAAAAGGGCAAATTTTCTTAATTTTAGCTTTAAAATCCTACTCCTCCTTCATCCTTGGATGGATTTCATCTATATTTGGTGTAAAACATCGTTGGGGAAGGACAATCATATTTTATATAAATGAGCCTGGTCCGACCCCTAGGGGCAGAGGGGCGGGGCTCCAAAAGAGGAAATTTTCTTAATTTAAGCTTTAAAATCCTACTCCTCCTTCATCCTTGAATGGATTTCATCCATATTTGGTGTGAAACATCATTGGGGAAGGACAATCATATTTTATATAAATGAGCCTGGTCCGACCCCTAGGGGCTGAGGGATGGGGCCCAAAAAAGGGCAAATTTTCTTAATTTTAGCTTTAAAATCCTACTCCTCTTTCATCCTTGGATGGATTTCATCCATATTTGGTGTGAAACATCATTGGGGAAGGACAATCATATTTTATATAAATGAGCCTGGTCCGACCCCTAGGGGCTGAGGGATGGGGCCCAAAAAAGGGCAAATTTTCTTAGTTTTAGCTTTAAAATCCTACTCCTCCTTCATCCTTGGATGGATTTCATCCATATTTGGTGTGAAACATCATTGGGGATGGACAATCATATTTTATATAAATGAGCCTTGTCCGACCCCTAGGGGCTGAGGGATGGGGCCCCAAAAGGGCAAATTTTCTTAATTTAAGCTTTAAAATCCTACTCCTCTTTCATCCTTGGATGGATTTCATCCATATTTGGTGTGAAACATCATTGGGGAAGGACATTCATATTTTATATAAATGAGCCTGGTCCGACCCCTAGGGGCTGAGGGATGGGGCCCAAAAAAGGGCAAATTTTCTTAATTTTAGCTTTAAAATCCTACTCCTCTTTCATCCTTGAATGGATTTCATCTATATTTGGTGTAAAATATCATTGGGGAAGGACAATCATATTTTATATAAATGAGCCTGGTCCGATCCCTAGGGGCTGAGGGGTGGGGCCCCGAAAGGACAAATTTTCTTAACTTTAGCTTTAAAATCCTACTTCTCCTTCATCCTTGGATGGATTTCATCCATATTTGGTGTGAAACATCGTTGGGGATAGACAATCATATTTTATATAAATGAGCCTGGTGACCCCTAGGGGCAGAGGGGCGGGGCTCCAAAAGAGGAAATTTTCTTAATTTAAGCTTTAAAATCCTACTCCTCCTTCATCCATATTTGGTGTGAAACATCATTGGGGAAGGACAATCATATATTATATAAATGAGCCTGGTCCGACCCCTAGGGGCAGAGGGGCGGGGCTCCAAAAGGGGAAATTTTCTTAATTTAAGCTTTAAAATCCTACTCCTCCTTCATCCTTGAATGGATTTCATCCATATTTGGTGTGAAACATCATTGGGGAAGGACAATCATATTTTATATAAATGAAATAGATCCGACCACTATGGGCAGAGGGGCGGGGCCCCAAAAGGGCAAATTTTCTTAATTTAAGCTTTAAAATCCTACTTCTCCTTCATCCTTGGATGGATTTCATCCATATTTGGTGTGAAACATCGTTGGGGAAGGACAATCATATTTTATATAAATGAGCCTGGTCCGACCCCTAGGGGCAGAGCTCCAAAAGGGGAAATTTTCTTAATTTAAGCTTTAAAATCCTACTCCTCCTTCATCCTTGAATGGATTTCATCCATATTTGGTGTGAAACATCATTGGGGAAGGACAATCATATTTTATATAAATGAAATAGATCCGACCACTATGGGCAGAGGGGCGGGGCTCCAAAAGGTCAAATTTTCTTAATTTAAGTTAGATCCTACTCCTCCCTCATCCTTGGATGGATTTCATCCATATTTGGTGTAAAACATCATTGGGGAAGGACAATCATATTTTTATATAAATGAGCCTGGTCCGACCCCTAGGGACAGAGGGACGGGGCCTAAAAAGGGGAAATTTTCTTAATTTAAGCTTTAAAATCCTACTAGTCCTTCATCCCTTGGATGGATTTCATCCATATTTGGTGTGAAACATCATTGGGGAAGGACAATCGTATTTTATATATATGAGTCTGGTCCGACCCCTAGGGGCTGAGGTGTGGGGCCCCAAAAGGGCAAATTTTCTTAATGTTAGCTGGCCCACTTCCTGTTTTCAGATTTTGGTCTCCAATCTCAATGAAAATTGGTCTATAGGGGTTTAAATTAATGCCGAACAACATGCAAACATTTTCATTAAGTCTTTGGTTTTCCAAGATGGCCGCTGGCCCACTTCCTGTTTTCAGGTTTCAGTCTCCAATCTCAAGGAAAATTGGTCTATAGGGGTTTTAATTGATTCTGAAGGGGAACTTTAGGTGAGGACAATCATATTTTATAAAGGACCGAGCTAAGACCCATGGGGATAGTATGGCGGATGTCCAAAATGGAAGCTTTGCTGAAATTTGGCTTTAAAATCCGTAAATGGGTTACAACCATATATGGATGAAGGGCTACCAAGTTTGTTCAACGAATGACATTTACCTATTTCAGAAACTTACATATTCAACTAAGGAGTTCCTTGTATTGTTTATATTAATCGTTAACCAATACTTTATACTGTGACTTTGTTGTTTTGTGCAATGAGTCAGATGACCGTTAATTATAAGGCCCATGGGCCTCTTGTTTATGTAAATAATGAATTGAATAAATACAAAGAAATTTTCCTTTTTATAGAAATATTAAGACAATCACTTGACAAAGTATGAACATATGAGTCATTCCTGGTAATGGTTCACACTTGAACAGGTTATGTGATTTTTTCATGTACCAGGAATTTTCTTAATTTAGTTTTCACTTTAAAATTGGATATGCTCTTACTGACATTGATTTAGAATGTATATGTTGATGTTAATAATGAATTAGTTGTTGAATATACTTCATGTTTTTTTGTATTATGTATATGTCACATGATTTATGTTGCTATATATATAAACATTTAATTCACCAATAATTGAAGGAATACAATTGTTCCAATATATTGTAATTATGACTATTGTGTACTAGTGATAATGATCACCAGTGATCACTGGTACATATACTACACTCTACACCAGCACCTTGTATATCACTCCGTCTAATGTCTGTCACCATAACGCTACTGTGATGAGCATCTCATTTTCAAGTTTAAAGAAAGATTATGGATATTGTTAAAAAAATAAAATAACTGATCAATTTTCTGATTGACTGTATAAGGAACAAAGACATTACGGTTGTTGGGTCAGGTCGAAGCTGGACAGGTTTTAGCCTGTAAGGCAACCATCTTTGTTACAGGGTTCGTGTACAGATTCCAGTGTTGTTTAACCTTTGATATGACCTGATAACTTTAATGCTGTAGTTCTGCCGTCTCATCACAGGAGCAAGTCACAGCTACTGAGTCACTTATAGTCACTTAGGTCACAGCTACTGAGTCACTCATAGTCACTTAGGTCACAGCTACTGAATCACTCATAGTCACTTAGGTCACAGCTACTGAGTCACTCATAGTCACTTAGGTCACAGCTACTGAGTCACTCATAGTCACTTAGGTCACAGCTACTGAGTCACTCATAGTCACTTAGGTCACAGCTACTGAGTCACTCATAGTCACTTAGGTCACAGCTACTGAGTCACTCATAGTCACTTAGGTCACAGCTACTGAGTCACTCATAGTCACTTAGGTCACTAGTCACAAGGGCTACTGTCACAGCTTTAGACCAATAGTGACTTGAATGACCACCAGATAACATGCCATGTAATGGTCAGTACAGCTACTAGTTGTCACAGATACCTAGCCACCACATTATAGTCACTGTGTAACAGTGTCAAAGCGGCTGAGCTATTGTACGAGTCACAAGGGCTACTGTCACAGCTTTAGATCAATAGTCACTAGAATGACCACCAGATAACATGTCATGTAATGGTCAGTACAGCTACTAGTTGTCACAGACACTTAGCTACCACATTATAGTCACTGTGGCTGAACCAAAGTTATGGCCACGGTGTGGCCACTATCACATTCTCGTAGATATTAGTGGCACATGTATACTAGAGCTTGCTAATCTGCGATAATCACCAGCTTTACTACTATATAGTATTTCAGCCTTTGACACAATGCCAATATTCCACCATTGTTACAGATATCTTAGGCCATATAAAAATTTCAATGAATAGCTTCAGTAGATCAGCACATTTGTAAACCTACTACAACACAAAAAATGCTAAGCTAATCAGATTTGATAGGGACAGAGGCACACGCATGTTGCTGGCATTTGTCACGCCTGGCCAGAAGTCATTATAGTAGGCTGTGTTGGTGTGTGTTCATTCCAGCAGTTCTATTATGGTGACTTAAGTACAATGTAGCATGTTATTGTAAAGTTAATTGTGTAGATCAACTAATTACAACTGTAATACACAGTCTATACAGGGAGCTGTAGTGTTATGTAGAACTATAGGAATTACTCTCACAATCGACCAATTTATTTCACTACCAAAAGCCGATAGTAACAACAGTAAAATTTCAAGGCTAATATGACTTTGTAGAGATTTATAGATTTAAAGTACTTCATGAAGTAGTCCCTTTTAAAAGAAGTCTTTTTAATCTGTTCAAAACTTTCTCTTAGTTTACATAATATTTGTATTTCACTAAACAAATCATTCACTGCTACATTATATCTATAATGCACAACTTAATAAAAAGAAACGTCTAAAAATATGTGACATTTGATGCATCATTAATACAAGATGTGACATAAAAATAATCCTGTGTAAATATATTTTACATGTACACAGGCGTAAAAGTAATCACTGCTATTGAATGATATTTTCTGCTGATGAGTTGATGGAGTTTTTCATTATCTTTTCATGTCACTCATTATTGGTATCGTGCTACCATCAAAATCATCATGGTGTGTTTTCATGTTTTTTTTAGACTTGCACTAGCTGAGGATGAAGTGCGTACATTAAGATCCAAAGCAGGATTGCTAACTGATTACGAAACCCAAGTTCGTCGCTTGCGTGATGATATCGCATTGCTTACCTCTAGGAGAGATTCATTGTACCGCTCGTCCTCATCCATGTCATTGCCCCTAAAGGATGACACTTATCTGTCATCTCATTCTCAATTAAAAGATGACCCGCCCAAAAAGAGTGAATCTTATAAAGATCACAAGTCTGGGTAAGACTGGTAGCCGGACCAGCTGTATACGGTCAAGAGCTTTTGTAGCAAACTTCAGTGTGACTCTGCTTAATCATGTGGTCCAAGTTCTTGAATTTAAAATGATCAACCTGATTCCAAATTCAAAGCTGGAACTGGATAAATTCAATTCTTTCAACAAATAAAACAAACATAAAATAAGTCAATGTGGAAAGAACACCATTAAGTGTGTTAAAAATCTTGAAGATCCGAGAACTTTGACCACACTGTTAAAACTGCACTCATCCTTAGCGCTAGCCCATCATGTGTGTGTCTTTCATTGTACTCACTCAACTCAAACGCCAACATCATAGTCACCATTGCTATCTGCCATACTCATCCTCTCATTGACATATACTCTAACCTAAAGCCTACTTACCTGAGCCATCATACTGCTAACTAGCCATTAACTAAGCTGAGCGATTTTACTCCCTAACAAACCATCACCTAACTAACCCGAGCCATCATATTTATTTTACAGCGTCTTTTTGTCCGTGGCGTGGGAGAAGGGAGCTTGGATAACGTGTTCTCTGTGTATTGTCTCTATACCCATTCTTGTACAACTAGAAGAAAATGTTCGTGGTGTGAAAACTTAATTTTTATCTGTGTGTCATGAGAAAAAAATTCGTAATTTCTCTTAAAAAGAAGTTTATATTGAATTTACTTTTGTTTTAAACGGAGTGTGTTTTGTTTCTAAGTAGATGTCAAATACTTATCAGACGGAGCTTCATTTTTGTTTTTATTTGTGGTGTTGGTGTTTTAATATGCTTTTCATTCAACACTGTGAAAAGAAATTTTGATTAAAAGGGAAATTAATTACTGCTATTAAATGAAAGTTTTGCTGCCAAAGAAGAAATGATAAACAATAATGAAAAAAAAGATATCTTTCTATTTGCTGTATGGTTTTCTATTATCTATTGAAAAATAAAGAAAGAAAGAAAAGGGGAAAAAAAATCGAAACAAAATAAAAAAAAAATAAACAAAAAAGAAAAAACATAAAAAATGGAACTAAGATCGATTTGAAGCCATGATTTCAAAGATTTTTTTTTTAATACTTAATAATTTTGATGATTTTGGCTTTTATATGATGTTCAATGGTTTGTCATTGTAGAGAATTAGAGGATGATATCGTACCGCGACTAAACGATTGGTAATACAGACTCTACTAAAACATGCTAATCAACTAAGGCAGTGGTTTGATGTTACAAAGGCTTGACTTTGCATGTTAATTCATATTGAAACAAAAACTTAAATATAAAGATTCTACATGCAATTTGATTTGGATAAGAATGTCATCATTTTGACAAGTGAAAAACATACTGTGATTGGCAAGCTTGTGAATTGCATTTTGCATTGTTTTGAGGTATTTTTTTTTGCGTATGAAGATTTTTGATACCTTTGCTTTCTAGCATCAGTGGATAAATGCAGATTAATGCATGGCAGGACAATTAAGCTTTATACAATTTGAGACATTTGCTGGTGGTGACACAAGAATGGGTTAGATGACCACAGAGCTGTTCGTCCACTCACCATGTATCTATATATGTAACCCTGGACAATGTCCATCCTTGTCTTCCCTAGGCTGGCTGACTCCCAGGACGAAATTGTCAAGTTACGAGCTAGGTCTGGTCTAGTAGATGATTATCAACGGGAGTTAAGGAATCTTAGGGACGAGCTGTCTATTGTCAGCTCCAAAAAGAGCTATCTAGATAGGTAAGCCTCCTATACTTAGGGTGACGGAATATAGACCTATATCACCATCCCTTTCCCTAAAGCTTTCTGGACATTTTTGGAGCACATTGGATCACTCATAAATAAGCATATTTTTCACTGTGTGGTTCTTGATCATTCTGTATTTGTAGTTAGATCTTTTTGGTTGAATTACCATCTAGTGTACTAGAAATAAAGATAGATTTAATTACCATGGTATCTGCTGATGATAGTAAATATATATATGATGTAGTATTGTGTGTGAATTGGCTATAAAATGTACACCAATTGTCTTCATGAGCATAAGTCCTACGATAGCTCGCTAACATGTAACAAAAACTTAACCTATTCATTTCTGATTTCATCATAAGCTCTAAACCACAAAGGTAAGCCATTTACACCTGCTTGGAATCTCATCTACTAGTTAGAACGCCCTGAAATCTACAGGTTCCAATTCTCCTGCTTCTAAACTATTGCCAAGGAAATCTAGTTTAATTGATTGAATTTTAAAAATTAATTTTTGAACTTGATATCCAATGACCAAGGTCTCAAATCTTGGAAGAATATCACACTGTGCCTTTTTCTTTGCTTAAAATTTTATTAATCTTAAAAATGAAATCTTACGGAGGATAAACATTGATTTTCCTTCAGTTTTAAGGAATGTTTGAGAGAACAAAAAAACAAACAAGGCAAATTCAATCTTTCTGATTTCCTCAGTTAATGTACAGAAATACAGGAGAAAAGTTGAAACAGGAATTCAAACTAATGCTTCTCAATAAATAAAGATACTAAATGGGTATTAATTTTAAATTATATAAAAGAAAACTTTGTGATCAGTCAAGTTTTAAAATTATCATACAATGATTTTGGGCTGACACTCGAGTTAAATTCTCTTACAATGATTTTGGGCTGAAACTCGTGTTAATTCTCTTACAAGGATTTTGGGCTGAAACTCATGTTAAGATAAATCGCTTACATTGTTTTCGTATTGGAATTCCATTGACCTTCATTATTTTATCCTATGTATTCTGAGTGGTTATATGTAGTGATGGTTTTGGTGGATTAATATTGTAACCGCGGAGACAGCCCTGGGATTGATATTGTCCGGACTCTGTATTCCTAATCCCAGTCTCTCCGCAGGCTCTAACAGTTCATTGTCTATTTCAACAGGAAATACCAGACAAATATTAACATATATAAGCAATATAGAAGTAACGTAAAATTAATTTGTCACATTGGCTTATTTGCATGATAGATATCGCACTTCTATAAACATTTGACACATTTTTATTTTGATATTCAGTTTTAATCTCTTTTAATCTGAATTTTGATTGTATAGTGTCCATTCATAAGTAACAGTTATCAATAAATATACATCACTATCAACTTTCATATGATCTTTCATGAAAAGGTTGAATTTTCAATTTCATAAGGTGATTGTCTGACAAAGTTTAAGATCATTTTATCAATTTTTGAAGATAATATAATTTATCAATATAACAATAATCAAGGAAGCCATTTTGTGACCTATTGACCTCCGTGACCTTGTTGATGTATACATTGGCGTGTTTGTCTACAGTGACATTTTAGGATCTCTGTCGCGGTACTCCTACTCTCCACGTATCTGCTCTCCCCTGTCCAGCAATGATACTGTCCAGAAAGTGAGACAACACAACCTCGTCTCACAGTTCAACGACATGTTCAGCAACCAGCGACTTGATGCCATGGATACGCTGCGTCGTTACTCAGACGACTATGAAAACAACCAACGTATCATCTTCCTTGCTGTACAGGTTTGTTTACTTATTTCAAGAAATCAGTCTTCTAGAACTTTTTAATAATAAAAACAAAAACAGTGTTCCAAGTGACCCCTTGAGATGCAACCCTACTAGTAAATATATCAGTTATCCCCCTTGAGCTGTAAATTTAAATATGACTTACCTTATCTTACCCAAGTTCGGACTCCGATCTAATAAACTACACATATCAGTTGTTTCCCCTTAGCTATAAACTTAACATTCACCTCCCTTGAGCTGTAAACTCCTATTATTACTCATTGATGTAATTTTGACTGATTATCTCCCCTGACCTGTAAACTGTTTACCTGCGAGTTATCTCTCTTGTCTGTAATATCTCCCCTGATGTTGTAGGAAGCCTACTGTGCAGCCAAGTTGGCGTTCCGTCAGTTTAAGATGAAGGTTCGTGCTAACCTGGCGGCCACACACATTGGACCAGAGACTCTAGAGGAAGCTGTACAGGACTACATCAACAGGAACACAGACCTGTACGATCTTCCAGGAATGGTGTCGGTAAGTCACTCATTTTGATTAACTCAATAGAACTTTCAAATGTCATATCAATATTATTTCTGTGGTATTGCTTTGCTAGGAGAGAACTTGCCATGAAATTGTTTATTGTTTAATCGTTTTCAAGTTATCATTGAAATAAAATTTTGTTGAAATTGAAATTAAAATTGCTTTGCTGTGAATATTCACCATCAGTAAAAGTCTGTTTTTAATGTTTCATTTATTGTTTGACAGTTAGTGCTGTTGTACTTGTTGAGAGTATTATATTTCGAGTGTTTTACTTTGGATATGTTAGTGCTGTTGTACTTGTTGAGAGTGTTTTGAAGTTGTGTGTTGTACTTGTGAGAGTGTTTTACTTTGGATATGTTAGTGCTGTTTGTACTTGTTGAGAGTGTTGTATTTCGAGTGTTTTACTTTGGATATGTTAGTGCTTTTGTACTTGTTGAGAGTTTGTATTTCAAGTGTTTTACTTTGGATATGTTAGTGCTGTTGTACTTGTTGTTGTTGTACTTGTTTGAGAGTGTTGTATTTCAAGTGTTTTACTTTGGATATGTTAGTGCTGTTTGTACTTTGTACTGTTGAGAGTGTTGTATTTCGAGTGTTTTTACTTTGGATGTTGTATTTCAGTTACTTGTGCTGTTGTACTTGTTGAGAGTGTTGTATTTCAAGTGTTTTACTTTGGATATGTTAGTGCTGTTGTACTTGTTGAGAGTGTTGTATTTCAGTGTTTTACTTTGGATATGTTAGTGCTGTTGTACTTGTTGAGAGTGTTGTATTTCGAGTGTTTTACTTTGGATATGTTAGTGCTGTTGTACTTGTTGAGAGTGTTGTATTTCGAGTGTTTTACTTTGGATATGTTAGTGCTGTTGTACTTGTTGAGAGTGTTGTATTTCGAGTGTTTTTACTTTGGATATGTTAGTGCTGTTGTACTTGTTGAGAGTGTTGTATTTCGAGTGTTTTACTTTGGATATGTTAGTGCTGTTGTACTTGTTGAGAGTGTTGTATTTCAAGTGTTTTACTTTGGATATGTTAGTGCTGTTGTACTTGTTGAGAGTGTTGTATTTCGAGTGTTTTACTTTGGATATGTTAGGCTGTTGTCTGTTGAGAGTACTTGTATTTCGAGTGTTTTACTTTGGATATGTTAGTGCTGTTGTACTTGTTGAGAGTGTTGTATTTCAAGTGTTTTACTTTGGATATGTTAGTGCTGTTGTACTTGTTGAGAGTGTTGTATTTCAAGTGTTTTACTTTGGATATGTTAGTGCTGTTGTACTTGTTGAGAGTGTTGTATTTCAAGTGTTTTACTTTGGATATGTTAGTGCTGTTGTACTTGTTGAGAGTGTTGTATTTCAAGTGTTTTACTTTGGATATGTTAGTGCTGTTGTACTTGTTGAGAGTGTTGTATTTCGAGTGTTTTACTTTGGATATGTTAGTGCTGTTGTACTTGTTGAGAGTGTTGTATTTCGAGTGTTTTACTTTGGATATGTTAGTGCTGTTGTACTTGTTGAGAGTGTTGTATTTCGAGTGTTTTACTTTGGATATGTTAGTGCTGTTGTACTTGTTGAGAGTGTTGTATTTCAGTGTTTTACTTTGGATATGTTAGTGCTGTTGTACTTGTTGAGAGTGTTGTATTTCAAGTGTTTTACTTTGGATATGTTAGTGCTGTTGTACTTGTTGAGAGTGTTGTATTTCGAGTGTTTTACTTTGGATATGTTAGTGCTGTTGTACTTGTTGAGAGTGTTGTATTTCGAGTGTTTTACTTTGGATATGTTAGTGCTGTTGTACTTGTTGAGAGTGTTTTACTTTGTTGACAATGCTGTACATTCTAATACTATGTATAATGATACTAGACGCTGCTCTTAAAACTGGTGTTTGCTGTGGCTTGGCTAGCTGGCTTCTTACTAATGGAATGCCCCACCACATCAGAGCAAATAATTTATTTTGCACCCTGTAAATCAGTTTGCCATTTCACAGGATGTGATTCGTGCGCTGAACCGTAACCCCAAGATCTACCTACCCCCAGATGTGACCTTCGCCATCATCCAGCCATTCATCCGCGAAGGCTGTAAGCTTGCCTGGCAGATGAATGCTCTTGCCCACCCCCTGGACATCTCTGTGGCCTCTGATGCTGAGTTGTTTGATGACAAGAAGTAAGATATTCCACGAAAATGGTTAACATTTAAGAAGGTTTAAAAAAAAAAAAAAAGGATGTCTTTGTTTGTGTTATGGCATAAAGTCATCAGATTTCTAATATCGGTAATTTATATTCTGTGGTGAAATAAAGTTTTACAAATACCTTATCCATCTTCTACTTGAGGTAATAACATTTTTGAAACAATAGCATTATTGTTTTGTCTCTTTAGCAATGATTTAGTTTGCAATACATAATGAATAAGAAAAGATCACTCAACTAGGTATCTTTCCTTTTACATTTATATTTCTTTATGAGTATGTTATAGTGAAGTGAAACTAATAAAGCGCAGTCTTATGATGAGTATGTTATAGTGAAACTAATAAAGCGCAGTCTTATGATGAGTATGTTATAGTGAAACTAATCATCAATTTTCCATTATTTACGCAGTAGAAATAAAGCACGGTCTTCTGTCTGTTACTTAGGTACAGGAGGAGTTACGACTCGGAGTACACCGCCCCTCTCATCAACCATCACATCTGGCCTTGTCTCATCCAGGGAATCAAGATCATCACCAAGGGGGAGGCTGTCACACGCCGTGGTGCCTCCCTAGGGGTAAGTTATCTCCCCTTCCTATGATTTCTAGACTCTGTATATGTCTTCCTTCTTTATCTGACAAAGATTAAGTCTCTTTCTAAATTTCCATGGGAACCCTCTGATAATACCGTTTTACTTGAACTGTTCAGTAGTGATTGTCCCCCTTTAGATTCTGCATGATATCTGGTGAAAGATTTTTAAGTTTAATCTGTGATATGATTTGATTTAACAGTTATGTTGAATGCATGCTTCTGTCTTTCTTAGACGATTTTTATCCACGTTTTATGTTGTTATATTTAGTTTTTGTTGGGACACTCCCCTCCCCTCTCACATTCATGTGGTGGGTGCTTTATTTCAGGGATCCAGCCGAAGGAGCAGGAGCCCTACTAGGTCCCGTTCCATCAGTCCTCGTCCACGCTCCCGCTCCCGATCTCTGAGCCCCACTCGTCGCAGTCGCTCGCCCAGCCCACGACGAATCGGCGCCTACACCTCAGGTCTGTGGTAACACACACCACCTGTCAGCCAGTCTTTAGCAGCAGGCTCCTATCTACATTTTCTACCTATAGACTCTCTGCTTTGGTCGCCATGGCGATCCTCACCCCAGCTAACACTGTTGGTGGTGGACCAGAAAACCTATATTTTTATGATAGATTTAATTGTATGTGCTATAACTTGTAAATGTGTATGGGACATGGTGGTGACCCTTTGTATATATCGTGTGAGCATGTATATAACCTCCCAACAGGAATCTTATAACTTATTGGAATGATAGTTAATCATTATATTTGTAACTCATATCCATTATCAGGAGTGGAAAGGTCATTTTATGCAAGAAAAAATTGAATGATTTTAAATTAAATATTATTATAAAATATGTTTTGTTTCCCAGTAAACACACATTAGAAGCTGAGTGTTATGAGATTTACCTTTCTGATGGTGTGAAGTTTTGCTGTGAATGACCTCTGCACATTTTACTGATCAGTATAGTATATATTAATGACTTATATTTGTAGATTTAAGTTTGTATTGTGTGGTATTAGACTTTCCTGTCTATTAATAAAGTGTAATGGGTCTGTTTCAGTAAACTGAGATACTGTCTTTCCTTCTGTTGTATATAAATAGTATTGACTCCTGTCGCTGTCCACACCAGACCTGCCCCCGGTACTCCGGGCTGAGTCTCTGGTGTGATGGTCGGCATGGAAACATCTAACTTTACAGTATTTAATCACCTGTGTGTTATTTCTGTGTGCTAACCTAATTTGACCTAGTGCAGGTCATACTGTCCAAGCAACTGTGATATACATTTATTTATTGTTTCTTCTTGATTGCACAATCATTTTTTTCTTTAATTACTCTCACTTTTCCTGATGTGTTATGAGCCTCTGTGTATGTATGAGGTCTTTGTCTGTCCCTTTCCAAGCCTGACACGGCACAATCTTGTATTAAAGGAGGGATGATGTCACGTTTTTGTGTTAAAATCATTGGAAAATCACCTTTGTATCAAGCAAAAAAATGAGTTCAAAGATAATGTTATTAATTTCATAAGTGCTAGTGATTTGATGTAGATATAATTTGAAGGCAAATTGTAACTTTTGATTAAACTCTCAGAAATTGATAATGTTTGGAGTGAGAAATGTAACAATGTAAGACTTCTGTAGGTCGAGACTTTTCAGTTTGTATGGATGTTCTATCAGTCCAAGTATGATATAATCTGACAAGGTGTTGATATATCGACTCTTTTTTCAGACCCGGTATATTAAACGGTGGTAGTGGGAGATTGTTGATCATGTTTACGATGGAGAGGGCGGCCATATCATCCCAACATCACATCATTGGACACAGTGGTTACGATTGTTTCATAGTGAATGTTTATCACTAGTGATATCTGTCCTCTATCTACAGAATTCTAACACTCCTGTGATTGGACTTGCACAGAAATGTTTTATCTAACATTTGTTTTGACTCCCTACACAATCTGTTTTGTTTAAAAACCCTGTCCACTTTAAAACTGTCGACAGAGCAGTGAAACTCTACATGAGGCCAAATTTGTGTTGAAATTTGTGTCTGAAAAACTTTTCAGGAAATTTTCTCAGAATCATTTGTCTAGTTTTCATCATTGATAATCATTAAGCAAGTTTTTTTTTGTTTTAGGATTTTGGGTGTTTTATCTTTCTGTGCCTACAGGGCCATCATAGTCTACATATAGCTGCTGTGATACTGATGATAAAGCTAATATATTTCATACTTATATTATTATAGATATATTTATTTTTACTGTTGAGTTGAGTTTACATGTTGAAGTAGAAAGTGCAGGCATCATTCGTCCGTCCCAACTCATTAAATATACCTTTTAATGTTTTTTTAGTCATAATTCATTGTGATATATAATATATATAATTATATAAATGGTATTTTTTATTAACAGGGATGTACCTAATTTAGGGAAATTGTTAAATGGTTTTTGTGTGATATTTCGTAGATAGATAAAACCATGGGTTAGTAAACCACCTGGAGCGTGTACCACTAGATACTAGCACTGTGAAAGGAGAAGTTATTTTCGTTGAGGAAGTGTTGAAGGAGCACTGCACACCTATACCCATTGGCTGTACATTATTGTAGATTTTATACAGTAATAAAATCTGTTTACCATCACCTCTCGTTGTCTTGTATTTCCCAGGTAGTAGTCTTGCTGTACACCAACTCATTTTTGAGGTGACATAATTTTTGCGTTTCCATGCCTTAGTACTTTTTCATGGCAATTTACCTTCACATTTAAGAACCATAAGTTTCCACTGCACCTATGCTTTACACTTTTTATGCACCAGTGCATTTTTGCGATTTCTACTTGTCCATGAAATCTGCAAAATTTAATCACAATGCGAGAGTTGGTTTACAGTATTGTACTTCCACTAATGAACTTTTGTATGGTGCAGGTCACATTTCAAGGCCAAAGGTCATGCCTAACCTCTTAAGGGTAAAGAGGGAAAAAACAGTACCTTGATCATCCATTTTGAATCTTCATGTAATGAGGTTATCTGTGGGATCTCGAAACTTAAAGATGCTCCATTGCTGACAAAAGGCATTTTTTTCGCTATCAAAAACAGGAGCAGACAATTTAGTATTTTTCTTCAGTTACAAAAGTAACTTACTTTACACCATTACCACCATTGAAAAGTTTGAGCTTCTAATTTTACTTCAAGACAAAAATATTGAAAATAATTATTTGCATCCCGAAAAAATCTGTTGCACTATGTCCTACCTGGTATATGGAATGAAGTATTGATTGTGCATGCACCAAAAGCAAAATAAATAACTTCATAATAAATTATGTCATGGCGCTCCGTCGTCGTCATATCATTTTTTGGGGCGGGGCCCAATAGGGAAAATAAAGGTAAATCCTTTAAAACGCTACTTGTCCTAGAGTTCTGCATGGATTGTAACCAAATTTGGCCACAAACATCCTTGGGGGAAGGGGAACAGAACTTGTATAAATTTTGGCTCTGACCCCCTGGGGGCAGGAGGGGGCGGGGCCCAATAAGGGAAATAGAGGTAAATCCTATAAAACGCTACTTGTCCTAGAGTTCTGCATGGATTGTAACCAAATTTTGCCACAAACATCCTTGGGGGAAGGGGAACAGAACTTGGAAAAAATTTGGCTCTGACCCCCCGGGGGCAGGAGGGGCGGGGCACAATAGGGGAAATAGAGGTAAATCCTATAAAACGCTACTTGTCCTAGAGTTCTGTATGGATTGTAACCAAATTTTGCCACAAACATCCTTGGGGAAGGGGAACAGAACTTGTATAAATTTTGGCTCTGACCCCCATGGGGGCAAAAGGGGTGGGGCCCCCAATAGGGGAAATAGAGGTAAATCCTATAAATCGCTACTTGTCCCTAGAGTTCTGCATGGATTGTAACCAAATTTGGCCACAAACATCCTTGGGGGAAAGGGGAACAGAACTTGTATAAATTTTGGCTCTGACCCCCCGGGGGGCAGGAGGGGCGGGGCCCTAATAGGGGAAATAGAGATAATCTTATAAATTGCTACTTGTCCTAGAGTTCTGCATGGATTGTAACCAAATTTGACCAGAAACATCCTTGGGGGAAGGGGAACAGAACTTGCTATAAATTTTGGCTCTGACCCCCGGGGGCAGGAGGGGCGGGGCCCAATAGGGAAAATAAAGGTAAATCCTTTAAAACGCTACTTGTCCTAGAGTTCTGCATGGATTGTAACCAAATTTGGCCACAAAACATCCTTATTGGGGAAGGGGAACAGAACTTGTATAAATTTTGGCTCTGACCCACCTGGGGGGCAGGAGGGGCGGGGCCCAATAAGGGAAATAATAGAGGTAATCCTATAAAACGCTACTTGTCCTAGAGTTCTGCATGGATTGTAACCAAATTTTGCCACAAACATCCTTGGGGGAAGGGGAACAGAAACTTGGAAAAAATTTGGCCTCTGACCCCCCAAGGGGCAGGGTGGGGCACGGGCGGCCACAATAGGGGGAAAAAATACACTGGTTAATTCTATATTTAAATTGCTACTTTGGTCCTAGAGTTATGAATGGGATTGTAGCCCAAATTTGGAGCCACGAAGAAACATTCCTTGGCGGGGGGGCGAAAGGAGAAACCAGAACTCAGTATTAATTTTGGCTATGATACCCCAGGGCGGACTAGCGGTTCGGCGGCGCGGGACCCCCAATAGCGGATATCAGAGAGGTAAATCCTATAAATAGCCAGTTCTCCTCATAGAGTTCTAGCTCTGGCATTGTCACCCACCAAATTTTACGGCCACGACACACATCCTTGGCGAAGGGGCAACCTGAAACTTGTATAATTTTTAGGCATCTGAACTACACCGGGAGCGGCAAAGTGAGTGTGCGCGGAGACCACATTTAAATAGGCGGAAATGAGTATAGGTAGAAATCTCTGTATAAAATGCCTAATTGTAAAGAGAGTTCATACCATAGTAATTGAAACCTCTACATTCGGAACCTACAAACATCCTATTAGGGCGAACCCTAGGGAAACCAGAAACCTGTGTAAAGTTTGACCCTTGTATCGCACCCTACAGGCGGGCACAAGGCTAGGACCCCAAGGGCTAGTGCCACATTAGAAGGAACAATAGAGGTTATATCATTCTTTTTCCTTACATCTTTCGACCCTAGCACGTTTCGGCATCAGGCGTATTCGTCCTCATAGTTGGCATTCAATTCTCTCCTTTGGGGGATGGTGGAACAAGAACTGGTAATTTAATATTTGCGCCTCCAGTTCTCCCAGGGCGCCAGGGGCAGCGAAGGAGCCGGGCACGCCAATATGGGGAACTAGAGGTTATTCTTGATTAAATTCATAGCTACTCATTCAATAGCAGTTATGCCCAAGGAATGTATAACAAATTTGGACACACTTACTTCCTTTGGGGGAAGGGGGAAAAACAGAACCTGTAATAAATTTTGACTCTGATCAACCACCACTAGGGCGACACGAGTGGGGCGGGGTCCCGAACATTGGAACAAAATAGGTAATTCCTATAAGAACGCTTCTACATCCTACACTTTTGCTTCTGGATTGTGACCAAAATTTTGACCATCAAACATCCTTGGGGGAAGCGGAAAAAGAACTATTTACATAATTTTGTCTACTGACCAACCTGGGGGCATGGAGGGGGAGGGGCCCTCCCTCAATTGGACGGAAATATAGGTAATATTATAAATTGATAATAGGTTCCTAGAGTTATGAACATGGTGTGTAACCAAATTTGGCCCACAAAACATCCTGGGGGGTAATGGGCGATATAAGAACCTGCGTTTTTATTTGGGCTCTGAACCCACAATACGGGGGTCGGCAGGCCACAACAAAGGGCAAGGCCAATAGGGAAAAATAAAGGTAAATCCTTAAAACCGCTACTTGTACTAGAGTTCCTGCCCCATGGCGATTGTAACCAAAAATTTGGCCACAAAATTTCTCTTGGGGAAGGGGAACAGATTACTTGTATTATATTTTGGCTCTGACCCCTGGGGGCAGAGTCGGGGGGAGGCCCAATAGGGAAAATTACAAGGTAAATCCTATTATAAACGCTACTTGTCCTAGGAGTTCTGCATGGATTGTAATCCAAAATTTGCGCCACAACTATCCTTTGGGAAAGGGAAAAACAGAAACCAAGTACTAAATTTCGTGGCTCTGACCCCCCGGGGGCAGGAGGGGCGGGGGCCCAAATAGGGGAAATAGAGGTTTTAAATCCTACTATAAATTGGATATTAGTCATAGAGTTCTGCATGGATTGGGGAACAATCATTTATATGAATTGACCTTGGTCACAAAATCCTGGGGGCCCCAAAAAGGGAACAGAATTTTATAAAAATTTTGGCTCTGACCCCCTTTGTTTTGTTGGGGCGGTCCCAATAGGGGAAATAGATGTAAATCTTTAAATGGATAGCTACTTGTTAGGTTCATTGATGAGTCAAACAACAAGAAAACATCCTTTCAGTAATAGATTGTTTGTATTCTTGAGGTTCCAAACCCCCAATAGGGAAGTGAACTTCTCATTGATATATTGAAGTAATGTTTTCAGGTTTTGTCAGTTTGTTAGGATCTAAGATAAAATTGTCTATAGGAAGTACAATCCTTTAACCTTACATTTTTTTGATTGGCAGAAGGGGGGGCCCCAATAGGGGAAACTTCAAATGAGGACAAAATTAACCTTTTGTCCTAAACTATGAAGATTTTGGCTATCACCTTTTCATGAGTAGGAGTTCCTCGTATTGTTTATATTAATCTTTAACCAATACTTTATTACTGTGACTTTGTTGTTTTGTGCAATGAGTCAAGATGACCGTTAAGGCCCATGGGCCTCTTGTTTGTAACGGTGCCGTTTTGACTGGGGCCGTTATTGCAGTGGGGCCGTTCTGACTGGGGCCGTTTTTACAGTGGGGCCGTTTTAATACTGGGATTCCAATTTAAATAGTGTTTTCAGATGTTTAGCATTGTTCCCAATACACATGTATTCAACAATGTAAATATGCGACCATATGTTCCATTCGACATGTTTTTAGTGCCAGTTAAGTTTACCCCATCTTGTTTCTAGACACAAATTAATTTTGATTTTAACCCCCCCCACTGGCATCTTATTGTTAGCTCACCTGGCCCGAAGGGCCGGTGAGCTTATGTCATGGCGCGGCGTCCGTCGTCCGTCGTCCGTCCGTCGTCCGTCCGTCCGTCTGTCCGTCAACATTTCCTTTAAATCGCTACTAGTCATAGAGTTCTACATGGATTGTAACCAAATTTGACCACAAACATCCTTGGGGGTAGGGCAATAGAGTTTGTATAAATTTTGGCTCTGACCCCCAGGGGGCAGGAAGGGCGGGGCCCAATAGGGAAAATAGAGGTAAATCCTTTAAATCGCTACTTGTCCTAGAGTTCTGCATGGAATGTGACCAAATTTGGCCAGAAACATCCTTGGGGGAAGGGGAACAGAACTTGTATAAATTTTGGCTCTGACCCCTCGGGGGCAGGAGGGGCGGGGCCCAATAGGGGAAATAGAGGTAAATCCTTTAAATCGCTACTTGTCCTAGAGTTCTACATGGATTGTAACCAAATTTGACCACAAACATCCTTTGGGGTAGGGGAATAGAGTTTGTATAAATTTTGGCTCTGACCCCAGGGGGCAGGAAGGGCGGGGGCCCAATAGGGAAAAAATTGAGGTAAAATCCTTTAAATCGCTACTTGTCCTAGAGTTCTGCATGGAATGTGACCAAATTTAGCCAGAAACATACTTGGGGGAAGGGGAACGGAACTTGTATAAATTTTGGCTCTGACCCCCAGGGGGCAGGAGGGGGCGGGGCCCAATAGGGGAAATAGAGGTAAATCCTTTAAATCGCTACTTGTCCTAGAGTTCTGCATGGAATGTTACCAAATTTGACCACAAACATCCTTGGGGGAAGGGGAACAGAACTTGTATAAATTTTGGCTCTGACCCCTCTGGGGCAGGAGGGGCGGGGTCCAATAGGGGAAATAGAGGTAAATCCTTTAAATCGCTACTTGTCCTAGAGTTCTGCATGGAATGTGACCAAATTTGGCCACAAACATCCTTTGGGGAAGGGGAACAGAACTTGTATAGATTTTGGCTCTGACCCCCAGGGGGGCAGGAAGGGGCGGGGCCCAATAGGGAAAATAGAGGTAAATCCTTTAAATCGCTACTTGTCCTAGAGTTCTGCATGGAATGTGACCAAATTTGGCCACAAACATCCTTGGGGGAAGGGGAACAGAACTTGTTTAAATTTTGGCTCTGACCCCTCGGGGGCAGGAGGGGCGGGGCCCAATAGGGGAAATAGAGGTAAATCCTTTAAATCGCTACTTGTCCTAGAGTTCTACATGGATTGTAACCAAATTTGACCACAAACATCCTTGGGGGTAGGGGAATAGAGTTTGTATAAATTTTGGCTCTGACCCCCAGGGGGCAGGAGGGGCGGGGCCCAATAGGGGAAATAGAGGTAAATCCTTTAAATCGCTACTTGTCATAGAGTTCTACATGGATTGTAACCAAATTTGGCCACAAACATCCGTTGGGGAAGGGGAATAGAACTTGTATAAATTTTGGCTCTGACCCCCGGGGGCTGGAGGGGCGGGGCCCAATAGGGGAAATAGAGGTAAATCCTTTAAATCGCTACTTGTCCTAGAGTTCTACATGGATTGTAACCAAATTTGACCACAAACATCCTTGGGGGTAGGGGAAATAGAGTTTGTATAAATTTTGGCTCTGACCCCCAGGGGGCAGGAAGGGCGGGGCCCAATAGGGAAAATTGAGGTAAATCCTTTAAATCGCTACTTGTCCTAGAGTTCTGCATGGAATGTGACCAAATTTAGCCAGAAACATACTTGGGGGAAGGGGAACGGAACTTGTATAAATTTTGGCTCTGACCCCCAGGGGGCAGGAGGGGCGGGGCCCAATAGGGGAAATAGAGGTAAATCCTTTAAATCGCTACTTGTCCTAGAGTTTCTGCATGGAATGTTACCAAATTTGACCACAAACATCCTTGGGGGAAGGGAACAGAACTTGTATAAATTTTGGCTCTGACCCCTCTGGGGGCAGGAGGGGCGGGGTCCAATAGGGGAAATAGAGGTAAATCCTTTAAATCGCTACTTGTCCTAGAGTTCTGCATGGAATGTGACCAAATTTGGCCACAAACATCCTTTGGGGAAGGGGAACAGAACTTGTATAGATTTTGGCTCTGACCCCCAGGGGGCAGGAAGGGCGGGGCCCAATAGGGAAAATAGAGGTAAATCCTTTAAATCGCTACTTGTCCTAGAGTTCTGCATGGAATGTGACCAAATTTGGCCAGAAACATCCTTGGGGGAAGGGGAACAGAACTTGTTTAAATTTTGCTCTGACCCCTCGGGGGCAGGAGGGGCGGGGCCCAATAGGGGAAATAGAGGTAAATCCTTTAAATCGCTACTTGTCCTAGAGTTCTACATGGATTGTAACCAAATTTGACCACAAACATCCTTGGGGGTAGGGGAATAGAGTTTGTATAAATTTTGGCTCTGACCCCCAGGGGGCAGGAAGGGCGGGGCCCAATAGGGAAAATAGAGGTTAATCCTTTAAATCGCTACTTGTCCTAGAGTTCTGCATGGAATGTGACCAAATTTGGCCAGAAACATACTTGGGGGAAGGGGAACGGAACTTGTATAAATTTTGGCTCTGACCCCAGGGGCAGGAGGGGCGGGGCCCAATAGGGGAAATAGAGGTAAATCCTTTAAATCGCTACTTGTCCTAGAGTTTCTGCATGGATGTTACCAAATTTGACCACAAACATCCTTGGGGGAAGGGGGAACAGAACTTGTATAAATTTTGGCTCTGACCCCTCGGGGGCAGGAGGGGCGGGGTCCAATAGGGGAAATAGAGGTAAATTCTTTAAATCGCTACTTGTCCTAGAGTTCTGCATGGAATGTTGACCAAATTTGTCCACAAACATCCTTGGGGGAAGGGGAACAGAAACTTGTATAGATTTTGGCTCTGACCCCCAGGGGGCAGGGATAAGGGCGGGGCCCAATAGGGAAAATAAAGGTAAATCCTTTAAATCGCTACTTGTCCTAGAGTTCTGCATGGAATGTGACCAAATTTCGGCCCAGAAAAACATCCTTGGGGGAAGGGGAACAGAACTTGTATAAATTTTGGCTCTGACCCCTCGGGGGCAGGAGGGGCGGGGCCCAATAGGGGAAATAGAGGTAAATCCTTTAAATCGCTACTTGTCCTAGAGTTCTGCATGGATTGTAACCACAATTTGGCCACAAACATTCTTGGGGAAGGGGAACAGAACTTGTATAAATTTTGACTCTAACCCCGGGGGCAGGAGGGGCGGGGCCCAATAGGGGAATTACAGGTAAATCCTATAAATCACTACTTGTCCTAGACTTCTGCATAGAATGTGACCAACTTTTACAAGAGTTTGTATAAATTTTGACTCTGACCCCCCCAAGGGCAGGAGGGGGGCGGGAACTGTTAGGGGAAATAGCATTACCAGGAACCACAGTGACTTACAACTATGATCTTATAACCAGCATTACCAGGAACCACAGTGACTTACAACTATGATCTTATAACCAGCATTACCAGGAACCACAGTGACTTACAACTTTGATCTTATAACCAGCATTACCGGGAACCACAGTGACTTACAACTTTGATCTTATAACCAGCATTACCGGGAACCACAGTGACTTACAACTTTGATCTTATAACCAGCATTACCAGGAACCACAGTGACTTACAACTTTGATCTTATAACCAGCATTACCAGGAACCACAGTGACTTACAACTTGATCTTATAACCAGCATTACCAGGAACCACAGTGACTTACAACTTGATCTTATAACCAGCATTACCAGGAACCACAGTGACTTACAACTATGATCTTATAACCAGCATTACCAGGAACCACAGTGACTTACAACTATGATCTTATAACCAGCATTACCAGGAACACAGTGACTTACAACTTGACTTACATATTGATCTTATAACCAGCATTACCAGGAACCACAGTGACTTACAACTTTGATCTTATAACCAGCATTACCAGGAACCACAGTGACTTTACAACTATTTGATCTTATAACCAGCATTACCAGGAACCACAGTGACTTACAACTTTGATCTTATAACCAGCATTACCAGGAACCACAGTGACTTACAACTTTGATCTTATAACCAGCATTACCAGGAACCACAGTGATTTACAACTTTGATCTTATAACCAGCATTACCAGGAACCACAGTGACTTACAACTTTGATCTTATAACCAGCATTACCAGGAACCACAGTGACTTACAACTTTGATCTTATAACCAGCATTACCAGGAACCACAGTGACTTACAACTATGATCTTATAACCAGCATTACCGGGAACCACAGTGACTTACAACTTTGATCTTATAACCAGCATTACCAGGAACCACAGTGACTTACAACTTTGATCTTATAACCAGCATTACCAGGAACCACAGTGACTTACAACTATGATCTTATAACCAGCATTACCAGGAACCACAGTGACTTACAACTATGATCTTATAACCAGCATTACCAGGAACCACAGTGACTTACAACTTTGATCTTATAACCAGCATTACCAGGAACCACAGTGACTTACAACTTTGATCTTATAACCAGCATTACCAGGAACCACAGTGACTTACAACTTGATCTTATAACCAGCATTACCAGGAACCACAGTGACTTACAACTTTGATCTTATAACCAGCATTACCAGGAACCACAGTGACTTACAACTTTGATCTTATAACCAGCATTACCAGGAACCACAGTGACTTACAACTATGATCTTATAACCAGCATTACCAGGAACCACAGTGACTTACAACTTTGATCTTATAACCAGCATTACCAGGAACCACAGTGATTTACAACTTTGATCTTATAACCAGCATTACCAGGAACCACAGTGACTTACAACTTTGATCTTATAACCAGCATTACCAGAACCACAGTGACTTACAACTATGATCTTATAACCAGCATTACCGGGAACCACAGTGACTTACAACTTTGATCTTATAACCAGCATTACCGGGAACCACAGTGACTTACAACTATGATCTTATAACCAGCATTACCAGGAACCACAGTGACTTACAACTTTGATCTTATAACCAGCATTACCAGGAACCACAGTGACTTACAACTTTGATCTTATAACCAGCATTACCAGGAACCACAGTGACTTACAACTTTGATCTTATAACCAGCATTACCAGGAACCACAGTGACTTACAACTTTGATCTTATAACCAGCATTACCAGGAACCACAGTGACTTACAACTTTGATCTTATAACCAGCATTACCAGGAACCACAGTGACTTACAACTTTGATCTTATAACCAGCATTACCGGGAACCACAGTGACTTACAACTATGATCTTATAACCAGCATTACCAGGAACCACAGTGACTTACAACTTTGATCTTATAACCAGCATTACCAGGAACCACAGTGACTTACAACTATGATCTTATAACCAGCATTACCAGGAACCACAGTGACTTACAACTATGTGACTTATAACTATATAACCAGCATTACCAGGAACCACAGTGACTTACAACTATGATCTTATAACCAGCATTACCGGGAACCACAGTGACTTACATTTTTGATCTTATAACCAGCATTACCAGGAACCACAGTGACTTACAACTTTGATCTTATAACCAGCATTACCAGGAACCACAGTGACTTACAACTATGATCTTATAACCAGCATTACCAGGAACCACAGTGACTTACAACTTTGATCTTATAACCAGCATTACCAGGAACCACAGTGACTTACAACTTTGATCTTATAACCAGCATTACCGAGGAACCACAGTGACTTACAACTTTGATCTTATAACCAGCATTACCAGGAACCACAGTGACTTACAACTTTGATCTTATAACCAGCATTACCAGGAACCACAGTGACTTACAACTTTGATCTTATAACCAGCATTACCAGGAACCACAGTGACTTACAACTATGATCTTATAACCAGCATTACCAGGAACCACAGTGACTTACAACTTTGATCTTATAACCAGCATTACCAGGAACCACAGTGACTTACAACTTTGATCTTATAACCAGCATTACCAGGAACCACAGTGACTTACAACTTTGATCTTATAACCAGCATTACCAGGAACCACAGTGACTTACAACTTTGATCTTATAACCAGCATTACCGGGAACCACAGTGACTTACAACTTTGATCTTATAACCAGCATTACCAGGAACCACAGTGACTTACAACTTTGATCTTATAACCAGCATTACCAGGAACCACAGTGACTTACAACTTTGATCTTATAACCAGCATTACCAGGAACCACAGTGACTTACAACTTTGATCTTATAACCAGCATTACCAGGAACCACAGTGACTTACAACTATGATCTTATAACCAGCATTACCAGGAACCACAGTGACTTACAACTTTGATCTTATAACCAGCATTACCAGGAACCACAGTGACTTACAACTTTGATCTTATAACCAGCATTACCAGGAACCACAGTGACTTACAACTTTGATCTTATAACCAGCATTACCAGGAACCACAGTGACTTACAACTTTGATCTTATAACCAGCATTACCAGGAACCACAGTGACTTACAACTTTGATCTTATAACCAGCATTACCAGGAACCACAGTGACTTACAACTTTGATCTTATAACCAGCATTACCAGGAACCACAGTGACTTACAACTTTGATCTTATAACCAGCATTACCAGGAACCACAGTGACTTACAACTTTGATCTTATAACCAGCATTACCAGGAACCACAGTGACTTACAACTTTGATCTTATAACCAGCATTACCAGGAACCACAGTGACTTACAACTTTGATCTTATAACCAGCATTACCAGGAACCACAGTGACTTACAACTTTGATCTTATAACCAGCATTACCAGGAACCACAGTGACTTACAACTATGATCTTATAACCAGCATTACCAGGAACCACAGTGACTTACAACTTTGATCTTATAACCAGCATTACCAGGAACCACAGTGACTTACAACTTTGATCTTATAACCAGCATTACCAGGAACCACAGTGACTTACAACTATGATCTTATAACCAGCATTACCGGGAACCACAGTGACTTACAACTATGATCTTATAACCAGCATTACCAGGAACCACAGTGACTTACAACTTTGATCTTATAACCAGCATTACCAGGAACCACAGTGACTTACAACCCAGGAACCACAGTGACTTACAACTTTGATCTTATAACCAGCATTACCAGGAACCACAGTGACTTACAACTTTGATCTTATAACCAGCATTACCAGGAACCACAGTGACTTACAACTATGATCTTATAACCAGCATTACCAGGAACCACAGTGACTTACAACTATGATCTTATAACCAGCATACGGAACCACAGTGACTTACACTTGATCTATACAGCAGGGAACCACAGTGACTTACAACTTTGATCTTATAACCAGCATTACCAGGAACCACAGTGACTTACAACTTTGATCTTATAACCAGCATTACCAGGAAACACAGTGACTTACAACTTTGATCTTATAACCAGCATTACCAGGAACCACAGTGACTTACAACTTTGATCTTATAACCAGCATTACCAGGAACCACAGTGACTTACAACTTTGATCTTATAACCAGCATTACCAGGAACCACAGTGACTTACAACTATGATCTTATAACCAGCATTACCGGGAACCACAGTGACTTACAACTATGATCTTATAACCAGCACTACCGGGAACCACAGTGACTTACAACTTTGATCTTATAACCAGCATTACCAGAAACCACAGTGACTTACAACTTTGATCTTATAACCAGCATTACCAGGAACCACAGTGACTTACAACTTTGATCTTATAACCAGCATTACCAGGAACCACAGTGACTTACAACTTTGATCTTATAACCAGCATTACCAGGAACCACAGTGACTTACAACTATGATCTTATAACCAGCATTACCAGGAACCACAGTGACTTACAACTTTGATCTTATAACCAGCATTACCAGGAACCACAGTGACTTACAACTTTGATCTTATAACCAGCATTACCGGAACCACAGTGACTTACAACTTTGATCTTATAACCAGCATTACCAGGAACCACAGTGACTTACAACTTTGATCTTATAACCAGCATTACCAGGAACCACAGTGACTTACAACTTTGATCTTATAACCAGCATTACCAGGAACCACAGTGACTTACAACTATGATCTTATAACCAGCATTACCAGGAACCACAGTGACTTACAACTTTGATCTTATAACCAGCATTACCAGGAACCACAGTGACTTACAACTTTGATCTTATAACCAGCATTACCAGGAACCACAGTGACTTACAACTTTGATCTTATAACCAGCATTACCAGGAACCACAGTGACTTACAACTTTGATCTTATAACCAGCATTACCAGGAACCACAGTGACTTACAACTTTGATCTTATAACCAGCATTACCAGGAACCACAGTGATTTACAACTTTGATCTTATAACCAGCATTACCAGGAACCACAGTGACTTACAACTATGATCTTATAACCAGCATTACCAGGAACCACAGTGACTTACAACTATGATCTTATAACCAGCATTACCAGGAACCACAGTGACTTACAACTTTGATCTTATAACCAGCATTACCAGGAACCACAGTGACTTACAACTTTGATCTTATAACCAGCATTACCAGGAACCACAGTGACTTACAACTTTGATCTTATAACCAGCACTAACCGGGAACCACAGTGACTTACAACTTTGATCTTATAACCAGCATTACCAGGAACCACAGTGACTTACAACTTTGATCTTATAACCAGCATTACCAGGAACCACAGTGACTTACAACTTTGATCTTATAACCAGCATTACCAGGTCGAGGAACCACAGTGACTTACAACTTTGATCTTATAACCAGCATTACCAGGAACCACAGTGACTTACAACTTTGATCTTATAACCAGCATTACCAGGAACCACAGTGACTTACAACTATGATCTTATAACCAGCATTACCAGGAACCACAGTGACTTACAACTTTGATCTTATAACCAGCATTACCAGGAACCACAGTGACTTACAACTATGATCTTATAACCAGCATTACCAGGAACCACAGTGACTTACAACTTTGATCTTATAACCAGCATTACCAGGAACCACAGTGACTTACAACTATGATCTTATAACCAGCATTACCAGGAACCACAGTGACTTACAACTTTGATCTTATAACCAGCATTACCAGGAACCACAGTGACTTACAACTTTGATCTTATAACCAGCATTACCAGGAACCACAGTGACTTACAACTTTGATCTTATAACCAGCATTACCAGGAACCACAGTGACTTACAACTATGATCTTATAACCAGCATTACCAGGAACCACAGTGACTTACAACTTTGATCTTATAAACCAGCATTACCAGGAACACAGTGACTTACAACTTTGATCTTATAACCAGGGAACCACAGTGACTTACAACTTTGATCTTATAACCAGCATTACCAGGAACCACAGTGACTTACAACTTTGATCTTATAACCAGCATTACCAGGAACCACAGTGACTTACAACTTTGATCTTATAACCAGCATTACCAGGAACCACAGTGACTTACAACTATTGATCTTATAACCAGCATTACCAGGAACCACAGTGACTTACAACTATGATCTTATAACCAGCATTACCAGGAACCACAGTGACTTACAACTATGATCTTATAACCAGCATTACCAGGAACCACAGTGACTTACAACTTTGATCTTATAACCAGCATTACCAGGAACCACAGTGACTTACAACTTTGATCTTATAACCAGCATTACCAGGAACCACAGTGACTTACAACTTTGATCTTATAACCAGCATTACCAGGAACCACAGTGACTTACAACTATGATCTTATAACCAGCATTACCAGGAACCACAGTGACTTACAACTATGATCTTATAACCAGCATTACCAGCATTACCAGGAACCACAGTGACTTACAACTATGATCTTATAACCAGTTCCGGAACCACAGTGATATATTATAACCAGCATTACCGGAACCACAGTGACTTACAACTTTGATCTTATAACCAGCATTACCAGGAACCACAGTGACTTACAACTTTGATCTTATAACCAGCATTACCAGGAACCACAGTGACTTACAACTATGATCTTATAACCAGCATTACCAGGAACCACAGTGACTTACAACTTTGATCTTATAACCAGCATTACCAGGAACCACAGTGACTTACAACTTTGATCTTATAACCAGCATTACCAGGAACCACAGTGACTTACAACTTTGATCTTATAACCAGCATTACCAGGAACCACAGTGACTTACAACTTTGATCTTATAACCAGCATTACCAGGAACCACAGTGACTTACAACTTTGATCTTATAACCAGCATTACCAGGAACCACAGTGACTTACAACTATGATCTTATAACCAGCATTACCAGGAACCACAGTGACTTACAACTTTGATCTTATAACCAGCATTACCAGGAACCACAGTGACTTACAACTATGATCTTATAACCAGCATTACCAGGAACCACAGTGACTTACAACTTTGATCTTATAACCAGCATTACCAGGAACCACAGTGACTTACAACTTTGATCTTATAACCAGCATTACCAGGAACCACAGTGACTTACAACTATGATCTTATAACCAGCATTACCAGGAACCACAGTGACTTACAACTTTGATCTTATAACCAGCATTACCAGGAACCACAGTGACTTACAACTTTGATCTTATAACCAGCATTACCAGGAACCACAGTGACTTACAACTATGATCTTATAACCAGCATTACCACAGTGATTACACTTATCTTTGATCTTATAACCAGCATTACCAGGAACCACAGTGACTTACAACTTTGATCTTATAACCAGCATTACCAGGAACCACAGTGACTTACAACTTTGATCTTATAACCAGCATTACCAGGAACCACAGTGACTTACAACTATGATCTTATAACCAGCATTACCAGGAACCACAGTGACTTACAACTATGATCTTATAACCAGCATTACCAGGAACCACAGTGACTTACAACTTTGATCTTATAACCAGCATTACCAGGAACCACAGTGACTTACAACTTTGATCTTATAACCAGCATTACCAGGAACCACAGTGACTTACAACTTTGATCTTATAACCAGCATTACCAGGAACCACAGTGACTTACAACTTTGATCTTATAACCAGCATTTACCAGGAACCACAGTGACTTACAACTTTGATCTTATAACCAGCATTACCAGGAACCACAGTGACTTACAACTTTGATCTTATAACCAGCATTACCAGGAACCACAGTGACTTACAACTATTGATCTTATAACCAGCATTACCAGGAACCACAGTGACTTACAACTTGATCTTATAACCAGCATTACCAGGAACCACAGTGACTTACAACTTTGATCTTATAACCAGCATTACCAGGAACCACAGTGACTTACAACTTTGATCTTATAACCAGCATTACCAGGAACCACAGTGACTTACAACTATGATCTTATAACCAGCATTACCAGGAACCACAGTGACTTACAACTTTGATCTTATAACCAGCATTACCGGGAACCACAGTGACTTACAACTATGATCTTATAACCAGCATTACCAGGAACCACAGTGACTTACAACTTTGATCTTATAACCAGCATTACCAGGAACCACAGTGACTTACAACTTTGATCTTATAACCAGCATTACCAGGAACCACAGTGACTTACAACTTTGATCTTATAACCAGCATTACCAGTGGCTTACAACTTTGATCTTATAACCAGCATTACCAGGAAACACAGTGACTTACAACTTTGATCTTATAACCAGCATTACCAGGAACCACAGTGACTTACAACTTTAATCTTATAACCAGCATTACCAGGAACCACAGTGACTTACAACTTTGATCTTATAACCAGCATTACCAGGAACCACAGTGACTTACAACTTTGATCTTATAACCAGCATTACCAGGAACCACAGTGACTTACAACTTTGATCTTATAACCAGCATTACCAGGAACCACAGTGACTTACAACTTTGATCTTATAACCAGCATTACCAGGAACCACAGTGACTTACAACTTTGATCTTATAACCAGCATTACCAGGAACCACAGTGACTTACAACTTTGATCTTATAACCAGCATTACCAGGAACCACAGTGACTTACAACTTTGATCTTATAACCAGCATTACCAGGAACCACAGTGACTTACAACTATGATCTTATAACCAGCATTACCAGGAACCACAGTGACTTACAACTTTGATCTTATAACCAGCATTACCAGGAACCACAGTGACTTACAACTATGATCTTATAACCAGCATTACCAGGAACCACAGTGACTTACAACTTTGATCTTATAACCAGCATTACCGGAAACCACAGTGACTTACAACTTTGATCTTATAACCAGCATTACCAGGAACCACAGTGACTTACAACTTTGATCTTATAACCAGCATTACCAGGAACCACAGTGACTTACAACTTTGATCTTATAACCAGCATTACCAGGAACCACAGTGACTTACAACTATGATCTTATAACCAGCATTACCAGGAACCACAGTGACTTACAACTTTGATCTTATAACCAGCATTACCAGGAACCACAGTGACTTACAACTTTGATCTTATAACCAGCATTACCGGGAACCACAGTGACTTACAACTATGATCTTATAACCAGCATTACCAGGAACCACAGTGACTTACAACTATGATCTTATAACCAGCATTACCGGGAACCACAGTGACTTACAACTATGATCTTATAACCAGCATTACCAGGAACCACAGTGACTTACAACTATGATCTTGATCTTATAACCAGCATTACCAGGAACCACAGTGACTTACAACTTTGATCTTATAACCAGCATTACCAGGAACCACAGTGACTTACAACTTTGATCTTATAACCAGCATTACCAGGAACCACAGTGACTTACAACTTTGATCTTATAACCAGCATTACCGGAACCACAGTGACTTGTACAATTTGATCTTGTATAACCAGCATTACAGGAACCACAGTGACTTACAACTTTGATCTTATAACCAGCATTACCAGGAACCACAGTGACTTACAACTATGATCTTATAACCAGCATTACCGGGAACCACAGTGACTTACAACTATGATCTTATAACCAGCATTACCAGGAACCACAGTGACTTACAACTATGATCTTATAACCAGCATTACCAGGAACCACAGTGACTTACAACTTTGATCTTATAACCAGCATTACCAGGAACCACAGTGACTTACAACTATGATCTTATAACCAGCATTACCAGGAACCACAGTGACTTACAACTTTGATCTTATAACCAGCATTACCAGGAACCACAGTGACTTACAACTTTGATCTTATAACCAGCATTACCAGGAACCACAGTGACTTACAACTTTGATCTTATAACCAGCATTACCAGGAACCACAGTGACTTACAACTTTGATCTTATAACCAGCATTACCAGGAACCACAGTGACTTACAAACTTTGATCTTATAACCAGCATTACCAGAACCACAGTGACTTACAACTATGATCTTATAACCAGCATTACCAGGAACCACAGTGACTTACAACTTTGATCTTATAACCAGCATTACCAGGAACCACAGTGACTTACAACTATGATCTTATAACCAGCATTACCAGGTCGAGGAACCACAGTGACTTACAACTTTGATCTTATAACCAGCATTACCAGGAACCACAGTGACTTACAACTTTGATCTTATAACCAGCATTACCAGGAACCACAGTGACTTACAACTATGATCTTATAACCAGCATTACCAGGAACCACAGTGACTTACAACTTTGATCTTATAACCAGCATTACCAGGAATCATTATCATCATTCACATTACCAGGAACCATTTTCATCCAACTCATCATAATCATCATTCACACAATACCAGGAAACCACAGTGATATTCTTACATTCATTCATCCTATCATGCATTACCAGGACAGTGTTTACCACTGCAACATCCTTTAAATCATATAAGCATTACCATCAACCCACATCATGATTTACAACTTATCTTATAAAGCATTACCAGGATTAACCATTTTCATCCTCATCATAACCAACTTTTTCATCGCTTGATCAAGTAATCAATCATTCAATTACCCAGAAACACAGTTTTACATCCTCATATAATTATCATTCACATTACCAGTAACCATTTTCATCCTCAATAATCATCATTACATTACCAGGAACCATTTTTACACCTTCATCATTCATAATTTCACATTTAACCAAGAAATTGGTTTTCTTATAATCATCATTCACATTTACCCAGTAACCATTTTCATCACATAATTATCATGTCACATTACCAGTAACCAAGTTTCATCCTCATCATAATCATCATTCACATTGACCAGTAACCATTTTTCATCCTCATCATAATTATCATTCACATTACCAGGAATCCATTTATCCAATTACCAGGAACCACAGTGACATATCATCATCTTATATTTACAAATTTTTTCAATCCACATTTTAACATTATTACCAGTAACCATTTTCATCCTTCATGACATAAACCTTGATCTTTAACAATTACCAGGAACCATTTCATTACTCATCATAATCATTAACCATTACCAGTAACCAATTTATCATCAAATTATCATTCACATTACCAGTAACCAATTTCACATATTCATAATTATCTTTAACACAATGTAACCATTTTCATCCTCATCATAATCTTTCACATTACCAGTAACCATTTTCATCACTTACATTATCATTCACATTATAGTAAACCACATTGATTAATCCTCATCATATATTATCATTCACATTACAGAACCATTTTCATCTTTCAGTAATATCATTCAATGCTAACCATTTAATCCTCATCATTATTATCTTTCAACATTAACCAGTAACCATTTCAATCCTTTCATAATCTATCATTCACATTACAGTAACAGTATTTTCATCCTCATATCATTGCAATATTACAGGAACCATTTTCATTCCTTCATAATTATCATTCATTACAACGTTCGTTTTTATATATTTAAATTCATATGATATATAGATTGCATTATCCTCATTTAACAATATCTTGTATCAATTTTATTATAAGATAATGTTGTTTTTTACACATTACATCATCACATAACAGTAACTTTTTCATCCTCATCATAATTGTCATTCACACAACGTTAAAAATCGTTATTTTTATTTTTAAAGCATTGTGGGTATGATAATAAAAGATTGCATTATATGTATAAAATGTTGATCTATTTAACCTTACTTATCTTGTATTATAATGAACAACATGAAATGACATCAATACAACATCCTACCTTCAAGCTTCAGAAGCTCATCTATACATTGTTTGATGACACGAGGCAAGTAGCCCATATTTAACACACTCTGGGCCGCATCACAAAGGAGTGGATTTTTCCTCTCTGCATCAGACGGGAACTGATCACGTCGTCCTACAAAAAAATCCAATAAAATGATTGAAAAACACACAACAATGGTAAGAACATTAATTATAAATCTTAACTATAAATGGGTATGCAAAGTCTTCATATACAAGTATAGCAAGAAATTTTATGGTTCGTTTTTGTTTTTCTTTCTTAAATGAATGACAGACAGTGTGTAAGTGTCTAGCATGATAGCAGGATAATCAGTCTCATGTATCATTTTGAATTTTTTTCTTTTATAGTTATTTTTTATTAAGGTTAAAGTAAGAAGTGTGGCACCAATCTTTTCTTTTTGTTGATAATATCTGATATTCAAGGCGAAAAAAATCCATTACTCTAGTAAATATAATCCATTGTTCATTGTTTATGTCACAAAGATCCAGCTATTCGCACTAAAATCAAAGTTCTTTCATGATTTCTGCATCACAACAAGTTGAAACGACAAGCATGTAGAGGTTACCTAAACATGTAAAGGGGGAACTTCCACACATCATAGTATGTCTTTGTTTATATAATCTAAAGGCATAGCTAAGATACTATTGAAATTCAGTTATTTTGTGAGAATTTCACAAGAAAGAAAATGCTTTTGATAGTACATACCTGAGGTTTGTGATGTAGCCACATTATTCTGCGTATTTGTGTTATCTGTTTCTGACTGAGCATAACCTGTACCTGGAGCTGCTGCATTGTTCCCATGTCGTTCATTATTTTCCCTTAATGCTTCTTGCTGCAATGGCAGGAATGTACAAAATAACATTTGTATCAATTATAAACAAAAAATGTGCAATAAACTTTTGTATTACATGTGTATCATTTTTAGGCATTTTTTTTGTTTACTTTCTCACTCAATTTTTTATGATGAGCTTGAATTAGAGACAGAATCAATATATTGCATTGATTCTATAATAAGGCACACTACTCACCAACTCGGCATTACGAACAGCTTCTTGGACAAGATTAACAAAGGCTCGACCTTTCTTATCAAGGACGTAAGAACAATTTGGTGACCACCTTGCATGTTCTACCCAAGGATCATCATCTTTGTCCCAATTTCTCAACCCAATTCCACACACATAGCATCTAACACTGTCTCCGTTCACTAAAAAATGTATCCAACATTGAAAATATATATGGCTAATGCTAAAATTGTTTTCATACAAATGTAGAACTTTAACTATCTCCGTTTGTCTCATTTAACCTAAATAGCAGGGCAGCTTACAGGTGACAATTAGAGCCGAGATAGTAACACAAAGTATTAAATGGAACATAAAGTAAATGAGTTATCTCCCCCTTTGACAATTAATCATGACATTTAATTAACACAATGATTCACATACTTATTAAATAGGACAGCATATTTAATTTTAATCATGGTTTTCATCATCAAAAATTATACTAATTAATCAGTTTAACTCAAAGACTGGCGCGACACTATACTGATATGGTTACATTCGCGTACATGTTGTATTTTAGAAATAACGCCCTAATATTAAGACCTAGAATAAAAACCAGGTCAGGTGCCATTCAACACATCTTAAATGAAATCTTTAGTCCTCCCAGTTAAGGATGTACTCCTCTGAGAAGTCAAAATTTTCTTGTATTAAACTTTTTTTCTCATATAGATTTTTGGTAAGAGGAGTTAATACCATGAAAGAAAATGAAAGAAAAAACATTTGTCTGTGTGCTCGTTTTTGAGCTACTGTCACTCAAAGATACCTAGTTGACAAAATATTGGATTTTATGGGAATTTTGCCGTTTTGACCATATACACAAGATATTAAAGCCATAATTTCTGAATGAGGTGTTTGATATATATTTATGTTTGTAGAATTTATTTTCCAGTAATCTTCTTTTAAAATATACCAGTTTTGATAAAAAAGACCAATATTTTTTCTAATAATAACAAGATATGCTACCCCTAACCCTTAATTTTGAGCTACAAAATGCACCATTTTCAGCCATTTTTGCCAAATCTAACCCTTTATAAAAAAAGTTCTGGTATTAAACTTTTGTTAATATTTTGCATATCAATAGGAAAAGCGTTGTTCTTTCAGAATCAGGCAGCAAAATGGGGGGTCCGTGGGCTTACTTTTTTGCCCCACTTGAATATTTGTTATTTTTCAGTATTTTAGAGTAAATATTAAAAGTGCTCAAATTACCATTAAATGTAAAAATAAAGTGAAAAAAGTGAATAATTTCATACATTAATGCTCAATATTTTAATTATCACGAACCAAGTAAAGATTTACAGCAAAAATTAGCTCAATACAGCTAAAAATGCTGGTGCAGTGATGATTTAAGTAAAAAAATTTCAGTAAAAAATGGTAAAACTGTGGCTCTACTTGAAGCGAAAAAAGACACAATTTCAAAATGGCCGCCAAATGGGCCATTTCTTAAAATCCCCGTATAAAAAAATCTGCTAAAGTTAGAACTGTAATTTTTTGACAAAATTTGCAACTGGCAACTTGCTACAGATTTTGATAAATTGTATTTGAAAATCTCATAACTTCTTTGATCTTTGTCGAAACGAGACTTCAACGGGACTGAAACCTCACAAGAATACACCCTTAATGGAGGTTCAGGAACATTACATGTTCATGTACTGGTACATGTAGAAGGGGAATCACCGGAATTTACTCAATTTAGCATGTATGACATTCAGAATATTATGTGGCTATAAACGAATATTATGTGGCGTTGGATCCATGTGTATTTTAACATTGATCAACATTTATCAAATGGAATGTCTTAAAGTTCAAATTTATCACTGCATATCATAACAAACTCACACAATGTAGATGAATGCAATATCAATAAAAGTACGTTACATTTACTGCAAGCTTCCCGCATGAACTGTTTGGCGGAATCCTCCCAGATGGCCGGTATGGTGATGATCCAATGGATATCGTCCTCATCAATCCGATACATCTCTTGTTGATGACAGACATGAGGTGATCCCTTCATGTAGCCTATAGACAGAGATATCACCAACATGGCCGACAGCTTCTTCCCAGTCTCATCAACTATCATTGTCTCTCTGGTCAGGCCCTTAAGACAATAATGGTATACTGTCACATTTCTAGCACATATATATTTTGATTAGTCAGCAAGCATTATACATACCTGCGAAAAAATGTCTTCGTTAAATTGCATCGATTTGCCACCATGCGTTGTTTCTCTTTGAACCATATGATATAACACTATATTATTAATTATTTTTAATATGTTTAAAGTACTTATTTCAGCAACCGGAGAAAAAATATCGACTATTTTCATAATTCATAACCTGCAGGTTTAGTGATATTCATACCTACCTGGCAATTCCATGTGATATAAATTTATGTCGGTTTTCGAGTTTTCAAATATTCATTGACTTAAACCTGGTTCCTAAATGACTTTTATTTCAATCTCAGTTCTCACGGGAAATCGCAACATGCCATACCGTTTTCAGAATTGTTTCGATCTTTTGCCAAGAACTTTCTGGAATACTTATCCGTTTAACCTACCCAGAATGTTGGTGAAGAGACATCTGAATACGTCTGATAATAGTTGTAGTTTTCGTACAGTCTGTCATCATTCTTCTGGAATCTTCAATAAGCTGGCTTATATTCATTTTCAGCCTCGTATCCCAAAAGGCTAAGAATTTCCTTGTCCGGATCGAAGCAGCAGGACAAGTTGGAGTCCCACATTCTCGAGGATCAACACTTCCTGAATTCCATTCGTTGATTCAATTGTATCTTAAGGGGAGTCTTTTTGGATAGTCGTCACGGAAAGAGAAAGAATAAACCGGAATATTGGTTGTTCCGAAAGTTCAATTGCCGCTACACAAGAAGGACCGGTCCTTTACACAGGGGATTCTAATTGTTGCCATTGTCTGCAATTGAAATTTTAAAACAAAATTCCCAACTTTTTTCCCTTATGGAAAAATGTAAAAAAGCCAGTGCTATTAAGCATACCTTAGGGTTGACGGTTGTAAAACCAAAACACAATTGCCGACACTATCAGGATATTTAAATGATTCTTATGTTCATATATTTTTTGAAATCTGTTCGTTGACCTATAGAAATTTTTTTCTTTACGTTATTCTGCTTCAAATTTATTTACATTTGCATAAAAGTATATGCCGCTTTTTGAAGAGCTAAATCCAATTCCATCCCCCCAATGTGGCAAATTTCATTAAATAATTTAAAATTTATATAATTTAATTGGAATGCCCCACTTAAGTCACTTGTGTTGTTTAAACGTTCCAAACCAGTGGTGAATGCACTTTTAACTGTCCGCTTCTCCGCATAAAAGGAGTCTCGGACGACTGGTTTGCTTAATCGTAGTATAATAGTGATCGGGAGGGGTGTGCTTGATATGTGTCTTTTCCGCAGTACTTTAATTTTCTCAATAATGAAATAGCACTATTAAAAAAGGTGTAAAAGGTTCCAAAAAACACAACAACACAGTATAGTAACAAGGAGGCCCCCCCCCCGCCCCCCCCCCCCCCTCACCCAAAAGGGCAAGTGTTCCAAAATACCAACATACACAAATATAGAGTACTCCTCTCACAACTCACGTGTCGCCCAGATGGCTACCTTCCTAACTCGACCCTGACTGTTAGTAATTAAGGTGAATAAAGCCTATTACCAAACACAAACCAAGTCGTCATGTAAAGGACCGATTTCTGATATTTTACTTTTAAAATACATCTCTGCAATACACAAACGTATGATTTAATGGATAAATACTTGCTTTTGCGATGCAACACTGGACATAATGCATTCATATGTAAATAACAATCTTTCATATTCACTAACCAAAAATTCAAACATAAGATGAATCAACAAGACAATACCGAGGGATACATTAATACTTACATTCACATCCTCCTCCGAGACCGTTACAACTAACTCACTCAGTAATGCGCGAACCAACACCCGAAGCGAATACGCATCCTCTAAGCTATTCTGTTAATAACAGTACAACTTTAGTAACTACAGTTTAAAGATATTTCCTTTTACGTGTGAACAATAATTTAAAATCTCTAACCAAAATGATAAACGGTGCATGCAGTAAGTTGTATCAGTCTGTCGGGATAAAGAATTACTTTTTACCTGTGCCTGGATAGAGAACAACTTATATAGTGTAACGCCGTATGTACATAAATGAAACTGATACATCCAAATTCCAGAGTATTCGCTCTATGGACAGTAGCATCTAAATGCAAACAATCCATATTACTTTATTTGCGCGATAATACAAATTTTCGAGCAGTTTTCGCTAGAAAGACAGCGAAATGCGATTTCAAAATATTTCGCGCATCAGTAATAGAAAATCTTAATTACATATACTTTAAAGTTAGTCTAACTTATATCAAAAAAAAAAAGAAAAGTTTATACTTTATACAACTATTCATAACTATCCATAATTTAACAATAGGAATCGATATGGTTACAAGAGTAAACTCAAACTTAAACGACGTCATATTCCGTTATATTCACAAACCAACATACAGTACCACATCACTAGACTGGAAGTGGCTATGTCACCAACAATTCACAGAAATTGGATAATACAACATTGACAAATGCTTTTCGTCTTACAAGTGTATGAAGTACTGGGCATGAATATTACTATATACAGTAAAACCATTAACATATCCGTATTACAGTATATTTCCATTCGAACATTATTTCCAAAAAAAAAATCATCAGATCATAAGATTGAAAATCTCTTGAACAGTGAATCTTCTTGAAATTTGAGAATGCGACACAATTATTGGTCTTAACTAAACTCCTATAAGAAAATAAATAGCGAGCCACAAATGAATTAGTAGTATATCATAAAAGAGAACCTTAATACTGCTATTTACGCTTAATATACCAAGTAGCATTTTTCATTGGCATATAAAATTATCTCGAATAATGTAAAAAATTGACGTCATCGTTTGTAGTTGCCTTTTTTGCTAAGAATGGCTGAAAAAACGGCGTAATGATTATTAGTTGGAATAAGAGTCTTCAACGGAACTCGAAAAAAGACAGGGTAAGATTGAAACTGTAACTTGAATAGATTTTTATATGGATCTTTAACACAAAAAAATCAAAGTGTAAACAATCTCCATTATAAAACCGCCATTTGGTTTATTTGTAATTCAGTGTTATGGTTTATGTTCAGTTATAGCTAGCTCTATATAAAAACATCTATTCGAGAGTATATCTTTAAAAATGTGATGGTACGACCTCGAGCTCTAACCTGACATCAATTTGATAAATGTGTTTGCGCGGCACTGTATTTTTGTAAGACGGTGCTATAATTAAGTCTAATTACATAAGTTCGTTAGACTGTGTCACATTTTTTATAATTGCCGAACTCTTGTCCATTTTATAGTGTCATCTCACAGAAATCGTACCGCCAAAGACACCGTGCAGCACACCCGCATCTGTTTCCGAAATAAGATGCTTTTCGACTAAAAAACTGAAAGTGTTTCATAACCAAAGAAAAATAAAAAAAAATATCAGAAAAAATAACAATGCTGGTTTTTTTTTACTTAAATTATATAACATTCATATATTAAAAATAGGTTCAAATTATTCAAAGGAGGCATCTACAGAGAAGAATTGATTGTACGAAAGTAAGCGGCTTGTGTGCTAGTTGTTATTATAATGCTTTGTCTTTATTTTTCTTTGGTCAGGCAAGCACTTGTTGTAGTTGGAAAGCATCTAATGTCGGAAACATTTGAAAAGAATACAACACAAGTAAATGACTTTCTTATATTCTTATTCATTCAAATTAACAATATACTCAATTGTACAAAGATATCAATAGATGTTAATGTTATGAATATATGGACAATAGAACACTATTAAAATAATGACTTAAACGGCTGCTCTTGTTCTTCAATATCAAAAGGTACAAACATTGTACTATATCATTTTTTTTTAATTGGAGATTAAAACATGCTGCCTCTGATATACTGTAAAGAGCAAATTATTCGCAGCGTGAAAATTTTCGCTCAATTTGATTTTGTTAAATACCCGCGAAAAAATTTCTACCCGCAAAAATATCAAGAAGTACATTTTTTGACATATGAAAAAACATATCGCGAAAATTATTTCACCGCAACCAGCTCAGCGAAAATATACACGCGCGAAAATGTCCACGTGTGTACAATATCTATAACGAGACACGTGCAACATTTGTCAGTTACGTCCCCCTTTCGCTGAAAAAGATGACGCTCTATACGTTTTCGGTCCCAGTGCAGTTTCCGGTTTCACTAAAATGGTGTAAACACGACTGTAAACTGTGCTCGGTATATGTCGACTACTATACTGAACACATTTGTATACGTACAATTTTTGCCATGCTTATTATTTTTGCGATCTTTATGCTGCCATTCATCTTCTTAATTATGGTTTTTAATTTCATATTTATTCGTACGATTTCAATAAAGAAATCAACTTTATTAATAAAAAAAAAACCACATACATTGTTGACAAATGATAAAAATATTCTCCGATGAAAACACAACATTGTTTGGAATGCATTATCATTGAATATTTTAAACAAGAGCAGTCGCGATAAATGCTACATCAAACAATAATATAAGACAATCTAATGAATAAATTTCTTTTACAGCTACTCGCATACTAAGAATTACATTTATTAATATTCAATATTTTAATACGGAGGTTTCTTCAAATATTTCGGGGTTGGTAACACTGATTTGCTTTTTCAAACTCTGTGCAGATTTGTATGTTGTTAATCAAGTGGTGGAGAGGAGAAGTGCTGCTTTACCATTTTGTAAAATTGGAAAATGTTTCAAACAAAGAACAATTATGACATTTTTTATAAAATGTGATTGACATTGTATGCAAAATGTCTCCTTCATATCATTTATCTAATCATTATTGTTGGTTAACAGTACCCGGTCTGTCAAGGCATAAAGCATAGTCAGGGGGATCAACTCCTAATAATCTACTCACTAGGTGGCGTTAACACCATCTATTGCTTTCACTCTACCTACTCGATCAATATGGCATTATACCAACCTTGTGAAACCAAATTCTTATTCTATTTTAACATGTTGGTATAAATTCACCCGACAAATGTCCATAATCACATGCACATATGATGTCATATAAAATATGTATAGATAGGATATGTTGAAATAGTATAACACATAGAGCCTATTCCATAGAGATAAAATACTGAATTGACATGTCTGTCTATGCATTCATATGCATAAGCAATGTCAATAATATCATTTTATCGACAAGTGTTTTTTGTTGTTTTTTTTTTTCCTTTTTTACAAGATTATATATCAAAACAACACAGGTTATACTAGGAGCACAAAATATCGTACGATATAACATGAAATCCAACTACTGTAAAATGAAAGAGAGAAATGAACACAGTATATGTATAAATTCTTTCAATATATATGATATGAACACTTTGAGGATTTTTTTTTAAAAGGGAGGTATGAAAGAGATCATTTACACTTCACATTGCAATAAATATGATTTGCATAATTATATATAAAAATAACGTTGGATATAACTTTCAGATTTATAGTACATGAATTGGATTTTCCATTTTAAACCGTTAAAATGTTAATCAACTTTTGCATAAGCACATTTACATCACACGGCATTAAAAATGCCATAGCCACACCTTAGAGATGTTCGTTAGACCATAAAAGATAATTGATTTTACTCTACTATAAAACATGAAATATTCTTGGGAACATTCTTTCGTGGGTTTAAGATTCCAAATCATTCCACGAGTAGAAATATCCCTGGTTCGCCGATTGAACAATTATAATAATAATAATATACGAATCTTGATTCGTTGTTTATATATTCGTGTTTCCTTAACAACCACGAAAAAACAAAGAACATTTCTACACAGCAAAAAAATTTCCTGTACATGGTATCCTGTCTTTGACAGGTTAACACTTTTATAATACTAAACCTTTTTTGAAAATTCAAAATTCTTTTGAGCAGGAGCATCCTAATTTAACTTTATATAGTGCACATGTACTGATTACATCATCATTACGTACGATGACGTCATCGAAAAGTAGGTTGGACACTTCAAACACATTCTTTCACTGAAAGTTATCAACTTCCTGAACAAATTGCAAAATAACAAAATCGTGACTTTCTCATGAATTCCAATACAAGTATTATGATAAATATTTAGCCATGTTGTTTAAATATATTTTTGTACAACGCAGATCATTACCTTTCTTATAGTATAAACATCAAATTTTCTTCTTCTATTGAAAGACTTTTTATAAAGTGTCAAACTCGGAACATGTATTTGGGACACTCTGTATATGAGACAAACATTGATTACAGTTGAGAGTAAAGTTTTCAAAGACAGTCAAATGTTGCCTTGTGAAGGGTCCCAGTTGTCAATATCTTCTGCCTCAATGATCACTTCTGTAGCTCCAAAATGAAAACGTCCAAGCACTTTTCTTGGTAATCCTGGTTTGAATTCCGGAAGCGGAAGCTGGAGAGTTCCAAGATGTCGTACATCCGGGATCCGTAATGTATTTCGGATCCCTTTCTTGAGATATGTATATGTGGGATCGCCATATCATTTTGATCATCGGAAATTGGTCGATGCGTGGAAGTGATGCATTCATTGCATTTTATTTCAGTTCCTTTATGAATAAACGGCTGAAAGACTCCTCGACAATATTCTTCTTCATCATGTTCCACTTTCAACTCCTCTGGGTCGATTTCGGAATTGAATTTCGGCCAGGTTTCGTAGCCGTATGTATATCTCGCAACTCTGGACGCAATCGCCATTGGTTTGTGACCAAATATCACAGCACCTTTCAAAACCGCAAGTACGCCATCTTTTGGATTTAAAATTTTAATACGCCGAGAAGTTGTCGTGAATGGCTCTGTCAACCAGTTCGCAGTCTGAGAGAAACCTCCTACCATCATAATCATGTTGATCCTTCCTGTTTTTTTTCAACATGTTACCCGGACATGATTGACAATTTCCTGTATCGGTGCCTCAAAAAAACCTTTCATAACTTCGGCATCTATCTTCAATCTCCCCTTAGTCCAAGCGACCTTTTCTGAGTATTTGGAGTTGCTCAACGCTTGTTCAAAAGAAACGTTTGAGTTTTCTTCGACGGATTCCTTGAATGTCGTGTGGAGTTTCAAAAAAATCACTTTCCCAGTTGTATTTACTCCAATTGTTCGTTTTTTCATTTCCCAATCCCTACAAAAATTCAACGAAGTCCGTCATACAATTCTTTTTGAAATTTTCTATCGCTTTTTCTCCAAAGACGTTGCCCAGAAATGTGAAGAACTCCCTGTCAACAGCCGTTCCTCCCCAAGGACCCCCCTGAGGGTTCGTGTATCTCCCTCAGACTGTCATTCATCTGCCGTTCGTGTACTGTAATATCAGCTGTTCCCCCTGTTTAATGATAATATATTTGTGTTGAAATAACAACAACAGTTCATCGTTTATTTTACAACATAAAATTATTGATTTTTTTGTTTTTGCCTTGCCAATGTCAATGATGTCGATAATCTCCAATGGTATAAGTATACATTTATTGTATACTTTTTCTCCTGATACTCCGGCTTTCCTCCGCCATCTAAAATCTGGCACGTTCTTAAATGACCCCTGGCTTGTAATAGGACGTTAAACTAATTCAACAGAACCAAAAATTGCATAACTTTCCTATCTACATGAACCATTATACCTGGTATTATTCTTTTCATTTTCATTTGTGATAAAGTTCAGAAGTCTCTTATGCCCGTGTTGATAGAGTGGCCTAGGCGTCCTACGTTCTACCATAACACTTAACCTCTGATAACGTCTCGATAGTTTACTTATGCACTGACCGTTGACCGGTGATTTTCTCTCTCAATATCCAAGCTTAGCAAAAGCAACAATAATCTTAAATGTTAATTGAAAGGATATGAATTAAAAGCATGATGTGAGCGCCATGGTATATAGCAGCAAACAGCAGGTCGAAAAGAGGACAGCCAGAAAAATGATTATAGACGCTTAATGGTTATTTTAGAGACGGATTCTAGAATACCTACCGCCGAGGTCTAGTATCATACATTTCTCGCCGAGCTTTGAGCGTCGCAATTCTTTCCTCTTCAGACCAATACTTTGAGGTATGTGCTCATCATCCAATACCACTCCTTGTCTCTTCGTACTGTTATCTGCAGGAGTCTCCTCATCGGCCAGAACTACTTTCACCAAATGACAGTAGAGTGACGCAGCTTCCGGTTCGAGAGCAAAGGACAGTTGGTCAGATTTAATTCCATACTGTGAGAAGAAGATGTTTTATTTGACTATAAACGTTCAACTTCATTGTCCCTTTAACACAGAGCTGATATAAATATTCACTGCCATCGGTTATTATTGGAGTCTACCAGGTTAGTTAAACACTCTATTATCCTCAACAAATGTTAATTATTGGTTAATTAATCTCATGTGTTTAACACTATCAACATATATCAAATGGAATGTTTAAGTTAATAATCACTGCATATCATAACAAACTACACAATGTAGATGAATGCAATATCAATAAAGTACGTACATTTACTGCAGCTTCCCGCATGAACTGTTTGGCGGAATCCTCCCAGATGGCCGGTATGGTGATGATCCAATGGATATCGTCCTCATCAATCCCGATACATCTCCTGTTGATGAGAGACATGAGGTGATCCTTCATGTAGCCTATAGACAGAGATATCACCAACATGGCCGACAGCTTCTTCCCAGTCTCATCAACTATCATTGTCTCTCTGGTCAGGCCCTTAAGACAATAATGGTATACTGTCACATTTCTAGCATATATATTTTGATTAGTCAGCAAGCAATACATACCTGCGAAAAAATGTCTTCGTTACATTCATCGATTTGCCACCATGCGATGTTTCTCTTTGAACCCCTATGATATAACACTATATTTTTAATCTTTTAATATGTTTAAAAGTACATATTTTCAGCCACCGGGAAAAATATCGACTATTCATAATTCATAACCTGCAGGTTTAGTGATATTCATACCTACCTGGCAATTCCATGTGAAATAAATTTATGTACGTTTTTCGAGTTTTCAAATATTCATTGACTAAAACCTGTGTTCTAATGCTTTTATTCAACTCAGTTCTCACGGGAAATCGCAACATGCCATACCGTTTCAGAATTGTTTCGATCTTTTGCCAAGAACTTTCTGGAATACATATCCGTTTAACCTACCCCAGAATGTTGGTGAAGAGACATCTTGAATCGTCTGAAGTAGTAGTAGTTTTCGTACATTCTGTCATCATCTTCGGAATCTTCAATAAGCTGGCTATATTCATTTTCAGCCTCGTATCCAAAGGCTAAGAATTTCTTGTCCGGATCGAGCAGCAGACAAGTTGGAGTCTTCTCGGAGACAACACTTCCTGAATTCCATTGTTGATTCAATTGTATCTTAAGGGGGTCTTTTTGATAGTCGTCACGGAAAGAGAAAGCATAACCGGAATAGGTTGTTCCGAAGTCAATTGCCGCTACCACAAGACGGTCCTTACACGGGGATTCTTGTGCCATTGTCTGCATTGATTAACACAACATCATATGGAAAATGTAAAAAGCCAGTGCTCTCAAGCATACCATAGGGTTACGGTTGTAAAACAAAACACAAATGAGACATATAGGATATTAAATGATTCTTAAGTTCATATATTTTTTTGAAACAGTCGAAGCCTATATAAATTCTTTCCTTTATACTGCTTCAAATTATTTACATTTGCATTAAAGTATGCGCATTTTGAAGAGCTAAATCCAATTCATCAATGTGGAAATTTCATTAAATAATTTAAACTTATATAATTAATTGACTGCCCCACTTAAGGCCTTGTGTTTAAACGTTCAACCCAGTGGTGAATGCACTTTTAACTGTCCGCTTCTCCGCATAAAAGGAGTCGGACGACTGGTTTGCTAATCGTTAGTATAATGTGATCGGGTGGGGTGTGCTTCATATGTGTCCTCCGCGACATGTTTCAATGAAATAGCACTATAAAAAAGGGCAAAGGTTCCAAAGACACAACACAAATATAGTTACAGCCCCCAAAAAAAAAGGGCAAAGGTTCCAAAACCACAACACAAATATAGTACAGCCTCCCAAAACTCACGGCGCCCAATGGCGACCTTCCTACTCGACCCTGACTGTTAGTAAGAGGGGAATAAAGCCTAACACCAAACACAACCAAGTCGTCAAGTAAAGGACAGATTTTGATATTTTCTATAAATCATCTCTGCAATACCAACGTATGATAGGATCTTACTTGCTTTTGAAGCAAACAGACATATGCATTCATATGTAAAACTATCTTTCCAATTCACCACCAAAATTCAAAATTAGATGAAACAACAAGGCAATATCGAGGATACATTATACTTACATTCACACGCCTACTGTCCGTTACAAATACTCACTCAGTAATCATTCACACCAGTAAATACGCCTCCTCTAGATATTGTTATCAGTACAACTTTGAACTACAGTTTTGATATTTCTTTTCGTGAACAAATATAAAACTATCCTAAAGATAACGTGCATGCAGTAAGTGTATCAGTGTCGGGATAAAGAATACTTATTACCTGTGCTTGATAAAGAAACTTTATAATTATCGCGTATGTACAAATGAAACTGTACACCAAATTCCGAGTAGTGCTCTATGACAGTAGCACTAAATGCAAACAATCCAAATTACTTTATTTGCGCGATATAAAATTTTCGAGCAGTTTCGCTAGAAAGCGCGAAAGCGATTTCAAATATTTCGCGAACAGAATAGAATATCAATACATATCTTTAAAGTTTGTAACATATAACAAAAAAATAAAACCAGAAAAGTTTAATTTATACAACTTCTATTGCCATGTTAACAATAGGATCGGGTACAAGTGAACTCAAACTTAAAAATGTCATTTCCGTTAAAATTCACAAACAACATAGTACACATCACTAGATGGAAGTGGCTATGTCACCCAATTCACAGAATTGTATACAAGTTGCAAAGCTTTTCGTCTTACAAGTTATGAATTCTGGGCATAATATACTATAACAGTAAACAAACTTTCGTATTCGATTTACATTCATCATTAATTCCCAAAAAAATCATCCTCGAATAAAGTTTGAATTCTTGAAAGTGAATCTTCTTGAAATTTTGAAAGCGACACAATTATTGGCCAAACTAAACTACTATAACATAAAAATGCGCCACAAAAGAATTTGTGTTATTATAAAAGAGAACTTATACTGCTATTTCGCTAATAACAAGCATTTTCATTGGCATAAAAATTATCTCATAATGTAAAAAATGACGTCATCGTTTGTGCCGTTGGCTATGACTGGCTGAAAAACGGCGTAATGATTTTATTGGAATAAGAGTCTTCAACGGAATTCGGAAAAGACAGGGTAAGATTGAACTGTAACTTGAATAGATTTTTATATGGATCTTTAACACAAAAATCAAAGTGTTAACCCATTATAAACCGCCACTTGGTTTATTTGGAATTCAGTGTTGGTTTTGTGTTATAGCTAGCTCTATATAAAACATCTATTCGAGTAATCTTTAAATGTGATGGACGACCTCGAGCTCTCCTGACATCAATTTGATAAATGTGTTGCGCGGCACTGTATTTTGTAAGACGGTGCTATAATTAAGTCTAATTACATAAGTCGTTAGACTGTGTTACATTTTTCATCATTGCCGAACTCTTGTTCATTTTATAGTGTCATCTCACAGAATCGTACCGCCAAAGACACCGTGCAGCACACCGCATCTGTTTCCAAAATAAGATGCTTTTCGACTAAAACTGAAAGTTTTCCATAACCAAAGAAAAATAAAAAATAAAAATTAAAAAAAAATCAGAAAAATAACAATGCTGTTTTTTTTACTTAAGTATAAAATTCATTTATTTAAATATTCAAATTATTCAAAGGAGGCATCTACAGAGAAGAATTGATTGTACGAAAGTAGCGGCTTGTGTGCTAGTTGTTATTATAATGTTTTGTCTATATTTTCTTTGGTCAGGAAACACTTGTTGTAGTTGGAAAGCATCTATTTTCGGAAACATTTGAAAAGAATACAACACAAGTAAATGACTTTCTTATTATTCTTATTCATTCAAATTAACAATATACTCAATTGTACAAAGATATCAATAGATGTTAATGTTATGAATATATGGTCAATATAGCACTATTAGATAATGACTTAAACAGCTGCTCTTGTTCTTCAATATCAAAAGGTACAAACATTGTACTATATAATTTTTTTTAATTGGAGATTAAAACATGCTGCCTCTGATATACTGTAAAGAGCAAATTATTCGCAGCGTGAAAATTTTCGCTCAATTTGATTTTGTTAAATATCCGCGAAAAATTTCTACCCGCAAAAATATCAAGAAGTACATTTTTTGACATATGAAAAAAACATATCGCGAAAATTATTACACCGCAACCAGCTCAGCGAAAATATCCACGCGCGAAAATATCCACGCGCGAAAATGTCCACGTGTGTACAGTATCTATAACGAGACACGTGCAACATTTGTCAGTTACGTCCCCCTTTCGCTGAAAAAGATGACGCTCTATACGTTGCGGTCCCCAGTGCAGTTCCGGTTTTATTAAAATGGTGTAAACACGACTGTAAACTGTGCGGTATAGTCACTACTATACTGAACACATTTGTATACGTACAATTTTGGCCATGCTATTATTTTTGCGATCTTTACGCTGCCATTCATCTTCTTAATTATGGTTTTTAATTTCATATTATTCGTCGATTTCTATATAGAAATCAACTTTATTAATAAAAAAATTACACATACATTGTACAAATGATAAAAATATAACCTCCGATAAAACACAAATTGTTGGGAATGCATTATCATTGAATATTTTAACAAGAGCAGTCGAGATAAATGCTACATCAAACATAATATAAGATAATCTAATAAATAAATTTTCTTTTTACAGCTACTCGCATACTAAGATTTACATTTATTAATATTTATATTTTAATACGGAGGTTTCTTCAAATATTTTGGGTTAGTAACACTGATTTGCTTTTTCAAACTCTGTGTATATTTGTTTGTTGTTAATCAAGTGGTAGAGAGGAGAAGTGCTGTTTTACCATTTTGTAAAATTGGAAAATGTTTCAAACAAGAACAATTATGACATTTTTATAAAATGTGATTGATATTGTATGCAAATGTCTCCTTCATATCTTTATCTAATCATTATTGGTTAACAGTACTCGGTCTGTCAAGGCATAAAGCATAGTCAGGGGGATCAACTCCTAATAATCTACTCACTAGGTGGCGTTAACACCATCTATTGCTTTCACTCTACCTACTCGATCAATATGGCATTATACCAACCTTGTGAAACCAAATTCTTATTCTATTTTGACATGTTGGTATAAATTCACCCGACAAATGTCCATAATCACATGCACATATGATGTCATATAAAATATGTATAGATAGGATATGTTGAAATAGTATAACACATAGAGCCTATTCCATAGAGATAAAATACTGAATTGACATGTCTGTCTATGCATTCATATGCATAAGCAATGTCAATAATATCATTTTATCGACAAGTGTTTTTTGTTTTTTTTTTTTTTTCCTTTTTTACAAGATTATATATCAAAACAACACAGGTTATACTAGGAGCACAAAATATCGTACGATATAACATGAAATCCAACTACTGTAAAATGAAAGAGAGAAATGAACACAGTATATGTATAAATTCTTTCAATATATATGATATGAACACTTTGAGGATTTTTTTTTTTTAAAAGGGAGGTATGAAAGAGATCATTTACACTTCACATTGCAATAAATATGATTTGCATAATTATATATAAAAATAACGTTGGATATAACTTTCAGATTTATAGTACATGAATTGGATTTTCCATTTTAAACCGTTAAAATGTTAATCAACTTTTGCATAAGCACATTTACATCACACGGCATTAAAAATGCCATAGCCACACTTAGAGATGTTCGTTAGACCATAAAAGATAATTGATTTTACTCTACTATAAAACATGAAATATTCTTGGGAACATTCTTTCGTGGGTTTAAGATTCCAAATCATTCCACGAGTAGAAATATCCCTGGTTCGCCGTGTTATAAAACATAACTCTGGGTCTTTTTGTAAAGTTGACAATTTATTCCTGGTTCATGATCGTATAGTGTTCATATTCTTTCTCTCAATGTCACTAGTATATCCAATCTCTCTTGCTATATTCGTTTCATTCTCCGGACTCTCCCTGATGTTCTCTCGGTCCTGTCTCTCTCTGGTCTCTGTCCGGACTCTCTCTCTCTCGGTCTCTCTCTCCTCTCTGTCCGGTCTCTCTCTCCTAACCCCCGCACCTCTATTTATCCCCAAACTTCCTACGATTCTGAGAAGACTCCAGAACCCTTTTACCTTATTTGGGCCCATGTCCAGTATAAACCGCTTGACCAGCGTTTTACCCTTAGGCTCTTTACGTAGGTAACGGTATCTAATTAACAATATATGTGTACTTTTAATTAGCTTCGGACATGTATTGAACCCTATTACTCATAATGACCTCTCGCTATGTGTACTACATCTGTAATGTCTACACCTCCCCTGATGATATATATACTAGTTATAACTTCCCTCTGTATAATTATCTATCAATATATGTTATTACATATTTAAGACCTTTTTGTAACACACCTCCCATACTTAAGGAATATTTGTAGTTATGTTAAATCGACAAATGTTCCCAGACAATTACTTACAAAAAGCTTAATTATTACTCCAATTACTAATATTCAATTAACACCCAGCTTTTTAGGTTCGTAAAACATAGAGTTCCGGAACAACACCCTCTCACCTCTCTTACCACTTCATTCAAATTATAAGCTAATCACTTAGAAATCAAATACGCATAACGCCTAGAATTATAATTAAGGCGCATAATGCTTATTAATTGCATTGGTTTGCACAGTTCATAACTTCCACGTCTATAAAATAAATATTTGGTTAGCACAGTTTATAACTTTCACGTCTATAAAATAAATATTTGGTTAGCACAATCCATAACTTCATAATCCCATGTCTTTAAGTAGTATAATCCACAGGCGGTAGTAATCCTCGTATGTTAATTAATTTATTTATAAGGTCCACGCATAGTATACACATAGTTCACATAGTTCACGTAATTAATAATACAGGATTCACAATGAAGCGGAACGACTTCTATTGTATGTAGTCAATAATCCACTGAAGAAATTCACACCATAGCGTCAATAATATAAGGTCCACACGTCCATAAATATAAGGATCACACGAAGACATTTTCATCAATATTGTCATAAAGTTATGTCAATAATAAATGTTAATCACTGCTTGAAGGTAGTGATCATTCTTGTATAATAATTGTTGCCACGCGAATCCGCACTGTATTGTACGTTATGGTTACAACGTAATATGTAAAGTTAAATACACAAATTGTCCACAATTACTAAGAACATCATTGTTTACATTGTGGATCGAGTTGGATCCGATATTGGGTTTAATAACCCGCTCATGGGGGATCCTGACACATTTTCTGCGGACGTAGCATTATCATTAATGCTAGCCCCACTATCTGTAGGGACCCGATTACTGGGCGTCCGTGTTGGTGCATTCAAACGTTGGAGCAATTCCAGGGATCGTTGGAATCGGACAGGTTGGAAGGTCGGAGGATCTCTGGTGGGTACTCTAAATCGTAACATGTCCAAATGTTGTTGAGGAGAAGTCGGCGGTGGTGCCGCAAAGCGTAGATGTGCTCTCCTGGCAGCGTCCCAAACTGGCGTGGTTGAAGGTCGTTGAGCAGGAGGTGAACTGTTAAGCATCGTCAATTCCCTCCGGAGAAGTGTAGGTGAAGGCGTAGTGGATGTGTATGTGGTGGACACTGGGACGGAAGTCAAGGGTCGGACAAGTGCAACTGGCCGAGATTTTGTACAATTTTGTAATTTTTTTTAAATTTTGCACGATAATACCATGCAATAGCCAAACATATAATTGAAATAAATGTTATTAATACCGAGCACAACTTTCCAAGTAGGCCAGCAATGTCCTAATTGTTGCTTCATCCTATGACTACCCCTTAATTGACTGATAGGTTGGTTCATTGGAATATGGTCTGTTTCCCGTTATCTTTTGGATACCCTAAATGGACTAAATTCGGATAGTTGCTTATGGAAAGGTTCCCTCAATTTCCCAGTAATGGTTTCATTAACCACCCTCAGAAACTTAATGACAGAGTATTACTACATTAACTCTCAATTTATCTAACACTCTTAACAGGCCTGCATTATATTCTTGTTTACTCTGGTATCTATTCTGTCGTTTTCTAACATCTCGTCGTTTTTTAGATTTTCTGTGTTTCATATTTACCAAGTCAATAGTCATTTGTTGATCACTACTTGTATAGCTTTTGTCTGTGTTATTGTCATTGTCACTGTCGGTAGCTACGTCTGCCTCAAATCCCTGATCCATCTCAACATCTATGTCATGTCCTATATCTTTTTCAGAGTCAGATTCTTCTGAATCTGAACTCCTCGTTACATTTTTTAATAATTTTTGATTGCGCTGTCGCTCTTTGAGTCGTTTGGCTAATTCCATTAAGGGAATATCATCTTCATAAGCAGATGTGGTACGTTCTTTACGAGTTCTATTATACAATCTACCTACTAATTGATCATTATCCTCACTATGTTCACTGTTACTACTATCAGATTCAGATGGATTTACTACATATCTCTGCGTCCTTAACGAACGAGCTCTAGTGTTGTTTTGGTTTTGACCTTGAGGTATGTCCCATTCATCTAATTTAGCTAGTCGTAGATGTTCTGCATGAGCTTTAGTTACTGCACCAGTAAGTTGGTTTCGAATTTTAAATGAAACAGGAGACGTTTGACCAATAATTCTAAAATAGGGTTTCCATTTACTTTCTAATTTATTTTTGCGGAGGTGATTTCGATAATAGACTGGATCTCCAACTTCAAATTCTACAGGCTTACTGCGTTTTTCTGCATATTTTTCCTGTTTCTTTTTAGCTTTTTTCATATTTTTATGAACCGTTAAAAAGGCTTTATGCTGTTCTTCCATAGCTATCTTATGAGTTTCTTCACCCATATATTTTCGACGTGGTTGCAATAGGTTATCAAGCGGTAACACTACATCACGGTTATACAATAAGAAGAATGGCGAAAATTTAGATGATTCACTAATATTACATCTAATAGCAGCTAATGTCTGATTTAAATAAACATCCCAGGCGGATGTGTCATTATTTATTTTCTTTGCCAATACATCATGCATAGTTCTATGAAATCTTTCAACCCTAGCATTACTTTGGGGGTGATAGAAAGAGGTTGTTATATGTTTAATATTTAAGTGTTCACAAGTTTCTCTTACCATTCGATTGACAAATTCTGTACCATTATCAGTTACAAATAGATGATGGAGTACCAAACCTTGGAATGATGTCATCTATTAACACATGTACTATATTTTGTGCACTTTTATCGGGTAATGGTATAGCCTCAGTCCAACTGCTGTACCAATCAACAATAGTGAGAAGATATTTATTTCCCGATAGAGATTTTGGATATGGGCCAGAAATATCCATACTTATTTTCTCAAACGCGTAATTTGGTATATCTGTTTCTTGAATAGGTGCTCTACGCTTTTGTAAACTCTGTTGTTGACATGTAACACAGGTTGAGACGTAATCATATAGTTCTTTATATAATTTTGGCCAAAAGTATTTCTGACGAATAGCTGCATAAGTTTTATCAATACCCATGTGCCCATTACCATCATGATATTGTTTTATAACCTCACTTCTTAGCTGTAACGGAACATACAGACGTGGCTTAACATCTTCGTCAGCATTTTGCAGATAATAAAGGACATCATCTATTAACATAAACCTAGTTTGATCCCTAGTACTGGCTTTATTGTTATTAATTTGGTCAATCATCTTGGAAAGTTCAACATCTAATGATTGTTCTACCTTCATATCCATATTAGGTAAGTTTGGTAATTCCTTTTCACTATGTTCCTGATCACTTTCACTATCCCTTCTTGGTTGTAAGTCAAATTTATTGGAATTGAAAACAGCAATTTCATAAGTTTTACCCGAAATATCTGGAAGGACATCTTCATCACCTGTTTGGTCTCCTGTATTAGGGTGAACTTTATCTGGTGTTCTTGACAATAAGTCTGCACAAGTATTTTCAGTTCCTGGTATATATTCAATTTTACAACGATAGCCTGAAATATTTAATGCCCATAATTGAATTTTACGATTTTGCATTGGAGCTTCTAGTAGATATTTTAAAGGTTTATGGTCGGTTTTGATTACAAAATCTGCCTGATGTAAGTAATGATCTAGTTTTTGTAATGCATAGTGAATTGCATACGCTTCTTTTTCAATAGTTGACCAGCGACATTGTGTTTCACTTAGTTTATGCGACAAAAAGTATATTGGACGCTCATTTTTAACATTTGGAATAGAATATTCCGTATTGTCCGATCTTTGTGTTAAACATGCTCCTATACACTTATCACTAGCGTCAGTATATAATACGTATGGTTTATTTACGTCTGGATACGCAAGTTGTGGTATGGCAGTTAAACTTTCTTTGAGATACTCAAATGCTTTTTGACATGACGGAGTCCATTTAAATTTTGCCCTTTTTCTTGTTAATGCTATGATAGGTTCAGCAATTTCTGAGAAATTTGGTACAAATCGTCTATAATAACTGACACAACCGATAAATCCTCTAACTTCTCTTACATTAGTGGGTTCACCCATGGATCTAATGGCCTTTACCTTGTCCATTTCTGGTTTAATTCCATTCTTATTAATTACAAAACCCAAATACTTTGTTTCCTCTTTAACAAAATTACATTTCTTCCTTTTTAATTTCAAATTATGTTGTCTCAATCTATCAAAAACTGTTTGAACATCTTTAATGTGGTCTTCAATGGTTTTTGAAAATATTAAAATATCATCTAAATAAGCTATAGCCATGTGATCTAACCCTTCTAGTACTATTGACATTAATTCACTAAAAACTGCTGGAGCTGAAGTTAACCCAAAAGGCATTACAAGAAATTCAAAGAGTCCTCTATGACAAACAAAGGCTGTTTTAGGTCTATCTTTTTCATCTACCAATACTTGCCAATACCCACTTTTAAGGTCTAAACACGTAAAATATTTTGCTTGGTCTAACCTGGCTAAAATATCATCAATTACAGGTAACGCAAATGAAAATGGTTTAGTGATTTTGTTTAATTGCCTGAAATCAACACAAAACCTTTTTGTTCCATCTTTCTTATCAACTATTACTACAGGAAAAGAAAATGGTGATTGTGATCTTTTGATGATCTTAGCATCCAACATTTCATCAATGGCCTTATCGACTATTTCACGTTTGTTTAACGGAGTTCTATACGGTTTCATTTTTATTGGCGGACTATTACCAATATCAATTCTCATTTTTACCGTGTCAGTATGGGTCAAATCTTTATCATGTTCTACAAACAAATCTTCATTTTTCTTTACAAGTTCCTGTATGATTTTATCATGCATTGACGGATTTTCAGTACTATTTTCATCTTTTGTCTCTACACTTTTATCTCCTAAGCGACATGATGTTTGATTTATTTCTTTTTCATTTACTGATTCAATTTTTGCGATAATACAACCCTTCTTAAGATGGTATGTTTTATTAGTACTGTTAACTAATAGTAACGGTAGATTACCATGTTTTGATATCTTTGCTATTGAGTGACTTACCATTAGGCCTGGTTCTGACCCTATAAAACCTGAAACCACAGGTTTGGTTTGAACTATCCCTACATTATTTCTCATATGGGACTTAACTTTAGTTACACATAAAACAGACGTTTGAGGCTTTACTTTTATACCTTGTTGTAAACGTAATAATGAACTAATATGTATATCCTCCTCTAATGGAACATAGGTACTCCCTATTCTCAATTTCTTGAGGTCAAAATAAAGTCTCACGCCGTGTTCTGTCAGAAAGTCACGACCTAAAAGCAAATTCCTATTCATTTCATTTACAATATGGAAGCATTGTTTCACAGTCACGTCACCTAGCTTAAATGTCAATATAGCACGACCTAATGTGTCCATAGTATTCCCATTTACTGCCTGTAACTTAATACTACTTTTTAAAAGTTTCATTTTTGGCTGCAATAAGTCAAATACTCGTTTATGCATAAGTGATACTTGAGCTCCTGAATCTACAAGTGATCTAAATTTCTGTTTACCAAAAGTTAACAATACTGAACTTGGTGAGCCTGCTAAGGGTATTTCATAAATCATTGTTTTATTGCCCTGCCTACCGGTTTCATTGTAAGGAGAGCGTCTTAGTTTAACCTTTTTCTAGGGTTCCTATTCCTTAATTTCGGGCACAGCCTCTGAGGGTGACCTGTTTGGTTGCACTCCCAGCATACCAATTCCCTATTTCGTATCCTATTCTGACCTATTTCCATAGGTTCAGGCCCATGCGTAGGGACTGGAGGACCAGAACGCTGCGGCATTCTTAGTGCGAATCTTTTCCGCAGATTTTGTTCTGTCATTGCGCAGGTTACTGCGCCCTGAAAGGTTTGTGGGTTGTCCCTCATGACCTTTAATCTTAATTGGTCATTTACTAACCCATCTGTAAAGAAACCTATCATCTGCCTTTCAATGGCAGGATTCCCTTGTTGCATCCCTACGTATGCATCTTCTGCCAGAGTAAGGAGTCTCTCAGCATACACTTGAACACTTTCATGTTCTTTTTGACGTGTTTTTCTTAACACGACAAAAGCATGCTGAGGGTCGCTTACATCTGAGAAACGTCCCCTTAATTCTTGTTTTAATTCCGCCCACGTACCACCGGGTGCTTCAGCTAAAAATCTTTTTATATACTCACTTACTGCCCCCCTGCTTGTTTGGTACGCAATTAATTTAGTCCTATCGGGCCCTATTTGTGTTAATGTGGCTACCTTATCTATAGCACTGAGCCATTCTCTACATTTTTTTGTATCCCCATCATAAGGAGGTATAGAACCAACAACCCCTTGGACATTGATTGCTGACGTTAACCCGGTAAGTTGTTGTCCTAAGTTGCCAAATAGAAGCCCTACATTTTCGGCCATGTTACATTCTTGTCACTCACCTTTTATGCCCATTTCTTGCGCTCCGTGTCCAAGTTCGTCATCCTGGTCACAGCACCAGAAAAGACCCCATGTTATAAAACATAACTCTGGGTCTTTTTGTAAAGTTGACAATTTATTCCTGGTTCATGATCGTATAGTGTTCATATTCTTTCTCTCTCTGTCACTAGTATATCCAATCTCTCTTGCTATATTCGTTTCATTCTCCGGACTCTCCCTGATGTTCTCTCGGTCCTGTCACTCTCTGGTCTCTGTCCGGTCTCTCTCTCCTCTCTGTCCGGTCTCTCTCTCGTCTCTGTCCAGTCTCTCTCTCCTAACCCCCGCACCTCTATTTATCCCCAAACTTCCTACGATTCTGAGAAGACTCCAGAACCCTTTTACCTTATTTGGGCCCATGTCCAGTATAAACCGCTTGACCAGCGTTTTACCCTTAGGCTCTTTACGTAGGTAACGGTATCTAATTAACAATATATGTGTACTTTTAATTAGCTTCGGACATGTATTGAACCCCATTACTCATAATGACCTCTCGCTATGTGTACTACATCTGTAATGTCTACACCTCCCCTGATGATATATATACTAGTTATAACTTCCCTCTGTATAATTATCTATCAATATATGTTATTACATATTTAAGACCTTTTTGTAACACTTTGTTACTAAGTTACCTTTGGTTGTGCTCTTGATGTGAAATCAAATTAATTATATTCAAATCTTAAATAATTTTGATTACTATAACTTGATGAAAAGATATGCGATAAGTAAAATGTGTGTGGCGGCCATATTGGAAAATGGCCGCTATGACGTCATAGGCTATTTTAGGAAATGAACCGAGTCCTAAAAAAAATCCTTTGGTTGTGTTCTTGATGTCAAATCAAATTAATTATTTTTCAATCTGAAATAAATTTTGATAACTATGACATGATGTTTTTAGAATATGATAAGTAAGGTAGCAGTGTACACTAGATTTGAAAAATTCAGCAAAATAATGTGCAGGTTTTAATCATGTACACACAGCTTTTTAACCTTAAATAACACCTATATAAAAGTATATATATTTTTAATCTGTAAAAACCATGGTAACCAAATTTTTTTCTTTGAAAAATTGCAAAAAATTGGCATTTTCAACCCAAAATTATAACCCCTCTACTAGAAATGTTTTTTCTTGAATACAGTTTAAAACCAAGCATCACTGTCGTGATAGCGGAACTGAGCCTATTTCGACATAGGTATATTATTAAACTTTTGAGCAATCTTACCTCGTACCGCGGCTATCAATTTCTGCTGCCACAGAATTGTGTGTTTCCGTCTTAGACGCACATTCGGATACCCCCTAAACCAACGATTAATCTCGAACCCATTTTCATGAATTTCTTTATGCAAATGTGAAGCCTGCATATAAGTCTCTAGATTGAATTCACCAATTTTAGCACATACATATTTTTTAATTTTTCATGCATATAATAAAACAGGGGCTATCTGCTTAATAAAAATCTCACCCATGGCCATTCGGTCTAACTGTACACTGCTACCTAATATGTGTGGCGGCCATATTGGAAAATGGCCGCCATGACGTCATAGGCTATTTTTGGAAATGGCCCGGGTTCTAAAACGTTTCCTTTGGTTGTGTTCTTGATATGTGCCAAGTTTCATGCTTTTATCAAAAAGTGCACAATTTGACCAAATTTCTGCACGAATCTGCTGGACTATTACAAAAGATCCATTCTGATCCATTTATTTTACCAAAAATGTGAAAAATGATAGAAATTAGCACACAAAACAAAAAGGGAAAAAACATGAAAAGGGAAAAAACATGCTCCTAATTTTATAATCCACCCCTTGTATCTTTTAATATGCTTGGAATTTACTTCAAATGCGAAAGCACATAATTATGTAACTGGATGCATTGTGATAGAAATAGAGGATGTTGTGTGCATGAGTACATGTTACTATGTGATATGAAATTTAACAAACGAGTGCAATAATTTGATATCAAATTATTTAACGAGATTGATAAATTTCATATCACTTAGTCACGAGTGTAAGATTCTATTTATCACATAACTTTTATTAATAGAAATATAAGCAAAATTTTTAATTTCGTCTCTATAGGGGCCTATAGAACAGTATAAATCCGGCTCGGATATGACATTTCCGTCTACTGAAACAATCATGGGACGTCACATATATTTTATGACGTCAAAACTGCATGTGACATCATAATAGTGTTATTACACATGGGATGATGATATAGTGGGTTCGATCCCCGGCACGGACGTGAAAAGATTAGGGGTCGACGGACACCTGCCCGATCATGTGGGTCTTCTTCGGGCACTCCGGTTTCCTCCCACACTAAGATCCCTCGCGCGCTTACATCCGGGCCATCGAGAGTGATTTGCATAAGTTGTATAACTTGTTTCGTAATCGATATAAAATAAATAAAGAGTCATATAATAACACATGTGTCTCACGATATTTATGACATCGCCGTATGATATGGCTGGACAGGCCAGTGATGTGATAAATGTTCTATCTCTTTGAATTTTCAGAGAGTTTATTTTAAGGTTATGCGCTAGTGTTTTGTTTGATTTTATTAATTAAATCCAATATTTTAATTAAAAAAAAGATATCAATAAAAATGATTCTATAATTCTACCACATTTCGCCGTTTTAATCCATCCTCAGGCCATTGACATTTGTATAAATATGCTTGGTATTGGATAAATATATTGATATTCCTCTAGGCCTAGTGGAATAACACCTTCCGGTCTTTTGATTAGTCGAGGTTTTAATATTTGACCCGAACTACTTTTTGTTCATTGTCAACAGAAACATATATACATAGGGATTGGCAACTCCTCCATTTTTACGATCGGCAGATGTACCTCTGTATGTCCTCAGGGTTTTTTAGATAAACTCTTAAATAGTTGAATATAAAATAATAACTTTGATATATTGTAAAAGTTCAGTAATTTGCAGATGGTTTCAGTACGATTTTGAATAGAAAAAATAATATTTTAACTTATTTATTAATAAAACAAAACGCACTTCCGGTTTTGAATGCCTGATTTCCGAAAAACAAAGTAAAATTGCTTATTTTCTTCCTTTCAAAAATCATATTAAATAACATTAATCGGGAACACTGATCACGTCAAACCATGATATAATGTTTAAACTTTTTGTTGATGCAAAAATATCATGTTTAAAAGAATACACTTAAAAATAGTTAGCCAAGGCAAAATGCCTATAAACCGGAGGTCCCTCTGCCTGTCAACAAAGACAAAGATGGAGTTTCCAATCTCTATGTATATTATGTTTCTGATTGTCACGTCACAGATTGTTGACGTCATCAATTAGCCTATCGAATGACGTCATGTTGATGTACTCTGATTGCTACTTGCAGAACAAACCGCTGTTGAAACCGAATGTGTTACGGCGTCGAGATTTTTCTTGTTTTCCCAAACCTTACATAAACTATCGACGCAAAATTCACAATTGCCCTTTGTTTAGTGGTGTATCTTGCCGTAGGAGGACTCTGTGGGTGATTTCGGTAAAGTCAAGGCAACTAGGCCGGACTTTAACTTCTAAAGTTATACTGCTTGATGATTATTTGGCGGGAAGTAGATATAACTTTACCGTTAACATGTCCAAATGTAATTCGACAATGATTATATGTTATTGTACAAGTACCTACATAATCTCGATTCAAAAAGACATTCGAGAAGTAGGAATGCATGGAATAGTTGTATAAAAATAGAATAATTTGTTATTAATGAGATTTTTTAATAGTGCCTATTTCCTTATGATGACATCACTATATTCCTTATTTACATATGTCGGCAAATAATGTTATCTTGTTTTGGCCTTCTTGTAGATGATTTAATTGTGGTAGAAACAGGTCACACCACTCGGGGTTATTGTATATGGAATTTATTACACACTCGTAAGTTATTTTTTATTGCCTTTATGTGGGGAACCGCGTTACAACCAAAATTAAATCTCTCAAAAATATCAAAGTCCCTGATTAAATTATTAAAAGTGTTTTAAAAAGTTCACCTTTTTAAACATATTTTTTAAACGTATTCTAATGAAAACTTATTATTCCATTTAGACTTTTATTAATTTTAAACTTATTGGAAACCACGTTCTGGTCATATCATACTAAGGGAGATTACTCGAAGAATCTTAGAACACAAATCTTGATTTACAAGTGTTTTGTATGCGAGGTAAACTAAGCAAGATTCTCGAAGAATGACGCAAAATGGCTCTTAGATTTCGAAAAATTTAAAAAGCACCTGCATTATTGACCAAAATATTTTGACGGCGCATTAAATTGTCGGTTTATGCTCGTGCATCATGTAAGTGAAACATAATTACTATAGATCACTAGGGATTTTCCCCGGTTAAGTATGCGACAGATTATTTTTCGTCATTCCACTTCGGTGATCAAATAGAATAACATATCTCAGATCGATTTTTTTGTCCATTTGCACGCTTAGACTGATACAATAACCAGTTTAGCGGTTTTGTTGAATGAAATCTCAAACGACTAGAAATTGACGATAGAAAGGGAAATTATTGGCTGAATAATTTCAACAATATTACGCGTGCGAAATACGGAAAATTGAATAGTCATGATTAAAATATGAATATATTTTCGTATGTGATAAAGTGTATAATGTTAACACTATCACACGGTAGTGCATCCAAAAATTGTATCATGAAATTGCAGACATAATTACCAGTCCCCTAACTCAAATATCTAAAATATCATTCAACAAACGTTATGTTTCAATAGCATAAAAAGAGGCAGACCATCGCAATACACAAAAAAGGATCAAAATAACGAACCAAAAATTATCGGCTAATAAATTTTCCATCAATCACATACGAAAATAAATGATAATAAAAAAAATAAAAAATAAAAAAAAAAAAAATAAAACCCAACTTAATAATGAAATATATGGATAAAGAATCAAACAAATTATAGAACATTTGTGTGACATAGATTTAGACAATAGAAACAAACTCCTGTATTGGCTGTATTTTACAAATAAATAAATTGGAAAAAAGTTATGTTAGTTTTAAAATGTCCTTGCTACTGTGATCTATACGGAATAAAACTTATCATAAGGAAAGGGCTACAAAAAAGGGGAAACGTTAGTTTAGATAATGTTTTATTCATCAGAGATATGAATTAGATATATATGGGAACTAAATAGTGGTTCTGGCTTTCCAACATTATAAAAATGACAAATTGAAAAAAAAAATATCTGGAAAAATTGTTAACAAATTCCGATAAATTAATGAAATATCACGAAAATATCAAAGCTCTTGCTGTACAGCGCATTTTTATGGTTGTTCTTTAATTCTTTTAAAAGTTATTAAAAGTGTGATTGTCGTTGAAAAACATTAAATGATATATTATACTGAATAAGTTTGGTTTCTTCATTTTTGTGATTACGCTAAATAGGGCTCTGTTTAATCAACCGTTAAAATTTCCTTTGATCTTGTTTCAACTGTTGACGACAAAGGTAAAATAATTTATACCGTTACTTCCCGTCACGCTTGCGCAGTAATTCACTTCCGCTCACCCGCTCGATATGAAAACATTGGTTCTGTCAGACGGATAGGCAGTTGCTTACAGAAAGGTAGGGATGACATTAGCGCACTTTGGTTGAATATTAACATAATAATGAATTCAGCCCATGCTGCTTTATTTAAAACAAGCAATTAACGGTACTCGTCTTAATTTACAGACATATGAAGCTGTTGAATTAGGTCAAACGCAGACGAAATGGCAACGGGGTTGAGCACCCCCTTTGCCTCTGCCTCACCAACTGTTGCTACGATAGGAGGGACATCTACGTCTGCTGTCCCAGTAAAAGGATTTTCCGGTAAAAAGTCATCAGCCTCGGAACTTCTTGACCAAATACGTCAATTGGAAATTGAAGGAAATAAACTAAGATCTTCAAATTTAGGTAAGGCCGTAACGAAGGGAGGTCGTGATTGGACATGCTCTATTGTCGGTGCGCCAAGTTTAAAACCCCGATTATTAGCCAGGTAAATCACGATGGTATTGTTCGTATGTGTTGTCCTATGACACTTGCTAATATCTTCGGAAGGCAATACGATCGCTTAAAGGGCTGTTGCGATTTGTGAAACGGATTTAACCTCGTACATATTTATCAAATATTGATATTTGCTTCCCTGTCTAAACTGAACTCAAGTGTGTGACCACATGAATGGGTCCATCCTTGTATTATTATTAAAGTTCTCTTTCCGATGACTGGATAAATACTTAACACGAAGATCTAATTGACTTTTATTTACAAGGCCACTGTTCAATTACTGCCCTTTGTCCAAAATGCTAATTGGTTTTAATTAAAATTCAAAGGGCTTGTTGAATAGAGACTATATAGCTAGGGCACTGACAGTACATGTACATACAATATCAATGGTACTTATAGAACATTACAAGGACCATGTAGTGATCAATAAAAATAATGGTCCTATATTTTATCAACAAAATTACATATACAATGACACGATATTCTATGTATTTCCATTATTATGTTAAGACATTTGTAAACAAATTAATAATTAACATGACTGTATGTCTCAGCCATAATGTTCTTGGGTGAATTTTTAATGGAACCTGAAGACATTTACTATAACATTTATATTCTTCACTTTTATCTTCACGATTTAATTAAAGCACTTTGACTTTTAAAAAACTTCACATGTTTATGGTAGAATTTTATGAGACCTTTTGAATAATTTATGAGTATGGGATCTTACATGAGTGTTCATATTATATGAGATTTTATGAAATGAGTCTAAGAAGTTTTTAATTTTGCGAGCCTTGGCGTGCAAAACTGAAAACTTCAAGATGAGATTCATTAAGTATCATTTGAAATGAAAAAAATTTAAGATACTTTTTATCACATAACTACAAAAACCTACATAACACAGAATTTTACATCAAAAGATGTTCCGAAAAGTCCAGCGGAGGCTGCCATTTTGTCCCGTCATCCTCATATTTCTGATGTCACATCATTTTTCCTGACATCATTTTATTGTTACTGAATGGCGTCACAATGCATATCCAGCCAATGAAAATTGCTCCATGTTATATTACACTAGTGACATTCGAAAATTAGTACATCATGTGACAGAATACTGGATGCTGGAAGGCTACACACATGGGTGTAATGTATATTCGCAATAAAGCCCAGGCAAGCAGGCACTATTGAAGTGGTGCGAAATTGACTGTGAATGTATTGTGACGTCACCATTACATGATGTCATTATAACGTTGCACTTCGACCAAGACGTCAAGATGGCATACAGGCTGTTGTGTGGGGGTGATGGAAGTTAATATTGCTTTTCTACAGAAGACAGTTGACGCATTTTCGATATTGAGCTACTTTTAATCTTCATGAAGCTTAATCCAGTTTTATAGACACAGAGATTTCTGCGATAATTCATATGTTGTACTTTTAATGTAACAATGTGGGGTAGAAACGAAGATAGCGTGTGAGGGTGATGTATGAAACCCATTATGGCCTGGTTGAGAGGGCACTTTTGCCTCATAGTATTGTCTTATGATGGGATAGTACCCTCGGATCGCCTTCGGCTTGGGCACTATTCCATCCCTCGGCAATACTATGAGGAAATAGTGCCTTCTCAACCAGGCCATTATAGTAGATAAATATTACACGACCAAAATAGTTGGATAGGCGGATTATGTGATAAATTAATTTATAGAAGACTAGTAATTTATAAGGACATTTATTTATTTCCCAAGTTGTTTAAGGAGATTGTGATAAATAGAAAAATATATACATGTATCATATTGTCATTATACAGGTCACTTGGAAAATTTTAACAAAGTTTGCACTTATTACGGAACTAATATGTATATATAAGTTCAATTAGTCCTGGACCAAAAAACTCTTGAAAGAAAGCTGTCAATACATTGCTGATGTTAGAAGCATCACACATTGTAAAATACCTTTAAATCATTGTGATGGGGGTGTTTACAACTTTAACTCCTCCAGAAGAGAGGGAGGGGGTGGGCACTATTTACAGGGAATACAGTATATTATTAGCTCACCTGGCCCGAAGGGCCGGTGAGCTTATGTCATGGCGCGGCGTCCGTCGTCCGTCCGTCCGTCTCCGTCCGTCTGTCCGTCAACATTTCCTTCAAATCGCTACTAGTCATAGAGTTCTGCATGGATTGTAACCAAATTTGGCCACAAGCATCCTTGGGGGAGGGGGAACAGAACTTGTATAAATTTTGGCTCTGACCCCCCGGGGGCAGGAGGGGCAGGGCCCAATAGGGGAAATAGAGGTAAATCCTTTAAAACACTACTAGTCCTAGAGTTCTGCATGAATTGTAACCAAAATTAGCCACAAACATCCTTGGGGGAGGGGGAACAGAACTTGTATAAATTTTGGCTCTGGTTCCCCGGGGGCAGGAGGGGCGGGGCCCAATAGGGGAAATAGAGGTAAATCCTTTAAATCGCTACTAGTCATAGATTGGTGAATTGTAACCAAATTTGGCCACAAACATCCTTGGGGGAAGGGGAACAGAACTTGTATAAATTTTGGCTCTTGTCCCCCGGGGGCAGGAGGGGCGGGGCCCAATAGGGGAAATAGAGGTAAATCCTTTAAATCGCTACTAGTCATAGAGTTCTGAATGGAATGTAACCAAATTTGGCCACAAACATCCTTGGGGGAAGGGGAACAGAACTTGTATAAATTTTGGCTCTGACCCCCCGGGGGCAGGGGGGGCGGGGCCCAATAGGGGAAATAGAGGTAAATCCTTTAAATCGCTACTAGTCATAGAGTTCTGAATGGAATGTAACCAAATTTGGCCACAAACATCCTTTGGGGAAGGGGAACAGAACTTGTATAAATTTTGGCTCTGACCCCCCGGGGGCAGGAGGGGTGGGCCCTATAGGGGAAATAGAGGTAAATCCTATAAATCGCTACTAGTCATAGAGTTCTACATGAATTGTAACCAAATTTGGCCACAAACATCCTTGGGGGAAGGGGAACAGAACTTGTATAAATTTTGGCTCTGGTCCCCCGGGGGCAGGAGGGGCGGGGCCCAATAGGGGAAATAGAGGTAAATCCTTTAAATCGCTACTAGTCATAGAGTTCTGCATGGAATGTAACCAAATTTGGCCACAAAAATCCTTTTTGGAAGGGGAACAGAACTTGTATAAATTTTGGCTCTTGCCCCCCTTGGGGCAGGACGGGTGGGGCCCAATAGGGGAAATAGAGGTAAATCCTATAAATCGCTACTTGTCCTAGAGTTTTGCTTGGATTGTGACCAAATTTAGCCATAAACATCCTTGGGGGAAGGGGAACAGAACTTGTATAAATTTTGGCTCTGACCCCCTTGGGGCAGGAGGGGTGGGGCCCAATAGGGGATTTAGAGGTTAATATTAAAATTCCTTCAGAAAAGAAACAATGAACCTGTATTCAGAACATTACTTGGCATTACAAACCAGGTGAGCGATACAGGCCCTCTGGGCCTCTTGTTTTCAAGTCCATTTTAATGACTATGGCACAATTACATGCATCCCACTTTTTTTCAATGATGGTCCTATACATTCCCATCCAATATATGCTTTATCAAATGATCAGTCACATTCAAATTTAAAAATATGATTGATTTGATTTTCTATCATATCTTATGTGTTAATTAAATAACTTTGGTACCAGGGAAACTGATGACATCAGGAATGCATGAACAAATCTTTTGTCTGGAATGGGAGACAGAGAGAGACAAGGTTGACGTTTAAAACAGGAATTCTTACTTAGTATAATCTGGTTTCAGAGCTAAAGGCCCACAAAACCTAATACATGCGTAGGCCTTGATCCATCTAATCATGAGCCACAAGTATGATGGATTTACTTACAATTTGATAAATTTGTGATTTTTATGAAATGATATTCAATGGATACATTCTATATATGTACCATGAATGAAAAGTAATGACTGAAATTGTTACATGGCTAGAAATTTGTTAACTTTCGATAGATGACAGATCAAAGCTTTATATATATAAGGTCACCTACTGGTAGCCATTCCTATACTAACTTAATCAATGTTTGTGATCAATATACATGAGCAGATCTGTGATATGGAAACCAAGGTTTAAATGTTAAGGTGAAAGAATTCTGTACAAGGTTGATGATATTATCAATAAGGTAGAGATAATGTTTACAGACATTAGTGACCCTGTCAAGTGTTATTTCAACAGGAACCAGTTAGGCTTGAACAAGGCACCATGCTTAGTACCCCGGATACACATAACCAAGTTTTTTTTTGTGTCAGAGGTTATCAGATTATCAAACAATATTTCCGCATTTCATAATGGGGTCACTGATTTTTCTACTTACAATTATACGAGTATCACAATATGGCTATAGCTACTTGAGATCTTGCTTTTGATTGTTTTGAATCTGGGGAAACCTTCAAATTCCATTACAATAAATAAAAAAGGTGCATGATTTCAGGGAGAAAGGTTTTGAGACTATCAATGAACTAAGATATAAGAAGATGTAGTTGATATAGTATATCTGAAATATTTTAAACCTGCGGTGCAGTGCATCCTATCAAAGCAAGGATCTATTCAAATTAATAAAAGTTTGTTCCAATTTATTTGTTTGACCTTTATATAGTTACAGTAAGTTTATTTTGTTGAAAAATAAGATTTGTTAAAACTTAATTTCTTAGAACAAAAATATCTACATATGATATAGCACTACAAAAAGGGCGACCTTTCCATTATACAAGAAGACACAACAAGAACATACCGCAGTCTCCAAAAACACGCACCTCACACTTCACACACGCTACACAATGCATACATGGGAGGCCGTCCTTACATGACCTTAGCTGTTAATAGGACGTTAATCAATCAAACAAACAAGCAAACTTAGACATATGTCCTGGAAGGGGAACAGCTATATACTGGTGGGCAATATTAATGCAAGCTGACACAAAATAAATCAAATGTGCTCTGTCAAAGAGTATACATTTAGATATAGTTAAAATTGCTGCTAAATTAAACTGTAGATTTCTGAATCTTTAAGAATCAAAGGGCAGGTATTATTGTGTTTGGTTGTTGTAAATTCAGAAACCAGCGTGTGTGAACAGTTTTGTGACCTGTGAAGGACATTGTGATGGTCTTTACAGTGTTGAATGATTAGCTGGTACTACCTACACTCTAATCTCTTGATCCCTTTTTTCAATAAACAAAGATTAGAGCAATATTATGCTATCTTTTTGTTACTGGTCTGAAGTGGACACTAGTTTAAATTACATCCACAAAGTTAAATGTCGGAATGGTCTTGGCTTTATGTTTAAAATTTGTAGGTTATATGGTACATTTCTAAGTATTTTGCATTGTACAATTGGACTTATACTGACCAATTCAAGTTTATTTATAGTGAAAAAGATTTTTACCATTACTATTGTTTACACTCATTTTAGTTGTTATACATGAGCTGTATATATATAGGCTATAGGTATCACAAATATATATATAGTCACTTCTGATGGTATATGATATTTGATTTCTGTAATTTTCTAGATCTTGTATCATCATATTTACCAGGTATATCTTTCAGTTTCTTTATTTGATGTGTTTGCCCAAGTGTTTCTGGCTTGAATTAATGTGTTTTGATATTGACACTAGATACATTACATATATAACATTCCTGTATATGGGGTAAATTGTCCTACAAGACAATACAATTGGACCACTTCAGTATTCACTAGATACTGCATGTTCATCTAGAGGGTTAAGCACACAAACCTAAACAAATAGTGACCAAGGTGTCACAAAGATCGCTGTTTCGGTATTGTCCATAAAAGCAAATGAATAGGATTAGACCAAATCCAAATGTCTTCTCAACCAGGCTGTATCGGGGTGCCGGGGAAAGTAGACAGATTTATTCATGTGGCACTCTGAAAACAAACGTTCTTTCTCTGTGACAACAGAGATCTGTCTTATCAATGTAACCAAATCTTAGATATTTAAACTACTCTCCTTCAAAGCTTCAGGTTTCTGGAAGGATCATTATTATAATTCTTCAGTGTTGATCCCTCTAACTCAAAGACAATGTTGGACCAAGGTTGTTCTGTACCTTTAATAGTGATTGTTATCTGTTTAACAAAAGGGGAAATTTTGTTTTTAGTCGTTTTCAAATACTTTTGTGCTCTAATTCGATGTATACTAGGTATTTACATTAACATCTAATCCAATGAATGCACAGAGTTTACTTTGATTGTTCAAAATACCTGACATGATATAATGCTAATTAATCTACTTATATTTATTAGATTAATTAAGCCTTAAATGATTCAAAGTTATAATTAGATTATATGAGAACGAAGGCCAACTAAAATTTCAGAAGAAAATCTTGTAATGAAATAATATATAGATATGCATATCTTATACTGATCATGATAGGTTTAATTGGGTGTACACTATTTACACTATATGTTGATTTCCCATTTCATTTTATGTGTATTGTTGTAATAAATGATAAACCAGGTACTGATGTTTTGTTTATGTTTTATCAAGAACGGTTAATGTTCAATTTGCTTTAAAAGAAAGAGAATTATATGCATTCAGAGTCTTGAGTACATGCATGTATATACCTGTAAGTGGGATTTTGCAGACTTTTATAAGAGGGCTTGCATTCTTGAGTGTAAAATGATTTGTTGTGCTGACTGCTAACATTTCAATTTGAGCTGTGGAATAAATTACTTCACCGTCGCTTAGTTAGAAAATATTTAAATAAAGACGATTGTTTAGATTGATTTACAAATGTGAAATTACCAAAGGGCCAAATTCAAAAACATTTTAAAACCTAGAAACCCCTAAGTTGCAGGATCGAGTCAGATTGAAATACTGCTATTAGTTTATTGGATAGTTTGATTTGGTCAAAGTTTTCAAATGATGTCTGTATAGATAAAATGTATACTGTTAACTGTACAAGTGTCATTCTTTGATCCTAGCTAGTGAATAATTGACCAATATTTAACTCTGAAATTACTTGTTTTAAAATAAAGACCCCAAATTAACTTCAGTGTCAATGGACATATCACACATTATATACAATGCACTAAAAGTCTATGTATAAAATGCATTCAATTGGCTTCCAATACATACAAAATAATGAAGTCACATTTTGTTACATGAGTCCTTATTATTTCAGATATCTTACTGTATTTGAAAATGTGTAGTTGGGGTATTTTGTGTCATTTATTTCTATATTTATCTAAACTCAAAGAATTTTGAAATTTTGATTTAGGCAAGTGTGACTCATATTCTTAACACCTCATGGTATCCAACCATTCCCACATTATAAAACTTTAAAGGGATGCAATGATGACATGTAAACAACTCGTTTCTGTCTTAACATGTTGGATCTGTTAGACAGTCAATAAGATTGCTTCTCATTAGAAATAAAGGCGTATGAATTATTGAGTGTGTTGATAAGATGGCGTAGCTGGTGAATGTTTTAAGTCATATTAGATTTCTATGTTGACACATGTCTACACATATTGGTCATGTACAGCTTTAGGGTGAATCCACCTGTTTTTTATGGTAAGTGAATATAGACTTGATAACTTCACAATCGTGTACAGGGATTTAGTGGATTACTTCAGACACACATATACATGATCTATTGTGACCGATAACCAAGATGACTACTTTTCAAAGCCATTATGTGTATGTAAGGCAATTCAAAGAGCAATATTCAATAATAATAATAATAATAATACTTTTTTCATACTTTTCAAAACTTCAAGTAATTTTGTACAATTTGTAATTGATTTGATGATAAAATTTGATCACATGTAATTTCATTATTCAGGATAAAAAAAGCTCTGAATGCCTAGATAACTGTGTTTTATATATATATATGTTAATTACATTAACTGGTAAGTTATTTGGTTTATATATGCATGTCATGATCAGCATATTGTGAATGCATAAAGTGTAGCGGAATTGGACTGGGTCGATCATCTGTGACCAGATGGCTCAGTCGGTAGAGCACTCGGCTAGTGTTCGGAGGGTCCCGGGTTCGAATCCTGGTCTGGCCACTGCATTTGCTCCTCTCCTGTTACAGAATTGGCGCCCAACTAAAAAACCCACATTGGTGGTATTTGGAAGGGTCTCGTATGTCTCCGAGGGCGAAGACTTCCAGAAAGGAGGGAGAAGTGTAGCGGGATTGGACTGGGTCGATCATCGGTGACCAGGTAGTTCAGTCTGTAGAGCACTCGGCTAGTGTTCGGAGGGTCCCGGGTTCGAATCCCGGTCTAGCCACTACATTTGCTCCTCTCCTGTTACACATGCAAGAACAAGGATATATCTTACTGACCATGCTGTCACCTTAAGCATAGGTTACCACAAAAAGCTGTTGCCTATTATATGATAATTTATATAATAATTAACACAATACCCATCTGTTATGATTGATTCAGCTGTCATTATTATATTTTGATGATGATGTTTTCTCGTTTCAGAAACAGGCTCTGTGACATCAGGAGGGACCGACTTTGGGAGTTTTACCTCTGAAGTAAGTGTAATAATTATATATAATGAGTGCTAAATTTAATGGATGGATACATTATACAGTTTAATTTCTCTGTTAAGATACAACTAATAAAATTTCTGAAATGTGGTAACAAACAGAAAAAAATTGTTGCATTCTAACAGTGGAGTAAAACTTGCTATAAAAAGACTGACTCAAGCTCTTCAACTTCATTAGGTGCTATTTACTTTATAATTAATCTCTGAGTAAAGGACACCTGTCTATAAAGGACACCTGTCTATACAGGACATTTCAGCTTTGTCCTTTTAGTGTCCTTTATAGACAGGTTTAAACTGCTATTTCATTTGTATTATCCTTTACTCGAAAAATGGATGGATTTTGAAAAACTTACATTCAGCACACCTATGTTTCTCGATATTTGAACTCCATTTATTTCCCTCCCCTAGTTTATACTAGAGTTGTGATTGTGGTCATCAAGTTTACCACTCACTGATTGCATCTCTGACAATCTTGCAACACATTATAGATTATATGTGCATGACCAGTGTTGTTGTGTTTCCATGAACACCAACTAGTTGTGATGATGTTACTGAGGTTATGGGCCTTGAAAGGCCGCAGCAAAATGAAAACCTCACGGCTTGATGATCTGCATAGCAGCAGTTAATAAGAAATTGCAAGGCCATAAAATAGATGACTGCAGAAGCATGATAGTTCCTAAGACGCTGTTATATCCACTATGTTTACATGTTGGTCGTATTCAACAAAACACATTATAGATGTAAATCAATACGGCGGATTAACCTGGATAGTGACTGTTACATGTACTTTTAGCTTTAGAGGTGGGCAGGCCCTGACCGGATCCATACCCACGCAGCTTTTATCATCTCCATAATACACATGTACTTTTCATTTTAAGCCAGTTAGCAAGCTCTGCAGTTCACTTGCCTTTTTGTAAAGTTCCACCTAAAACGGGTTATGGTTCATTTTGCATCCACCAAACAGTGTTATAATATCAATTTGCAAAGCAAATCATGTTCTTTAGGTGCCCGAAGCCTGTTTATAATGGCTACATTAACAATTTGCATAAAACGTAACACACACATTGAATTAAAGTTTAGTTCTCTATAGGTAGTGCTAACATATAGCACAATCTGGTAAACCAATATTATGATGCTTCTATGTAATTATTGATAGACCTGTAGACTTTTAATCTTCCTTGAGCACTAGCCCTTCGTTATATACATAAGGAAATATAATATCTGTACATCATAGGCTGTCTGTACATTAACATGTTCTTCTGATCAAAATTACCTACACATATTCATTACACTACAGGTATATATAACTTTTCTCTGGAGAATACTTTATTTTTACAGGTTTTAGTGGTCATCGCTTTTCACATTAGGTATTTACAATTGTAAGTTGCACTAAATATAATTGCAAAATTTTCATTTACTTCATGATAGTAATATAAAGGTATAACAACTACTTGAAATATGCGGATTCATCACATACATTCTGCAAATTAAGTGGCCCAAAACCAGTTCTACACTAAAATTACATTGTACCAAAAAATGTGTTTAAAGTAAACATATTCACTTATATACATGTATACGATTTATGGTGTAGCAATATGTCAGATGTTTAGAAAATATGTCTTTTAAATGATGTTTTTATTGTTAGCATAAAATATTCAGATGAAATTAATTCATCTGGTTCACAGTTATACAGTTTTGAATGAATGCGTCCTTAATGAAGCTCTGAGTGATTTAAGACCGTGTCACCAGATGAAGTTTAAAATACCAAGCGCATAGTTAAACTTTTATGAGTAGATAAGTGTTTATTAAATCCGAATAGGAAATTTGAACTTCAATGTAAATTAACACTTAATGACGTTGTTTAAAATACCACACAACAAAAGGCTGGTTCAAAGACACAGTGAGTTACTCCGATCGTGGTTGGCTCTAAGGTCAGGTGTGTCTGTCACACCTGTATCATTTACCTGTCCTTATTGATTGCTATAAGGTATTGATCAGCCCGTTCTTACAGAAATCACAGTAACAGTGCCCAAAACACAGAGTAACCTTTCAATGTAACTTCATGAATAATTCAAATATAATGTATAATATCCATTCTCACTTATTGGTGAAAATGTTGACAAATTATAGACACAAATAAAAAAACATTTTTTATCGCCTTATAACCTTCAGCAATTAATTCTACATTGCAGAGTAACTAGTAAAGGGTCATCCAATCAGATTTCTGTAACTAATGTTTCTATTAGCATATGCATGCAATTCTTGATTCTGATAAAGAAAGACTGTGCATTTTAATGTACGGAAAGTATGTGTCCGATTTATAGTAGTCTCTGAAATGGTGGTTTTGAAGACGCTGCAGGTTTAAACATGTAACGTAGACCACACTATTCTCATATTATAAGTGCACAATAAACTTACAAATCTATAATAATGTACTTTCTCTCAATAAATATTGATATAGATACTGATTTATCCTTTTGCATATATATACATGTTTGTTGTCTCATACATTCATTTGCAGCTTGCATTACTGCATCCATATAATTGTAAATTGTAATATGTTTTTTTGACATACAATTACGTATATACTACAAAATATTAAATGTTTAAGATCCTTCATCTGTATATATAGTTAGGATAAAGCCCACTACACACTTTCACTGGTACAACAGTTAGTGATACTTGCATCTTGTAAGTGGAAGCAAATCTTCCAACAATTGCACTGATATATGTCTATGCCATGCTCAAAAGTTATTTTTAAGTCAAAGTCAATATTGCATGTATTAATGATATAGAAATGATGTTACCCTCGAGACATATTTTTGTGTTGTGATGACCTTAAAGTAAACAGAAAGTGCACCAGCAGGTCTATCTACAAAATAAATGTTGAGAAGATAATTATTTATGGTCTACATGTATTTACAGACGCCTGCCTTTAGCCATGCTAAGCCTACCATTGTTCCTACCTCACCCGCAACACTCTCAGCTCTGGTGGATATCTCCGCAGAACAGAAAACTATCTCAGATCTCAGGTAAATTATATTCATACTCAGGTAAATAATATCAGATATCAGGTAAATAATCTTCATACTAAAGTAAATAATCTTCATACTCAGGTAAATAATCTTCATATTCAGGTAAATTATCTCAGGTAAGATCCCTATCCAGCATCAATCTGGTGATGTCACACATCATCTTCAGGTAAACTATCCAAGATCTTAGGTAAGATTGTTTACTGTCATGGTAAAGTCAAAATCCTTTTTAGGAAATTTGTCTTAAATCTCAGGTAGGATTTTTTCCCAGCCTTGATCATGATGTTGGACTCTGAATTTTCGTATTTTAATCTGAAGGCTTTGCAGATATTGTTATATTATTTCATATTCTATGTTATTTTGATATAATAATGATTAAAAATACTTTCACACTTTTGTTCACTATGAAGCCTCCCTTTCACTATTTACATCAATGAAAATATTGTAGTTGAAGCTCCTGATGATTAAGCACCTTTGATTCGTATAATAACTGACTGCTCTATCGTATTTCATTGTATTATTTGAGAAAAGATTGAAATGAAAATCTAGGATCAGTATGGATATAAACTTTAATATGTGCCTTAATGTCTGGTTTGTAAAATAAAAGATGAACACGAGAGGTATAAAATTGTTATTATCATTCAACAGCCTTGAAAAAATGTGAGTTACCAGCAGGTATATAAGTTAATTACAGATTGGGGAATGCCATATAATGCAGGGTATAATCATAGCCAATGCAAGCATTGTTATTTATTATGAAATTCAGGCTTGGTTGTAAATTATTTAATCTGGTGATGGCAGTGAAAGATTGACCTAAATCATACTCATTCATGTATACAGTTAATTTCCATATATCTGGACTAATGGTTAATATTTATTAGTGTGTACTGTATATTGTGATATGCCAGTTTAACAAGATCAAATCTGTAGATAAAATTTGTTTCGCTCTATCTAAGTGTACTTCTGGGTGGAATAAATCTATAATAAATAAATGATACTACATTTGTGTGGTATAAGGTATAAAAGATTTATTTGTTATCCTACAAAGAGTATGTCTTATGAAAAACTAGGAGTAATAAATCACTTTTTTTGTTCGCAAGAAATATTGGAACTCTTCATGATTTAAACATTGATTTCAATAAAGTGTAATTTATAGGTTGTCCTCACGAGGAAAAATCTTTCTTTTAAAATCAATTTGCCAAGGAGGATTGAATAATGAATCAATCAATATTCTGTGTAGTGAACAGTGATATCAATCTTTTATGTAGTGGCCCAGTGTTACGGGGTATTCAGGTTGTACTGGCTATGTTATAAGGGCTGGTCTATGTAATTACACCACTGTAGACATTATATTACAGATACTAAAGATACAAAACATATTATTTGGATATTTTTGTTCATGTTAGAAAAGTTAACATACACAACCAAAGCTTGTTAACTTAAAATCCAGATTCCAACAGAATGTGTACACTGACTGGAGTTGATGAGACTTAGTTATAACTCAGCAATACAGAGACATAGTTATAACTCAGCAATACAGAGACATAGTTATAACTCAGCAGTACAGAGACATAGTTATAACTCAGCAGTATAGTATAACTGATAGAGCATAGTTATAACTCAGCATACAGTACAAACAGAGACATAGTTATAATCAGCATACAGAGACATAGTTATAACTCAGAGAGACATAGTTATAACTCAGCAATACAGAGACATAGTTATAACTCAGCAATACAGAGACATAGTTATAACTCAGCAATACAGAGACATAGTTATAACTCAGCAATACAGAGACATAGTTATAACTCAGCAATACAGAGACATAGTTATAACTCAGCAATACAGAGACATAGTTATAACTCAGCAATACAGAGACATAGTTATAACTCAGCAATACAGAGACATAGTTATAACTCAGCAATACAGAGACATAGTTATAACTCAGCAATACAGAGACATAGTTATAACTCAGCAATACAGAGACATAGTTATAACTCAGCAATACAGAGACATAGTTATAACTCAGCAGTACAGAGACATAGTTATAACTCAGCAATACAGAGACATAGTTATAACTCAGCAGTACAGAGACATAGTTATAACTCAGCAATACAGAGACATAGTTATAACTCAGCAGTACAGAGACATAGTTATAACTCAGCAATACAGAGACATAGTTATAACTCAGCAATACAGAGACATAGTTATAACTCAGCAATACAGAGACATAGTTATAACTCAGCAATACAGAGACATAGTTATAACTCAGCAATACAGAGACATAGTTATAACTCAGCAATACAGAGACATAGTTATAACTCAGCAATACAGAGACATAGTTATAACTCAGCAATACAGAGACATAGTTATAACTCAGCAATACAGAGACATAGTTATAACTCAGCAATACAGAGACATAGTTATAACTCAGCAATACAGAGACATAGTTATAACTCAGCAATACAGAGACATAGTTATAACTCAGCAATACAGAGACATAGTTATAACTCAGCAATACAGAGACATAGTTATAACTCAGCAATACAGAGACATAGTTATAACTCAGCATACAGAGACAAGTTATAACTCAGCAATACAGAGACATAGTTATAACTCAGCAATACAGAGACATAGTTATAACTCAGCAATACAGAGACATAGTTATAACTCAGCAATACAGAGACATAGTTATAACTCAGCAATACAGAGACATAGTTATAACTCAGCAATACAGAGACATAGTTATAACTCAGCAATACAGAGACATAGTTATAACTCAGCATACAGAGACATAGTTATAACTCAGCAATACAGAGACATAGTTATAACTCAGCAATACAGAGACATAGTTATAACTCAGCAATACAGAGACATAGTTATAACTCAGCAATACAGAGACATAGTTATAACTCAGCAATACAGAGACATAGTTATAACTCAGCAATACAGAGACATAGTTATAACTCAGCAATACAGAGACATAGTTATAACTCAGCATACAGAGACATAGTTATAACTCAGCATACAGAGACATAGTTATAACTCAGCAATACAGAGACATAGTTATAACTCAGTAGCAGTACAGAGACATAGTTATAACTCAGCAATACAGAGACATAGTTATAACTCAGCAGTACAGAGACATAGTTATAACTCAGCAATACAGAGACATAGTTATAACTCAGCAATACAGAGACATAGTTATAACTCAGCAATACAGAGACATAGTTATAACTCAGCAATACAGAGACATAGTTATAACTCAGCAGTACAGAGACATAGTTATAACTCAGCAGTACAGAGACATAGTTATAACTCAGCAATACAGAGACATAGTTATAACTCAGCAATACAGAGACATAGTTATAACTCAGCAGTACAGAGACATAGTTATAACTCAGCAATACAGAGACATAGTTATAACTCAGCAATACAGAGACATAGTTATAACTCAGCAGTACAGAGACATAGTTATAACTCAGCAATACAGAGACATAGTTATAACTCAGCAATACAGAGACATAGTTATAACTCAGCAATACAGAGACATAGTTATAACTCAGATACAGAGACATAGTTATAACTCAGCAGTACAGAGACATAGTTATAACTCAGCATACAGAGACATAGTTATAACTCAGCAATACAGAGACATAGTTATAACTCAGCAATACAGAGACATAGTTATAACTCAGCAGCAGAGACATAGTTATAACCAGCATACAGAGACATAGTTATAACTCAGCATCATACAGAGAGACATAGTTATAACTCAGCAATACAGAGACATAGTTATAACTCAGCATACAGAGACATAGTTATAACTCAGCAATACAGAGACATAGTTATAACTCAGCATACAGAGACATAGTTATAACTCAGCATACAGAGACATAGTTATAACTCAGCAATACAGAGACATAGTTATAACTCAGCAATACAGAGACATAGTTATAACTCAGCAATACAGAGACATAGTTATAACTCAGCAATACAGAGACATAGTTATAAACTCAGCAATACAGAGACATAGTTATAACTCAGCATACAGAGACATAGTTATAACTCAGCATACAGAGACATAGTTATAACTCAGCATACAGAGACATAGTTATAACTCAGCATACAGAGACATAGTTATAACTCAGCATACAAACTAGTTAACAGATAGTTATAACTCAGCATACAGAGACATAGTTATAACTCAGCATACAGAGACAGTTATAACTCAGCAATACAGAGACATAGTTATAACTCAGCAATACAGAGACATAGTTATAACTCAGCATACAGAGACATAGTTATAACTCAGCAGACAGAGACATAGTTATAACTCAGCAATACAGAGACATAGTTATAACTCAGCAATACAGAGACATAGTTATAACTCAGCAGTACAGAGACATAGTTATAACTCAGCATACAGAGACATAGTTATAACTCAGCAATACAGAGACATAGTTATAACTCAGCAATACAGAGAATAGTTATAAACTCAGCAGTACAGAGACATAGTTATAACTCAGCATACAGAGACATAGTTATAACAGCAGTACAGAGACATAGTTATAACTCAGCATACAGAGACATAGTTATAACTCAGCAATACAGAGACATAGTTATAACTCAGCAGTACAGAGACATAGTTATAACTCAGCAATACAGAGACATAGTTATAACTCAGCATACAGAGACATAGTTATAACTCAGCATACAGAGACATAGTTATAACTCAGCAATACAGAGACATAGTTATAACTCAGCAATACAGAGACATAGTTATAACTCAGCAGTACAGAGACATAGTTATAACTCAGCATACAGAGACATAGTTATAACTCAGCAATACAGAGACATAGTTATAACTCAGCAGTACAGAGACATAGTTATAACTCAGCAATACAGAGACATAGTTATAACTCAGCAATACAGAGACATAGTTATAACTCAGCAATACAGAGACATAGTTATAACTCAGCAATACAGAGACATAGTTATAACTCAGCAATACAGAGACATAGTTATAACTCAGCAATACAGAGACATAGTTATAACTCAGCAATACAGAGACATAGTTATAACTCAGCAGTACAGAGACATAGTTATAACTCAGCAATACAGAGACATAGTTATAACTCAGCATACAGAGACATAGTATACTCAGCATCAGCATAGTACAGAGACATAGTTATAACTCAGCAATACAGAGACATAGTTATAACTCAGCAATACAGAGACATAGTTATATCAGCAGTACAGAGACATAGTTATGACTCAGCAATGCAGAGACATAGTTATAACTCAGCAGTACAGGGACATAGTTACAACTCAGCAATCGGAGACATAGTTATAACTCAGCAATATTAATACAGAGACATAGTTATAACTCAGCAATATTAATACAGAGACATAGTTATAACTCAGCAATACAGAGACATAGTTATAACTCAGCAATACAGAGACATAGTTACAACTCAGCAATCGGAGACATAGTTACAACTCAGCAATACAGAGACATAGTTATAACTCAGCAATACAGAGACATAGTTATAACTCAGCAATATTAATACAGAGACATAGTTACAACTCAGCAATCGGAGACATAGTTATAACTCAGCAATATTAATACAGAGACATAGTTATAACTCAGCAATATTAATACAGAGACATATTTATAACTCAGCAATACAGAGACATAGTTATAACTCAGCAATACAGAGACATAGTTATAACTCAGCAATACAGAGACATAGTTACAACTCAGCAATCAGAGACATAGTTACAACTCAGCAATACAGAGACATAGTTATAACTCAGCAATACAGAGACATAGTTATAACTCAGCAATACAGAGACATAGTTATAACTCAGCAATACAATAGCCAAATTAAATTTAAGTCATATAGGCAGCATAAAATTACTGTTGTGTAGAGAAATATGTACAGTAGTTGAATTGAAAAAAAGTATTTTGAATCAAATATGGAAAATCGTTAATGATATAAGTTATTATGTATGTTATAGAGACAATCATCAAAGAGGTATTTAGTGTCATGATTTGTACATCCAAATTACCCAAGCTTTCATTGGTGATTATCATGTAAGGATGCCCTGAAGATAAAGATGTTGATGAAACTGATTAAAAAGGGGCCTCAATTATAACGAATTATATTTGAACTTTCATTATATCTATTTCTAAGACCTTGATAAAATGGTCCAGACCTTGGCTATAAAATCAGATTTTGACCTTTAACCTGTCTATATATATATACGTGTCCAATAGATTAAGGCCTTGGTTATTTGAATCAATTGTTTGACCTCTATTGTGTTTATACTTGTCCAGGACCCAGTTGGATGCCCAGAGGAAGGAGACAGACAGATTACAGCATCACATGTTAAATGATTATCCCATGTCTAAACATGTTCCTGTCCAGTCCTCCATGATTCCCAGCAGTCCGTCTAAAACGGGATTCTCTACTCTCCCCTCAACCGAACTCTTCTCTGCGAGGAGGCCAGCATATGAATATGGACCACCGTATGTATTCTGTTCATATCATAATTGATAATTCATGTACATTTAAAATCTGCCATACAAAAATTTCATTTCTCTTGAAGGTCAAAAACATGTTGAAGGAAAATTAAGTAGTTAATATCTTGTTGTACTGTCAAAGAAAACAAATATTCTCCGTCAGTACTCTTAAAGATATAAAATGAAAATTTGAGCTCAGGACTGATTACAGTTTTAACCTTCTCCACAGATCCCACTTGGAGAAGGCCTTGAAGGACTCACAGGAGCAGGTTACCGACCTGCGACGGAGGCTACAGGAGGTGGGTATACTGCGATATATAGTGACACAAGGTTTGTGTCGCATTGTGTTTAATTGAGTTATACGGCACATCTTTTGATCATGTTGGAAAAAATATCAATTTGAGTGATATACATTGTAGAAGAGTTTCAGTTTTACACCTTTTCTTTCTTGAAAGTGTTGATTTAACATTTTCTGGGTGTGGGGCTACAGAGGTAAATTAACTTCATTGCTAATTGCCATCTCTTTTATGCTGACTTGTGATTTATATTAATCTATCTATCTTGGAAAAGTTACTACCATTATTTGTTTATTTTTTCCTTTTTATTTATTTTTGTTATCACATGGGTTATTAAAAGACAATTTTGTGGTAATATCAGTTGTTTTAAGAAGATGAAATAAATATTTATAATTCTAAATGAAATTGTGTTGCTTTAGGTTAACAAAAGCAGATAATTTCCCATATAAACTAACTCTATAAGGCTATGTTGAGACGTAGGATGTACATGGTTAAGTAGTATAGCATACTATGTTTATTTTTAGTTTACACCTTCAGAGGAATTTGTACAAATCCAATATCCACGACTAGCTCGACTCCAACAAACTATGCAGCAATATTATCAAGAGGTCTGAAGATCCGAACATAAAATAAAATAACAGTGCTATAACTCAATGTTAGTTTTAACATGATGTAGAGCTGTTTGTTATGTTTTTAATTTGATTATATTGTGAATGTTTGCTTAATTCTTAAATGTAACTGTTTGGTATAACTTGATTTTCATTCATTGTTTGGCTTCTTGACTCACAGTAGTATGTGGTTAAATAGGTTGATCAGCGTTCCATCTGAGTCTTTTAATTAGTCTGAAAAATTGAATGTTTCTAAAACTTTCAGGTGTGCATATAAATACATGTCAGAAATGATGTTCTAGTGATAGGCTGTGTGTTTAACATGCTAATGAGAGGATCATGACATTTGTACCTAATCCTTGTAACAGCATGTGATGTAGTTATAGTCTTAAAAGTTTATAAAAGTGTGTCGGAATTTGATCGACAGAAATAAAAATATTGTTTATTTAGAAAGGTTTTGATTTGTTATTAATGTCAATTAACTGTTTTTAAGATATTGCAACAATGTATATATATATGTATGTAACAATTTTTTTTATTTGAAATTTTTAGGTACATGATTAAATGTAAAAAAAGACAAGTCATTTCCATATAATTTCACATAAAAAACCCAGTCATTTCCATACAATTATATTATATTTTCTATTAACATTGAAGATTGGTTTTAGTGTGAACTTATCACTTCTATTCTGTTATGATTGTTTTTAATTATTTCTCTGTACATGTTGATAATGTTTGATGTTTTATTCAATTTCAGGCCAATGAACAATCAGAATTACAAAAAAGACAATTCCGTAGTAATATAGAGGAGTTAAAGGGGAAATTACATGAAACAGTGAGCAACAGAGAGGCTGTCCTTGATCTGAGGTAGGTAGTAATAAATGAAGATAATAAAGACCATCTGCTTAACAACACCACTTTCTCCGAGTCCCAAAAAGTCAATTTCCATTACAACTTGCCCTGTGTATAAAGACCACTTTATTATAAAGAATATTTTGTCTTGGTCCTTGGCTTGGCGGCCTTATAGACAGATTTGACTGTATATTGTTTTATCATGTAATAAAACGTTACTCACATGTATCAAAGGTAAGATTTTCTATGCTTTAGTTCCATGATAATGCTTTTTATATATGTTTAACGCTTAAAAAAAGTCTTAGAAAGTTTTATTCTCCACAGTTTGAGATGAAAATTATATGTGATAGGGGAGGTAACCCAATGTGTAGATCTAAAAAAAATTGTAACTTGACAAGACTAATACATTATATATATTGAAGAAATGAATTTAATAACATTTTATGTGAGTAAATCATTATCTTTGTCCTAACTACCAGACTAAAGGAATCAGCCAATCAGGAGGCTATGTTGGCTAAGATGCAGAGTCAGGTACAGCAGTTGACAGAGAAATGTAGGGCCCAGGAGGAGGTGAGTATCTATACCTTTGTGTCACTGTGATGTAGAATACTGCTCATTCTCTCTTCTGGTAGAACATGTCTTGTTCTAGATCACTATATACATGCACATAACATTAATCAAACATTTGAGATAACTTTCGCAGGGATCACTTTTGTTTCTCAAAATGCCATTTAAATTCTTAAAAAAAATACTTAACTTATTTTACTCAGACCTTTCTTTAAAAGTTTTATCACAGCCCTCCTTCAAATAACTTCAATACTGAAAAAATTTCAAAACTCTGAAATAAGGTTGAAATAATGTCGGTAGAATTAAACTTGTAAAGGCTACCAACATTTTTAGCTTAATTTCTACTTTTGGATAGATAAAATAGTACATATAATGTGATCCATGGGATAAAATTGTGCTACTTAATATGTATATGTTTGACAGGCTCTAAGTAATGCTGGTAGACAGATGGACGATAACACCAGAGACAAATATTTGTTAGACACCTCTGTCAACCAGATCAGACAGATCCTCGTGGATGCGGAGAGGAAGCGTGGCCGTCCATTCTTTGATGCTGACCCCGTCACCAAACAGGCCCCGGGCATGCTTGTTCATACTCTGGAGAGGTGTCTACAGGAGATGAGTGCCGATATCACACAGAAATCACAGAAAATACACGAGGTATACCAATTAAATTAATGTTATAAGGTTCTCAACAGCTGTTGGTTCTGGTATTGGAATTTTAATATTGTTTTGTGCTTCAAAGATTTTTGATTTTTTTTTTAATTTCATTAACATCAACTTACTGAAATGAAATAAATGTCAATCAGTATTACAATTAAAATAAATATCAGATGTTTACTCATGTTATAGAGAACATGAAGTCTAGAGATTTATTTTTTTCTGGGTTTTATCACTGATAATATTTCATTGAACACTTAGAAACATTATGTTGCTGTTGGAAAATTTTAACATCTGTATTATGAATCTTTTATCTGTGAATCTTCACATATTTATGAATGGCCAGCTGTCAAACATCAGGGAACTATATTTGTATTGTGGTTATGATGATATTTGTTACAACATTGAATAAGTACACGTGTGTTTGTGAGCATTAGGAGTGGCTTCATACTGCCTGGCGATCAGTTAACTCTATACCAACAAACAGTGACAGGAATTCAAGTGTCTGTAATACGAAAATTTTGCAAGTCTGCGGATAAAAATTGATGTCAGCTGTCCACATTGAAGAGTTGTCTTACAAATGTCCTATATACAATAAAATGATTACTACTTTTGTTTTGTTTAACAGCTGGAGAAGGAAATTCTGTCCCTGAAACATAACATAAGCCATGACAAGGATACCCTACTCCGTGAACAGCAAGACAAGTAGGTCGTCTTTGTAGAGTTATCCCCCTTTATATAGTATGGTGTGCCTAGAACAATATTCGGTTTGCAGAGCAATTATTTTATTTAGTTTGAACATTTCTTATGCAACTGTTATATGTATGACTTTATTTTGGTTATATGATATGTTTTTTTAAAAAGTATAGATATTATATACAGTGTGTCATGAATATATATATATTCAATATAAAAATATTTAAAATTTGAATTAATATCTTATAAAAAGCATGGACAACACTTCTGAAGTAAAATTCAATCTTTATGAAATAAGTTGCTTTTAGACCAAGCTAAATATTAGATGATTAGGTAGGTCCTATCATTACTCTCCTTTACATTATTCTGTCTTTGCATATTAGAGATACCTGTCCTTGCGGGTAGATGTTTATTGTATTTTAAGTAAAATCATGTCATTTTTTCCTCATACCTACCCACAAGGGCAGATAACTCCGTGATATTCAAAAGCAGAATATTATCGATATTAAAGTCAATTGAAGAACTTTCCATGCATGTCCCTTCCATAACGGATCATGGCATTGTCACCTACCGTATTTGACCCAATAAGTGCCCAGGGTGTCAAAAAATAAAAAAAAATTATAAGATGCTTAATAAGGCGAAATGAATGCAAACCTATACAGTTTTGTGTAGTTTTGGTCTTTATTCATGCCCAGACAACTGAATTTGTTGTCTCAAAAAAGGAGGAGGGGCGCTTATAGGGACATAGGCGCTTATTGGGTTGAATAAGGTATATGACTGTCATTGATTTCCACATGCTAGTGAATAGATCCCCACCTAATACAGATATACGTACAAATAAAAATCATGGTGCTTCTTAGGTGAATTGTCATGACCAAGTTAAAAATATAATCTTGATATATTTCATCCAAATGGTATCATGTGATGTGTGTAGTCATAAGGAACGACATCACATTGCAGCTATATACTGTGAGTGTGATTTTTGATCACATTTCTTGATTCCTTTCACAATGCAGAGGTGTCTATCCTAAGGAGTAGGTATTAAGTTTGCCATTATGTCGTATAAGAAAAGTACAGATAGATTGATTATGTAAGTCTCACAAAAAAGACATAACCATCAAAAGTTACTCACAAAATATGATTAGGATAAAGGCATGAAGTCGCTACTGTAAATGAATGTCACCACCATATCTACACTACTGTATGTATATTGCCACTGTGTGCCTTCCTGTAGTCTATCACATACATGTTATCCCCTGTGTTTTCCCTCATTGTTTACAATACATTGTACCCTCACAGAGAACAAGAAGAACTAGCCATTTACAGGAAGTAAGTCTCTTGTGGGCTTTACTAATTGTGATAGGGATGAGCAGGGTATTGTTTTACAACTGTGTGGGTCATTATTGACACTGCTGGTCCGTAGCAAAAGTTTGTATCTGCCTTGGGTTTAATTAAGCCACATTATCTTGAGTAATAAATACATTAGTTTATAGTTAAATCACATAGTTAAGGCATTGTATTTACATGTTTAAAAGTAAGTGATATCTCTTTTTATGCAATCTTTTTCATGAAGGAGAAAGTCTCCTAAATACTATCGGCCTAGGCGTTTCTTTTGTTTCTTAACATCAAGCCTTATCAGAATTAAACAAGTGTTTTGGTGTCTCTTGACTCTGGCATAACTTGTGATCTCCTCACAAACCTGTGTTCTGAAGTCTTTTGATTTTAGTGATGTGGCTGATCTTATTCTTAAATACTGCCCACACTAACCCGTCCTCATCCACGGCCACATCGCTGACGTTATCCTTGTCAGTGTGGAGGACCCGGAGGTATTTGCCGCTAGCACTTAATAGGTAAAGGCTAAGGTTGTCTGCGACGACCAGGTGTCCAAGGCAACTGTATGCTAGGTCGACAGGGTCAAAGGGTAGAGGGTCACTTATATGTTCAGGGCGTCCATATGTATGTAGTTTCACAAGGTTTCTGTCAAAGAGGATAACGAACGGCTCGTCTTCCCCATTTTTGTTTGGCCAGCCCTTGTCAGCTACAGCAATATTCTCTGTGACTGGGCATTGGGATATCCTGTGTGGTGAACACACATAGGATCGCCTTATTATAGTGTCTGCGATAGCGGTGGTGACCTTTCCCATTGTAGTGTATTTAGTGACTTTTTGTTTAGTTCCAATCAGGATGCTGTCATCCCTTGTAACACAAATGGAGAAGATTTCATCACCGACTGTGAATCTTTGTGTGAGGGTGTTGGCTGTTAACTCCATTACATTGTCGTCTGTACAGACCCACAGGTTGTGTGTTGTTGGTGCTACACACATATCCCTGATGTCTGACACACTCTGTACCTCCTGTTGTACCACTCCCTGGTTTGTCAGATAGGTTAATGTGCTGCTCTTGTCCTGACATACCCACACCCCACCATCAATGAATGGACAAATACAGTTAACATCACAGGGGGTTTGCCATTCAGACAAAACCTTCAGCTTTGTATTAGTCTTAGATACTCGCAGGAGATCCTCTAGTGGTCCAGTATTGGTTTGTGCCTTGTCTGGTGATCCGGGATTGGTTTGTGTCTCTGGTTGTGATGAGGAATTTGAAGGTGTCACTTTTGCTAATGCCTGATCCAGTACTCTATCAATGATTATGTTAGAGCTGAAGTTGGTCGGCTTAAGAACAGGTTTCTCTGGTACAGTTTTCCTCGGAATGTAAAGTTCTATAACAGTGTTATACACCTGTAAATCTGTACCAGCTTGGACTGATTCTTTACACAGTGTAACTTTTTCTTTGAACTGGTCTCGCTTCTTCTCCAACTCTGTTCTGTAGTTCTTCAGAAGTGTTGCATTTTCATCTTCAACTTGTTTCAGTTTGGATGCAAGAGTTTGAGAGATAAAGATATCAACATTTTCTTTCAGTTTCTCTTTCTGATTCTCAACATCAGTTTTAACATCCCTAAAATGTTGGATTAGGTGGTCTAGCTCAGCCTGAGTATCTATGATTTCGCTTTCAATGCTGACAATAAAGTTCTGCTCAGTATCGTTGATATAGCTTAGTATCTTCTCCTTGTTTCGAGGTGTTACATCACTGAGCTGGACGATGGAATGTGACTTGTGTACGTCTCCAATACACCTGGCACATATTGGTTCACTGCAGGATTCACATAACCATTTTAGTTTGATACCTTTGTGGATTGGACAGGTAGTCTGATCGGGGGCCAGTACAGCGACTTGTCCTTCTAACGAGTTGGTCTCTAACGAGTTATAACTTTCCATCGTTGTTAGGATTTATTTAGTGATTGTTGTAAAGCCACTTTCAGAGAACACAGTGACTCGAACTTCCAACCTGTTGTCGTATAAACAAAACTGATCATTATTCCAGGGCCAAGTTTCAACAACATTCCTCAATTTTTAAGGAATTCCATAGGTTATATTTTCCTTAGAAAATAATAGTAAGGAAAGTGAAGTTAAATAACATTTGATCCTTACTAGTCTGTAACGCTGTCCTATCGTAATGAAAATTTGAAGTTAGAAATTTGTTTAAGTCAAAGGAAAACTTTGAAGAGATCATTGTTGGTTACTCAACTTTAATGCTTTTGATATACAAAACTGTATTTAATGTAAATTATTCCTTACCTTGTTACAATTTTCAGATACTTTTCTAATGTTCGTCTTCCAACATTAGGTCTGAATAACTATTCACTGCATCTGGTGCACAATTTGCACATAGATTATGATTATCTAGCTGGATTATTTATCTGTGTAAGGTGTTGTATAAAGGTAGTCTATGCTTAGATAAGTTATGTTTTATCTAAAGATGATCACACGTACATCCCATACCTAATATCTCGTATAAACTGTACGTGAGCATATCTGTAAGTGTGATAGTCATGTGTTTGTCAATGTTTATTTAAAAAAAAAGCTAGCTCTGTGTATAAGTAAAATGATATGCTGGTACTCCTCAATGATGTATGTACCTACTATATACAGCTTATGATTATGGAGGTATCCAGTACCATGATGCAGATGGAAACTCTCAAAATATATGAACTAATATAAAATTAAAATAAAATGACAAATTTTGTATCTGCATGCAGGCAAAATATGAGAAGATATGAAAGATAGTATTTGACATTAGTTTCGTTCTGGAAGATTTTAACATTTTATGGAATGCGATACAGTCAGATATTCATTTCTGTTTGAAAACCAGATTACGTAGACTAGGGTCTTACCAGGGTGTGATATTTACCATGGGACTGGACGGTCAAGAAATGACCACAAGGTGAAGGTTTGGTAGTGGGTAACACATGCCTAACAGCTAAAACCTTAACTCAAGGACAATAACTCTTGTTATTAAATTGTTGCTGTTTGAGGAGTATCATATGAATGTGTGATATGTATAGTTTTGACTTTAATTTGATGTAATTCTTGAGATTTAAACATGCATGCACTAATGTAAATAATATTGGTGTGATCTTCACTAAAATCTTGTTCCAACAACAACTGATGTGGCGTGTCTGATGGGGCTTGTCTGATGGAAACATGATTGGTATCATTGCAGGAATAGCTTAGGATAATCTTTGAAAAAGTCATTTCAACATTTAGTGGTATAAATGTAATTATAAGAAACCATTGGAAAAAAATGTTTTGCTTCAGAATCCTCTGTTTTGTCTTTCATTTATCATTCAAAACTTACATGCATTGACAAATATATCTATTACTCTGGAATACAGAAGTATAAGTACATATACTGTATAAGAATCCATGTTCTCAGGTAAAAGCGTGTCAGACATGCCCTTGTATATTATTCAACCTCATTCACCTAGTGTTTTGAGTTAATGCTGACACATTAAATAATGCATGTGCTTGCTTCATCTGTTTTATTCCAGAATATCAGCAATGACCTCTGAACATGAAAAGCAGATGCAGGCGGCATCAGAGCGCGCGAATAACGCCAGGAAACAGACTGTGACACTGCAGTCTCAGCTAGCCATGATGGAGTATGACCTTTACCCTGTCTGTAGGGCGGGGCTTATACCCTCACATAACAGCACTTCTGCACCTGCCAATTAGTCCTCATATATTGTACATCACCTTATCACCGAGCACTCGTTTTCTGTTTTATGATTTCATTTTTTATATCACTTCCAGACTTTTTTTAGTACATCGGATCATGGTGTTGCATTTCTGAGATAATTTACTTTCATGACATTACCAATTAATTAATTGTCAAATTCAGTTGCCTGCCCTTTATTTCTTAATTCAGATTTTATCCAGCTCTATATCAACCTTTTATAGAGCAAGGTCATGCACATTACTTGTTTACTTTATATATACTTATATATGAGTGTAGTTAGATGTCAATTACTCCTTTACCCAAAATATATTAACAACATACTTGCAGCTCTTATTTGTACTCCATTTGTTACAATATTTTCATTGCAACATTTATTTGAAAAATTTTATAGTTGGAATTAACTGAGGTCACACCATTATACGAGTAAGAACTGTATAGATCTAGTCTAAGAGTAAATACATTAGAGAGGTCATTAGTCTCCATTTTACTGTCGACTATCAACATATCTCAGCTTTTGTAAATATCTACTGATTTGCTTGATTTAGCCATCTAGTTTTTTAATGTTAAATTTTAGAAGGGGATGGAATTACAAATTATAAAGCTTATATGCATATACAGCATACTATATGCTTGTCATCTTCTATTCTGTTTTCTTTATACCTCTACCTTTTCTCTTGGCATCTGTTCTTATACATAGCATACTTAATAATCTAAGAAATTACTTACTACTTATGAAAAATATTACAGAAAGAAATTAGGCCTTTTAAATGACTGTGTTACCTTGAAATAAAAATGTGATTATTTGAACCTTCTGATATATAGAATAGTTATCAATGAGTTAGATAATTTCAGATGTTTATTGCACAAAATGTGGTCAGGATTAACTAAAAGGATGTATGTGGCTTTACCAGTGCGAGTTCAGCTGACATATATAGTATAATCTTGTGTAAAACTTCATGTATTATCAATCGTTATTCTTGTATTTGAAGGTATAACTTTGTTAGAGACTGGTAGGATTTTCTCTGATAGAAATGACAACATATATAAACATTACTGTGTGTTTGATTTTAAATGTTTGAATCTCTGCCACCAGGGGTCAGTTTGAGCAGCAGATGAAGATGAAAGATGTGATGATACTCGACCTAGAACAGAAAATCCGACATCTGAAGGAAGAATTCGCCGAGGATAGGAACAAATGGCAGCAGAAAGTAAGTCGGGAGTGGCCGCATTTACAGTCGGTGTGATATCTACTTAAAAAGTTCTATACGGAACAGTACTGTCTTTGTGGTAGAAGTATCATAAGTAATATTATCAGGATTGTATCAACTAAGAAATACTGAAACATGAGTTTTGAATTATAATTGTAACAGTTATAGTCTCATCATGGCAATCCATGAAAGATACTAGCTGTCAATATAATTCATTTTGTAATTTCTTAGTGAAAATGTGTTTTAGTAACGCATTTTAGCATTCTTCACTTCTCTGACCATTTTGTCATGGTTTATTGTCCTATTATAGAAAGAATCATTGGACGAATCTCTGGAGAAGACTCATAAGGATGTCAGTGCTATGAGGAAGGAAAGAGATGATGCCATTCGTAACATGTCATCTCTGGAGGGCAAGATTGAGGAACACCAGGTATGGATGCTGTTGTGATTAGGCAGGACAGAGGAAGATCAGCTTCATTTATAAATAATTGTTTACTGTAAAGAATGATGTATATTATATTGATATTTAAAAACACATCAGAAATATAAAATGATTCACACATACTATAACTACATCTGTAGCCTTCTTCAAGTGAATACCAAAAATTGGAGTCTAATCCTCACATTCTCTTAAGTCCCCACCTGTCCTGACTTTATAAAATCCTTGGAATGATTTTAAGTAATTAGTATGACATTAACTTATGTGTTGTAGAACACAGCAGCCCGCCTACAGGCCGAGGTACACCTGGAGAAACAGCGCTGTAGTCAGATGTCAGACAAGGAGACGATGATGAGGACACGACAGACCGAGCTGGAGACCAAACTGGAGGAGAAACAGAGAGATGTCGAACGACTAGAGAAAATGTTAGAGCTCATCAGACACGAGTGTAATGCTCAGGTCAATGAAAAGGTCAATAATCATGTGATTTTAAAAACCAGACTTGAAGATTGTGAAACAGTCTGAAGTCTATACCTAGCCTTTTCTTCACATTTTATGTTACAAAAAAACATCACTTTTGATTAGCTAAACATACACTTAAGATTGTTGATGATCGAGGGGCTCATAATAGGACTATTCTTATTTTCGGGAATTCATTTCAGGAATTACAACATTTTCAGTAATGTGTCAGTACTCACTTTCAGACTGTTTATTAACAGTTGTAATTGTGATCCTTTTGTTCCTTAAAAAGTTGTTGTCAAGTTAAATTGTAAAAAATAAATACTTATAGTGTTTTAAATGTACATGCTATTAAAATGTAAGTTGTTTGGTGCTACAGATATCCTATGCGGAGCGACAGGAGAGAGAACGTCATTTGGACCAGATCAGCAGTCTCACGTCACAGCTGAGTAGTATGACAGAGAAGTGCAATAGAAATACATTAGATCTGGAAATGACCAGGTCCGAGTGTGCTAACCTCAAAAAACAATTACGGGAAACCTCTGAAAAGTTCGAGTCCACGAAAATCCAGCAAGAATCTTTATCAGTGGAGAAAAATCATGTATCAAACATGCTTAGTGATAAAAGGTCTGAGATGGAGCGTGTGTCACAAGAGAAAGACTATTATTCTAATCTCCTAGAGCAGAAAACGGAGGAATTAACACAGGTTAGGACTCAAAAAGACAGGTTAGCCATTCAGTTAGAGGAGAAAGAGAAAAATCTGTTAATGTTACAACAACAATCCACAAACTTTACTCAATTCATGGAGACTAATTCTCTAGCTCATGACAATCTCAGGGAAGAAAAGGACAATCTAATGAAAATTATCTCAGACCAAAAGGCTACACTGGAAGAAATTAGAAATTCACGTGAAAATATGTCAAAGAAAATGAAAATACGAGAAAAGCGAATCAAAGAACTAGAGGAAGGGAAGAAGAAGTCAATAGACGAGGTGCAGCTACGTATAGAGGAGTTAGGTATCCTACAGCAGGAGAAGGACACACTGTATAAGGAACTGAAGGAGAGTCGATACGAGGTGGCTAATCTCACAGAGGAAAAGGATTCCGTCAAACACAACCTAGAGTTACAGAAGTCTGACCTAGAGAAGGCTTTGGCTAGGGCACAATCAAAATGTAAAGGTAGGTGTGAAGGTGATTGGACACAGAATCAGTATAGGAATACAACAACTATTTATTCTGTATATTGTTTTCATCTTTGACTTAGTAATGAATCAAAATACATGTATTGTATTCTTTTTCATCCCTGGTGCAGGATTTAATGTTTAGACTTGAAACAATTTCATTTTCTATGATTTTAAATTATTTTACCATAGACACAATTAACTTAATAGCTTGGCTAAATAAGTTGTTAACCTAATTTGAGAACAATATTATTTGTCCTTTTAACTACAGACTTACATTTATAGTATCAGGTGAAGTGTGTTACATTGTATTTATGTGTATGACCTCCTCTGTTGCAGCGATGGAACAAGAATTCCGACTGGCACATAGAACTCTCAAGTCACGTGAGTCAGCTGATCACCAAGGTAACCATCTCAATAATAAAACAACTTCTTAACAGTATTGATTGCTTTAGATTGATAAAATTTAACCTTATACCAGTAATTTGGTCTTTGTGTTTTGAGTATTTAAAACTAAGGGGAAATAATCTTGTAAAATGTCAACTGATGATCCAAAGAGGAGCTAAGGAAATAATGGCCAGTATATTATGAATTTAAAGGATATATTGTACCCTATTATAGTGATAATTCAGCATAGTAATATCAAAAAGCAAATTTCATATGTTTGTACTGAAATATGTTTGCATTAGTCCTAAGGCTTATGCCCTATGTATCCTTTACTTAGAATTATTTACTATTTTCGCAGCTGTGAAGGTAGCAGATAAGATGCAGAAGGAGGTGACGCTGAAAAGGAGCGAGATTGACTCACTAAAGACCAAGGTCCGATGGCTGGAGGACAAACTGGACTCTCTCTCACGGGTCAGTTACAGATTGGGTTCATGTTAGCACTTCACCATCTCTCCTAAGTGTACATATGATATTCCATTGTCTTGTGGATTTGATTTTGCCGAATATCAATAGAATATATATAGGATCTTAAATGAGAGGGCTTGCAAAAACAAAATTTTCTTAGATTTTTTTTCATAAAATCTCATATGAAATAAATACAAATTTGAGATACTTTTTATCACATAAATTAAAAAACCTGCATTTTGAAGAATTCTACGTCAAAATTTATTCCAAAATCCAGTGTTGGCTGCTATGTGGTCCCGCCATCCTCGAAATCCTGATGTTTTGTTTCTGTTTTGTTATCACAATAAATTTCCAGCCAATGAAAATCGCTGCAGACCATATTACACTAGTGACAATATAACACAGGCAAAATCAATGGAAATCAGGAGTATGTGATAAATAAAAATTGAAAATATGTTGCTAGAAAGATATGAAGAAAAAAAACCCAGGTTTTGTTGTTTAATTTATTCCTGCAATATTCTGTTTTAGTTAACTAAAAAATTGTTACAAAAGTCAATTAGTGAAGTAATATATTAAGTTAGATTTCAAGTCTGGATAAGTAATAAACAAATTTTTGTGGTTGATATGAAATAATTCTTTGGTACGAAGATAATTTCATATGATATATTTTGATTATAATTGAATATTTGACTAAAAGTGATGTCATTATTTTGTGGTTACAGGAGCGTAACAGTTTGGAAGGTGACAAGGACAGACTGAAAATTTCCCTTAACAAATCCCTGACTCACAACCAGCAGGTCACGGCAGAGCTAGAAGTGTCGCAGGGTCAGGTCATGGAACTGCGGACACAGGTCAACCGACTCGAGGTCTCACTTGAAAAGGTCAGTGTATCACAGAATTGAAGTGGTGTTGAATCCAAGGTCAATGGATTTCTGTACAGATAATGGTTTATCAAAATATTAAAGATAAAGGTTTCCATAATAATAAGATTTGGCTGAAGAGTTTAAAAAATGTGGCCTTAGGGTTTAAATAATAGTGGATTTTGGCAGAAAACTTTTAAAACAGATTTAAGGAACAGCTAATTTTAAAATAGGTTACTGATCTACACGTTTAATATATCAAATAAGTCATTATAACCTTGTAGGAAATTATAACAGATTTGTCAGGCTAGATAGTAGTTATAAATATATAATCTATGAAATATTAATGTAAGTGGTCTACCAGAAACAAGTGTGAGATAGAGTGAGTGATAATAGACAGCAAAGGACACAAAAGTCAGTACATTATGGAGAGGATATCACATTAAATATTATTTATAAAATTCTTAATCATATTAGATCCTTATAACTATTAGAGTAGATATACTCGCTGGAAAGACCTTCACCTTGAAGCTGGTTATAAAAAGGGGCACCCTTACTTAGAGACTGGTTAGGGTAATTTTCACCTTGGGAGTACTTACCTAGTTGATCCTCATATAGGGACTGGTCAGTGATTGGACAGGTAGCTTGTGAGGGACATTTTCATCTTGGGACTGAATTTGTGTTATAGAGAGGCATTCATCTTGGAACAGATCATTATCATGGAAGCCTTTAATATAGAACTTACTGGTGGCTTCAATAACATATTCACTTTAGGAAAGGTGGAGAGACATTTCAGCAGTGGAAATCTGAATTGTCAGTGATGTGTTGCAATACATACAAATACAATGTACAAAACTGTACATGGTTTCGCAGATCAAAAGTGAAGCTGATTCATTGATTCATTCAGTTAGATAAATAATTGGTGGCTGGGGATTAATTGTCATTGAGGTAAAACACATGTAATTAAATTCCCATTTATAAGATGAGAGGAAATCACAATGTTAGTGAGTTACCTGTACACGGATACATCCCTAAGGAACATGCACACTAGATAAATCTTTATTACTGTAAGGCTGACTAGCTTTACATACAACATCAAACAGTAGCCTCCCCTTATGTCAGTCAGTGGTGATTGGAGGCATTCAGTGAGGTTTATTAATTATAATGTTAAGGTCTAGGCAGTGAGGCACTGCTATGTCTATATCATAAAATATCTCTCAATAACAATTAATCTCACTTCAATACAAAACCTTGTATGGGATTGTTTGTGATGATCACAGGTTTTTATCACGTGTATAGAGTTATTCTGTATTTGCATATTACAGAGTTATCTCCCCTTGCGGGCAGGTATTGATTGTGACATCATGTGTTTGCGAGCGTAACATCATACTTTTCGGAGAAAACGATGTGAATTGCGCTCACTAGATAATGACGTAACAATCGATACTTACCCGCAAGGGAGATAACTCTGTTATATGCAAAGACGGAATAGTTCAGACCTTTACCAGACTACATTCTATCCTCTATTTCTATTTCTCACCTTTCTGATGGTAGTCAATTCATTCATGACATATTTCTTTCATAATAATTACATACACCCATCCTAGAAATCTATAATAAAGTTATATGTAAATATCTGATTACTTCTATCTCCTTTCAAACCAGTTAAATGCTTTACTCTTTACTATATTAGTGAACCGTTAATAATTATACTTACACATTTATAGAATGATTAACAGTCAATATAGATCTGACCAAACCAAATATTGTTAACCAACATTCTTTCATGGCTTCTAAATTTTGTGATTATATGTTAAAACAAGTTCATAAAGATTAATATTTGCGGATTTAAAATTTGAATGGAATTCTATTTCACTATAAGTCAGGAGGAGATGAACTTTTGCAAGTTGACTTTTAAATCAATTTTGTTAATTGTGAAAATTGTGAGTTAGTTGTAGTATTTATTTCTTTTGATCAAATTTGGAATCAATTTGGATTGGGAGCAAGTCACTGAAATTACGTTCTGTATTTGAATCTAATACGGGTATCTTCCCATGCAGATAAGTTTTGATTATTTTGCCATTTGTTTTCTTTGGAAACAATCTAATTTTTCGCCTACAGACTATTGATTTCACAACCACAATGGTAGACAACTTTGTAAGACATAAGGCTATTTTCTTTATTCCTTATCTGATAGATATTACCTGTATACATAAGAATGTTCTATAAATATTTTGACATTAAAATATTATCACATGTTATAACATGAGATTATATGGTAAATTTCGGATGGTGTTACGGGTTCTTATTTAGTATCTAATTAAGGTAGTGTCCTTTCTCTTGTCTGCCTCTTATATTCACTTTTAGCATTGTTATATCATTAAGCCAAAGTACTAAATGAAACCCTACCTAATGTTTTGAACAATTTTGATAATTAAAAAAAATAGAATAATAAATGTAGCTAAAGATAAAATGTATTGCTATCGGAACAGTTGAAACGCTCCACCATTCCGGACAGGAAGAGTGTTCAGGTTATGGTGACAGAAAACCCATTGACTAAAAAGGTTTGTGACTAGTGAACATTAGGCACCTATATCTGCACTCTGGTCACTGGGTTATCTCCCTTTGTCACTTTTCCTAATCGCTCAATATTGACATTAATTGTCAATATTCTTTCAGCCAATATTAATCTCTTATCCTATTAAAACATGTTGTCTTGTGTTTTTAAACCAATCATAATCATTTGTCTTATAGAATTCATGTTTTTGTGTGTTACTAGTCTGTTTTTGAGTAATTAATTTGGTAAATAAAAAGTTCAAATGCAAGAAATACTAGAAGGTGTTTACATTTTGTTTTTACAGACTTTGAAAGTAATATACAATTTTATTCTTTAGCATGCATTGATCTTTCTAAATATTTAACCTATTTTATACTCAGGTGTTGGTATTTATAGCCATTTTTGATTTAAATTTGATTATGGAATAAAAAAGGATAAAGCACCTATTTATATCATATCAGCGCTCATATATATTTACTGGTTGGTTTTTACTTAAAGCTCCAGGTTTCTGGTGTTTTCTTTTTATACATTGTCTGTACAGGATTCTATATGATTTTTAGGTCACCTGAGACGAAGTCTCAAGTGACCTATTCTAATCGCCTTTTGTCCGTCGTCGTCCGTCGTCCGTCGTGCGTCGTCGTCGTCCGTCGTCCGTCGTCCGTCGTCCGTCGTATGTCCGTAAACAATTTACATTTTCGACTTCTTCTCCAAAACTGCTGAAGCAATTTCAATGAAATTTTGCACAAACCTTCTAAGGCATAAGGCCAATCAAAATTGTGAATTATATGGTCCCCACCCCCCAGGGGGCTATGGGAGGTGCCAAAAGGGGTAAAATTGAGTAAAATTTCAAAAATCTTCTTCTCTACTCACAGATGTGGTAGAATCAAATACTCTTCATAGATAGAAAGGTCTTAAGGTCCTTTACAAAAATTGTGAATTATATGACCCTGGGGTCTTTAGTTTCCCCCTGGGGAGGGGGTTAAGTTTACTATAGTTTATATTGGGAAAACACATTTTTGTGCATTATTTGGTCATTTGTAATAGGAAATGAGTCAAATGTTGTCAGAATTATCAGTATGAGAAGGCCATTTAATCCTATTAACAAATTTTCTATGACTGACCCCCAGGGGTCTTAGGGGCGGGGTCAAAAGGGGTCAAATAGGCTAAAACTTCAAAAATCTTCTTCTGAAATTCTGGAAATGGTAGAATCAAATACTTTTCATAAATAGAAAGGTCTTAAGGTCCTTTACAAAAATTGTGAATCATATGACCCTGGGGTCTCACGTTTCCCCCCTGGGGAGGGGGTCAAGTTTACTATAGTTTATATAGGGAAAACACATTTATGAGCATGTATTGCTCAATTTTCATTGGAAACAAGTCAAACTTGGTTAGAATTATTAGTCTGAGATAGCATTTTAATATCATATACACATTGGTCCTGGCCGAACCCCCTGGGGGCAGAGGGGTGGGGCTAAAAAAGGGTCAAATAGGCTAAAACTTCAAAAATCTTCTTCTGAAATTCTGGAAATGGTAGAATCAAATACTTTTCATAAATAGAAAGGTCTTAAGGTCCTTTACAAAAATTGTGAAATATATGACCCTGGGGTCTCACGTTTCCCCCTGGGGAGGGGGTCAAGTTTACTATAGTTTATATAGGGAAAACACATTTATGGGCATGTTTCGCTCAATTTTCATTGGAAACGAGTCAAACTTGGTTAGAATTATTAGCCTAAGATAGCATTTTGATATCATATCCACATTGGTCCTGGCCGACCCCCTGGGGGCAGAGGGGCGGGGCTAAAAAAGGGTCAAATAGGCTAAAACTTCACAAATCTTCTTCTGAAATTCTGGAAATGGTAGAATCAAATACTTTTCATAAATAGAAAGGTCTTAAGGTCCTTTACAAAAATTGTGAATTATATGACCCTGGGGTCTCGCGTTTCCCCCTGGGGAGGGGGTCAAGTTTACTATAGTTTATATAGGGAAAACACATTTAACATATTTGTGAACATTATTTGCCCAATTTTCGTAGGAAAATAGTCAAATTTGATTAGAATTATTAGCCTAAGATATAGCATTTTAACATCCATATCCGTCCTCAATGACGCCTTGGGGGACCAGAGGGGCAGGACCAAACAGGGTCAAAATGATTAAAATTTCAAAAAATACCTCTAAGTTCACAGCTTGATGGAAGCAAATACTCTTCATAGTCTAACAAGTCAAATTTATAAATCACTGACCAACTTCAAGGCCCAGTATATAGTGTTTGTATGTCTTTAATTTATTTCATTATTTGTTTCATTATATATTCTAACTCAGGTGACCGTTAAGGCCCATGGGCCTCTTGTATCATTTTATTTGTATTTGTTTAAATATTAGTTTTTTTGTTTGTTTGTGTTTTTTTTTTTTTTTTAACAAATTTTAACGTTAGTAATTTCATGTACATTGTTTTTTTTTTTTTTTTTTTTTTACAAATGTTAACGTTAGTATTCTATGTAAAGAATGGATATTTAAAATCTATGGAGGAATAAAGCAGTTTGACATTTTGGATCAAACCCTAGTTAAGCAAAGGTGTTAATTGATGTTTGTATGTTATGCAGTTGAGTTCAATTAATCCTATTGTGCTATTTAATGATTATAATAACTGCTGATTGCTGTGAGAATAACAACATAACATTATATAATTTTCGGTGACTTGAATACTGTATGTGATGACCTGCTGCACTAACTCCCGTGCCTTGAATGTGTGCTAATTACATCACAAGCAGGCTATGATGGCATTTCTCACCTTGGCTATACATATTTAGTTATGTCATTATAAAAATCAATACGTCAGGTACTTAAATATCTTGGGAGCTAGTTCTCTGTGGGTTATTTATTTTACCTATAAATGTGTGTACATGTATACCCTATTATGTAGAAATGAAAATAAAATTGGCAATTTAGAAGTGTCATTTCCTTATTATTTCTTATTTCTTACTATTAAGGCTTTGTATTATTGTTATGGAAATATAAAATATCTGACGCAAGATGAGCAACCATCACAACTATAAACATCTTGGTAACATAAAAGCTATCGTAACATCAATGCTATTTTATTAATATATGATTTTGGGCGTTCTTATTAAGAATTAGGAATCAGCTGGAATGAAAGTTGTCAGATTTATGTACCATTACAATCTGAACACATGAATAACTGTTGATATGCAGGATTACAGACGGTTGTGAAATTCAAAATTACCTGTCAGCTGTATTCTAATCAAGTACCTGCTATAACCATGATTATAATCAAATTTCATTCTTTTGTCTTCAAGTTGATCAAATAGCTATTTCTGTAGGTGGAACACCCGATGACAAATAAAAATGAAGAAAATCCACTGTGACTTTCAGCTATAAAGTCATTTAGTTTACACATCTAACCTATAAAATTTGATCTTTCTACTATCATGCTGGAAAAAAGATTGATACGTAGTTATAGAATGTTCTGTGTTATTTAGATGTAAAATGATAGGTAGTTATAGAATGTTCTGTGTTATTTAGATGTAAAATGATAGGTGGTTATAGAATGTTCTGTGTTATTTAGATGTAAAAGATTTGTTCTACACGTTCTTTGTTAAATATTGCCATCCTACTTCAGGGTAGGTATATATACAAAAGGTGTAGGAAACATGTAGGGTGGGTTTACAATGTAATAAAGTTTGTAAAACTTATTAACCATCTCTGCATAACGACCACCTGCCTAATTAGTAAGAAGACCACATTTTCTTCAAGGCTGCAAATGGCCAATTTTAACAATATGACTTTTGGGCTGGTGTATATTTTTAAGTAGGAGGTGCTATATTAATCCTTGTTATTATGTTGAAATGCATGTGCATGCTTGTACATTGTACAAAGGTAGCTTAAGATTTTTATTTCAATATATCATGACCACTTAATTTGGTAACCCTTGATGTATGGATGGTACCGTTGTAAATCAAATAGTGCCATGATGATGGAGAAAGACACCTGGTACTTAAACACAAACATATATAGCTAAAGTCATATCCTACATTATCCACAAAAAGTTCCCTAAACATTATAGTGTAATATCAAAAAGCAAATGTATATTTTGGTTTATGTACATTGTAGTTTAAAGATAATGAATTATATTATGAATGAACAATTATAACTGTTCTGTAATACATATATAAAATTGACGTGGGTTTTGTTTTAGGCTAACACCAAGACTGCCACTACTCAAGCACAACTAGAACAGTTTGAACAGGAACTCACTTGTCTCAAGCTTAAACACCAACTGGATATGCAGGTAAGGTCCCTACAAGAGCACATTTTCTATTTTGGTTTACACAGACATGAATGACAATGTTCTCATGTTAAATTGTCATTAAATGTTTGGTGTATAAGAGGGTTAGACCAAGAGTTCTGGGAGAGCAAGCACCGTCTGTTTAATCAACAGATCTCAGGGCTGCAGAGGAACAGAGAAAATACACATTTCTGCTCATTACTCTGAGCAGGAATCAAATCTATGTCTCTGATATGGTAAACCAACAACTCTACTGACTGAGCCTAAGAAGTTTGCTCCGTCAGCTGAGTTATAGAGATTAACACTATGTTCACAGCGACACAATCTCTTTACAAGACAATGTTACCAAATGTTATGGTGATACATGGCCTCCTTGTCCTGCACTAAAAATAATTGCTGGTAATTATTGGCTTTTGCAGGAAGCTATCCAAAAGACAACTCAGAGAAAAGGACAAAGTCAGAAGGAGTTACCTTCTACCTACCCTATACCTGTGTATTACCCGCAAGACGATGTCAACTTTGACAAGGGAGGGAAGGCTAATCAATTCACAGACAGACAAATACCTACTAGGGTAAGTATCCTAAATACCAATCTGTAACCATGGTAACTTTAAAACAGGAGGAAAGATGGTCATGCATAATGAAACTGTCTTAAGTCAAAAACCTCTTATTTTTTGAATAAGTATATAACAGACGATGTTATCAAAATTATGTAATTTTTAGGTGGGTGAGTATTATTAATAAGTTTATGGAATTACTACATTATCCTGGAGCAAAGTGAATGAATGATAAATCTTTTTAAGGCTAAGCATAAGTATCTTATAGACATGATGAGTTGCTTATATTCTTAGTGGATTTTAAGATGTAATGTAAGTAAAAGTATGGTTGATTTCAATTTTAACAAACCGTTTATTGTATTACCTCTAAAGAGCAGTTGGTGGTTTTCAATATTTTTAGCATTTGTTTTAGCAATGAGTTTCATTCCATAACTCATTTAAGTTCCATGTAGCCAATCAAATTCAAACTTCAGCATTTATTATAACTGAATTCCTTTACAAGTCTGAAGATTAAGACATTTGTAAATGACAATTTTACAGGATACAGATGACTATAGAGGTGAACTAAAGACGCTCCTCCATGAGATGAGGACGCTGATATCAGAGAAAAAAGATAGGAATAACCATGCCCGTCCGGCTGTACATCGTCGTTATAACTCTACCCAGCTACCTGTTCAGACTAACCTACCTAAGGGTCATTACAGGTGAGTCATCAATAACTTTATAGAAACAAATTATGAGCATGATTTTATAAGACTGCAAAGTTTTTATCTTAAACTTAGCAGCTAGCGTACATAAGAAAAAGAGATAATTGAAATTGATGGTTTTCATCAGGATCTTTTAAGAAGTCATTTTTTTCTTGCTTTTGAAAACCAAAGTCAGATCATTAGATTCCATGGTATAAAAGAAATCATTTGTGTGACTAACTGTCTGTTGTCATTGTCCACAGGTTGTATTCCTCCTCAGAGACAGAGGAGTACCATTCTGATAATGAATTAGAAAGGACCCTCAACAGGTCAAGGTCACGGTCAAAATTTGATTACTCAGGAATGTCCTCAATGAAAGGTAATAATTAATGAATAATAAAATAAAATTCAATCTGCATTGAATAGTCATATTTTGCGCCTTTTACTTTCATATCATCATTTGGCCAGTATCAGATGTGACTTTTAATTGTTGAATGTTTGATACCTATAATGGTATATTTCCTAACTTTCCACTGAAGCTGGAAGATTAATATTGATTCAGCCATGCTTCAAATTTACAATTTGATACTTGCTTTACAATTTAAACTTAATTGGCCATGATATGCTCAGTCATTTATGTTCATATTAGAATCTGAGAATAATTAGTAGTTGTTTAATTGTATTTATTGTGCGAGTTAATCTCCTTACTCTATACTGAGAAAAGAATGTTTTATACTGGTTTCTCTGTTGTTTCAGGATCAAGGTCAAGGTCACTGTCACCTGTCCATCAGTATCAGAGACGACATAGCCTCGACACTACTGCAGTCACAAGATCACCCCAAAGTTATATCTCAAGGTCACCAGAGTTGATGAGGAAGTCGGGATCGTCACGACCCTACAGTAATGGTGAGTATATCTGTGTGTAAAGTAAATTAGATGTGTGCCAATACAGAATCAGGAATATCTATAAACAGAAATCTCCAATCGCTCTACTTTTCTATGGTTTGTTTTGAAAGGAGAAACCTGATTTGTGCATGTTTAAAGATGTCTACAGTCTTTAGAAAATCAGTGTCATAGAAATTTTATACGTTTCAGAATTAGATAAAAAATTTGCCAGAAAGGTTGTCTATAATTTTTAATTGAAGAATAGAGGACCAGTCCAGTATCATTTTTCAAAAGTATTAAATAACAAAGAAAACTTTAATCAGAAATGTTAATCATGATATATATACATCCCTTGCACTGCATGGAAATGTGTGGTGTGATGTGTTATCATGACATTGCATGTATTGAGCATGCTATTTGATTGGCTATTTTCACAAAATTAATCAGTTTGGATATTAAAGTTGTATGTTGGTGTCAAATCACATATGAGAGTGATATTTAAATTTTATAGCACATGACATTGTATATTAGAAGAACAAGTTTTCCGACTGATTTGTTTTCTGTAGATCTGACAGATAAAAAAGCATATTTTTGATGAAGTGTTTTGTCTTCTCATTAAGATGTTTAGCTGCATCAAAGTACAGTTGTAAAAATGAAATGCAGATGAAAATGTGTTTCATGTAGTGTATTGTATTTCCTAGGTATATTAAACAGCACTGACAAAATGACTTTGAAAAAAATAACATTTAGTATTTAATAAGTTTTCATCTTTGAAAAAAAAAATATATTGTAACATTTGATTTTCTAACATGTATTAGTATAGACATGTCATGAATTCCATGAATAGCAACAACACAATGATTTTGAAAAAATATGAAATATTTAGCATTCAATCTCTTTTCATCTTTGTAAAAAATATATTGTAACATTTGATTTACATTCATATGTAGACATGTCATGAATTCCATGAATAGCAACAACACAATGATTTTGAAAAAATATGAAATATTTAGTATTCAATCTCTTTTCATCTTTGTAAAAAATATATTGTAACATTTGATTTACGTACATATGTACAATACAATGACTTTCAAAAATATTTAATATCAATTATTATAAGTATTTAATTACTTTTCTTCTTTGAACAAGATTACAGGGTATATTGCTTATTGATTCTGGTATTAAACAAGGTCATGAATTGATATAATTTATGTAGGAAATTTCAGTACACTGTCAATTTACTATGACTGTACTGTGTTGATGCAGCTTTACTTGTGTGTTTGCTGAGCTTGATACATTTGAGTGTGTTTTATCTCAGACCTTGACCAGGATAATGAGTCTTTGGCTCACCATGACGCCGAGATTAAACCAGGTACGACCTTTCACGCTGTGTCTAGATCGCTTGGTGTGGGATTGTAGTGGTGTGATTTGCATGTCACAATGATCTCTTCTTTTTACTCCAGTTCTCTTTTCTTCTCGTGTGGTGATGATTTTATTCTCTTTACACAATGATATATGATGTGTTTACATTAACAATAATCTTACACGGGTTGAAAATCATTTCAAAGACATTGCTCATGTCTGTAACATTATTAGGTTTAATATAAGACAATATAAGGAAGTTTCCACAAAGGACTCCAAATAACATGTCCTGTAAATGATGATAGACCCTTAATGTCACTTTATATAATAACATTCTAATCAATCACACTTGGAAAGGAAATTAAATATAGCTTGAAAAATATGGTAAAACTAATCTGATGTAGAAATTAAACAATTGTTGAGAGTAGATATTTACCAATTAATATGAATAACTTTCTAATAAATGGAATTTGTATGTGTAAAGGACCAAAACTCGTTAATCATTATAACACAAAGGTCCCTACATATAATTGTTGTTAATGAGTGTTTTGTCAGAATCAGTTGATTGCAATTTCAGTTTCAGCCCATAAGTAATTTCTTTACAAAGTCAAATTTCTTTTATTAATTCAGTCAATTCAAAAGACTTCTCAAATTGCAAGATTAAAAAGTCTAAATTATGTAAAGCAAACATTTTTGTAATGCTAGGTTTACACTATGTTCCCGGCGACCACGGTAGCCCCGTTTGACCGAAATGTGGTGTGCCGTGGAATTTTGGCTATTTTTGTTCCTGTATTCAAGTTGAGCTAGGTCTTGTGAAGTTTTGCCATGGTCTTTAACGGATTACATGGTGGACCGTGGATACAGAGGAAAGTGCTGTTCCCGGAGGTTAAAGGTACACTACGGCTTTAGCACGGTCTATCAAGGATACTACTACGTTCTCTCTAGTCCTGTTAAGATCTGATGAGGTCTGCTACGTTTTGATCGAGCTCCGATACGTTTTTCACGGTCCATCAAGGCTTTCTTAGGATGAAAGTCTGATTCCGGGCTTTTTTGGAGCAAATGAAACAATATTTATTGCCGAAAATGTCATTTCAAACACGTTTTAATTACAAAATGTGTTAAAAGAAAAGAAAATCTTAACCATATTTGGTATAAATATCTAATTATTATAGCCAAGTGTTTCTACGCAATTTTTTTTTCTGTAATGGTTCTCACTTAATCTGCCTTTTACAATGATAGGTTTCGTATAATTTGATGGTTAAAATGTGTTTGATAACGACTATTTCTATCTATTAAAATGAATAATTCCAAAAAGTAGCAAAATGCACCAGGCAAGGCAATGATAATCTATCATATATTGCTTGCAACGTTAGACCGTAATAGGACGTAACACGCCGTATTACGTCGGTCTTTGAACCGCTACCAGCTGTGATGTGCCTTGACAAAACGCATCAAAACGGCTATCACCCACCTTGGCTTGCCGTCTAAACCTTGACAAACCTGGACAAACCGGCACAAAACGTGCAGTAAATCTCCATCAACCTTGGCAAAACGTAGAAAACATCACAAAACTTGAAATCACCGTGAGATTCCCGGGAACGTGCTTGCTGCCCGTTCCACCAAGGACCGTCTGGAAGTTTTGTTAGGCCTCGTACGCGCTGTTACGTTTTGTTGCGTCAATGCCGTTTTATTACGTCCTGTGGTATTTACCATATGTACCGTGACTGCCGTGGCAAATTTTTTGACAGTTTAAAAATCTGGCACGGCATCCACGGTAATCATGACAGCTCACGTTTGTCTATCACGTCCTTCTGCGTTGTCTCACGTTGTCTCGAGGTCACCACGTTTTGTCCACGGTGGCCTGAAACGGGGCTGCCGTGGCCGCCGGGAACATAGTGTAAACCTAGCATAATTGTCAAAGCCAAATCATTACGTTGGAAAATGCTTGAAAATAATGAAGTAATGTAAAAAGTGCATTTTAGGATGCATTCACCACATTCTTGATGAGAAAATTTAATTTGATTAGCACATTCTTCAGGAACAAGTTCTAAATTGAAGTAGGATTTGTATAATATGTGAGGATTGAACAGGGAACATAGTTTAGCTTCATCACATTCCCGGTACAGGTGTCCTAATCCTATTTAACCAAAAAAGGATACAAATAGCATAAACACTGAATTCAACCAGATCAGACTGTAACACAATTATAATTGTGTGAATAAGAATTTTCATTATAATAAATTTGATAAATATAAAAAAATCAAGAAGTAGTGTTATATTCTAGTCTTTGTTGTTTCTGATGTTGAATTTGAATCCACTGTTACATGTAGTAATACATTGGTCAGTACATTTGTACTTAGGTTTTATTATTTGAATTATATTTTATTATTTGACCTATATTTCTTTGCTAGATGTGATGTAACTTACTGAAGCATGTTGTAACAAGTATTTAAGCAAGCATGCTGAATTACAATGTATATTGATTATTATGTATCACAATTGATTATTTTCCTATTAAATTGTTTTCTTTTCTTAATTTTCAGAAAGTATTAAAAACGAAAAGAAAAATTGTTTTTAGATAGACTTTGTTATCGATATTTAGCATTTCCATTTTTCAAAGTATAGCAAGTTAAATTCAGGTAAAGAGTAGTGAAAGACTAACTAAACATGAAAATTAAACTCTATAAATTAAGATATCTTAATTTGGCAAGATGAGTATGGTTTACCTATTGAATATACTTCTTATTTTGCTGAATAAATCTTTGCAATAGAAACAATGTCCTGCAAAAGTTAATAGACATGTGCAGTATTCTACAATTTTACTGATGATCTGTAGACATATCTTGCAAGTTATTGATCAGTGTAGCTGTTTGAGTCTTTTATCTACATGTACCTCAAATATTCAAATATGTTTGCATTGTCATGCCTTGTGATTGTTGTCAGATTCCAATTTACGTGATAATGAGGTTACTTTTTGTGTAACCATCCTGGATTCATTTTCCATGTTAGTTCATTTACAGACATAATTCAATTTAATTCTTATCTTCAATTCTGTCATCATTATCTAAAAGCTGTCAGTTTACATCTTATTAGAAGTATTTTGTTGGTCTTGGCCAATCTTCATTTAATATCTTGATGCGAAGAATAATTGGAAAATTGGAATCTCAAACTTTTAAGTAACAATGATAATGGCGATGGAGGAAAATTTGATCAAAGAAACTGTTGAATTGTTCACTTGTTAAAATAAATAAACTCAAATGATCAAATGAAATTATTACAATTACATTGTTCCCTATTTCTGAGAGGAAACAGCTGATAATCATAATCAGTATCAAAGCAACGGAGGCATAGATCAGCTAGAGGGACAAGTGATCTACTGACCAATGTCATTACCATAAGACAGCTAGAGTAGTCAGTGATTGGGCTGTAGAAATGTTACAAGATCACTAAAGCTTATGATTATATGAGTAAGTCGGATGGCGACAAGAGTTACTGAGTTTGATTATTTATATGTTATTGTTGAGATTGGTATTGTAAGGTATGTAGTCATTAGCTGTGATATTTCTTGTTTAACATTATGTTATTGTTGAGGTATTGTAAGTTATGTAGTCATTAGCTGTGATATTTCTTGTTTAACATTATGTTATTGTTGAGGTATTGTAAGGTATGTAGTCATTAGCTGTGATATTTCTTGTTTAACATTATGTTATTGTTGAGGTATTGTAAGGTATGTAGTCATTAGCTGTGATATTTCTTGTATAACATTGTGTTATTGTTGAGGTATTGTAAGGTATGTAGTCATTAGCTGTGGTATTTCTTGTTTAACATTATGTTATTGTTGAGATTGGTATTGTAAGGTATGTAGTCACCAGCTGTGATATTTCTTGTATAACATTATGTTATTGTTGAGGTATTGTAAGGTATGTAGTCACCAGCTGTGATATTTCTTGTTTAACATTATGTTATTGTTGAGGTATTGTAAGGTATGTAGTCATTAGCTGTGATATTTCTTGTTTATCATTATGTTATTGTTGAAGTATTGTAAGGTATGTAGTCATCAGCTGTGATATTTCTTGTTTAACATTATGTTATTGTTGAGGTATTGTAAGGTATGTAGTCATTAGCTGTGATATTTCTTGTTTAACATTATGTTATTGTTGAGGTATTGTAAGGTATGTAGTCATTAGCTGTGATATTTCTTGTTTAACATTATGTTATTGTTGAGATTGGTATTGTAAGGTATGTAGTCATAGCTGTGATATTTCTTGTTTAACATTATGTTATTGTTGAGGTATTGTAAGGTATGTAGTCATTAGCTGTGATATTTCTTGTTTAACATTATGTTATTGTTGAGGTATTGTAAGGTATGTAGTCATTAGCTGTGATATTTCTTGTTTAACATTATGTTATTGTTGAGGTATTGTAAGGTATTGTAGTCATCAGCTGTGATATGTCTTGTTTAACACTATGTTATTGTTGAAGTATTGTAAGGTATGTAGTCATTAGCTGTGATTTTCTTGTTTAACATTATGTTATTGTTGAGGTATTGTAAGGTATGTAGTCATCAGCTGTGATATTTCTTGTTTAACATTATGTTATTGTTGAGGTATTGTAAGGTATGTAGTCATCAGCTGTGATATTTCTTGTTTAACATTATGTTATTGTTGAGGTATTGTAAGGTATGTAGTCATCAGCTGTGATATTTCTTGTTTAACATTATGTTATTGTTGAGGTATTGTAAGGTATGTAGTCATTAGCTGTGATATTTCTTGTTTAACATTATGTTATTGTTAGATTGGTATTGTAAGGTATGTAGTCATTAGCTGTGATATTTCTTGTTTAACATTATGTTATTGTTGAGGTATTGTAAGGTATGTAGTCATTAGCTGTGATATTTCTTGTTTAACATTATGTTATTGTTAGGTGGTATTGTAAGGTATGTAGTCATTAGCTGTGATATTTCTTGTTTAACATTATGTTATTGTTGAGGTATTGTAAGGTATGTAGTCATTAGCTGTGATATTTCTTGTTTAACATTATGTTATTGTTGAGGTATTGTAAGGTATGTAGTCATTAGCTGTGATATTTCTTGTTTAACATTATGTTATTGTTGAGTTATTGTAAGGTATGTAGTCATTAGCTGTGATATTTCTTGTTTAACATTATGTTATTGTTGAGGTATTGTAGTATGAGTCATTGGTAGGTATGTAGTCATCAGCTGTGATATTTCTTGTTTAACATTATGTTATTGTTGAGGTATTGTAAGGTATGTAGTCATCAGCTGTGATATTTCTTGTTTAACATTATGTTATTGTTGAGGTATTGTAAGGTATGTAGTCATCAGCTGTGATATTTCTTGTTTAACATTATGTTATTGTTGAGGTATTGTAAGGTATGTAGTCATCAGCTGTGATATTTCTTGTTTAACATTATGTTATTGTTGAGGTATTGTAAGGTATGTAGTCATAGCTGTGATATTTCTTGTTTAACATTATGTTATTGTTGAGGTATTGTAAGGTATGTAGTCATAGCTGTGATATTTCTTGTTTAACATTATGTTATTGTTGAGGTATTGTAAGGTATGTAGTCATTAGCTGTGATATTTCTTGTTTAACATTATGTTATTGTTGAGGTATTGTAAGGTATGTAGTCATCAGCTGTGATATTTCTTGTTTAACATTATGTTATTGTTGAGGTATTGTAAGGTATGTAGTCATCAGCTGTGATATTTCTTGTTTAACATTATGTTATTGTTGAGGTATTGTAAGGTATGTAGTCATCAGCTGTGATATTTCTTGTTTAACATTATGTTATTGTTGAGGTATTGTAAGGTATGTAGTCATCAGCTGTGATATTTCTTGTTTAACATTATGTTATTGTTGAGGTATTGTAAGGTATGTAGTCATCAGCTGTGATATTTCTTGTTTAACATTATGTTATTGTTGAGGTATTGTAAGGTATGTAGTCATCAGCTGTGATATTTCTTGTTTAACATTATGTTATTGTTGAGGTATTGTAAGGTATGTAGTCATCAGCTGTGATATTTCTTGTTTAACATTATGTTATTGTTGAGGTATTGTAAGGTATGTAGTCATCAGCTGTGATATTTCTTGTTTAACATTATGTTATTGTTGAGGTATTGTAAGGTATGTAGTCATAGCTGTGATATTTCTTGTTTTAACATTATGTTATTGTTGAGGTATTGTAAGGTATGTAGTCATTAGCTGTGATATTTCTTGTTTAACATTATGTTATTGTTGAGGTATTGTAAGGTATGTAGTCATTAGCTGTGATATTTCTTGTTTAACATTATGTTATTGTTGAGGTATTGTAAGGTATGTAGTCATCAGCTGTGATATTTCTTGTTTAACATTATGTTATTGTTGAGGTATTGTAAGGTATGTAGTCATCAGCTGTGATATTTCTTGTTTAACATTATGTTATTGTTGTTGAGGTATTGTAAGGTATGTAGTCATTAGCTGTGATATTTCTTGTTTAACATTATGTTATTGTTGAGGTATTGTAAGGTATGTAGTCATCAGCTGTGATATTTCTTGTTTAACATTATGTTATTGTTGAGGTATTGTAAGGTATGTAGTCATTAGCTGTGATATTTCTTGTTTAACATTATGTTATTGTTGAGGTATTGTAAGGTATGTAGTCATCAGCTGTGATATGTCTTGTTTAACATTATGTTATTGTTGAGGTATTGTAAGGTATGTAGTCATTAGCTGTGATATTTCTTGTTTAACATTATGTTATTGTTGAGGTATTGTAAGGTATGTAGTCATCAGCTGTGATATTTCTTGTTTAACATTATGTTATTGTTGAGGTATTGTAAGGTATGTAGTCATTAGCTGTGATATTTCTTGTTTAACATTATGTTATTGTTGAGGTATTGTAAGGTATGTAGTCATCAGCTGTGATATTTCTTGTTTAACATTATGTTATTGTTGAGGTATTGTAAGGTATGTAGTCATTAGCTGTGATATTTCTTGTTTAACATTATGTTATTGTTGAGGTATTGTAAGGTATGTAGTCATTAGCTGTGATATTTCTTGTTTTAACATTATGTTATTGTTGAGGTATTGTAAGGTATGTAGTCATTAGCTGTGATATTTCTTGTTTAACATTATGTTATTGTTGAGGTATTGTAAGGTATGTAGTCATTAGCTGTGATATTTCTTGTTTAACATTATGTTATTGTTGAGGTATTGTAAGGTATGTAGTCACCAGCTGTGATATTTCTTGTTTAACATTATGTTATTGTTGAGGTATTGTAAGGTATGTAGTCATTAGCTGTGATATTTCTTGTTTAACATTATGTTATTGTTGAGGTATTGTAAGGTATGTAGTCATTAGCTGTGATATTTCTTGTTTAACATTATGTTATTGTTGAGGTATTGTAAGGTATGTAGTCATTAGCTGTGATATTTCTTGTTTAACATTATGTTATTGTTGAGGTATTGTAAGGTATGTAGTCATTAGCTGTGATATTTCTTGTTTAACATTATGTTATTGTTGAGGTATTGTAAGGTATGTAGTCATTAGCTGTGATATTTCTTGTTTAACATTATGTTATTGTTGAGATTGGTATTGTAAGGTATGTAGTCATTAGCTGTGATATTTCTTGTTTAACATTATGTTATTGTTGAGGTATTGTAAGGTATGTAGTCATCAGCTGTGATATTTCTTGTTTAACATTATGTTATTGTTGAGGTATTGTAAGGTATGTAGTCATTAGCTGTGATATTTCTTGTTTAACATTATGTTATTGTTGAGGTATTGTAAGGTATGTAGTCATCAGCTGTGATATTTCTTGTTTAACATTATGTTATTGTTGAGGTATTGTAAGGTATGTAGTCATCAGCTGTGATATTTCTTGTTTAACATTATGTTATTGTTGAGGTATTGTAAGGTATGTAGTCATCAGCTGTGATATTTCTTGTTTAACATTATGTTATTGTTGAGGTATTGTAAGGTATGTAGTCATTAGCTGTGATATTTCTTGTTTAACATTATGTTATTGTTGAGGTATTGTAAGGTATGTAGTCATTAGCTGTGATATTTCTTGTTTAACATTATGTATTGTTGAGGTATGTAAGGTTGTAGTCATTAGCTGTGATATTTCTTGTTTAACATTATGTTATTGTTGAGGTATTGTAAGGTATGTAGTCATTAGCTGTGATATTTCTTGTTTAACATTATGTTATTGTTGAGGTATTGTAAGGTATGTAGTCATTAGCTGTGATATTTCTTGTTTAACATTATGTTATTGTTGAGGTATTGTAAGGTATGTAGTCATCAGCTGTGATATTTCTTGTTTAACATTATGTTATTGTTGAGGTATTGTAAGGTATGTAGTCATTAGCTGTGATATTTCTTGTTTAACATTATGTTATTGTTGAGGTATTGTAAGGTATGTAGTCATCAGCTGTGATATTTCTTGTTTAACATTATGTTATTGTTGAGGTATTGTAAGGTATGTAGTCATTAGCTGTGATATTTCTTGTTTAACATTATGTTATTGTTGAGGTATTGTAAGGTTAGTATGTAGTCATTAGCTGTGATATTTCTTGTTTAACATTATGTTATTGTTGAGGTATTGTAAGGTATGTAGTCATTAGCTGTGATATTTCTTGTTTAACATTATGTTATTGTTGAGGTATTGTAAGGTATGTAGTCATTAGCTGTGATATTTCTTGTTTAACATTATGTTATTGTTGAGGTATTGTAAGGTATGTAGTCATTAGCTGTGATATTTCTTGTTTAACATTGTGTTAATTGACAAATTGTTTTTCCAAAATTGGAATTATTAACCGAACTTGTAAGTTAAACGCATATTATTGGTCATTATTTCTTTCTCAGCATTAAGATATTTATTTAAATCTCAGTGATTGTGTCTCCTGTTGTTTTGTAGCAAAGTACTGTTACGTTGTGTTTGGATATTTCGGATGGGAATGTGAATAACATATCTACCTTTTACGATGGTACAATGGACATTTGTACCATGCTGTTAATTCTTGTCTTCCTCCCTAGACTCGCACGCTGAGAGAGAACAGCTTCGTCTTTGACCCTTCCTGTACAACTACAATTACTGAAATGATTGAACATCAATATAACGATAATGGGATGCCAAACATTATAATATACAAAGCTGTTATATTAACAACAGACCTAATGGAACAGATAAAACTGTTTATTTGGATAGAAAACATACCTAATCATTTACGAAACAATAGCGAGACATTGCAATAAACGTTTTCCTTGACACCATCTCGGTCTCTTCCCGTCTTCAGTAAAGTGTGATGTAATATTCTCTGTCTGATGTTAACGTTTTTTTTATTAAATAACTAATCCATAATATGGCTCCCATGTCAGTCTGCAATAGAATAATAATGATAGCAGTATTAGTGAATTTATATCGGTATTGAAAGCAGAATACAGTGGAATTTATTTCGGTATGGAAAGCAGTATACAGTAGTGATCATATACGACAGAGTAATAATGCCTATACCTTGATATTTCTCAGTATATTCCCCCCTATATGTATGTATATTGCTGTGAAATTATATTCCATGTTAAAGTGACATGTTTCTTACATTGACATGAAAAATATCTGTTTAGTTACTGGTTTATAGTTTTCTTCTATCACTCTGTAGCCAATGCAATTAGGTTTTCTTTTCAGGGCATTATGTAAATTGCTGCTATGATTTTACCTAAATCAAGTTATATTTTGTCGATACTAAACAATGTTTGCATTAATGTTGGTAATAAACTCTAATTAAACAGAAAATTCAAATATTAACGTGAATTTGGAGTTATTTACCACTGATATTGACTCATTTCAAATTTGCCCACACAGGCTCCACTCGACTGGTATCTAATACCCAAGACCTTTGTAAGAGACTAGAGGAGAGAATAGAATCACTGTCCAAGATGGGAGGATCACTGCAGAAAGAAAATAAAGGTATGCACTTATCCACTGGAACAGATATGTAAGCAAGATGTCCTTGACTGTATTTTCTGAAGATAGGTACATAGATGATATTTCCTCTTCATTCTGAACAAATTTGCTGACCTAATGCTCATCTGCTTTCTACACGTTAAGACATACGTTACTTATTTTACATTCAAGGTTCTAATTTAGAAACTGTTTAAAATAGACAAGATTATTAGAATTACTATTTATCATGAATGATGAAGGCAATAAACACTTAATATCGCAGACAATAACAAACAACAAAAATAAATACATGTGATTAAATGAATAAATAAATAAATAATTATGAGATAAAAAGACAAACCAAAGCAAAAAAGAAATAATAGTAAATAAAATGACACTCACTTAAAGGCATAAACATTATACTATATGTGAGATAGGATCGATAAATACCTCAGTATATCTGAAAATAAAATAGATTGGAAGGAAAAACGGAATATTTATACCTTTGAAAACGATGAATTGCTAGAATACACGAAACTATCCCACACAATGTTGTTTTATTGATAGATCGGGGTTGGGTTTACTCGGTTTTATTGTTCTACTATAAACAAAAGTACCGACATTTAGCCATTTTGCAGTAATTGCCAACACTGTGACATTTGGCGTCTTTTTTATGTTACACATTGCGTGGGTTAAAACCAAAACAGGTCCATGCTAAATTGTTCGCCAGAAAGGTTGGTCTAAGTCGGGGGAGTCATAGGCACTAATTGGTTTCAAGTCTGTCCAATCTTATTGTTGAATGCGGGGTAATTTATAGTCCTCTGTCAAAAAGGTACGAATACTTTAATTGTCGTGAGACTTAAACAAACAGCTTTATAGGATCAACATGGGAAGACATAGACAGCTATTTAGATAATAACAATTAGTAAACAAAAAGCCAAAACATTGAAGTTGTCTTTCTACCAAAGAATGAAGAAAATGTTCAGGACATTTAATAAGCGTCTTGACATAAGCAGCTGGATGCTACTGATTAAAACCCACATATTGGAGACTTTTACAGAGCTGTCTACAATGATATATTATGTACTGTTGTATAGTCGAAAGTAAATTCATTTCTATAGATATATCTGAAGTCGTCAAAATGTCGGGAAAACAATATCACATTTGTACAGAAAAGCAAACACGAAATGAAAAAGTCTCTCTAGAATCTCTATAGAATATATCAAAGAAGTATTGGAGAAACCAGGACCTTTGAGTGATAGTTGAAACAGAACAATATGTTTTCTTTTTTTCTTGTATTTTTTTTCTAAATAGAGTCGATAAAAATAATCTTCATAGTGGTGTTAAAATTGCATGAAAGTAATGAAACAATATACGGGAAACTTTATTAGACGGAGAAATCAATTACATTTACACTGTCTACAAGTAACAAATATTTGATTTGATAAAAATGTATGATACGTGAGTTATAACAAAAGTAAGAAATCTGAGCTTGAACACCAATATTAAACTGATGCTTTTACAGAGATGGCAGACCTGATGAAACAACAGGGTAAGAAGATCCGCAAGGCGAAAGATACCTCCAAGAAGATCAGGAAGGCCGTCCGGTGACACGCGACCGCCATGTTATTGATGTGAATGCCGCTTGATAATCGTTTATAGATACTGATTCGTTATGGACAGATGGGAACATCCGGTCAACAGGCCTAATTGTTAACAATGTGAACGTAATATATTTCAGATGATGAGTGTTGATTAGATCAACTAGCTGTGTATAAGTCGTAATTAAGGACACAATTCTTCTGGCTGCTATAGAACATAGACATTGATGCGCAGCGAATTTTTGATAAGATCAAAGAGATTTTCATGTGATCATGTGTGTTCGCACATTTCCTCATTGTACTTATACATATCCATTGGAAATGTATGTTTTCCGTCCACTCTGTGCTATTAACACATGCCAAACTTTTATACTACATTTCGCGGGTGTAAAATTTCGTAAATTATCTTTGTAGCCTTTTTAAAGTCCCATTCCTATGACAGGCAGTAATATTTTGAATAGACCCGCGAATATTAGCAATTATACAGTATGTACTTTTAAGAAACAAATGTACATTTAGATATGATTACTTTAATATATTTGTTTGTCAGTTCGTATCTGTTTTAGGTCCCATTTGGTGTCAATCTTAATCTTTCAATATTTATTATTTGAAACAAATGAAAACATTACTGTGAATGGTATATCCTGGTTCGATAATCCATGTATCCGAAACTTAGAAATACATGTATAGCTGATTTTTTATAAAAATAGAATTCATATGCATTACATCATTATTTGTTGTACTAATTTGCATTTATTAGTCACCTGTTTACAATAGCGTGTATCATAGAATCTGATCACTGATTTGACCGTCGACAAACTGTCGACTGTAAACTATGATACTCATTAGGGGAGGGAAGCTTTTAAGTTGCTGCAAGCTTTTCCAGTTACAATATTATTGATTGTGTGTTAAGTGTAGTATTATTAGGATAAGATCTCGCGTTTTATTGTGATTAAAACTGAGAGCTGACTTGACCACACTGTGATCAATGTTTTCACTACCCTGTAAAGTCGTCCGGCCCTCTGGTTGACATACTTGCGGTATTAATGACATATCCCACTGCATGTATCCCTGATTTATTTCACTGTTCAAGTGGTGTATCGGAATAAATTGTAAATTATGTATTCTATTATGGTCATCCAGCTTATATTGTTGTGTGAATAAAACAGGATATGAGCAAATTTGCAAATATCAAACATGTTGAAATGCTGTTAAGATAGGGCCATTGATTGACTTTTGTTTCAATAGAGATAAAGGATGTATTGGTTTTAGCATAATCTGTTAGAAAACATCACCATATTGTCTGTCCCAGTAATTGGAGTATATTGTTAAGTGCTGGGAAATATCTGTTTGTATAACATTTGAAATAACAATAAAACTTCGCTGATAAGGTAACAATGAATGCGATTTAATCATTTTAGCATGGAAATCACAAAATGATTGCATTGTAATCAATGTACTCTTCTATCTCTCTGATAACAAATTAAACATTTGTATTTTTTCCATTACACTGTATTTTTGTAGTGTGGCAATCAGCCTACCGAACTTTATATATGGTCAAGTTATGCCAACAGTTTGTCTGCTTCATTGGAAGTTTACATACTACCGAATTGGTCTGATTCTTAACACCTCAGACGCATAATCCATGTATACAACTAACAACAAGTATATCGTCCTATAGCCGACCAATTCCTGACTATCAAGTATTTACACAAGATTAAAGTTATATTTATTTATACTTATTTGATATATTTATGTTATTCGACAGGTATTATATTGATATTGGAATTTTAAGGAAAAAACGCAAATGGTGTATTCTGTAGTTTCAAATGTGTCTCAAATAAGCATGGTCTTCTTTCAACATAAAAAATATCATTTCTACGTGTAAAATACCAAGTGATGTCATATAAAATTATATTTGTCTATTATAGTTTTGACATTTTTGCTTTCCTACTACTTGCATATTTCACTCATTTCATAATCAGACCATATCAGAAGCATTCTCAGAAAGAGCTTCATGTACAAATGTTACTGCTGCAGCAATATCTGGACCTTTGTCACAAAAACTAAATTACCAAATGCGTTTTAAAAGGTTGATGCAGAGTGTCCGGTTCCTTTAAATCATTTTTGTTTTACCTTTGTTCAACATTTTTTCATCTCAGCGAATCATGTGTATTTGTTAATGAATATCACTGAAAGGTGTAAACGTTTTGTGAATGCACGTTGCCAACTTAACAAGTCACTAGGTCTCGCAGTAAGGTCGTTTAACTTGCCTAGGATTGAAGCTATAATTTGCTGGTGATAAATGTACATTTGCATTACTTCTGAAAATGACACGAAATGGAAATACGATTTGGAAATCTAAATATATATCGTAAATTACGTATTTTAGAACATCGGAATTGCTTAGAAACTTTGAGCCGACCGACATAACACTGATGCTATTTTATGACATTATAACGAAACTCTATTTCTGGTATCTCGCTGGTGGAATAATACCTGATGATATAAATGTGCACTACTACACATGTATAACGATAGAGATTGCTATGTATTCCTAGATTGTAGCTTCATCACTGCTGCGCTGACATAATGACGAGGCCAGTATTACAAAGCTCCCTTAATGTTACCCAAATAGAGAACTGTTCTAGTGTAATCGGACGGTATCACAGTGATAACTCACTCGGTACAATTATAGAAGCTTTTTAAGCTCGCGCTTATTGCCGTTAATGAAGCTCACTGAAGCGTGTTGTGGAGTTTCATATTAGAGATACAGTGATGGTATAGAGCAGCCTTACAGGCTGAAGATATTCCATATCAAGTCAAACGTCTTTTTTCCTGGCTAATATACCTTTCGCCAATTAATATTTATTAGAACAAACTGATGGATGTTTTAAGTAATTGTTTATTATTTCCTGTTAAAGCTGTTGTTCAGTGTTAGAGAAATGTCATCACACAAACTCAATGTTTCGGGACGTGCTCCATGTTGTGTCATGGGGATTATCCTGAAATTATGCCATCAAACTGTCTTTAAAAGCATTCCTATGTATTGCTCTTCTAATAATGTTACAAAGGTAATGGCCAATATTTCATTTAATGACACTACTCACAGCGACAAACCCCGTGTAACAGTGGTCCGTTAATCCCTCAGTCCGTCCTGGTTTAGTTAGAGAAAACAATATCTTCTCAATTTGATATTAGATGCTTTGATTTAGATGGGAGATGGACGACATTGTTTTGATATGAAAATAGACAATATGGTAGCTTTTAAAAGATTATGTAATACATGTATTGTTATTAATGATAATGACATAATGCCTGTATAGGAATGCTGCTAAGACATTTATGATTTATCGTCGCATTTCATACAAGAGACTTATGTTTTATAGAAATAATCGACTTGATTACGTAGATAATCTAATAAGAGTTTGTCTTTAAATTTTTGTTCTGTTAATTGGATCGTGTGTATTTTTCTGTTCTTTGATCTCTACCCGGAGTCTGTGTATTGTTTCCCCACACTTTCACCTTATTGGACTTTGCATTTATATCATTTCTCTTTTCATTAATCAAGTTTAGTTTTCCTCGATCTGTGATATGTATATATATATTGGAATTGACTTAAATTTCCCGTACCATCGTTTATATTTTATATGATTTGACTTGTGTCTAGTGTATATCAATGTACATGTACTTAACGTTTTATTTATTTATGTATTGTATACGAAGTATAAATTATATTTCTAAGTAAAAGTGTAACATATTGACTTGTTTGTGTGTGTTTTGTTTTCGTTCTTATCGATTAGTAATTGCGAAATTATATCAACAAAATTTACGTATATGTCTTGATATCGAAAATGACTCTACAGCTTTGGAAATGAATGATCGATATACTTGGTATGAAATCTCTGGGTATCTCCATAAATAACTGACCAAGGTCATCCAAGGACACGTAAATACATTATAACGACGATGACCTTGTATTATCGTAATGGTATGACGGATGTGAATGATTCCGGTGTCACATGAGACGTTGTTGCCTTATAGTCTTGATTGGCACTTTACCAACACATTCGGCGCTTATTATCGCTGACATTTTACCAACACATTCGGCGCTTATTATCACTGACATTTTACCAACACATTCGGCGCTTATTATCGCTGACATTTTACCAACACATTCGGCGCTTATTATCACTGACATTTTACCAACACATTCGGCGCTTATTATCACTGACATTTTACCAACACATTCGGCGCTTATTATCACTGACATTTTACCAACACATTCGGCGCTTATTATCACTGACATTTTACCAACACATTCGGCGCTGACAAGTGCAAAACATTACTAACTGTTTAAATAATCAAACATAAAATGTATTTTGATTGATACAATAAGCATCGATGTGAAAAAGAAGATAAAAAGGAATGATCGGAGAGACAGAAGGGACTGAATTCATCCAATATCAGGATGGAGTTTTGGTCAAATTCTTTATAGAGAGAAATGGTTTGAGCCATTTTTCTCTACATATCGTTGACTTTTATCGAAAGCTAAAAGAATACATTTTTTTATTAAAAGGTCATTACATATTGAATTAGGATAAGGGTGACAAATCGTTATGACGCACTCCATACAGGATAGTTATGTCTTGTTGAATTTGACGTGTCACCACTTTTGAAGTGTTTGCCACGTCAGATGTTTTAATACGCAAATGTTATCAGACAAAACAAAATAATCTAGAAAAGTCAAATTTCCGGATTTTTTACGGACCGGAAATTTGATATACACACATATTTGACAAAATGTCATGATTTCAGGTTCCTGTGGATAGTCCAATAGACGATATTTTATATCATTTATCAATAAACCCGCATTGCGATTCCTTTACCTCATTGATCTTGATAAGGGCTGTTGAAAGGTAAATCGACAATCTACCAGCTACAGAACTCAAATGCATACACAAAATCAAAGATATTTGACCAGACTTTAATTGACACAACGCTTGACTTTGGCGAGGGCAGTACAAAATGTAAGACCCGATTGCACAAATAAACCTGTATTGGGTCAAATATGCAGTATAAGATGATTGACTATTCAATTAGATCTCGCCTCTCGTTGTCACCTATTTGGATACATTCATTTCCACATCTGAATGTCACTCTTTGATTCCATTGACATTGATTGAGCCAATATGAATCACTCCCCCGACTATACTTGACAGCCTTGCTCATACTCCAATTTCAAAGATCATGCATTCAATTTGTCTACGAATGCTAATTTTTCTTGTTTGGTTTTGACTTCTAAAGCATTATCGACCTTCCCTGTAATCAGCGCCTCCTAAACCAGTGACGCTTCAACAAAGCAATAAACGCCTTATCTGTCATTCAGCGAGTCGATCACCAGCACAGTGGTGAAATGCAAGTGGCGAATGTACCAGCATTTTAGATACTTCTGGTAAAAAAAGGTGATTTAAATTACAATGTGATTAAATATACAACTAATTATATAAACTCACAAATCGACGTCCCTTTGTAGGACGACACAAACTTAACATGGAACGCGAACTGTGTCAACTACGATGTAGTGTTGTCACCCAACCCTTCGGCGCAAGGAAAGGACATACGAATGCGACTGCTTTCAAAATAGTACATGTGTAAAAAGCGATGAGAATTCTGGAAAGGAATAGATATGATAGGACCAGTATTTGGCCTTACTTTTTCAGGCCAAAAAATATTAACTCTGATCCACATAAATTTCACATCAATAAATACTCTCATACTTGCCATTCATCAAAACATAACTTTTTATAACCATGTACACGATATGCTCCACCTATGACGTCATCAAATTGAGGATTTTCCTCTTCTCGCCAAATTTTGCTAGAAATTCATCATCTTTAGGTTAGAAAAGGCTTGAAATGGATTTGGCCGCCACCTTGGAGCAACTTTATATTTTGCATGGATATGCGTAAATACACAATACACAACGTGTGAAAATCTCTTTCTGCTCCACGAAAGCGGCCACATTCATTTTTAGAGAAAACCATTCAAAAAGTATGATTTTCAAGGATTTTTGTGAAAAATGGCGGGAAACTGCATGTTGATGACGTCATAGTGAACATAATTGGCACATGGGGGATATTTTTGGAATGTAATGTGTTAGCAAATGTATTCAACTGTTATATGGCAAAATATGTTGTCCTTTACTGGAGAATTAATTTTGGGGCCATATTTGAGTCCTAACGTACCTTCTCCTTTTCTTTTACCCTCTTTTAACCTTTCTTTTCCATAGCGCCTTACAGAAGTTGTAAAGCTAGTAGTGTAGATCGTAAATTAAATGCGTTACCGGAGAGGGTGGCCATAAGTGTGGATAATACTTGATGTTGGGTCCACTCAGGTGAGGCGGTCGGTCTGTCGTGCATTATCCCAATGTCACTGTTACCAATTTTTAGCTCGCCTATTCGAAGAATAGGGGAGCTAATGTCGTCACCCCGGCGTCGTCGTCGGCGTCGGCGTCGGCGTCAGCGTTGGCGTCCCATTTCACGTTAAAGTTTTTGAGCAAGTTTCTGTTTCGTCAATTGTTTAAGCTTAAGTCATCATAAATGTTTATGATTTTATTTTCCTAATGTGTATGGATGCTGAACGTGATAATACAACCAATTTGGGGCCCTTTAGGGTTTTTTTTTGAGTCAGTTAATTTGTCATATTTCCATGTTAAAGTTTTTGAGCAAGTTTCTATTTTGTCTATTGTTTAAGCTTAAGTCATCATAAATGTTTATGATTTTATTTTCCTAATGTGTATGTATGCTGAACGTGATAATACAACCAATTTGGGGTCCTTTAGGGGGTTTTTGAGTCTGTTAATTTGTCATATTTCCATTGTTTAAATAGTAAATACTTGAACATCAACTTCTTCTGAATAGGCGAGCTTTGCTGTTCTCCAACAGCTCTTGTGTTATATTTGATTTGTATTGAAAAAAAAGCTTCCATGATTGTCTCCTATGTTATACGACACTAGAGCGTCATATTAGGAGAGTTGGTTCATCTCACTGAAATGGTGTCGCACATGAGAATCGAATCACTCAACTGTGACCGACATTTTACCTTTCACTTCAGATTATGAAAACGGGGTTTTTCGATCCGTCACTATTACTAAGATATATTTGAACACCATTTGGTAGATGTGTTCATCTAATTTATCTAAGGAAATACAAGCCCGTGACACATAAGATGTGGAACATTGATTCGTCCAATGGGAATAATTCACGTACCACGTAATACCCGATAACATTTGTGCGTTCCACCACTATTGGAGATGCTAGTCCCGCACAAACGTTATCGGGTATCACGTGCCTTGGTACATGAAATAGTCCAATTGTCTTGTTTATACTGCGATGAATGTAAATCTATATCGCAGATAATACATAGCCTGCTAGTTTAGAAATGGGAATTCAATGTCACTTCGTTCAGTTCATTCATTATGTATACTTTTCTTATTATGTCTCGGATTTCCATACTCTCTATCGCCTCATACAGTATTACTACTACTTTGTGTACATATATACTGTTATCGCAAAGACTAAAGAAGTTCGCTGTTATAGTTCATTTCTTGTTTGATTTCATTTTTGTTTTGTTAATCATAATAAATATTCATTCAACTATTGGTACATTATTTATTTTATCGGTGGTTTATAATCTGTCATAACACCCTACCGGGCTCAGGTGTGTTTCAGTGAACGGGTCCCTGGAGGAACAATCTGATGGTACCTGGCCACAGGAACAATGCATTACCTTAATTAATATATAATCAGGAAATGACAATGACTGTTTGGGGAAAAACCATCGAGGTTATAGTGTAGCTTGCATGATAGTTGAAGCATGGACCGGGACCAAATGTACATTTCATATTCAAATTCAAAACGATGAATGTATTTCCTTCATATTTGACATAATATATATCTATTGTCCACGAACATTCAAACAATCAACTCTTTTTATTTAAGTGTCAAACATCTTACATCGTATGAAATATTCCATAAAAATAATACTGTCCAGCCAATGATTAACTTGGGATTATCTTTTCTGTCCTTCCTAACTGATTTTCTTCTCCCTAATGTCTCCCTTGACACCGTCTCCGTTTTGGCCGTCGGGTTGATTTCGTGCTTGTCCTCCTGTTCTGTCCTTTGGCCGAAACACACCATAGATACATGCTTTTGCTTCTGCTTAACTATTTATGTCAACAAGCATTTTGTCAAGTCAAGTAAGTAATTTGTAGCTAGTCCACAAGGCATAGAACAATATTCACTTATCTCGCTAAACTAATGTTTGAGAATATGGGATGTAACAATATATATATAAATGTTTAAAGCACGAGTCACATACGGAATAGGACTCGTCAATACGTTTACCTGTCAATAGATCGTTTAAAGATGCTCCACCGCCGACAGAGCATAAATGATATTCATCATTTGAACAATAATTAGGGTTGAATCATGTATATGTATGCCTAATTAACACAAAAAATTACATGAAATAATTTATTTCGCCTTTGGTGCATGCGCATTCATTACTTCATTCCATATAAGATATAGTGCCACGGAATTTTTTCGGGATGCAATTAATTATTTTTTATATTTTAAACATAAAGTAAAATTAGAAGCTCAAACTTTTCAATGGTGGTAATAGTGTAAAGTAAGTAACTTTTGTAACTGAAAAAAAAAATACTAAATCGTCTGCCCCTGTTTTCGATAGTGAAAAAACACCATTTGTCAACGGTGAAGCATCTTTAATCAACCAAATGGGTAGTTGATGCATAAGAAATACAGAGGGGAGAATTGGTGAGTCCTATGTGTGGCATGTGACTTTCATATACTGCAGCTTCTCAAAATGTACTTTTCACACCAACTCGTGTAACACGAATCCCTATGTACAATATGTTGTATATGAGTGTGTGGTCTGTTTCGAGAGGCTGTGGTATATTCGAGGCGTCATGTACACCGTACATCACACACCACTCGATCACAATGTTATTTTTTCATATTTTAACTTTTAATAATCAAATAAATACTACACCCTTAATTGTTTTTTATTTGACATCATAAAGTTATGATTTAAAAGTATGAAATCAATCGGGATACGAATCCAAACATTGAGTGAACACCGTAGGTCAAACGTGCTACGTTTATATTTGATAAGCTTGATTTTCCACCGACAACCATTGATCGGTTATAGCATTCATTCCGTCTTTGATACAATTTTCTGGTGTTTTCAAGTCTTTGTACAATTATCAGATTGGCAATAAATAAAATGGAGCTTGAACAACTTCTTTCGCGGCTACTATATTAGCCGCTTTCTTTTTCAATAGAAGTTCGCGAAGATAAACTTTCGCGGATTAAATCAAAATGAATGAATGAGCTTCGATACTAGCAGTAAAAGTAACGTTTATATCAAAAAGAAGAGATAAGCATTCATGACTTTACCTAGATCTTAAAATTCGTGAAAGTAATATACACGCTAAAGAAAACTGACTTACAGTACATCACGCCAATGGTTTCAAGAGTATTAAGATTGTATATCACTATCTAAGATGATATTAAACGTTTCTGTCGATACTCTTATTTCTTGGTAAATAAAGCGAAAATGTAGAGGTTTCAGTGAACAACTCTGAGGTTGTGTCGACATCATTTAGACCTTAACACCATCCTCTACCTGATGAATGTCGCAGTGTTTGAAGGCCAGCATATCCCATTAAGTGTCATCCCTCAAGTCTCAAGAGGTAAATGGCTCCACACTTACTCCAATCGACATCGACATTACCAATCTCGAGAGAGATCTATCAGATTCATTCTCGCCATTGAATGAGCTACTTCGTCTTCCTAGCAAAAAATAAACTATTACCTTCGGCTAGCATTCCAGTCTGCGATCAGATTGTATTAAGTCTAAATACAATTGATACGCTTTGTTATGAGAATTGTAGTCAAATTTAAATTGCTTTAATGTTATTTATTTGATTGAACGTGCGGTGTTCTTCAATAACATCATAAAACGAAAAGAGGCTCATTTTTATTTCACAAATACACCCTTATTCCAACAATTGCAACGACGAAGAAAGAGTAGCAAAAATACAGTCAAAGTCTAAATTGTTGAAATCATTATATTAGTGTAATATTTTGTATGTACTGTTTATATTTATGGAGAGGGCGTGTAAAGGCAGATTGCTTGTTGCCCTATTTCCATTGCCTTTAACAACTGACAATAAAATATTCTGAAATGAAGGTGGGCTAACGAAATGGTATATTTAAATCGGTATTTATGTTTCAATATTTAATACCAAAAATTCTTACTTGTGTTTCGTTGCTACTTAATCTTCTTATCCTTTACCATTGACGGATCGACACCAGTACCATGGGTACCGCACGTGACTTTGCATTTTGTATTGTGTATGCTACGACGTTTGCTCAGACATTGAATTGGTACACGTGCGTTTCCGAGCACGTGGCATAGTTACGGTTACATAATTCCGGTGATCGGTCAATCATACTTATAACGCTTCATGTTAATTTCTGCATTGTACTTAGAATATATATGAATTCATTCACACCTTAAATGACTAAATGGTCTGGATAAACAGTACTCCTTAAAGTTCTGAATGTCTGATAGTGTATGCAGTTGCCGTTTATACGGGTAAACAAATAAAAAAAAAATAAAAAAAACATGTATAGGCGATCTTCTTAGAACTCGGGATGTATGATTTTCAATCGAATTCTATTTCTATTCGAATGACGCTTGATCTCCATATTGAACTCTCAAATCAATTTTAACATCTCGTTCTCTGAATTAAATTAAAAGGACACTTACAGGTTATGTTTGCTGTTTACTGTCAAATAAAATAATTTGTTAAATAGAGAAAAAAATCTTCAAATGTTGATGAAATGCGGTCAATTATCAACAAAGGTGATGTTTATGCTCAAATCCCCAACAACTTTGGCTTCTTTCCGATGTCACTGGGGACACAAATTGGACAACAATGAAAAGAAGGCGTTTTCGACATAGATTTTCAAAAAGTTATCAAAGTTCGATTTTAAAATAACGGAAACAAAATTTTAATACTGTGCAAATTACATATATGTTTTATCCTTTGTTTTATAAAGTTACACTGAGGAAGACCATAATCATACTGCGATCAATTATATTTTTTTACCCCCTCAATCGCCCCATTTCGTGTACTAATCTTTGACATTTCTTTGTGACACTCGTCAGATTTAAATACCGTGCCAATGACCCTTGGGGAAATTTGATTAGTAACAATATCGGTATAAAGGTGTCATGTTTCTACCGAGAATCTGTAGTCATGACTGAAATAACGACATTCACGAGTCATCAATTATAGCAGCCATTTCACACCTGACACATGCAACATGTTATGGAATATCGTCTCCCATCAAACAAAGGCTTATTGTAAAGGAAGAGGATACGTAGACAGTTGATATGACCGAGATATCAGTACTCCGCAGACTACCGCGATCTAGCTGTCATGGCACTTGGACCTTCTCTATTGATCAGCAATGACTACTCTGGGTTACAGCATTGCCACCACTCGCCGCACAAGTCACCCACGGTATGAGGTTCAAAATCAGGCTAGGGTGTACAACCGCAGCTTATCTGAGCTGTATTTATGGCCTTTTTTCTTCCCGTCATTCCTTATTAATTATTCCCAGTGGCTAGGCATGTGTACTGTTGTGGGTTTATCATTTTGATATTCATTGGGTTCAATTGGCAATTTCATCAAGTCTCTCGTTTTCGTTTATTCAGAACAACCGGTTCGACCGTTTGTTTAGGTCATTATTTCAAGTATAAATCCTGACGGACCTGCAGTTTTTGATACAGATCTGTGAGGGCTTTGTCAAGGCTCTTCTGATAATGATATGGAATCACCAGATCCGTCTTAAATTCATATACGATCATCTAGGTCCATCCAGTCAAACCGTACAATCGAAAATAGTCTAGGTTTTCTCGTTGTGAAAAAGTGTTGTTTGATAAAAGGAAAGCAACATTTTGCAAATGATGCAGGATGGCATTTTGTTTTCTTAATTTACACACATGGATGGAATGGATTATATGTAAATAAGTTGTACATTCGACACTGTTTTTGGGTCTTGAATACATATATCTTGAAGGTATCGATACCGACAACTTGATATATGTAGTATATTTTTTTCGGAAATTTACAAAGGACAAAATCTCGTACAGATTCGTCTGAAATTTTGAGATTACAATATACGACGTTGACACAAGTAAACATGGCTTCAGATGCATGTCATGACAAAGTTTGTGGTAATTCAAAATAACAGTTATTAGGCTAGCCTATCTGTTGACGGTTTGAGAGGTCTAAGTGTACCGGTAACGTACATAAGGTACCATTCTTTTATTCAGAAACCAGTAAGTATATCCCAAAATATTCATTCGAAAACATCGCACGCCTCAACTTTTATGATCTACCGCGCTGTAGGCCAATCGTTGAATCGATCGAACAGCAAACTTTGAAAACATTTCAGCCGCTCGATAAATATTGGATTTCGTAAGACAGAGGTCTCGAAAAGACCATACAGGCACAGATTTATAATTGAATCGGTAATTCTGGTAGAAAATACATAAAATACTGCACATTTTCACACCAAATACCACTACACAACTTTGCAGTCAGCTAGGAAAAACTTAGGAAAAACTTTTTCGCGGAAATGGGGTAATTTTAATTAATCTAAAAATGAGACAATAATTTGCCGGAAAATCTCCTTTATTCTGCGAGCATTTATTACAAAGATTTAAACTTTAATATTGATGTAGGAAAAACCTTCCTTGTTTCTGTTTTAAGTTTTAGGTACATTTACCTGCTTAAAATTCACTTCTAATGCAGTTTCCTCATTGAATTTTTTAGCACAATTATCTTAATCTTTGTGATCAAATGCAACTTGGTATTAACCAATTTATTACATTTTTCGCAGTGAAATATAAGGTTTTATGTTGAAAATATCATTTTGATTGTTACGTCATTATTTTGCCCACAAAAATGACGTCAAATTTTGGTGAAGAAATATGACGTAATGCTAAAAAATACGACTTGAAAATCGCAAGGGCAAATAACTTTGTAAAATACAATGGCGGAATAACCTTTGGCGGAACTAGTATTGATTGTCTTCTGTAAATGGAAGAGAGAAAACAAATGTTATGAATATAATATTCCTTGTTTCTTGATGAATACCGGTAATATTTCATCTCGTGAGGTAGAAACTTTAGTGCTTCGCACTCGTGAAAAATACAAGAAACGAGGAATATCCTCTATATATCATTGATTTTAGTGATGCCATTAATGGCGTACTTATGTTTTATTTGGAAATCCTAGCTGTAAATTATTGTATTCCAACAAAAGTTGGTATCGTTTGCTTTCGATAATTCGCACTACTATTTTTTCCCTGAAGAAGTTATAACAGTTTAAAGTCGGGACATGCTTTCTGAAACACCCTGTTTATGCGATATAAACCAAAATTTACTTTGATAACTCGAACAAAGTGAACTTTACTTTTTACTTTTTATTGAAAAGTAAAACGATAACACTCAGTCGCATCCATAACTCCAAGAGAAAAATAACATTTAGCATACATACACACACAAAGGTTTTATATCTGTAGATGTTAGACATGCATGGTTTATATCGACTGGTGATAAAGGAAATTGTTTACAAGTATATCGTCTGGTGTTAAAGGAAATGGTTTATAAGTATATCGTCTGGTGTTAAAGGAAATGGTTTACAAGTATATCGTCTGGTGTTAAAGGAAATGGTTTACAAGTATATCGTCTTGTGTTAAAGGAAATGGTTTACAAGTATATCGTCTTGTGTTAAAGGAAATGGTTTATAAGTATATCGTCTTGTGTTAAAAAAAAATGGTTTACAAGTATATCGTCTTGTGTTAAAGGAAATGGTTTATAAGTATATTATCTGGTGTTAAAGGAAATGGTTTACAATTATATTATCTTGTGTTAAAGGAAATGGTGTACAAGTATATCGTCTTGTGTTAAAGGAAATGGTTTACAAGTATATCGTCTTGTGTTAAAGGAAATGGTTTACAAGTATATCGTCTTGTGTTACTTATAAATGTGTAGAAAGTGACAATAGTTAGATGCGAATGCAGAATGACATTATCTCCATTCTGACCTTTTGAACTAAGGTCATTGATACGTAAAACATAACTGCTACTACCTCTATCTATAATCTTTACATTTTCATGTATTTAAAATAGAGAATATAGTTCAGACATTCACTAGAAAAATACCATTTGAAATATTTAGATATGGGAGATATTAATTTACTTAATTTAAAGCTGTTTTTAAGCAGGCAAGCAACAGTTAATATCACGCAGTATGGATCGAATTTTTTTTCCGTAAATATAATTTCCAGTAATAATTTCCCTTTTCATCAAATTAAGATTTCCTATTTCCGTTTGATTGCTTGGCTAGGTCGTCCACACGATATAGCAGCCACCACTTAATAAAGATCCGCGTATGAACTCCTGCTTCGCCGCTCTTGGCGGTAATTTGGCTGCTGGACTCGAGATAGAACGTTGTACCAACCTCGGCCATACCAGGAATTTGGAGTAAACAATCCGTAGTTGTTTCTGTTGGTTTTGTAGTTGACGCCATCACTGTATGTGACGTAAGGCGTGATTCTTTGACTGTCGCTCCACCTACCGGACCTTCCATTTCCGCCATAACCCCATGGACTATCTCTACGAAATATGTTGAAGAGCGTGTTGTCGTTTGTTCGGCTCGTTTCTGATCTGCCCCAGTAGTCCTGGCGGTATTTTGGAGCTATTCTTTTCTCAGCAGAAGGATCCATGAACATGTCATCATAAAATTGCCTTAATTTATTGTAATTGTAGTCCTCCTCCGCAATTCCAGCCTCTGTAACAGATGTTTTAATGTTACCATTTGACTGCAGTTCAAGGTATGCTACAAGATATAAAACTTTTTTTTTATTTTGTGAATTTACCTTGAACAACTTGTAGAAAATGTGCCTTAAAAACTGTCGAGTATAAAGACTATGTCAACATTTATAAGTTCTTGCCAAGAAAACCAAACACTAAATTTGCACCAAAATGTGTGTACCTGCAGTACTGTTGCTGTAAATGTAAAAGATTACGAGCATATGAAATAATTACCTGTAGTTACGTGCAGTAGTATTGCAAGGTATACCGCCAGATATAGCAAGGTCTGGTCCATCATGGTATGCTATTAAGGCCGACCTGAAACATCCAAATGATGGGTAATAGTGATAAGTAATTCAAATAGGTCTTACTCCATTCAGTGGTCGAGACAATATTCAGTATTCGACATCAAGTTGATCTTTATGTTAGGTAAAACCATAATGTACCAGAACATTTAATAGACGCCGAGAGTACGTTTTTGACTCCAAAAATCACTTTTGACTCATTGATTTGAAACACATGGTGAGAAATAATGGCAAAACCATAATGTACCAGAACATTTAATAGACCCCGAGAGTACGTTTTTGCCTCCAAACATCACTTTTGACTCATTGATATGAAACACATGGTGAGAAATGATGACTTGATTTCTGTTAAAACGTGCCCTTATATATAATTCGAATGATGAACTTAATTTACACAACAGTAGAAATTGACGAGTTCTCAAAAGGTATTTCTTGGCTATGATCTTCGTAAAGAGAAGGGAAATATTGCAGTTTTATCGCATTTGTCAGCAGGTTGACTGGCAAACGAACTAATAGAGATAGAACATACAATGGCAGACGAGCATGAAAACTATTTTATTGGTCGTATATGTATAATCCATGCATTTCCTTGTGGTTATTTGCATGGTAATGACGTACTCATCCAACATGTATCCGGGATTTTTGTTGGCTGACTACCATGAAAAATGTAAAAAAAACCAAAAAACCCAAAGAACAACAACAATAAGGAACGTGGTGATATGTGATATGGGATAGTGGCGTTTAAATTATGTTATATTGTGGATATGATGACATTGTACGACACGTAACGATAACAGACGTTGAACCATAATATCTTAAAACATATTTTATATAAATCCATAGTCAAATAGCATCATTAAATTTTGTCGGGATATCAATTACATTGACTTGCATCGATTATATCGGGACTCTGATGCTCAAAGGAAACGACTCGAAGCCTTTCAAAATCAATAGATAAATAATATGATTAAAATAAAATGATCAAATAATAAATAAAAATGAATCAAACGAAAATAATAAAAAAGAAAGAAAAAACAGGATGAAAACAAATCAATTGTGTTTATACACTGAACAATACAAGGAATAACTTTCAATGAATCAGAAAGAATGGAAGAGGGGTTAAAGCGATGTTCAAGGTTAAGAAATTAAAAATAATAATAAGGACAGAAACTATCAGGGACTAGTTTTCAAGACAGCAACATCTTCATTCCCTCAAACACAATATCTCCTTTGTTGTAAATCATGTTTTTAGCATGTTTCTGATGAATTTCCGAATTAGGCCATTGTCAAGGATACAACTGATAGCGTTTAGAGTAAATACTACAATATGATAGACAATTGAGTGAGTTATAGTGTGTTCAATCCTGTTGATAATTCCACCAAACCCGACGACACAATGGGAAGTCCTACGAAAGGCCAAGGAGGATCTGGGTCTGACTAAATACATTACAGCCACGAACTGCTTCCCGCACGTCCATAACACTTCGACACGGCGGAAAGTGCAGGAAATTAGGCACGGGGAGTGATTTCCTGGTTTATAATAATTCAAATAGATCACGTACACATTAGTGCCCTCCCTCTTCTTTAACAGGCAGGATCTCATGCGCGTGCGTGTTAATTGGGGAAACCTTGTTAGGGTTAAAATATGTCGGATATCACATGATAGGATCAACATACACATAGTATAACGTAGGCAAGTACCAACTTTTGGCTCCAATCGAAATGTTTATTGTAAACAATTTGGCGATAAAAAATCAAACTGGTAAATTATGTTGTATTTGTTCTATGAAAGTATGTATAAATATGACACTGTCGTTATAATGTGTATCTAGAACCGCTAATTTCTCAACAAAAAATAATGAAACAGGTTTATGTGACATTTTGAGTTGTAAAAATGAAAAAGTAAACATACCATACGACATTCTTACTCTGATATCGTTTAATATTAGCTAAATAATATATGATATTTGAACACACATTGAGATTTTCAAATAATATCAAACCGGCCATAAAAACTTAAGAACTTAAAAAGCTTCCACTCTTAAAAAATACATTATCATACATTATCACATGATCCGCGTTATCACCAATGACTTCACCGGTGTAATATTTTTGCATCTGCCATTAGTGTAATATAACCTGGAGCATTTTTTATAGATAGAATTCAATTGTGGCGTAATGGCTGGAAGTCAGTAAACAATGACGTGACGTCATGATTCGAGTAAGTCGTGACAAAATGGCGACTTTTGTTGGAGTTTTGGAACACATGTTAACATTGAGATTCTTCGTATGATATTAGGTTGTTGTAGTTATGTGATAAAAAGTATCTTCGTATTATATTAGGTTGTTTTAGTTATGTGATAAAAAGTATCTTCGTATTATATCAGGTTGTTGTAGTTATGTGATAAAAAGTATCTTCGTATTATATTAGGTTGTTTTAGTTATGTGATAAAAAGTATCTTCGTATTATATCAGGTTGTTGTAGTTATGTGATAAAAAGTATCTTCGTATTATATTAGGTTGTTGTAGTTATGTGATAAAAGGTATCTTCGTATTATATTAGGTTGTTGTAGTTATATGATAAAAAGTATCTTCGTATTATATTAGGCCGGTGTAATTATGTGATAAAAAGTATCTTCGTATTATATTAGGTTGTTGTAGTTATGTGATAAAAAGTATCTTCGTATTATATTAGGCCGGTGTAATTATGTGATAAAAAGTATCTTCGTATTATATTAGGTTGTTGTAATTATGTGATAAAAAGTATCTTCGTATTATATTAGGTTGTTGTAGTTATATGATAAAAAGTATCTTCGTATTATATTAGGTTGTTGTAATTATGTGATAAAAAGTATCTTCGTATTATATTAGGTTGTTGTAGTTATATGATAAAAAGTATCTTCGTATTATATTAGGTTGTTTTAGTTATGTGATAAAAAGTATCTTCGTATTATATTAGGTTGTTGTAGTTATATGATAAAAAGTATCTTCGTATTATATTAGGTTGTTTTAGTTATGTGATAAAAAGTATCTTCGTATTATATTAGGTTGTTGTAGTTATGTGATAAAAAGTATCTTCGTATTATATTAGGTTGTTGTAGTTATGTGATAAAAAGTATCTTCGTATTATATTAGGCCGGTGTAATTATGTGATAAAAAGTATCTTCGTATTATATTAGGTTGTTGTAATTATGTGATAAAAAGTATCTTCGTATTATATTAGGTTGTTGTAGTTATGTGATAAAAAGTATCTTCGTATTATATTAGGCCGTTGTAATTATGTGATAAAAAGTATCTTCGTATTATATTAGGTTGTTTTAGTTATGTGATAAAAAGTATCTTCGTATTATATAAGGTTGTTTTAGTTATGTGATAAAAGGTGTCTTCGTATTATATTAGGTTGTTGTAGTTATGTGATAAAAGGTGTCTTCGTATTATATTAGGTTGTTTTAGTTATGTGATAAAAAGTATCTTCGTATTATATTAGGTTGTTGTAGTTATGTGATAAAAAGTATCTTCGTATTATATTAGGCCGTTGTAATTATGTGATAAAAAGTATCTTCGTATTATATTAGGTTGTTTTAGTTATGTGATAAAAAGTATCTTCGTATTATATTAGGTTGTTGTAGTTATGTGATAAAAGGTGTCTTCGTATTATATTAGGTTGTTTTAGTTATGTGATAAAAAGGATCTTCGTATTATATTAGGTTGTTGTAGTTATGTGATAAAAAGTATCTTCGTATTATATTAGGTTGTTTTAGTTATGTGATAAAAGGTGTCTTCGTATTATATTAGGTTGTTGTAGTTATATGATAAAAAGTATCTTCGTATTATATTAGGTTGTTTTAGTTATGTGATAAAAGGTGTCTTCGTATTATATTAGGTTGTTTTAGTTATGTGATAAAAAGTATCTTCGTATTATATTAGGTTGTTGTAGTTATATGATAAAAAGTATCTTCGTATTATATTAGGTTGTTTTAGTTATGTGATAAAAAGTATCTTCGTATTATATTAGGTTGTTTTAGTTATGTGATAAAAAGTATCTTCGTATTATATTAGGTTGTTGTAGTTATGTGATAAAAAGTATCTTCGTATTATATTAGGTTGTTTTAGTTATGTGATAAAAAGTATCTTCGTATTATATTAGGTTGTTGTAGTTATATGATAAAAAGTATCTTCGTATTATATTAGGTTGTTTTAGTTATGTGATAAAAAGTATCTTCGTATTATATTAGGTTGTTGTAGTTATGTGATAAAAAGTATCTTCGTATTATATTAGGTTGTTGTAGTTATGTGATAAAAAGTATCTTCGTATTATATTAGGTTGTTGTAGTTATATGATAAAAAGTATCTTCGTATTATATTAGGTTGTTGTAGTTATGTGATAAAAAGTATCTTCGTATTATATTAGGTTGTTTTAGTTATGTGATAAAAGGTGTCTTCGTATTATATTAGGTTGTTTTAGTTATGTGATAAAAGGTGTCTTCGTATTATATTAGGTTGTTTTAGTTATGTGATAAAAAGTATCTTCGTATTATATTAGGTTGTTGTAGTTATGTGATAAAAAGTATCTTCGTATTATATTAGGCCGGTGTAATTATGTGATAAAAAGTATCTTCGTATTATATTAGGTTGTTGTAGTTATGTGATAAAAAGTATCTTCGTATTATATTAGGTTGTTGTAGTTATGTGATAAAAAGTATCTTCGTATTATATTAGGTTGTTGTAGTTATATGATAAAAAGTATCTTCGTATTATATTAGGTTGTTGTAGTTATGTGATAAAAAGTATCTTCGTATTATATTAGGCCGTTGTAGTTATGTGATAAAAAGTATCTTCGTATTATATTAGGTTGTTGTAGTTATATGATAAAAAAGTATCTTCGTATTATATTAGGTTGTTGTAGTTATGTGATAAAAAGTATCTTCGTATTATATTAGGTTGTTGTAGTTATGTGATAAAAAGTATCTTCGTATTATATTAGGTTGTTTTAGTTATGTGATAAAAAGTATCTTCGTATTATATTAGGTTGTTGTAGTTATGTGATAAAAAAGTATCTTCGTATTATATTAGGTTGTTGTAGTTATTGATAAAAAGTATCTTCGTATTATATTAGGTTGTTGTAGTTATATGATAAAAAGTATCTTCGTATTATATTAGGCCGTTGTAATTATGTGATAAAAAGTATCTTCGTATTATATTAGGTTGTTTAGTTATGTGATAAAAAGTATCTTCGTATTATATTAGGTTGTTGTAGTTATATGATAAAAAGTATCTTCGTATTATATTAGGTTGTTGTAGTTATGTGATAAAAAGTATCTTCGTATTATATTAGGTTGTTTTAGTTATGTGATAAAAAGTCTTCGTATTATATTAGGTTGTTGTAGTTATATGATAAAAAGTATCTTCGTATTATATTAGGTTGTTTTAGTTATGTGATAAAAAGTATCTTCGTATTATATTAGGTTGTTTTAGTTATGTGATAAAAAGTATCTTCGTATTATATTAGGTTGTTGTAGTTATTGATAAAAAGTATCTTCGTATTATATTAGGTTGTTTTAGTTATGTGATAAAAAGTATCTTCGTATTATATTAGGTTGTTGTAGTTATGTGATAAAAAGTATCTTCGTATTATATTAGGTTGTTTTAGTTATGTGATAAAAAGTATCTTCGTATTATATTAGGTTGTTTTAGTTATGTGATAAAAAGTATCTTCGTATTATATTAGGTTGTTTTAGTTATGTGATAAAAAGTATCTTCGTATTATATTAGGTTGTTTTAGTTATGTGATAAAAAGTATCTTCGTATTATATTAGGTTGTTTTAGTTATGTGATAAAAAGTATCTTCGTATTATATTAGGTTGTTGTAGTTATGTGATAAAAAGTATCTTCGTATTATATTAGGTTGTTTAGTTTTAAAAGTATCTTCGTATTATTTGTGTTATGATAAAAAGTATCTTCGTATTATATTAGGTTGTTGTAGTTATGTGATAAAAAGTATCTTCGTATTATTATTAGGTTGTTGTAGTTATGTGATAAAAAGTATCTTCGTATTATATTAGGTTGTTGTAGTTATGTGATAAAAAGTATCTTCGTATTATATTAGGTTGTTGTAGTTATGTGATAAAAAGTATCTTCGTATTATATTAGGTTGTTGTAGTTATATGATAAAAAGTATCTTCGTATTATATTAGGTTGTTGTAGTTATGTGATAAAAAGTATCTTCGTATTATATTAGGTTGTTGTAGTTATGTGATAAAAAGTATCTTCGTATTATATTAGGTTGTTGTAGTTATGTGATAAAAAGTATCTTCGTATTATATTAGGTTGTTTTAGTTATGTGATAAAAGGTGTCTTCGTATTATATTAGGTTGTTTTAGTTATGTGATAAAAAGTATCTTCGTATTATATTAGGTTGTTTAGTTATGTGATAAAAAGTATCTTCGTATTATATTAGGTTGTTTAGTTATGTGATAAAAAGTATCTTCGTATTATATTAGGTTGTTGTAGTTATGTGATAAAAAGTATCTTCGTATTATATTAGGTTGTTTTTAGTTATGTGATAAAAAGTATCTTCGTATTATATTAGGTTGTTTTAGTTATGTGATAAAAGGTATCTTCGTATTATATTAGGTTGTTTTAGTTATGTGATAAAAAGTATCTTCGTATTATATTAGGTTGTTGTAGTTATGTGATAAAAAGTATCTTCGTATTATATTAGGTTGTTTTAGTTATGTGATAAAAAGTATCTTCGTATTATATTAGGTTGTTGTAGTTATGTGATAAAAAGTATCTTCGTATTATATTAGGTTGTTGTAGTTATGTGATAAAAAGTATCTTCGTATTATATTAGGTTGTTGTAGTTATGTGATAAAAAGTATCTTCGTATTATATTAGGTTGTTTTAGTTATGTGATAAAAAGTATCTTCGTATTATATTAGGTTGTTGTAGTTATGTGATAAAAAGTATCTTCGTATTATATTAGGTTGTTGTTAGTTATGTGATAAAAAGTATCTTCGTATTATATTAGGTTGTTGTAGTTATGTGATAAAAAGTATCTTCGTATTATATTAGGTTGTTGTAGTTATGTGATAAAAAGTATCTTCGTATTATATTAGGTTGTTGTAGTTATGTGATAAAAAGTATCTTCGTATTATATTAGGTTGTTGTAGTTATGTGATAAAAAGTATCTTCGTATTATATTAGGTTGTTGTAGTTATGTGATAAAAAGTATCTTCGTATTATATTAGGTTGTTTAGTTATGTGATAAAAAGTATCTTCGTATTATATTAGGTTGTTGTAGTTATGTGATAAAAAGTATCTTCGTATTATATTAGGTTTTAGTTATGTATAAAAGTATCTTCGTATATATTGTTGTTAGTTATGTGATAAAAAGTATCTTCGTATTATATTAGGTTGTTGTAGTTATGTGATAAAAAGTATCTTCGTATTATATTAGGTTGTTGTAGTTATATGATAAAAAGTATCTTCGTATTATATTAGGTTGTTGTAGTTATATGATAAAAAGTATCTTCGTATTATATTAGGTTGTTGTAGTTATGTGATAAAAAGTATCTTCGTATTATATTAGGTTGTTGTAGTTATGTGAAAAAAGTATCTTCGTATTATATTAGGTTGTTGTAGTTATGTGATAAAAAGTATCTTCGTATTATATTAGGTTGTTGTAGTTATGTGATAAAAAGTATCTTCGTATTATATTAGGTTGTTGTAGTTATTGATAAAAAGTATCTTCGTATTATATTAGGTTGTTTTAGTTATGTGATAAAAAGTATCTTCGTATTATATTAGGTTGTTTTAGTTATGTGATAAAAAGTATCTTCGTATTATATTAGGTTGTTGTAGTTATGTGATAAAAAGTATCTTCGTATTATATTAGGTTGTTGTAGTTATATGATAAAAAGTATCTTCGTATTATATTAGGTTGTTTTAGTTATGTGATAAAAGTATCTTCGTATTATATTAGGTTGTTTTAGTTATGTGATAAAAAGTATCTTCGTATTATATTAGGTTGTTTTAGTTATAGATAAAAAGTATCTTCGTATTATATTAGGTTTGTTTATGTTTATGTGATAAAAAGTATCTTCGTATTATATTAGGCCGTTGTAATTATGTGATAAAAAGTATCTTCGTATTATATTAGGTTGTTTTAGTTATGTGATAAAAAGTATCTTCGTATTATATTAGGTTGTTGTAGTTATATGATAAAAAGTATCTTCGTATTATATTAGGTTGTTGTTGTAGTTATGTGATAAAAAGTATCTTCGTATTATATTAGGCCGTTGTAATTATGTGATAAAAAGTATCTTCGTATTATATTAGGTTGTTTTAGTTATGTGATAAAAAGTATCTTCGTATTATATTAGGTTGTTGTAGTTATATGATAAAAAGTATCTTCGTATTATATTAGGCCGTTGTAATTATGTGATAAAAAGTATCTTCGTATTATATTAGGTTGTTGTAGTTATATGATAAAAAGTATCTTCGTTTACTTGCAAAGACTCGCAAAAATCCTTCTTAGACTCGTTTCATAAACTTTCCTATGAAATAAACATTTACATCCTATATGTATTCGGCTCCTTATTGATATTACAAGTTTTATTGTGATGATGGTGAAAATAATCGTTTCGAGTTCTATAGAAATAATTTGACAGAAATTCAATATCAATCATATATAACGATTTGCGGTATCCCATTTGACAACAATATTCAAATGTGACGATAAACCTCATTGAAAAGAAAAGCAGTTGTCTTAATCCAGAATTGTTGTAAAGTATGACGGATATGACTGGATTTTCAAAACACTTTTATTAGAGTTTAGAGATCAGCAGTTACAACTAATAATCACCTGTCAATTAACACGACAATGGACTATGGAACGCCTAATCTTTAATCCATGACATCGCCATTGACCGTTCGTTCTCATGAGAATATAATATAAAATTGATTTAATATGTTTTTATAAAAACTGACTATATAGAATATATCATTATAACAATCAGACAATGTCCTTTTTACGATTTTATTGGCGACCCGACCAAAATCAATTTCATCAATTCTGTTGCACTTGACGAACTTACAAAGGAACCAACTGAGACAGCTTACGTTTGTGCTAAACAAAAATTTATTTTCTAAAAAAATAGTGTTTGATGTACCTGTTAACGAGTGTTAACGAGTCTTAGTTGATCGGATATTCGAGTTTTTCGTTATAGTTATCACAACATGTTGTCTTTTAAGACTTCAGAAGACACATGAAGTTTTTGTCGTATGTATTTTATTTTGTCTTTACATGTCATAATGTTTTTCCTCCCTCCTTTTGCAAACAATATATTGATGAACTTATATAAAAAGTGCTTTAAATGCATTGACGTATTTTATTTATGGGTCATAAAGTAATAACAACGGTCTTATTCCATATATGTTTATTTAGGTATCATTTCATTGTATATGTATTCTTCCCAAACATCTACATTTATACTTCGTAATTTGTTCCACAAAGAGGAAAAAGATTGAGTAATTGATCATCTATTCACTTTGTATGGTTTGAACATTTCTCCACGTCGACATATTCACTTGATGCCTCACATCGATCTTCTTACGTTTAAATCAAACACTATGCAGTACAAGGATTGTCATTTGAATTTGAGTGAATCGTTTTACCCAGACAACTTACGAGAGTATTGCGTGCCTTTATCCTAGTGGGAGAGTGAGCGTGTCAGTATTCATCTGTAAACCAATCGGGGAGACTAATGCTTGAGGATGTTTATATAAGTGTACACTATAATTAATACTAAGTAAACGCCATACTGTCAACCTTTCTCAATACTTAACAGTTATCTAAAACAATGACGTACACACACAAAAGAAAGGAAAAAAAGCGAATTCTTCAAAGTCTGTACTATGGCGGGAATCAAAAAGATATAAATACTTCAATTCCAAATATGTTTTGCTCTGATGGTCGTTTTCGTCACCCCTTGTACACCACTCTTTGAGGCAGTGTGTTCTATCTGCACATGTCTGAATATACAAGTACCTAAATTTGATTTAAGTGGCGCTCACTTCATATTGGTGGACACTCGTAGACATTTTTAAATATGACGTGTAGTATGTCTACTATCAGACCAACATAAATTCAATAAATGGGTTCCAGAGATAAATTTTCATGCATTTGATAGCGTCAGATGTACCATTCGAGTCACGCAGTAAAACAGAAGTAATAAAACATCGGCACAACGCTGGAGTATTAATCTATCTCGATCAAATTAGACAAAGACATTGGGGAGTAAGTTGTCACGTGATCTGTGGTTGTGAGATGTCGTTTATGACAGCAATTTGCTTTATTCTGGGACTACCTCATCGCCATGAATTTGTCACCGATTTGTTCTGTTGGACCTTTGTCGTTCCATGCTTTTTAATTCCACCGTCCAGGGATTCCTGTAGATTGATTACTGGGGTAGCTGTGTACAATTTGTTGAACAATACTCAAGCTATTACACAATGATAGCCCGCTGTGGAAGGACATATCCAGAATTATGTCACTGTTGACAGGTTATGTTCCCTACTCAAGGAAAATAACCTATAGTCACGTGACATAAATTATGTACATATTCCAACATCGATCGCAAAAGATGTTTTGATATATATAAACAAACATTATTAGATAGCAATTGAATAGTAAAATGACGTTTACAGGCATCAGGCCGTTCTACGACAGTTACAGCAGCTTACAGGTAGTAAACTGCCAAGATGAGGCCTGTCACGTACAATCCGCGCTCCGTGTAAAAATGTTTGTTTAACAGATTGCAGAGAAAATTCCCTATTTTAAGGGTTGATTTTATCTTTTATGCCGATTGTTTTCCAAAAGCCGGACCGAAATGTTGTGTGGAAACGGTGAACTGACAATTTCCGGGATATACACTGGGGAAGACAGTTGTCATATAAAAGTTATGTAATGGTATCGTTGACACCACTACACTAAACCTATCGAACCAGTATTTAATTACACGTTCTTCGTCTGAAGGCCAAGTCCAAAGTGAAATGATGAAGATTGGCTATCAATGCTGCGTCAATAATTTTCAGTACAAAAAAAAAACCCAAACAAACCCTAAAATGACACTCAAGGAACCATGCCATTGTAGACCGGACCAGATGTGAGTGGCAGATTGTTATGGAATTTTCGTCAATATGTACATACAATTAGGACTGGTACGCTTACAACACCTTACAAAACTATATAACATTTATGTATGTATATATTACCCATATGTATTTAGTTAAACCCAATATCTAAACAAACACTGATTTATTACGATTTAGGATTGGCGCGATCGCCTTTGTCTATGCTGTAAACTCGTTCAGTATGATATTTCAAATATAAACTGATTGTAGATTTTGAACAGCAGACAATTTGTGGACGATTCGCGTGCGGAAAGCCTTAAACAATGCCAATAATACATACTTCACGCCTGCGGTCTGTAGTTATGAAAGCTGTCATGTCCTTGAAGCACTATGTAATGAACGTGAGGAAACCCCATGGACAATAATAATGATTGTGTTGGAAGAAATGCATGTGACGACATTATCGTCCATTGTAACAGTAAATGATACATTCCACCATTAAAAAAGTAATTGTCATTTGAAGCATGTATTACATCATGTAAAAGGTCGAGTCGAGAAGTCTATGTTCCTGCTTCAGCACAAGCTATGTAAATGACGATAGGATTGAACATCAGCCAGTCTATTACATAATAATACATTGATGGAAGTAATCTAATAGCATGTCACATGCAAGGCCAATCTCAGTTTCTAAGTCTAAGTATTTGGCCGCAGCTTTTTAAAATACGAGTCCCTGCGGTATTAGGTACATGGTGTATTAAGGATGAACATGATTAGCGAATAACTGCAAACCATTCAATTCAATTTCGGGGATTTAAATAGAGCTAGATATTAATTAACAGCAAAGAGACGTTTCAAATACACACCACTACAACCACAGGGTCTGAAAATTACCTCGTGGTAATATATGAAAACGCCAAATTAACGTTAAAGTCGTTGTAAAAAATGTGAAAACGCGAAATTAAGTCACCACGGAAAAAGTCGGTAAATGTGAAAAATCGAAATTAAGTCACCACGCAAAAGTCGTGAAGTGTGAAAAATCTAAATTAAGTCACCACGGAAAAGTAGTTAAATGTGAAAACGAGATATTAAGTCTCCACGGAAAAGTCATTAAATGTGAAAACGCGAAATTAAATCACCACAAAAAAGTCGTTAAATGTGAAAAAAATCGAAATTAAGTCGCCACGGAAAAGTAGTTAATTGTGAAAACGCGAAATAAAGTCAACACAAAAATGTCGTTAAATGTGGAAAATCGAAATTAAGTCGTCACGGAAAAGTAGTTAAATGTGAAAACGCGAAATTAAGTCACTACGGAAATACTTCGGTTTACAGTAACATTGTCAAACTAAAACTCTCTTAAACAAAGCATCAAAAGCCAGATATTGTGACGCGAACAAAACGATTGTAAGAAAAGAAATATCAACTAAGTATGAAATCCTTTTAATGAATTGTATCTAAGAATAGCACGCTTAACACTTCTCAAGACGAATTGGTTTGTCTATGACCATTTGTTGTGGTCAGTGCCCAGTGATTAGAAGACTGAACTATTTGTTCCCAGATCTCACGCTCTGGTGGTGATACGTCTGATGTGGTTAGCGTGATAACGGTCTGAAGAAATGTCAGTAGATGTGGTCTTATTAGCGGGACAACGTCGAAAGATGTGCCAGACACGTCTAGGTACATTATTGTAGGTTTCTCGGATTTCAAATATTTGCTCCCGGCCATCACACGCCTCGGAAACACTTCAGAATTTTAACTTGTCAATTCGACGTTCAATATGCTAATGGTTTCTCGTAATACGTCAAGTGGCAATTTCTTCTGATTGTAAAATTATTTAGATTGTGAAATTTTCCTTTGCGATGTCAAAGCTATTTAGTTAAGAATTGCATTTAAATCATTAAAGATAAAATGTAGTGATCACGCGAATAAATAGTTTGACTTTCAGGAACAAGAAAAGGGTCCATGAGAGAAGTTTTAATCCCGTTAGAAAATATATATGTAACCGAGCACGTTCTGTAAATAATGTGCTAATTCAAATGACATATATATATCCAAGTTACTTGGGGTAAGAATTATGTTTAAAAGAGTGTTGTAAATATGATAAATTTGATACTCGTCTGTGTTTTATCATTCAGAAAATTAAATTGCTCAGTAAAGAGTTCGTCTCACTTCGAATTCGATCAAGATTGAAATTGACGATGAGTATGAGTATATTCGACCAAAACTGGAAAAGCGGTTGTCCTCGGGAACTTGACCTGGATTTATATTACATGGTCTACCAGAACTCGATCCTCTTGGACGACAGTTTTCGTTCATTCATCAGTATTTTTAATCTTCTAAATCCTTTAATTAGAAACAAAATAATATATGTTCAATTGATTGCTCCTTTTACTACAAATTTCGAATAAGTCACATTTTTATATATATCACAGTTAATTGACAAAGACTGTTTATTTCAAAATTGTCATTTTCATTTAGTCTCCATATTAAAATCGCCATTGGTATGTGACCTGTTTGTCCGACCGTTACCGCTATTTATCAGAAAGAACAAAAGAAATATTTCTTAAATTTCATGTATATGATCACATTTGTGGCGATTAAGGTTAGTTATCGCTATTTTACAGTAGATATTGTAGGAATTGGTCTCAATATATCTGTCTTATATGTAATTTCCCATTGAATCTAATGGTGGATATTGAATTTTTGGAACAATCGAACAACAAGGTGGCCGAAAAGTTAGTAGACAATTCTCACTGCCACTTCTTTAAAATTCTCCTTGTCTCTATAGATTGTCAATTGTATTTTGTATATAAAAAGAAAACAGCATGACCGATAAACAATTATCTTAGATATTGTCATTTTCCCAGATAGTATTAAAGAGGTCTAGCTTCTTTAAATTAAACTTGTAGGGTCTTCTTGGAAATGGAATCGGGAGTTCGCTCTGCATAGCTATTTTCCAAGCACAACATGGCAGATAGTGATCATATCAAATTTGACATTTGAAGTGTGCTTCTGCTTAACAAACTTAATGTGAACAAAAGAAAAGAAGAGAACAAATCTCTCTCTCCATTGTCAAACATTGAGTCTGAGATATATTGTTTCATAAACCATGTTATTTGTAGCTATCATTAGCAGACGATCACATCATTCCAAAAGTAACACAGACACATAATAGTAAGGCATGATGTCACATTTTGAGGTGAAATGTTTTGGTTTATAAAAAAAGTCATTGACCGATTAGTACTGAAATAGTATTTAATAATTTATACCGTGATATAATGATTAGTGAACTAGACCTATCAGAAACTTTTAACGTGACTCGGGAGATTGTTGAAAGATCAATTTTCTGTGAATGTCCTATCATGTATATCGAACATGCTCCCATATTGTAAAATATTGAACATAACTGATTACTGATATTAATCGTGAATTGAAGCACATCCATTTGCACAAAATAAATATCTGCTTTCAGAAAGAATTTAAACGTAGGCTTTGACCAACAGATAAAACAGAAGTAGTATCCATATTATCAATATGATGTTATACTAAATTAAAAGTTAGACATTACAATGTATCCGAAAGAAATCACATGTATTAAGAAATATAAAACACCTAGCGAAATAACTTTCTTATTCAGAAGTGTTTCAGGAGAGAATTAACGTACACAGGTAATGTCTAACTTGCATTTATTCAGAAACATCGGAAAACATTTTTATGAATATTTCAATATTACACTTCACGTAATTGATTATTTTCGAGGAATCCAGAGTGCTGATAACTACATTTCTGTTTTTAACCCACTTACCTTGGATACGTTTCCTTGTTTAAGTTTCCGGACCTTAGTAACAGTCCAATAACGATGAGGCACTTTCGTCAAACACTGCTGAAACACCTTGTTGAGACTTGACAAAGGTCGCAATCCTCACTGTGAAAGGTAATATCTATAATGTATTATCACTTCTCTGCTCACAGTCACACAGAAGAACGGGTAACAGATCGAACACGGCCTTTTATCTACAATACACGGTACCCCAGGAGAGATGGAATCGACAAAGTCCATTGACAACCGGCCGCACGTGACACAGTCGTCAGTGATTCTGGGAGGAGAGGGCTTGGTGTGTAGCCGACATCTTACTAGTGCCGGCTCGCGTGGTGCTATGACGCCTAGAGAACTCTTTAGGCCCTGTTACTGCTGATGAAACACTTTAAGATGAGACATGGTTGCACCCTTAAGCTTGTCATCACGTGACTTTGAGAGGCGTTAGTCCACACCTTAACATCACACTGATTTATTTAGCTGTTGTTATTTACGTCGTTTAGTGAGGTTTGAAGACGGTCACGACGTTTATCAGTTCTATCTTTAGATAAACACCCTTGTACATGTAGTTTCTACAATAATCTCATCTTTATTTAGAAATATAAGCTCCTAAATAAGATAACAAATTGTAACTGATTTAGGTATCACGCAAGCAAATAAGTATAAATATGTTGATATACACCATTTCTAATGATGCTGAACAATCATTAATTGGTTTGAAGTTCAGCTTACACGACTTGATAAACAATTTCAAGCCAAATTATTGACAGCCTTCTTGGAATTTAACATCGCTCTGAATGACACCAGATGGTTGCATGCGCAACCGGTGCTATTTTGGGAAATACTAGGTCGTTCTGCACATGCGTGTATCTTCCAAGAAACACATCTTAGTACAGAAAATCAGTATTTTATGACATATTTGAATACAAAAGTACATACGTCATATATATCATATGTGACAACAATCCATCTGAACATTTCACTCACCACATCATCAAAAGGGTGGACTTACCTGACTACGAAACATTTGCGGACTGGATGATCTGCTTGTGAGATACCTTCATTATTTGACTTTATTAATTGTCTTTATATTTCACAAATTGTGAAAAATTGGAAACGTGAATGAGCATATGAATTATGTATTTAATAAATTTTATTGCCTTAGATTTAGATATTCCTTTCCACCCGAATACACTGTGAATAGTGTAGGTTACATTATATAATGTCCAGTGGGTACTTGTTACTGCTAGGGACCTCGGTACTCATACTGGATTTTGGACAGATCCGTCATCAAGATGGCCGACAGACACTCATATTGGATTTTTATAGTTGAAGTTTGTTACCGTTAATTCTCAGAAAGTAGTGACACGATCTTTCTTAAATTTCATACACAAATTTCCATTAAGTTTCTTATTGCCTTTGCAATTAGACAACATTGATAGCATGGGGTCAACTTGGAATTTCGACAATTGATATTTTTCGGTTTTGCTAAGAAAGTACTGAAGTGATCTTTCTACAATTACAACTGGATGTTCCCTATAGGTCCTAGATTTGTGTAGAACATGCTTACGCCAGTCAGTTAAAAATACAGGCAGTCACTAAGGACTTTTACCAATAAATATTGTTATTAGTATATCTGAAAAATATAGGATTTTGGTCGACAGGCGGTCATTTGCCAACATTATTTGCCAATGCTTATACGGCTGTATATTTGAAACAACTTTCTGAAATGTTGTTTTTGAGTTTCCACTTTTCCATTATTGGGAACACTGAGTTTATAAAAACGATCTAAAAATAGAATAATTAAAAGGGTACCATCAAGTGACAATCAATATTTTTATCGTTAATTCTTTTAATGGATCTGTACCTAAAACTTTTAAATGGGAGTCAAACAGCCATTTGGAATTTCGAATACGATTTATGTAGTTTCAAATATCAAATGTTTCCATTGCAACTAAAAACCAAAAATCAAATTGATACCTCTCACACCCCTGTTCCCCTACATGATTTCATTGAAACAATCGTAAAGATTGATGGCGTCAATAACAAACAAGAGGATGAAGAGTAAGAAATGCCAATAGTGGGCGTCAAGACCCCTGTGATTATCTCATGTTGATATATGTGATCAGTTATTCGTCTGGACACGCAGATGCCACTTCACGCGAACACGGAAAGGATAACCCACAGAACGTAGATAACACTTTCTGTGTTACTTTGAACAGCATTGTTATCAATCAAGTGATCTGCACAGTTATAATTGATAGTTTATGCTTTTAAATTATTCAGCAATACTTCACCATATCTCATATCCAAATGTCATAGTCAGCACCACACTAATGACAAATAGCCTCCAATTGAATTGCTGCTGCATTTCTGTCTACCTTTCAGGATATGTAATTTGAATCATATTGCGCAAATCTCAATATCATCACCATGATTAGTTATAAAACTAGCAGATGCCGCCATGTATTGTGCTTCTTTATTAAATACTTTTTGTCATTAACTGGTGACAGGAAATCATCTATCTTTGTGATATTATGTCTCTATTTGGACATCCTGAATAATGAATATGTCAAGAGTCTGGTCAACAAGAGGATTAAAACATATTGAGTATACCTGGTTTTGACCTTTATGACACATGCTGTTTTTAGAATGTTTTAAATTGCATTTTCCTTTGATATATTAAACTCAGAACATATTGAGTTTTGTAATTCTGCTATGATATATTTTTAGTGTCCGTTAAAGTAAGTAAGACACGACAGTTGATTACGTTGATGTTAAGGTAAGGCTGATTTTGACGCCTTTTCCTGGTTGCTGATCATGAGTAGAATATCAAGAGTAAACAGGCATTCCGTACATGTACAGTTTACATACTTAACTTTGGAGTGTAGAATGTCAAATAAGTCAACATTATATGTACATTCTACACAAACACATTTTCAGTTGACATGGACCATCGTAAAAGGGGACTAATTGTATTCAAACCGCGATATGTTATTCTCTAAAAATTATTACAAGGAAGCGAAATGATAGCAAACAGTCATAAATAACTAGACCACCCTCAAAGAATCGGAAATAATTTGTCAAGGAAACAGCAAAAATCAACATCCTCGGGAATAATTGGAGCATTCTGGTAATTGCAATACATTAATATCGAAACCCTGATTACTCCGGAGGCTGTTTGGTTAAAATATTGTCTCTGCCCTCACACATGCATTCCATTATTAACCTAAGTGTATGACGAGTGATTAACGTGTTGTCTCTGCCCTCACACCAAAGGCTGTTGGATTAACGTATTGTCTCTGCCCTCACACATGCATTCCATTATTTACCTAAGTGTTTGACGTGTGATTAACGTATTGTCTCTGCCCTCACACATGCATTCCATTATTTACCTAAGTGTTTGACGTGTGATTAACGTGATGTCTCTGCCCTCACACCTGAGGCTGTTGGATTAACGTATTGTCTCTGCCCTCACACATTCCATTATTTACCTAGGTGTTTGACGTGTGATTAACGTATTGTCTCTGCTCTCACACCTGAGGCTGTTGGATTAACGTATTGTCTCTGCCCTCACACATACATTCCATTATTTACCTATGTGTTTGACGTGTGATTAACGTGTTGTCTCTGCCCTCACACCTGAGGCTGTTGGATTAACGTATTGTCTCTGCCCTCACACATACATTCCATTATTTACCTAAGTGTTTGACGTTTGATTAACGTATTGTCTCTGCCCTAACACATGCATTCCATTATTTACCTAAGTGTTTGACGTGTGATTAACGTGTTGTCTCTGTCCTCACACCTGAGGCTGTTGGATTAACGTATTGTCTCTGCCCTCACACATATATTTCCATTATTTACCTAAGTGTTTGACGTGTGATTAACGTGTTGTCTCTGCCCTCACACCTGAGGCTGTTGGATTAACGTATTGTCTCTGCCCTCACACATGCATTCCATTATTTACCTAAGTGTTTGACGTGTGATTAACGTGTTGTCTCTGCCCTCACACCTGAGGCTGTTGGATTAACGTATTGTCTCTGCCCTCACACATACATTCCATTATTTACCTAAGTGTTTGACGTGTTTGACGTTTGATTAACGTATTGTCTCTGCCCTAACACATGCATTCCATTATTTACCTAAGTGTTTGACGTGTGATTAACGTGTTGTCTCTGCCCTCACACCTGAGGCTGTTGGATTAACGTATTGTCTCTGCCCTCACACATATATTCCATTATTTACCTAAGTGTTTGACGTGTGATTAACGTGTTGTCTCTGCCCTCACACCTGAGGCTGTTTGATTAACGTATTGTCTCTGCCCTCACACATGCATTCCATTATTTACCTAAGTGTTTGACGTGTGATTAACGTGTTGTCTCTGCCCTCACACCTGAGGCTGTTGGATTAACGTATTGTCTCTGCCCTCACACATGCATTCCATTATTTACCTAAGTGTTTGACGTGTGATTAACGTGTTGTCTCTGCCCTCACACCTGAGGCTGTTGGATTAACGTATTGTCTCTGCCCTCACACATACATTCCATTATTTACCTAAGTGTTTGACGTTTGATTAACGTATTGTCTCTGCCCTCACACATGCATTCCATTATTTACCTAAGTGTTTGACGTGTGATTAACGTGTTGTCTCTGCCCTCACACCTGAGGCTGTTGGATTAACGTATTGTCTCTGCCCTCACACATACATTCCATTATTTACCTAAGTGTTTGACGTGTGATTAACGTGTTGTCTCTGCCCTCACACCTGAGGCTGTTGGATTAACGTATTGTCTTTGCCCTCACACATACATTCCATTATTTACCTAAGTGTTTGACGTTTGATTAACGTATTGTCTCTGCCCTCACACATGCATTCCATTATTTACCTAAGTGTTTGACGTGTGATTAACGTGTTGTCTCTGCCCTCACACCTGAGGCTGTTGGATTAACGTATTGTCTCTGCCCTCACACATGCATTCCATTATTTACCTAAGTGTTTGACGTGTGATTAACGTGTTGTCTCTGCCCTCACACCTGAGGCTGTTGGATTAACGTATTGTCTCTGCCCTCACACATGCATTCCATTATTTACCTAAGTGTTTGACGTGTGATTTAACGTGTTGTCTCTGCCCTCACACCTGAGGCTGTTGGATTAACGTATTGTCTCTGCCCTCACACATACATTCCATTATTTACCTAAGTGTTTGACGTTTGATTAACGTATTGTCTCTGCCCTAACACATGCATTCCATTATTTACCTAAGTGTTTGACGTGTGATTAACGTGTTGTCTCTGCCCTCACACCTAAGGCTGTTGGATTAACGTATTGTCTCTGCCCTCACACATGCATTCCATTATTTACCTAAGTGTTTGACGTGTGATTAACGTGTTGTCTCTGCCCTCACACCTGAGGCTGTTGGATTAACGTATTGTCTCTGCCCTCACACATGCATTCCATTATTTACCTAAGTGTTTGACGTGTGATTAACGTGTTGTCTCTGCCCTCACACCTGAGGCTGTTGGATTAACGTATTGTCTCTGCCCTCACACATACATTCCATTATTTACCTAAGTGTTTGACGTTTGATCAACGTATTATCTCTGCCCTCACACATGAGGCTGTTGGATTAACGTATTGTCTCTGCCCTCACACATACATTCCATTATTTACCTAAGTGTTTGACGTTTGATTAACGTATTGTCTCTGCCCTCACACATGCATTCCATTATTTACCTAAGTGTTTGACGTGTGATTAACGTGTTGTCTCTGCCCTCACACCTGAGGCTGTTGGATTAACGTATTGTCTCTGCCCTCACATACATTCCATTATTTACTGAAGTGTTTGACGTTTGATTAACGTATTGTCTCTGCCCTCACACATGCATTCCATTATTTACCTAAGTGTTTGAGGTTGGATTAACGTATTGTTTCTGCCCTCACATACATTCCATTATTTACCTAAGTGTTTGACGAGTGATTAACGTGTTGTCTCTGCCCTCACACATGAGGCTGTTGGATTAACGTATTGTCTCTGCCCTCACACATGCATTCCATTATTTACCTAAGTGTTTGATTAACGTATTGTCTCTGCCCTCACACATGCATTCCATTATTTACCTAAGTGTTTGACGTTTGATTAACGTATTGTCCCTGCCCTCACACATTCCATTATTTACATATGTGTTTGACGTTTTATTAACGTATTGTCTCTGCCCTCACACATTCCATTATTTACCTAAGTGTTTGACGTTTGATTAACGTATTGTCTCTGCCCTCACACATGCATTCCATTATTTACCTAAGTGTTTGACGTGTGATTAACGTGTTGTCTCTGCCCTCACACATTCCATTGTTTACCTTAGTGTTTGACGTGTTGTTCTCAAGGCTTAATTCGGACACATAATACAAAGTGTGCAGTTTATAATAAATTATGATTATGAGTTTAGTATAGATAAAGGTTTTCTATTTTCCTAAATACACATAAGAGATACTTTTCAATATTTGATTGCTAACATTGCTCTTTTTTTAAAACGCAAACATCTATCGCTTCTTATTTACAGTTAAATTAAATCAATTTCAGGTAGCAGACTAGAGAAGAACAGCCTGGCCCCGGTCTATATTTTATTAAGTGGGGAGCCCCTGTTTTGAGCCATGCATAAAAAATAAAACATATTCTGAAATCGATACATCCAATATAGAGGGTTTGATTTAAGTTTCAATTTTTGCCAAAATAAACATAGTAAAAATGGGTTAGAGATTACAATTAGCTTATTTTGCCATTGTGATAGAAGTGCTCAATTTAAGTAAGGTCTTAAGAAAAAATTCAGTACAATTTTATGGAATTTTGGGCTAAAAATCATGATATTTTGCAATTTTTCAGTTATTTTTTTGTTGTTACCATGGTATTCACATGCATGAATAAGCGCAGATTATGGCCAAATCTGTATCAAATATCAAATTGTAATTGCAAAAGTTGTGCTGATTAATTATATATATACTTTTGTACAGTTATTTTTTACAGTTAAAATGACTATATCTATATTTCTAACGCATGCGCCTTATTTTCATAGATTGTCCAAATCTACTGTTTTCTGCTACCTCATTCTACAGTTATTCGACAACACGTGCTTGTTGCTGTCTATCACTCGCTGTCACGTGACTGGTATATGACCGGCCATTTACATGATAATCCTATAGATTATCATCTAACACAATCTAGAGAAATCCAGTCGGTGACCGAGGCATCACATAGATATATTAGCACATTAGCATTAAACATGCTCGGTTCCCGTGTATTCACGTCTAATTTATTTTTATTCTCCGAAAATATAAAAAGAGACTAACCAACTAAATGATATTCCATAGACCATAGTGTTAAAGTGTTGAGATCTACTATTAAAACTAGTCTTCTGAATCAATAGAAATAGAGGCTCTCATATAACATTAGATAAAAATTGGAGTCCTTTTGATCCCTATCCCTATTGATATTTGAAACATTAAGAAGGAGTGTCCATTTGGGCCCTCTGATAGTCATGACCCCCAGGTATCTGTAAACAACAAATATTACTTATTGGTCATGGTCACTAGAAAGTCTAAGTTGACCTTTCAATATGTATATTTAAAGCATTATTACCCCGGATAACTACCTGTCAGAAAACACCTTACTTTTGAAATTCTTGACTAACTAGCCAACCAGTGGCCCAGACAAAATTCAATCTTGGACTCAATCGCCTAAACACAGGAGCCATTCCAAAATTCTGTGTTTCATTTTCATAGTTGTTTGTTTCCTAAAACTTTAAGTATCAGTTATTAATCTTTTGTGGTATTAATGCAAATCTAATTAAATGCAAACGGCCTCAGAAAATACAAAAACAAAGTTTACAGAGAACGAATAATAGGTGAAATGTCGTGAGAACCTCACTGCTTGTTTCAAGAATAAGGAAAATAGAAGAATTATCCATGGATGGAGGTAAATACTGCATAAAAATCAACTGATCACTAGCCAATTCGACATGACGTATTAAACCTTGTAGTGAAAATTTTCAGCTCTAATACTGTTCAACATAAGTCTAACGTATATGATAGAGTATTTTTAATACAGTTTTAATTCCATAAATAGCCATGATGATATACTGATATACATAAAAAGTATGTTAAGGAAAAATGTCATAGATATTTTTATATGCATTGCTCAACCATAACATCAGTTTAAAGCCAGCGGCTTACAACAGTTTATGAGTTTAGTATGAATAGCCAGGGCAATTTATTTTCTGGTGACATGCGATTCAAAAGTAATTTTGTTAAAGTTTTGTTTACTTGATTCATACTGTTCTAAAGAATAATTTGGTTAAACGCTAACCTTGCACTCAATAAACAACTTAGGCGTCAATTTCTCCTCAATAAAGGTAAATATAGGCAATGCTAGTAGGCTACAGTACATGTTAAATGAGGTTTTTGTACGTGAGTCAAGGATTCTGTAAGTCAGGAGGCTTGGTTACACGCGGAAAGACGTAAGTAATAAACAACTAATAGTATCATGTAAAACACATCAATTTATTATAAAACATTTTAAATTCTGTTATGAAACATAAACTTCTTATACTTTGTACTTAGTAATACAATCATCAATATTATAAAATTATTCGAAGTGGCAGACTTTATGCATGCTCCATACATGGACATATGGCATTTGTGATAGGTTTAGTGGCCTGCAGATCGAGGTTAGTATCAGAACATTATACTAAATAAGTTTACATTAAGGGCTGTAGTGTACCTAAAACGACGTTTGAGTGGTTTTTCATATTGAAGGGGCTTCATAGGGAGCGAGCTATCTAAATAATAATATAAAGTTACTTAGGTTTTTGTCACGTTATCTTGTTCAAATGTCGCCATTAAGCTTCAACGTATATACAGTTTGAGGGAAAAAAATAATGCTGGATGGATTAATTTCTTTATAAAGTAAATACACTTTACAGTTTCAGAAAACAAGACACGTGTATGTTTGTTTTCGGAGAGCAAATATTAATATAGATTCAACGTTGGATAATACATTGTCTATCCGGACATACTTATTGTAAGTCTAAATCCACTTCTAATTCTAATTTCTACTTTAATAGTTCGATTAATAATTTGAATTAAGTGTGAAAATATAAAGAAAACATTACGTATACACTGACGTAAATGATCTATTTTGTTAGATAGTGTTTACTTGCGTGTTACATTTTGCCTACTTGGTCCACTTCTCAGGGCCCAGCTATGTGAGATCAGAAAACCAACAGTAGCACCCTTTATATTTACATTACAAGTCAGTGTACTCTAATAACATTAATAAGAGAACTCCTGTTCTACAAACAAAATAACCCACCACTCTCGTCACAATACACCGCCGGTATGTGTACACAAACACAATACGACAGAAAGGTTGACTTATTTTGTCAATATATAATCCTTTAACAAATATTATTATATAAACTCAAAATACCGTTACTTTATAATGTTCGACTTTGAAGTGTCTTGTCGTAACGTACGAGTACAAGATGGCGACTTCTCCTATTAGCTGACTGTCAATAGTCTTGGACCGTAATCATATATATCAAGTAGGTAAACATGTAACTATGTAACCGTATTCATCCTTAACTACGTCGTATATGTTGTTATATTTCTTTGCTTAATATACCATTAATTTCACTATATTTTACGATGAAATCATGTTCTTCAATTTGAGCTTCGATCAGATTAGCAATCGTTTGATATTAGGGAAATTATTTTAGTTTAGTAATTATAGAGTTGTTTTTTCCTGTAGATTATTTTCCCTTATTACAGGTCCAAAGTTGGTAACTTTGACAAGTATATCTAGTACACAGGTAAATGTGTGTTTGTTTGATTAATTAACGCCCTATTAACAGCTATGGTCATGTAAGGACGGCCTGCCATACATGCGGTGTGCTGCGTATATGTTGTGCGAGGTGCGTGTTTTTGGAGACTGCGGTATGTTCATGATGTGTCTTCTTGTATAGTGGAACTGTTGCCCTTTTTATAGTGCTATATCACTGAAGCATGCCGCCGAAGACACCAAGCAACACGCCTCACTCGGTCACATTATACTGACAACGGGCGAACCAGTCGTCCCACTCCCTGTTTGCTGAGCGCTAAGCAGGAGCAGAAACTACCACTTTTATAGACTTTGGTCTTTCTCGGCCAGGGGACAGAACCCAGAACCTTCCTCACAGGGGCGAACGCTCAACTCATGGCTAAAAGTGAGGCGGTGCCAAGGGGGGCATTAGGAAAGATAAAGTCAGTTAGGAAGAAGAGAAAAGATAAGATCCTAAATTTAGTCGCCTTTTACGATCATGCAATAGGGGCAGCAGGTACAATTCTAACGCCCTACCTGCAGGGCCATATAGGTAAATGTAATGTAATAATTTACAAACGCTGTAAGTGTACATGCATTGATCAAAGAGAGGTTAAGGTGGATAATAATTAAAGTTTTTTTAGACTTCAAAATCACTAAGAGAACGAAATGGTGAAAGAATCAAGTAAAACCTTTCTTCTCGTCACTCGTTAAGGATACACCTTTCGGAATCATGTTATTTATTATGAGAGGTAATGCTACATTTTCTTTATCTTTAATAAGTAAAAAGTCTATCTAACCTATAATTTATAACTTTGTCCATTACGTACAGATAAAGGATGTTACATTGTCTGTCGTGTGTTAAGCTGACATAACGAGGGAGGATGCTATGGTGTTTCACATTTGTTACCTTTCTGTTACTAGGGTCTGGCTACGTCAATGCAGGTAAATGCTTTATACATCGACATCGAAGATAATTGCATACAGGTTTTATTACCTAATGGTCAATATAAAATACACAATGTTTCTATGTTGTTCTACAACAATGATTTAATATAAAATGAGGCATTCACATCAACATTTCAGAAACATTGAACTAAAGTTAAAACTAACAAAGCAAATTAACTTCAGTACAGACATTCACAATCCCAAATAAGCCTATTTAAAAGTTAACTTAAAACTTATAAAGTTATTGACTTAATACTGATTCAGTCATCCATTCATACATATTACATAGCTATTTGCTGTAATGGCATTTATTGACTGTTACGTGATTACGTGCGCGACGTCATACTTTTGGGAGAAAATGACATTCACAAACTAATGACGTCCAAATTATTGCATACACACAGGAGAACGGAGAGCACAACTCTGCGATTTCTTAACGAATTGTTGAAATACACAAGACATGGATTAATTACTTTGAAATTATTTATATATGTTTTTGTCTTTTAAGGTATAAATGATGACAAGGGAGATAACACAGGTAAGACATACATAATCGTTACACTACTTAGATCTCCCACCACCAACCCAACCCCGCCCCCAACCCTAACCCCCCGTTAAACATAATGTCTTTTTACTAAATTAAATACTTTACAGTTCATATGTATAGATCCTTTAAGAGATATTAACATGATTTTCAAACGGTAGTTACAATGTTCGATATATGCAAATCTATTTGAAATCTATTTGATAACAGTGGTATTGATTTTCCTATTAAAACTCCTAAGACTATATTGCATATACGATTTACTAGCGGAATTGATACTCCCTCTTGTTATACAAGTCTCTACCTCAAACTATTTAGAAAACTTTACCAGTTATACAAGTGATAAGACGAACAATCGATGACGCTTTCAAAAAAGCCTCATGTCTCTAAAGCTAATTGCGTTATGAATTTTAATCATAAATTTGTTACTGTCATGATTGTCACAGGGTTGGAGACTCTATTGCCTATTGAACAATCATCCACATAATTCAAGTAAATGACGATATTACAATTTTTTTACAATTTTTAAAATCCGGTTTACATCACATTGAGATAACTGACAGTCGACATAACACGAATTACATACAATCAATGATTTGTCTGTTTGTGTGTTTGATTAAATAACGTCCTATCAACAGTCAGGGTCATGTTAGGACGGTCTCCCATTTAGGCGGTGTATATTCATGTTATGTTTTATTGTATAGTGGAACTCTTGGCATTTTTATAGTGTTAAATGGCTGAAGCATGCCGCCGAAGACACCAAACAAAACACCTCACCTGGTCACATTATACTGACAACGTGCGAAACAGTCGTCACACTCCCTTAATACTGAGCGCTAAACAGAAGTACCACACTTATGGACTATGGTGTGTCTCGACCAGAGGATATTCCCAAGAACCTTCTTCACAGGGGCGAGCGTTCAACAGAAACTACAAATTGAGGTGGTGCCAAAGGAGATGTTAGGGAGAAAAAAAGAAGTAAGGAAGAAAGAAAAGATAATATAAAATATTTTGCATGAAGATATGTTAGGGCCAGATGCATATTGTATGCTATTCAGAATATCTGATTTCTTCTGCGCTCATGGTAATTTTAGGAGTCAACGGTCAAGGGGTGAAAATTCACATTTTCATTGTTTATGAAGTCTTCATTAACTAAATATCAGAAAAGATATAATTTCTTTGAAGCGCATGTAAATATTTGGTTTGTGAAGTTCAGCTAGGAAAACTGATTAAATATTTTTTAAAAAGTAGGTCACAGTGACCTTCTTAAGTATTTGTTCCATTTTAGCATTTAACACTTTACTATTTTTGCTGAAAACTGAGACTCTTCAACGGTTTTAAAGCTTTAATTTAATGTTTTAAACTATATGTGGATTTTGACATGACCTGCTTAACATGATTAAATTCTTGAACCACATTGTCTTGGTCACTTGCATAAATAAGGTCATATTTAAAAAATGGTATCATCTCTCCACTAACCATCCTCTGTTCTCCGATGTATTAAAGCAAGATTTTAGTCTTTTCAGATTGTTTTATGAGCTTATTTTACGCAACACCTTCACTAAAGATAGGATATTATAATTGTGCCTGCTACCCCATTGCATGATCGTAAAAGGCAACCGAATTTGGAATCTCAATTGTGTGGTTACTTAGATGAAAATACAGTAAAGTGACGTTTAGAGTTTTATTTCGATTTTGTCATGATCTGCATAAGATTATTACATCTAAGGGTCACATGAAGTGGATAATTCGGATGAATTAGGTGATATTGAATGAAAGGTATCGTCTGACAACTGTGTATCTTATGGGGTTTCCATGTTTAAGAAAGTGTTTAAGCTCATTAAGTTTGTTTTATGAGAAAATATCAAGCAGCACCTACAATGTAAGTATAATGATAGAATTGTGCCTGCTGCCCCATTGGATGATCGGGCCTATATCGAGTGGCTTTAGAAAACAATACAATAAGTATTTAACATCTAGCGTCTACAATAAGAGAGTGCTATCTTGAAAATTAGTAGTTTGTAGTGAAAGATAAGTCTTCCAGAAACTTCCTCTTTGTGTTGATTGAGATAGACGTCCAATATATTTTATACAGGTAGCCACTAGAATTGAGATCCCAGATTTAGGCGCCTTTTTCGATTATGCAGTGAGGTAGCAGGCACAATTCTAACATTATATTTGCAATGAGGATGTTGCTTATTATTTTCTCTTTAAAAAATTAAATAGCTTAAACACTTACTTTAAGCATGGAAAATCCAGAAGGTACATTTGTACTTAAATGACAGAAAATACCTTTCCATGGAATGTGACCTAATTTATGCACGTGACCTAGCAAATGTGACCCTAAGATGTAGTTATCTGAACTAGATCGTGACAAAACACAAATCTTAAAAATGATTGAGAAATTGGAGTATCTTCATTTCTGCAACCACGAAAGTAAGATTCAAAATTTAGTCGCCCTTTACGATCATGCAATGGGGTAGAAGGAACAGTTATAACCTCCTACCTTCGGTGAAGGAGTTGCTAGCAATAAGTTCATAAAACAAGCCTAAATTATTTGGAAACCTGCTTAAAACATGGGAAAACAGTGTATGATTAGTGGATAAATGATACCATACTTTGAATATGACTTAATTTATGCACGTGACGTAGCCAATGTGACCCTAGGATGTAATAATCTTATGCAGGTCATCTCAAAATCCACATGCAGTGTTAAATATTAATCTCAAGCTATAAAATCGTTGCGAAATCTTAGTTTTGAACAAAAATATTAAAGTTTTTAATGTTTACATGGAACAATTACCATTTCTTTTTTAAATATTTCATCAGTTTTCTTAACTTGTCTTCAGAAACCAAATATTTACACGCAAAAAAATTCAAAAAATGTACTATCAGTATTATAATGGTTAGTAAATTAGAAATTTTCATCCTTTGACCTTTGACGCCTAAAGTTACCAAAAAAAATCTGAATAGCATACAATATGCAGCTGTTGTCAGTATACTGTGACCGGGTGGGATATAGCACTATCAAAACAAGAGTTTCACTATAAAAGAAGACACAACACGAATATACTGCAGTTTCCAAAAACACCCACCTCGCACTACACACATGCACCACACCACATACATGGAAGGCCGTCCTCAAATGATTCTGGCTTATAATAGGACGTTAATTAATCAAACAAACACTCGGAAGGCATACCAACACAACATAGAATACAATTGTGTATTGATATTTGAGATTTCGTTAATGTCATAAACCTTTTGTTTGGTTGCAGGCCTGACGGGGGAGCAGTTGTTCGCCGTGATCCTTGGAGCTGTGATAGGGATAGCATTAGTGATGGGCTGTATATACTACCTCTACACACGTGACCATGGCATCTATGACTGTGGCTCCTACGGCCCCGTCAGGCGGTGCTGCTCCAAAGAACATACCGACCAGTTACCGTAATAATTTATGTAGATGTTGCCTTGGAAAGTCTTCATTACAGAGAGGTTAGGGAACATAGACACCTCGTCACGTGGCCAACTCGACAATTGATCAACGTGTCACTTTGAAATTTGGCACTTAATTACTCTTTGAAGTAAAACATAAGTACCGAAATGATCACAATTTCAAGTGTCGAAGTAACCAGGCACCTGACCTGACAACCTATTTCACAACATCATCCATGATAACTGATACTTCCGCAATTTTTTTCATTTCAGAATATTTTATTGTAGTATTACAATTGGGATTGGGCAACAGGCTATGCCTATATTAGCCCTCTCCCCGGTAGCTACATGAATAACAGTACAATACATAAAATCCATCAATAGAAATAGCATCTCGTTAACAGAAATTACAAATAATTTAGGAGAATCTCATAAGCTTAAAATAAAGCATAAGAAATTATTGTCAGATAAGTATCACAATTTTTTACAATATGTTAAAGATGCTCCACCACCAACAAGGAATAAATGATTTTCATTATTTGAGCAATAATTAGCATTTAATCATGTTAATATATATCTATTGAAGTAATTTACAATACATTTGGTGAATGAATGTGTTCCATGTAGGGCACAGTGGCATGGACATTTCTCGGGATGTAATAAATTATTTTATATTTTTATTTAGAAGTAGAAAAGAAGTTAAGACTTCCTGTAGAAAACATCAATTCGTTTGCTCATGTATTTGATGGAGAGAAAATAACATTCGTTTGTGGAAAAGCATATTTAATAAATGTTCACAATATCTTAATGAATAGAATTAAATGCTCTCAGTGTCAATGACATCTCATACGTCTGGTATCTCTAATGTATTCATGTTCAATTTTCAATAGTTTATCCTTTGAATTAAAATAATGGCGATTATATCCTTAGAGGTAAGTGTCGATAGAATGAGGAATGTTGATATCTAGTGCAAGAATAGAATTACACAAGCAAGTTCTTTCATTATTATAGAGAGGGCAATAAACGAAATAATGATAGGAATCTTCAATTGGAAAACCACACAGGCAGCCAGGACATGTATACGTCTCATATTGAATATGTGTATAATTTACTTGACGAAACTGTGTGCAATTGCATCCAGAGAAATAGATTTAATAGAAATCAGTATTTGATAATATCGATTATATAAATTGATCGTCACAACATAAATAAATAAAAAAAATATCCTATAAAAAGCACAAACAACAGAAAATTAAAACAACATATATTTGTTTAATACTCCACATCTTAATGATATACGTAATAACTGAGGAAAAAATATTACAGTATATAATCTGTAATTTGTTGAAACAGTCATATTAAATTGCATCATACATTGTCAAATTTGTCAAAGTTTCAATACTATCATTATTAATACGAAACGTGTATATTTAAATATGCCTAAACTAATATAAAAAATGTAAATATGACTAATGCGTTTAACTGCATTTTGATTGTACTAGTGCAATAGATTTGTTTAGAAAATATTATTAAATCAGTTTTAAACAATCTCAATGCTTTAATATGATCTTTTATGTCAACCTAGTCAACGAAGTTTTCATTTAAGTCTTCATCTGATTTTGCAAATTTTGCTAAGTTTGACACATCTACACCTGGGACTCGGTTTTTCCAAAAGTTTCACAGTTTTTGAATAAATCAATATGAAAATATTTTCTTTTCAAGTTAACTTGACACATTTTCCAAATTCTCAAGTACTCCATTCTTCAACTACTTGTCAATTTAAGAGAAGATATCAGCAACGTTTTCTAGCACATGTGATTATTCTAATTACCTTTTGATCAGCGGTCCCTGTGTGTAAAATATAACTATATTACTAATTCCCACTCCAGATTAGTATATAGCTCCCGACCACAGTTAGGACTGAGGAAGGAAACAAGGTAGTTGTCTAAAAGCTATCCGTAGGTAGAGGACTAGTTAGGACTGACGAAGGAAACAAGGTAGATGTCTAAAAGCTATCCGTAGGTAGAGGACTAGTTAGGACTGAGGAAGGAAACACGGTAGTTGTCTAAAAGCTATCTGTAGGTAGAGGACTAGTTAGGACTGAGGAAGGAAACACGGTAGTTGTCTAAAAGCTATCCGTGGGTAGAGGACTAGTTAGGACTGAGGAAGGAAACACGGTAGTTGTCTAAAAGGTATCCGTAGGTAGAGGACTAGTTAGGACTGAGGAAGGAAACAAGGTAGTTGTCTAAAAGCTATCCGTAGGTAGAGGACTAGTTAGGACTGAGGAAGGAAACACGGTAGTTGTCTAAAAGCTATCTGTAGGTAGAGAACTGGTTAGGACAGAGGAAGGAAACACGGTAGTTGTCTAAAAGCTATCCGTAGGTAGAGGACTAGTTAGGACTGAGGAAGGAAACACGGTAGTTGTCTAAAAGCTATCTGTAGGTAGAGGACTAGTTAGGACTGAGGATGGAAACACGGTAGTTGTCTAAAAGCTATCTGTAGGTAGAGGACTAGTTAGGACTGAGGAAGGAAACACGGTAGTTGTCTAAAAGCTATCCGTTGGTAGAGTGCTGTATGGTCGATGTGATTATGTTTATCCAAAATACATGGATATATATGATTATTCTAACAACAGAAAATTGTGTCTTCTTTTATAGAAGTTAAAATTAAACTACTGACATATCTTGGCTTGCTTTTCTTAAAGCTGGAGTTTACCAATCTAATTTATATATCAAGTCTTTTTTCCATATTACCAAGCTATAATTGTCGAAAATAATGGATGGTTATAGCCATATTGAAAAAAATACCAAAACAATGAGACATTTTGAAATATTGAATGTGTAAAGTCTGATTCAAGGGCAACAACTCAATTCACAAGTCTTTCATATTTGATAAATCTCGATCAATAACAATCACATTTAAGGAAGCATGTCAATTAAAACAAATACACCTATTAAATGATTTGAAGAGATAAATTGTATACATAATAAAATAACGAAATTGAGATTATCCACAAATCAGCATATATAGCTCTAGAAAACAGTCAGAGAGTTTCGTCATGATCACTGCGTAAATGTGTGTAATAAGTAACAAGACAATTTTGATTATTGAAGTGTTCTGTATGTAGCATATATAGGCCTATATATTGATTAGTCTACGACAACATTTGCCTTTCAATGTGAAACTTATATCATTTTTATGTAGTGGAATCCGTCTAAGAACTGTTGGTGATATCTAATTGTAATTATAATGGTATATTATTTGATGCAATAATGTGATGCTCACGGTTGTAACATTTTGTCACCAAAAGCTTTTTTTGTAAGCTTTTATACATGCGACAATTGGACAAACTAAACTAGAGAAGTGATTTATGTTGTTGGAAAAATATCCGGAGATATACAGTGTAATGATGGATATGCCTTATATATTGTCTGATACGTATATACAGTCATACAAATTCTGCCAACAAAACAGACATACATAGATACAGTATCCAATACCGCTGACTACAAAGACTAACTGATAGATAATGTATAAATGCTTTAACGAAACGTTGATGCCTAGAGTAATCCACAGTACATTATTCAGACCCCAATAAATATAAAGCTTTGAATAAACATAAGTATACATTATTAAATACAAATAATGATCAGCAATAATTACGATATATTTGAAATTATTTTTTCAGCTAAGAATAAAAATTAAACATTTTTGAAGTAGGATTTTATTTTAAGGTCAATTTTGAAGATATAAAGATGTAGTTCAAAGAGCTTTTGGAATTTCCATATAAGCATTGCCAATAATTTGAACGAATCGCAATATGGAAATTGTATTAAAAGTTAGACTTTTATTATTTATCTATTTTGTTTAAACCAATATTAGTTTTAAAGACGTGTTTTACGTATTTTAAGTTTTCACTATATTTTGCTTTACTTGTTTTTGCTAAAATCATCAGTACTGCGACATTTTTAGATATATCCTGCTATACATCGTGTTATGTTCGCTATAATGTATATAAAAATAGTCCAGTGAAGATAAATACATTAATAAACAAATACAAATAAAAGGAATAAAATGAATATGTCTAATGAAAAAAAAAGAAATACACAAAAAAAGTTTTTACTCTGACAAAAAGAGCGAAAGTTATAGACCATGAAACTTTAAGCAGATTAAACAATTTTCACAACCCGGTTTTCAGAATATACATGGTATCATGTATGATTAAATCATTTCGTAATATTTCTTTAATTTAATTTTCGCGATCATAGCAAAAATATCGTCCACGCGAATATATTTTGCAATACATTATATTTATTATCATTATTACAAGCTAACCGATATTTACATAATATATAATTTTCAGTCATGTGGACATGACGTACATAGGAATTATTTTACATAATGAATAATTTGCGTGCCCCTGTGCTTGGGCTGAGGTGACCAATATTACATTTAAGGGTCCCGGAATAGCAGTTGAGATGGGTTGTTTTTATCTTGTACATACGTTCCTTCCACATATTCATAATTCTAAATACAACTGTCGAAGACAGATATATCTGGATCAAATTATCGATGAAAAGTTACATAATACATATGTATAAGACCACGATCAAGTGTATTGTGGGTAGAGATAGGCCTAGGACGTCTCCTTGCAGGCGGTATATGGAATTTTCAAATTATTATTTGCCTAGATGAAATAAATGATTTGTTTTAATGTCCATGAGACAGGAGTCATCTCGTCTTTCCAAAATAAAACTAACAGGCCTATTCAAGGACACGTCCTTGGCCTAGCTACTGTAAGATACTGACCATGTATATATCCGATGTAAATCCTCAGATATATAATTATTTATTCTGTAGTAATAGAGCTACATGTACATGTAGCCCTCGCCAGATATTGTGAATAGTTTGAATAGGCATGTTTGCATGATATATTAAAAAAAAAATTGAAAAAAATTGCCGCTGGTGGAGAATCGAAAGATCAGAAGATCTGCACGTTAACACTAAACCAGATTTCTGCTTTTTTATATACAGTGATTTTTTATAAGAAGCAGATAACATTGTTGTATGATAGAGTATTTCCTTATAGGAAAAATAAAAAAAACGTAAATGTAATGTGCATGTAGCTGTTGTTTCAGCTGAAGAAAAGTAAAGATAATAACATGAAGAAATCACAAGTGAAAAAAGGATAATAACATATTGATAACAAATCACACAAGTTTTTTGTTGTTCTTTTCTAGCTATACCTGGTATGTTTGTTATGATATTGGAAGATACATTTCTATGTTATTTTATTGATTTTTTTTTGTTCATGATATGCTCGAACGTCGTTGAAGACACCCCGACTCGTTGAGAGGAATGAGCTAGATTTTCGCCGAGACGAAGCACACGCTCGTGTTACGTTGATACGGAGAAAACGACAGTTTTCATTTTATACCATGGAATATCAAAGTCATATTATGCATTGAGAAATTGTACAATACAATCTTTTTTTAGATTGTATCTTTCTACTGCGTATGCATCGTAAAATTCTACTAAGTTGCATGAAAAAAATCACGATAACTGCAGGTACAGGTATAGTAGGCCTAATGTTATACAATGCACAGTCGATGTCGAGAACAGATCCGATTTGATGCATTCAACTCAAATATAAAGAAATGAATGCTATAGCCGAAACCTTTTGGACTCAGAGATAGTCAAAGATCGCTTTTTTAATGAATAAGAAAAAATAAACACGAAAAAATGACGATAGCTGCTCGCAACCCAGTGGTACCGCGGTTCATCGGTTTTCGACGGCGAAAGACCAAAATAGATTTTTTACACACAATGTCAAACATATTCAATTCAACCACAGGGCCTCGTTACTATTGATGATATATATAAGATAGGTCACGTCTATTTACATACATTACACAAGGGAAGAAGCTCCGCCATTGGACTGGCTAGGGGCGCCAATTTCAAACGAATATTAACAACACTTACTTTTGATATTTCTTCGTCGAAACTGTTGTTATCGTTTCATTATATGTTCTAGTTTTTGTATCCACAGTAGTTTCGTGTTCGTTCTACGATCTTAACCGCATTTTAAAGCAATTTTGACGAGAGGTTACAAATATCCCGCCCTGTCCAGCTTCCATTGGACCGGAAGTTGCGCAATATCATTGGTACTAAACGTACACGAGACTATAAGGTCCCTTTCATGTCATAAAGAATTCTGACAATTTGTATCAATTAATTCAACGCTTAAAACATCGAAAACTTACCAAGATACAATATCATACATTGCTTTTCAAGATATTGCGCCAAATATATATTCGCTGCGGAACTAGTCTTTCCATGTGCATCGGCATTCATATTACTTCAGAATGGTACAGTCTAGAAACGTCCGAACGATATTGCGCAACTTCCGGTCCAATGGAAGCTGGACAGGGCGGGATATTTGTAACCTCTCGTCAAAATTGCTTTAAAATGCGGTTAAGATCGTAGAACGAACACGAAACTACTGTGGATACAAAAACTAGAACATATAATGAAACGATAACAACAGTTTCGACGAAGAAATATCAAAAGTAAGTGTTGTTAATATTCGTTTGAAATTGGCGCCCCTAGCCAGCCCAATGGCGGAGCTTCTTCCCTTGTGTAATGTATGTAAATAGACGTGACCTATCTTATATATATCATCAATAGTAACGAGGCCCTGTGATTCAACTCATTAATTATATTTGTCAGAAGCATGTTAATGATGTTTTTTTGTGCAATATTTCATGAAATTCATCTACTAAACGAAGCCTTGTATCCACAAACGCTGTAAGATTTACATTGTAGCCTACGTATGCCTACTGTTTCTTTTTGTCAAAGTGACGTTTAAATAATGAAATGTTCCAAGATAAAGTAACGCCATTTTTTTTAAACTATGTTAAGCTGTATATGAGTGCAAACTGTCACCATAATACCGCAAATGAGTGCTTATTCAATCCTTCAAAACGTCAGCTTGCAAGGTCGAATCACCCGGGCTCATAGAGGACTAAAAAGTGACGTCATTGGAATGTTCGGGATCAAATCGTCAAATTTAGAAATGGTAATCAGAATAAAGAAATTAATCATTTATTTACTCACATCGCAATATTTTCATATCGCAACTGTTACAGGAAATTCTTATTACCTGGTATCGAGTTCTATGCCTGATTAATCTCGATATTTAGTGTTGAAAATATCTAGTTTATTGATATTATTCCGCTACTTTTGTTGAGTTTGAATTCGCAAATTCGAAGGGCTTCAGAACGCTTGTTTTCAACCGGAATCAACACCGTAGTGATAAAGACCTTCCAAGTGGATTTTTTTCATCGACATAAAAAGTTGATTTTCTCAAAAAGTAAGAAAAATAAAATACATTAATTTTGCTGGAACACTAAAAAAATCATTCTGATTTCGGAACAGTTGGAATCATAAAGATACCTCTAACAGTATTTTTATTATTATTATTACATATTATGTAAGTAATTATAATCCATTTAATAATGTCATAACAATGTACGTTTTATAAAATAAGACAAAGAAAATCACCCCAAACAGGGATTACAACAAGTGGACTGAATTATCAGCCAGATATCCATGAAATTTACATATGGGATATGTCAGTATCTTCCCAGGCGGGCAGTGGCTTTTGTGGAAGGGCATAACTCATTGGGCCGACACTGATGATGAGCGGTTCTTCGTTGTACAAACTTATGCCGTCGTCGAGTTCAGCTTCAAAATTAAGTTTAGCTGCGACAACTGATTTTCTGTATGGAATATAAATTTAAAATGTATTATGTAGCTGCTCACACCAGCTGAGTAAATATAATTATAACATTTGGTTGATTTATATATAAAGTCTTTTTTCAATATTACCAAGCAATAATTGTCGAAAATAATGGATGGTTATAGCCGTATTAAAAAATAAGAAAACAATGTGAGACATTTTGAAATATTGAATGTGCGAAGTCTGATTCAAGGGCAACAGCTCAATTCACAAGTCTTTCATATTTGATAAATCTCGATCAATAACAATCACATTTAAGGAAGCTTGTCAATTAAAGCAAGCCAATATAAACACTGTTATATAGTTATTATTACGGGTTCTGGGTCACTATCAATATCTGTAGATTAAGTGTGACCATTCTGACTCTTATGAATGGATATTACATACCCTCAAAATAATATACTTACTTCAGAAAGAGTCTATAGCAGATTGTTACCAGGACTACGACCAAGGCGGCCATGCTGACACCGACAGCTATACCTATTGCTGAAAAGTAAAGGACAATCAAAAAAAGTGTTTTCATATGCTAAACCAATTAATCGCACAATATGCCAGGATAATATAAAATATTACTAACCTGGTGAATTGCTGTCATCGGGGACTGTAGACACATCATCGACGGTCTGCTGGTTACAGCTCTCCGACTGCTACAATAGTATAGGATTTGTTTTGCAAATGGTGGTAAGAAGAAGAAACGAAAAGGAGATAGTGTGAGAAAATAGGAGGAGGAAGTGGGAGTAGGAGGAGGATAAAAAGAACACGATGAAGAGAAAATCAAATTAAAAATGTTTTTCGGTAAAACGTAATATGGACAGAAAAAACCCCAATGAAAACACAACAATAATCACATTGAAATAATTGCAATATATAAATGTGAACAATATTATTAATTACTATCTAAAAAACTACTTTAGTTCCCTATCACTGTGTCAGGAAAAATCCTTAAAGTCGAAAAACACTTAAAATCTACCTTTTCGGTACATCTAAGAGCAGTTATATTACACTCAAAGCAGTTGAAGTTGTAGATGATGAAAGTGATTTCGTCGCTGAAGGTTGTTCTATCGTTAGACATGCTGATCTTATAGCCGGTCGGCTTGTCAGTGGAGGTGGAGCGCCGTTTGCGGGAAGCTAGGATACTGCATACAGCAAGGTAAGAATTAACGTATGTGCCGGAGAATGTGACTGGTCCTCCCTCCATCTCAACCACGTCGCCATCCAGCTGGATATGATTTAAGATTGTTTTGAGAAAAAAGTATAGTAGATGTAATATTATTTTCAAAACTGTATTTGGATTTTAAAATTTGATTAAAGTCTAGATATCCCGACATATTACCACAAGTCCTGGGTCGCAAGTTCGAATCATATGTTAGGCAGTTACCAGTTAATGACCGCTGGTTTGTGGTTTTTCACCGAGTACTCCGATGGTCCTCCACAATCCAAACCTGGCATGTCCTTAAATGACTCTGGATGTTAATAGGTCGTTCAACTATTCAAACCAAACCAAACCAAACACATTCTACTTTAACACTGAATGTCAATGTGATTGTAAGAAGTATATATTATCTGTTATTTATGTAGATAAATAATAAGTCATAATATGTTCCTATATCAAACATCATTGTGTGTGTTCTGTAGCAAATACAGATATGATAATGTCATCCTCATGTATTTGGAGCTCAAGATATGAATGACATTATTTTTTTGTAACTGCATTTGACAAAGGAATAATGCGACGAATGAATCGAAACGTTTGCGTTAGAAATTGTCCGTTTTCATGACCATGCGCTTGGGTCAAAGTTAGAGGTCAAAGGTCATATGGTAAAATATGCAATAATACCTCCTTTGGTTGCCAGAAATTCAAGTTTAAAGGTAGATTTCCTTTTAATGCCTGTTACTTTAGCTTGACGCACGCTATTTGTGCGGAATACTTTATAATACTTTTAGATATATATTTTGTCAAAATATCGCTAAAAAATCAATGTTGGTCATTTTAGGGAGTATTAAGGCCAAGTTCAATAACAGTTATTATCTTAGCTATACACATAGATAGTTAAAAAAATAGTAATAAATCGGTGTTTTTTCCAAACTGGTTTTATAAATGTTGTTATGTTCGTTCAAACACATTGAACAAACTTCAGAATTATCAAGTATGCCTTTTTGGAAATATAGTAAAATCAGAACATTGCTATACCCCCAACCCCACCCCGTGCAACGAAGAGTTGAAAGGGGAGGGATTATTGCATATTAAATTGACTTGTCTGCCTGCCTGTCTGTCTGTTTATTGCAAGAAAAATGTTTTCAAATAACACCTTCTTAATTTAATAAACTTCATTGAAACTTGGAAGCAAAGTTTGGGAACATGTGTAGATGTGTACGCAGATTTTCGTTGTCATGGTAACCAGATTAATATAAACACAAGTCTTTTGTAGAAAGAAAAAAAAACCCGACATAACTCCGGACAACTCCTGAAATACAGGACCAATATCAATTTATCTTCACATAATGTTGGAAGGCATTTGCAGATCAGCAATCAGGTTTTCATTTGTTGAAATCTGGTTGCCATTGTAACCTGGTCACTATACACAAGTTTTGCAAAATGCCCAATAACTCATTAACTGTTGGATCAAATATATTTAAACTTTTTTACTGTAACTAAAATATGTCTTTAATTTGACATATCGCAAACTTCAATAGCGATTGCCATGGATATATAAACATGGAGGAACATCTAGTTGCCATGTTGCCATCGTTTTTACTGGAAATACTATTCAAGAATATCTGTGAATGGAGTGAATGGAGTGTGCAAAACTAGTAACAAGTTCAAAAGTAAAATACATTTTCTTCTTTGATGCTTCGGCATTAATAAATTAGCAAGAGAATGTTTCAATATATGTTGAGGGAAATGAGATCTTGAAACATTTTTATAAGGATAATTTTGGATGATTTTATAGAACTGGAATATTGTAAATGACTGTCATTTGCGTCCTATTGTCCAATCTGTCAAAAATTTAAAACTCTTCTTATACAGGGTTTCATAAGGTATAAAATCAGCTGCAAGGGAGGTTTAATTTTGATAATATTTTAAACAAATCACCTGTATTGAGGCTGTCGTCCATATGGAATATATTTTTGTAAATTTGGCACCAAATTTTCAATATTTTGGAGTAAAATATATCGCAAAAAAATATGTTAAAATCCTTTTTAAAAAGCTATGAAAAAGCAGCATATTTCGATTGATAATTAAAAAAATGGGTGCCTGAGGTTTTAGCATATATATATGTGTAATAACATTGATATGATGTTCATTACCAATTACGGTTGCGTTTCCAAGAAATTTACTTTTGAAAAAAAGGCTGAATGAAGATTTGTTTTCGGTTGCTAGGGTATAAGATCAGTTGCTAGGGGTTGAGTTTGATAATTTTCTAAATAAATCGCCTGTAATAGGACTATCATCCATATGTATTTTTTTATTTTGGCACTTAATTGTCAATTTTTTGGCGTAATAAATATGAAACATAGGAAAAAATATGCTTAAAATGTCAAAACATTAGCAAGAAAACTTCTGTTTGCACATTTTCCCGTTTATTACTGGTATACCTTATTCTAAGTTATTTTGCAACGATTCATGAATAGGTTGCTAGGAAAATATTGTCGTTGCCATGGAAACCAAAATATCATAACAAATTTGCTAATTTTAACTAAAATGTGTTTCATGGAGTTATATTAATGGTTTAACCAGATTTAGTGTTTTGAATTTTCATCTAAATCTCAATGGTTACTAACATGAGCTCTTAAATATATGACATGTAATTATCTTAATTAAAGGTATATGACAAAACATTTTTCTGATTGTTTTATCATTTTTTTTTATTTAAATACTTTTGACCTTTGACCTCGACTCCGACATAATTAAATGTTGCTAAATCGAACATAGTGTGAACAACAAAAAAACTTTCCCAGTGAAAAATCACCAATGCGACGTAAGAATGATGAACAAAAGTTTTTTCATCTGAAAGCCAAATAACAAGACATTTGACACCTGACCTTGACTCCACCGCATGGTAAAAAATGACACCATATTTTGTTTTGAAACAGTGTGACTTATTGAACATTCTGGGACATAGTGTCAAGCTTCATCATGAAAACTCAACGGAATTATATAAGCCACCATTGTGTATAAGTGCATATAGCAGTAGCTAGTATGACTTTTGACCTTTACTCCATCTGATTTTTTCCAAAATAGACCCATTATAAACGCACTAAACAATCTTTAGTGAATAAAATAGATATGTGACATATATTGAAGAAGAAAAATTTAGTTAGGTCCTCTGGAAGTCAAAATGTAATCTGAGACTCATTCCTGCCAGTTTTTAGTCGTTTTTCAGCTAATAAACCACTTGACCCTTGACCTTGACCCATCCAGGAAGTCAAAAAACTGACACCATCATGTTTTTGATTTAGGGGTCAGCCTTTATCACGAAAAACCCACAGAATTACATTAAGCCACCGGACCATGAAGACGCTTGAAGTACATTCAAATAGCCGTAACTCCAGTAACTACATTATACTGAACAGGATGACTCATTTGAAGTTATTATTAGATTACTGTTAACAATTATGAAGAGAAGAGAAACATTTTTTTTCTTGAAAAAAGGATATGGATATATATCACATGTGTTAAAAATACGTATTTCTAAGAATATTCTATTTATTGGACGGATTTACCGCAGACATATAATGGTTTTAATGAACAATTCTACATAAGAAGTCATCTTACCTTAAAACGCTGGGCCTTGCACATCAGCTCTGCAGCCGCGAAGTTTTCCCCGGATACGACGAGCTTGGAGCAGACGTTTATGGACAAGTCACACATGCCAATGTTTCTGTTCTGGGGTAGGTATGGTGGTATATCTCCAGATTCTGAGCAGTCAATTCCGTCATAGCCAGCCTCACATTCACAGGTTCCTTATGGTAAGCATTATAGACTCCTTATTTTGATGTTATTATCGTAGTTTTACTGTTAGGTTTTAGAACATGAGGTATTTCCCATCTATCACATAATCCGTCTGATTCAAGTAACTTTGTATATGGAATGTGTTTGCATATGAGCTAGTACATGTATGGCATAACATGACCTGTATGGAGTCGAGTATGAGTGATAAACGTCTGCCTTCGCTGCTTTCTCGCAACTCATTACCACATAGAATAATATTTATAATACGTATATGATTAAATAATTCAAATGAGATCCGACAAAATTATCTTAGTATCTACCCCTTTACATTTCATTTACTATATATCATATGAAGTTTACGTCGATGATATACTTACCATTGACACATGTTCCAACATTGGAGCAGTTGTTCAGACAGCTGATCGACAGAAGATCCTCCAGTATGGTCACGCCTCTATCCGTTCTCTCGTTCGTCAGATTCTCTAAACGTTCTGCTTCAGATATACAAGCCGTCTGCAGCAAGTTCAGTGTGGACTCCATAAACATAGTGGATCCGGTCAGCTGAAGGCAAAATATTCATTCATTTCATAATATCTCGTTGTTGATTATTTATAACTCAGTACAATCCTATGGAATATTTTATAAGCAGATAAGTTGTTTTTTATTTAAGAACTCTTAAGTTAACGTTTCTATATGAATATGACAGACATATCATAAGCTTTTCTCCACCAGGCATATCATAAGATAAATACAATTTTGATTATAAACACCTTTTTATCGTCAGTTGTTATGGTAACTATAAACACAAATATTGAATGGACGGCTAACTAACTAACTAATTCCAGTGTTTTACCTGATATCGATTTTACCTTTATATCCTTTGTACAATCGGGCACGTAGACCTCGCTATGAAATCCCGGGACCACACGCTCACATGTTTGGACTAGGGGACTGGTACGGAAAAAGTTCCGACACGCTTCAGCAGCTGAAGCTTCGGTCCAATCCCCAGACCAATCACGAGTCTGAAAACATTATCAAAAGTTAACAATTTCATTAAAAATAAATTTTTAAAGGCTTTTCTATTTGATAACTGTAGGATCGTGGTGACCGAGTGGTTAAGATGTCTCGACACATTGCCACAAGCCTTCCACCTGGGTCGCGAGTTCAAATTCCATGTGGGGCAGTTGTCACGTGCCGACCGCAGGTCGTAGTTTTTTCTCTGAGGTCTTTGGCTTATCTCCACTTACAAATTTTGCACGTGCTTACATTACCCTGGCTGTTAATAGGACGAAACTAATAAATAATAAACTATTTGATAGCTACAATTAAAACAAGAGTGTGAGAAACACATTGAACATGGTGTCATTTCGTTATCGCATTAAGCAATTATTTACATAACCTACTGAAAAGAATACCTCAGTTTCAGGATCGTCACCCTCCTCCAGATTTGGCCACGAAGGAATGTATACCGTCGTCTCTTGATCGGTATGATCGGTATCACGCTTTGTAACTCTGTGACATGTGTCTAGAAAGCCTACATACCGATTATTGGTAGAGGAGGATGCTGAGGAGCAAGGTTTCGCTGGAGAGTTGGAACAGGTAGCTTCGCCTACGTCATTACAGGTGCAATAGGTATGTTGGGTACCTGTTGATGGTATCGGCTGTTGTTCGAGTCTGTTTTTAAACAGAGACTCGGAGCTACCTGATGGTATCCTGTAACAGAGAAGGTAAGACAGACGTACAGTGTAACACTTACCCTAGGGATCAAAATAGTTTAAGCCTCATTTTAATCAGGCGAAAACTATCATTAAATTAATCAGAAATCTGTAATTATATGGTAGTCATTCAGATCACAAATAAGATGGAGTGTTTGGTTACACTTCTTTCACTAGTATATATAAGAAATGATGTCACTATTTTTTCAATGTATGGAAACCTGTCTGCACACTGTGTGAATTCACAAAACAAATTTTAATAAAATTTGATAACGAAATTCTTTTCGTAACTCGATGACATTAACTGATGGTAACATTAATGCTGATAATTTGTTTAGTTTTTCAGACAGCTTGATCAAATTACATACGCTTGAAAGTAAGATTACATCGATTTTGCCGTGGATTTATTTCCCAGGTTGGTAAGCAACATCAAAAACTTTAATACCGCATACAACTTCATTTAGTATTGTAAATCATCTGTATTTTAACGGAGTATGTGAATATGATAGTGCTTGTACTGTGGGATCTCCAACAAAATATGTATCGTGTGTTGGTATCACTATAAAGTTCAGTTTATAGTTCCATTTTGTCATATTTTACAGTGATATAGTAGACCGGAGGATTGGCATACTTACTTCCAACTGTTGCTGAATTCAGCAGCATCATCGGTTTGAGATCCATCCTTCATTATAAAGTCGTCATCTATGGTTCCGTTGAGATGACCACATAGTCCGGTAGAGGCCATCCAATCAATTACGGAAGGTTTGATGAGTATGTAATGGATAAACATCGCTCCTCCCGTCGAATAGGATCCGTATCGAAAATTCACCATGGTCCCCGACGGCAGAACAATCTATTGAATAAATATAAAATCTAAAACACCATAATTTTACTTTTAATTCTTTTAAACGCTCGAATTGAATATTTTTAATTTTTTGTTTAGAAACAAACATCATTACTATTCCACTACAAAATAGTAGATAGTAAACAAACCTATTGAAGCCTCCTGTCGGAAACAGAGAACGTTCAATGACCCTAGTTAGAATTATTGTAAATATTATTTAGTATTGAATATTATCATTCAGATATATGTATGTGACAGCGTCCTTCATACCCCAAAGACAACCGAGAGTCCACCATACCCAACAACAACTGAGATTCTATTATACACAACAACACATGAGATTCCATCATACCAAACAACAACTTAGATAGAACAACACCGGAGATTTTATCATACACTACACCAACTGAGATTCTAGTATGCACAACATTAACTGAAATTCTATCATACCAAACAACAACTGAGATTATGTAATACACAACAATTGAGATTATATAATATAATTAGTGACGTCATAGTGATTCCGCGCAAGCGCATGGTCTTTCGAATTTTGAGGGGGAACTGAACGCCAGCATTCGACTGAAGGGAGCTGTGTTTTATTAGGTAATCATACATTTTTCATTCTTTAGACTGCATCATCTTGGTGATTTTACTGGCCTGTGTGGTCTGGTTGTTTTCTACACGTTTGGTACGTGTTTTGGTAATTTTAGACGAGGCAGTCTAGTAAATTTTGTTTGACCGCCCGGAGAAGCGATGTTTAATGGCAAGGGACCATTTTGAAATTTTGGTAAATGGGCTATTTTAGAATCAGATTATAAGGGTTGTAAAGGAATTTAGTGAATGAAGTTCATTGATTTATTTTCCTGGGGGTACAAGGATGATTTAATATTGGTTTATTATGTCATTTCAGGCGCAGAAATGGCCCAGCCGCCGATAGTCTTAAAGCGACGACACAGCTTGGTCGGGAAGGATTTACTCCCATTGATTCGGAAAATGAGGGACGTAGAGATTGGAAGAATAATACCTTTTCCCCGGATTCGATCGGGATTGGCCACAGAACACCTTCCGAGCTCGGAGCTACAAAACATTTCAAAGAATTGACTGGACAGAATGCAAAGGAGTGTTTTGGAGATGGCAGGCTGAGACCACGATGAGGAGAATTTGATGGCTCTGCTACACATTAGCGTCGTGCGCGCCAATGAAATCGGGGCCCAAGAAGGTCAAGAGCTACAACAGGTAGGCCGGTTTTATTATTTAGTTTATTTGTTTTAAGGTAATTCGAGTCTATAACATATTTTTATTAGCCCGTCAAATAATAACCCATCATACCCAGATTCATTGGTAACCATTCAGATGTTAAATCCCATTTTAACATTTTAGAAGATGTTTTGTTACGTTACCTGGAAGCCAGATCCAAATGTATGGCGTGATTGAAAACTTTTTATTGTCATGGTATCTTCAGTGTCACAGCTGTTGAACTCTACCGCCGAATTGAATCCATTCGATGAGTGTTTACAGTAGTTCACTCTAAACACAGAGTTTTTGTATCTTATTGCAATAGCACAGTTACATGTGGCGTGGGACCATCCAAAGACACAACGCTGGAAAAATGCATGAATCTGAAAAAAATAGAAACACTTTAATATTACACTTTCTGTTTCAAATATAAATATTGGTTTACTTAAGGGTTTAATAAACCGATATCATATTTTATTATATGACTAAGAATATTTGCAAATATCATCCATTTTATTGTAGTAAAGTCTTTTTGAATTGCCGGTATAACATTCTGTAAATGTCATATAAGAAAACAGTTATTGACTATTTTCAGGTGGATACGGTGAGTTTTCAACTCTCGAAACTGACATAACCCTCGACCTCTGGCCTCGGGATTTATCACTTACTCGAGTTGATAACTCACCGAATCCACCGTAAAATGGGTCGATAATTGTATATTAAGAACTTGCATTTAGCATACCAATATCATGCTTATCACCATTTTGAATTATGGATTTAAGTATAAGCTCCTCTGCTAAAACTAAGATAAAATCTTAAATAATTAACTTTTTATTCATTACTTACTGAGATCATAAGACTATCGTGTTTATATAGGACATATTCTCCGGACTTTTGTAACTCAAAATTCCTAAAAAATAGAAACATTAATTTGACATTTAGGGAACAAGTAAGTTGTCAATAAGGACAAAAAATCTATGTTGCTTCACAAGAAATGTACTCAACTACCGGTTAAAGAGTATAGGGTAAAACTCTTACTTTTATGATACGATATGAGTTTTTTTACTCAATTTTTGTTTCACTTCGAAAATTATTCGCATTGCATGTGTAATAAATATATATATTTATAAACTCGTTCTTAGCCTGATATGAACAAACCATGCTGAACATTGACATGAACAGAACTCAGATATTTTAAACATGATACACAGAAACTAATGTAATGTAACAATTTAAATCCTCATTAACAATGTACACATGATGGTAGTAAAATATCATTTGACATTTAAATGGTATTATTTATAATGAATAGTTTTGTGCATACCTTCCGTCAAAGGTTGACATATGTGGGTCGTTAGAAGAGTAACACAGTTTTCCCATAAGGTCTACGTCATCATCATGCACGTGTATCTGTGACGTCAATAGACAAGTGAGATTATGACTTAGTCCACAGCCTAAGGATGTTTGTCATTCAAAGACATGTAATTAGTATATAACACATACTGACATCAGTGTACATATTCAATGTTATAAAGACATGTGTCCGTAGTAAAAAAAAGTGAAACAAACATGAGAAATACAAATCGACGAAAACGTCAAATAAAAATAAGTTTCAAAACCTGTGAAACAGACCGACGTTCATGAAAATAACATGGAGGCTCATTACATGAAACAAATTAGCATGTCGGGCACATCAGTGATTGTCTCTTATAAATCAAAAATCCACACAGGATAAAAAAAAATTCCAATATAAACCTTAAATCACATGCATGGCATATGTAGACAGCATATTGACTTGAATTAGATAGGCATAACCATGTCGGAGCTTAAAAATGACTACTTCCTCTCTACAATCGTGATGAGAAGAATATTCTCTGTAAAATATATTTATTACAAAAGTGCTACCTATATGCCATACACAACTTGTTGTTTAGTTTACTGACCTCGATGTTATCACTCAGTACATTAGTCCAGGTTTCGTGAATGAATACTTGGTCAGTTCGTAACTGTAACTTTGCCAGGCGGTATCCAGAATTGACGATATTGTCTGGAGACCCGCGAACGGTGATCACATGGGTAGCGGTCCAGTCTGTATGGTATATATGTATTCCACATCCTTTCTGGATTAAAGTATGGCTATTTAATCCACCAAGCGTGCAAAGGTCTGTATCTGGTTCCGGTCTAACCACTCGTACATACAGAAAACAATTGTTCTGTTCATATGTCCTAAAACAGATTCACAATCAGTATTTCACTTTTATATTTCTGTGAGCATACAATCGTTTTTAACGCCGACATTCGTCATTTAAAACAATGCTATATAACTATAAAAACCTACATATTTTCGTGACCGATTAAATTTCGCGCTAAAGCAAATCTTACCCCGAAAATGTTTCAAATACCTGTTGAGCAGAACCAAAGAAGTCTACAACGCGAAATTGAGTCGGCGTGAAACAAACAACTGTAAGCATTACATTTGTTAAAACAAATATGTCCACCTCATTTACAAATGATATGAATAACCAGATGACATCAACGCAAGTGTAAAAATATTGAGCTAATTGGTATCCAATCAATTGTCGGCTGCTAATGCAACCAAGTGACAACTTTAAAAATTATGAAACTTCATTGTTTATTGTTTTGTAATCATTCGTATATTAACTTAATTGTATCGCAACGCCATTTTATTGAAATATATACCAGCTCTCTGTGTCAAACCACAGTCAACTCTGCTATAAAGAACCTCTATATATTTACATTTGCATTTGTCTTTGCTATGTAACCTTACCAACTTGGAAAACGTTTACACTTGTGTAAACGCAGTCGGTTTTTGCGCAAGAATACATATGCCGGAACACTTACTTCAGCAAGTAGTGTTAATACGCATGAACTTTGACCTATATTGTTTCTGTATGTTTTACTTCTTTAATTAAACAATGTGAATGTGATGAGTATCTTAAATTATATTTTAGATAATAAAAAATTTGAGGAATAATGCATTAATGAAATGAAAATGATAGTGTTATTGCGGAACTATATTTTGTGTACTTTCTGAACTTAACATAACTTCCCGCCAAATCGGAGCAAGCTGTTCCGGGAGAATTCCGTCAATTGACGGTATATTACATCAATCGTATAACGTTGAGAAAACTAAGTTTTATTTTGTCAGAACTTTAAATTGAAAAGAAATATTAGGTTGAAATGTCAATATAAGGATGTTTTTTTTTATATTTTGTTGTTTACTGGTGTGAAAATTACATTTGTTAGATAGATATTTCAACTTGAAGCGGTAACGCGCGTCATTTAAAACATTTTTCCGTAAAAATGCACTTTACATACTAGTAAACTACAAAAAATAAAAATCATTCCTTAACTAAAACTTGTCTATAGAGGAAAGACTCATCACACCAACTCCATTTGTTGCAATTTATATATTACATGTAAACCAAATCTGACCTTGCAATGAAATAGAGGACACTGGTTTATGAAGGAAACTTTTCTATTATAGACAGATTTGACTGTATTACAAATTGGAGTTGACAATGGTATTTTATTGACATACTTTATGTTGTTTTCGTGCCGAGGATCGTACATACATCCGATAGGAACAGTTATGCGGACTCTCAGTTCTAACTCGCCATTTTCCTGAAGGGTGTCCGCAGAAAGCTCGGTCTTAAAATATGTGGAAATAAAAGAACCAAGGTAGAATAAATCCGCTAAGTATAGCTATCATTAATACATAGATAGATTGTCATGTCATCTACTCGTTTAGAATTGTTCACATCATTTGCTCGCTAAAACCCCCAAAAATGCAAATAAATTAAACTCATATCGTATCATAATTCTGATATGGTGGAAACGAATACCACATTCTGTAATATACGTTAACATTTGCCTTTGATTTTTTCAGCAAGGAGTTTTCCCGTCAGATGATCGACCGACCGATTACTCGATATTATTAAAAACCAAATACCAACGCGCCTTAATGGATACAAATAACTAGTGTATTTAAAATATTTATCAAATTTTACCATCATTATAAACTTCATTATCAAAATATGACATGCAAATGTTTTTATGTAAATGTAACAGAGCCAAGGCTTTTACATAAACATGATTAATAATATCAATATGGTACGGCCTTCATTAAATGGGAAAACACGAGAGTCTAATTTTTTTTTTCACTCGAGACTCATTTATTTTTATTTCTTATTTTATTGAATACAATATTAAATTATTTAAGTAATAAATACAACAAATGACGAAAGAAGAATGTTTAAGTCAAACAGATAAGATTAACTTACTACGATCCCTGCGAAGAAGGGTGCACTTTTTTCAAAGTTACCGGTACCCGTGGACGCTGTTGACATCGCCTCTACGGCACATGCTATCTGTTAGCACAACACATTTAATTTAGTTACATTGTATGGTGGTGAACCTCGAATATAAATAGCAGAGAGAATCGGGTAGGGGTGTCGGTATTTGTTTACTTATAGGCACATTCTTGTATAACTTAACAGTTATGAGACTGTCCTTTGGTCACATGGGTTAAAATCATATCTAATTTGGGAAAAAAATGTTTAAGAAATCATCGATTTCTTTGTTGATATAAATGGAAATAAAGAAACGACAAAAAAAATTAACGCGATAGTGCAATGCTGTATAGACACAGTTATGTAAGGAGTGATCTTTTGTGATTTATCTTAAAATAACTGTGTTATGACCAAGGACGTAGATCATTTCTAAAGTCTTGGATTTGACATTAAGGATACACACCAAATAACATCGCAGACATAATTGACCATTGATCAGCTTCGTGTTCAAAAGTGTATGGTACCTGCATAGCAAGTGTGTATGATGTGGTCCATTCGTTTTCTCTCAGTGTTCCGTCAGATTGTAGGGTGGTGTAAGTAAGGGCAGTGCGTCGTTTTACCTCCCTACCGTTAATGTACCATATAACATCGTAAAACAGCGCTGTTCGGTCTACCCCGGTATTAGCCTCCATGGTACAAGTGAACAGGATGGTTTTGCTACTATATTCATTTCCGTCGACAACCGTCGTATCATCTGTCAGAGATGGCGTCACCGAGGGCAGAACCAAGATGCTAGAATCAGCTTCTGTAAACAACACAATGGTTATGTGTTATAAATAGCACCACACATTTTCTTATTTCTACGATGTTTAACACCCCCATGGGGTGTCATAATTGTTGAGCTGTTATTACCTATTACCTAGTATGTATGCGTAGAACTTTCGTAATCGGAATTTGGAATAAAGTTTCTCAGACAATTTCTCAATATACGAGTAAGGTCAATAGAACGAATGCATTTACATTTATTTGCTTCGTAAGAAGTCTTCATTGTTTGAAATAACAAAGAATATTGTTATGCACGTTTTAAGTGATTTGAAACTTAATTGATTACTTACAGGACAATCAAGTTCACGATAGAATATGCATAATATTTGTGGTTAAATTGCTATAATTAGTTAAATTAAACGATTTTATATCTAGTTATTTTGAAGAAGATGTATTTTAGTAAATGTCTATGAAGATGTGAATTCGGATTTAACATATCAGCACAAAAATGTCTTCTTGTTAATGGACATTATCTAATGAATTGTTATTTGTTCATGCATTTTACTAAGGAATGATGGGGTGGACATAGGCAGCTACAAAGAATAGTTTTATTTTATGAAGTAATATCAATCTATACCAATTCAGGACTGTTATATTTCCAGCGCTAATCCTCGGTTTGTAGTAATGTTGTACTAATTAAAAGTGAATGCATAACGATTCATCCTTTATACATTGCCAACGTGTTCTAATGCAATAACATTATCGCTGGCTCAGATATTTGGCTTAAAGAACGTAGAGAGTGTTACATAATGAACATTTATTGATGTGGTATATAAAAAGCAGAATGTAAAAGATTATGATAATAAGATTTACATAAATGACCGATGTGGCCAGAGAGACGTCAGAGATATTGACACCTTGAACATTGCCATCCACCACTACTCCATACATGGGTATAACTTATTTTAACTCTTATTGAAACACTTTATTCTCCACATATATAAATTTTCGTTTTTTCTCGAAAAGTTTAGTGTTTATTTTCTTGCTATAAAAGACGCATAACAGGAAATAACTCAACTATGATCTTATAACCAGCATTACCAGGAACCACAGTGACTTACCTAGACAGTAGCCTAGAGGACACCAGTAGGAATTCAGTCTCACAAGTTCGTAAACATAGAACGAGCCACAATTTTTCACTTCGATTGACCCATCAGCCCTGCAATTATCGGACGTCGTCCTAAGGCATATCCTGCCTAGTGAGGACTCCCCTATAGCTGGTAAAGCTGTAACACAACATACATGTCGCTCTAATGAAAAAAAAATATTTAGGATCTTCAATGAGATTTTATCAAACGAGTCTAGGAAAAGTCTTTTTTGTTTTTGCGCACATTGTCGAGCAAAATTAATAATTTGATTTGAGTTTCATAAAGTATTTACAGTAATAAAAGATAATTTTATCATGTAACCACAAAATCTTACGCTTCAAAAATATATCAGCATGAAAGTGGGATTACTTTAGTATGTGTTTTAGTAATAATAACGTGTGTTTCAATATCAACGGAATCAAGAAAAACGTATGACACACAAAGGTATGACAATTCAAGGTATGTCACATTGGGGTCCATCAGATGCTTTTATTGCTTTTAAGGTGTGATGCCATTTATCAGATTTGTCAGATGTTGTTGATAAATAAATATCTGTAATAAAATTCTCATAAAATAAGAATGTTGCCATATCTCGTTGCCATAAATATACAAATGTCTAAACGTCACATAGTTTTCAAATAATTTATTAATATTGACAGAAACCTTTATAAAGTATCTTAAAACCATGTAAGTGTTCATGCTGTCAAACGTGAAACCATCTATTCCGTCTTTGCATATTACAGAGTTAACTCCCTTCCTAACGATGATATCGATTGTTTCGTCATTATTTTCTGGGCGCATTTCACGTCGTTTTCTCCGAAAGGTATGACGTTACGCTCGCAAACACATGACGTGTACCTAATAAAAATACCTACCTGCAAGGGCAAATAACTCTGTAATATGCAAACACAGAATATTGAATTGAATAATTAACTGTTAAATTATAAAAGCATTAACAGTGATAAGAGTGAAATCCTTACTCTCTGGTGTAACCCAGACCGGATACCTGGTACCACATCTATTTAGAGGCGGTGGTGTGGTGGCCAAAAATCCAAATGGTATCCGGTACCACTGTACTACGATATCAATGTCACCACATTCTGCGGATGACGGGTCAGTGACGTAGGTTGTAAATCTGGTCGGGTCGTCCATTATCACGTGTCGACCTTCCTGGCATGGGTCGACATCTAAAGAAACCAATTTGTTTCTCTTATTAAATAAATACAGAATTTCATTTTTTTAATTCATTTCAAAATATTTAAAAATATTAAATCTAGAAAATTAACCTTGGATCTGGCAGCAGGCATTGTATGTAAACGCCCTCTCCAAATGACCACAAGCATGTATTTCGATTTCCACTCCACGTAACCATGCATGCATGGAACAAATCTATGTAGCAGACTTATATACCTTACGTGTTAGGTGTAAAACCTAGAATTAATCAGGACAAATATATTCCAATACAATTATCGAAGTTTTGTCATTTCTTGTTATCTTGTTATGATCGTGTTGTAACAGTTCAGAACATGTTTAACGCCACAAACCTTAATACAGTAGGGTCATGGTTACATATCTACCTAAATCCTGACAATCCACTCGTCCAGTACACGATAAACCTAAATTAGCTGCACCACACATTGATTCCTACCAGACAAAAACGTACCACCAGCCAGACGTAATTCTGTGTACTGTGTACAACACATTGATTCCTACCAGACAAAAACGTACCACCAGCCAGACGTAATTCTGTGTACTGTGTACAACACAGCCATTAAATGTGTATATGCTGAATAACCCAAACGCAGTATCGATGTGTGAAATTACCAGGAAAAAAAGAAAATGTATCTTTCAAGCTTATTTTTACATGTATATATGTTTAACTTTTTAAAATAAATAAATCATTGAAGATTTAATCAAATATAAATTGTCATCATGATCACAATTGTAGATTCGAATTATCCGTTTAGTAAAAAAAACCCAAACTTTTTAAGTTCCAAATACCATTTTACAAGACAAATGTTTTTTTAATCTATGTTGTGATATGGGTCGCAGTGGTAGAGTGCTTTAGATGTTAAGTATCCACGTGAAATCTTAAAGGCGCTTATAAAGTTTAATGGAAAAAAATCCATAATTATCTTGTCTTCATAAAAGATCATTTTTTGCGAAAGCAAATGTTGTGGTTTCAATTCCATATGATATATATATTTTTTACTTATAGAAAAATACAGTTGTTTTGTCAACTTCATGTTGGCGGTTGCTAGGTTCTGCATCTTTAGGCGACGTGATTAAAACATGTGAGGAGAAGGTTTTATAGAAATTAATCTTTCTTTACATTAACAATACAGGGCTATCAAAGGTACAGTTTTGCTGTTATCTATCAAATCCGAATTCTCAGTTATTTACAAAATATTTTGAAATATATAACCCTTTTGTGAGTGTATCGGGGTAGGACTTACATGCTCTTCTGTGATAAATATAGTATTTTATCGTAATTGATCGGAGCTTCATTTTTATATCAGACAGGGGGATTTGTCTGTTCATATGTTTCTCTATTTAACTTAATCGTGTATATCTAATAGCTTTTGCTTCTGTATCCATTTTTGTTTCAATTTTAATGAATATATGTGGTGATCTGACAGTGTGTGAATGTTAATGTACCTACAAAGTTACATGCAGTATGTGTGTATTTCTATATACTGCTATTTTTGAAATGTATATTACGACACAAGTATCAAGTTCCCCACCTCTGGGTCGCCTGTTCGAATATAATGTGGGACAGTTGCCAAGTAGTAACCGCTGGTCGGTGGATGTAATCACATCAAAGTTCCTATTCGGTTTTTTTATTCGGAATAAAAAAACAATCACTTTGGATGTCTGATTATATGTAGTACTCAAAATAACGACCCGATCCTGTCAAATTCCACAGATTACAGACAATGTCAATATGGGCATCCCATTGTGCGATGCCTGTCGCTTCTCCATTGCTTGTTATAATTACGTCGAATAAAGAATACACTTATTCCGAACGATAAATAACTATCTCTTGACCTGCAGCTACTACTACATGAAAGCTAAGTCTTACAGTATCAACTGTCGTTAATATCATGATATATCATAGCACTCAAAAGGATGACTGTAATAAGGGGGTTATCATATAAAGCGCAAGAAGTATATGATTGTTTTCTATATTAAAACTTTGTTATAAAATAGTTAAGGCACTTACAGGGCCATTTCGGATTAAAGGTGACCATTCTCAAAATACAAAAATAGAGATAAAGTATGGGATTCTGATTACATAGGTGTTACACCTAACATATATGGTTTATATATTCAATGAATCAAACTGAATTGCTCTTGTTAAAGTTGTATGGTCTATCACTTTCGCTCTTTTTGTCATAGTAAAAACTGTATAGGTGCTATACACATTTTTCTCCGTCTGTCCGAGGTTTAAACTTTCTAATTTTACCACTTTTTATAAAGTTGCAGCAATGGGAGTATTTTAATTACAAAAGTAAAAAATTCTTTTTAACGTGTACACGTAAAAAATAGGCTCGAAAGATACCGAATCATTCCGAACTCTTCCGAACATCGTCGCGACAATCTCAAAGTAATACGAGAGTTGTGAAACCAAGAGAAATGTCAACAATTTTTCGTAAACAAAACACGTGGTCGACCTCAGCAGACTGGATGTACAAAGAAATTAATGCTAAAACATTACGATTTTTGATACACACAATATTGAATTACGGCAATGTGTGAATGAGATGTTTCAAATTATCGCTCTGTGGACTTAAACCAGCACGATTTGCTCATATTAGCCAGAAGGAAAACGTAAACAAACACATGTGGGCTTACGCTAGTTACCTGGATCTCCACGTGCAGGACGTGTTGACGCCAGTCACGTGATACGATTCGGAATTCCGACAAAACTCGAAGGTACTGAATATGGCGGAGATTGGAGGTGTTTTATTCAAAACCAGGAATATATTATCCCTAGATTTCGGCTCTCTTATAGGCCGACATATGCTTTTGGGGAGCTAAATCATCAAGTTACATGTCCATGTTCAAATATCAAATGTTAAAACGACATATCGTTACAGTGAAAATTACCAGAAATACAACTTTAACATCTGGTTGTATGCCTATTAAGATATAGATACAACTTTAATTTATATCAAGATATGTTTTATAAAATAAATCATTTCTCACCTGCAGTCGCCCCATACACGATTCCAAGTAGAAATAACCCGTACTGAATCATCCTGGAGTCATTAGATTGGTAAGTGAATTACATATCCAAAGCCCATTGGGATTGATATCAGCGTGGTCTTGGTACTAACGAGCCAGTTCTACTGATTCACACGGTACCTATGGCAGGGTAAAAGAGTTGTAAGGATATATCTAAGACATTGTGACAGGTGACTATATCAGGTGTCCGGCAATATATACATACATAGAGTGGTATGCATATAATTGGACAAACAGGAAGTTAAAATGTTTAATACAAGATACACGTCAGGTCTTGAATAACATTTTTTTTTAAATGTAAAGCCTAAACTCATTTATCGTATGCTGTAAGAACAAATAATGCAACCACTGAATCCTGATTTCAGAAACCTGTTATTGAAATACTCCATGGAGGATAATGTTGGAGTTATTTTGAAACGACAAAAATAATTATAAATCGATGTTATGACTGTGACTGATAAGATTATATTATGGTACTGATTGTTGTAAATGGTGACGTTGAAATAGATTTGTATTGGAGAATAAACTGATTTACTTTTCATATGTCTAACAAAACCTATTACTACATTGTATTGTAGGCTAAGTAAAAGACATTCGCACAAGATATCATGCGCGTTATACTGCGACATACATGTAAATATAACAATTTCAAAGCAGTGGATGTGATGGAAACGAGAGTGATATTCTCAATATTAAGTCTTATTATATAATGTTTAGTCATGTCCTCTGTCTATCTGTGATATTATTACATAATTAAACAGTTTTGTATTAACTAGTTTGATCTCCATATTGTTGTTAAACGTAAAAGCCCAATTAGATAAACCATAAATGCCGTATTACAATGAACTAAAAAGACCAAATATCCATAATGATGAAATACCATAAACAGGTGCCATCTACTTGAAGTAGTCGACCAGTATTGACCTTCAACCTTTAACTACGTCATTGTATTGTGCTTTTATTCCATAGACCGCTTACTAGTATTGCTGTATTTCTGTATGCACATATAACTCAAAGCAGGACGTTAAACGTTATTGTCTGTGTTGGAAAATATTAACTGATTTATATCCGTGCTGTGTATATAAAGAAGTCTTCCAGTTAATTAAAGCTAAAAGAGACACACACACACACATACACACACACTTATATTGTTAGAGAAGACATTTGTGGTCAGACGACATTTTCAAAAGGTTTTGCTGTTCATGGAGGGATAAAAATGATTCGAGAAAATGTTGTTGGCAGTGTCAAGGATGTCTAGTTAGAGGGGTGGAATATGTATAGTTAATAAAAACGCTTTTCTTTGGTGTTAGCGTTTCGTGTCTTTGCTGCAGTGTCCAAGATTACTTAATACTAGATTTAACATACCTTATGTCCACTCTAGGGCTGAGAAACCAGTTTGCAACAAACCTTGAGCCCTTTACCACTCAAGACACCTGTTTGAACAAATAAAAACAGCAGGTATTCAAACTAAAACATAGATTATAGTTGCCATTTTTCTAAGCGTGAATAAGCGTGGTCCTAAGTTTCGGGGATGTCCATGCTAATCGTTGAAATACAATTAATAAGACGAATTACTTTGTTTTCATTAAATAATGTATTTTGGTGTAAAAGTTTTACCAAACACACGCCCAATTATAGCAAACTTGTTCCTATAGCACCACGTTGAGACAAGGTTATCTTACCGTCATTGACTGCAAAGGAAACGTCGTAGCAAGTATATGTTGTTGGTAATATTGAATAAATGGATTACAAACAATCGATCTTCATCGTTCGTCGCTTGAAAAGATTCATCTGCGTGATTGCACTTTTTCTTTCTATGATACCTGAATGAAATCACACAATATGTAGCAACTTCAGTAAAAACTGAAATCATTTCTCACATAAATCTATTCGAACTGTAACTTGTGTAAAGAAATCGGAATCGGACGGATAATCATAATATTATTAAAAGTGAAGACGGACATATGTTCCGGAAGGATAAGCGTCCTAGTCGATGACGACAGCAGTCGACAATTCGGTCCGAAACTTCATTAGGCCATCAGTTGGGTATTAATTCAAAAGGGCCTTATAGTATTGACGCTATTTTATGAATGTAGAATTATAGCGTCAGTACAAAAGATACTAATGTACATTTAAGTTTAATATACACAATTCATTCTCCTTATAGCTTCAATAGATTTGGGTCAACCAATACAAAGTATATTTGTGATTTGATCGGTACCACTGATAAATATGAAATATAACCCATGCATTGCCACAATGAAATTCCGACTAATTCGATTGGTTGTAACCATGGTCTATTTCACAACAATATAGACTTGCTTTAGAGTTTGTTTTCTACCTATGAGTTTTACAGGTCATATGTAATACATTTAATTATGGGCTTCCAAGAATTGAGGTAGACACTAGTCTTCCAGGTAAACACTGATTTAAAGTGCCTTACCGTAACTTAACAAGTAATACACTATAATATGGATTTGTTCTATACTTGATGTTGGTTATATTCACATGCCACTATCGTATGCTGCCTGTTTAGAAAGATTTTCGCGTTATTTCGCGATAGAGACGAACTTGAATTAAAATCTTTGGCGAAAAATCGTGTAAAACCTTAAGTGTTATACAATATACACGACAGTCAGTGAGAACCTTTGATTGTCTTTTTTATTTGGGAATATTTTATACAAGAAATATAGTAGTTTGGAGTATTGTGAGAAACCGACGAGACAATACTTAATGACAATACAACATTATGTCGTTAACAGATGAGGCGCTTTAAAAAGGTCAAAATAATATTATACAGTTGTTGACTGGGGTTGAGGGCAACATATGATTTTGTTATACCCGAAGACAAACTGTGTGAGGGTTCAGCATATCATCTGTTACCCTCAACCCCAGTCATTAACTGTTTTTGTTATACTTATTGACTCAAAACAATGTATTGACGTCTCGTAGTTGTAGGTGTGACGTCCATTCGGTTCAACAGCACATTTTAACAGTCGATTTTTACAGGTCTTTTGACCGTTCCACGGAACAGATAATTTATTGGCGTTTTTGTCGATACTTTATTAGGGTATAACAAAAATGATTAATATTATTATTTCCCTAATTAGAATAATGTTTTTAAATATAATAAACAGTGCAGTAAATCAATTAAGAGACTCCTTATTCTATTGAAATGTCCTTGTTACACAATTTCTAGCTTCATGTAATATTGTATGTAATCATTTAAAATTTCAATAATTACTAAGTCAGAAAACAATAAGTTTAATGCGGTTTTGTAAAAACTAGATCAAAACTGTTCTACAATTTTATTTGATCCAGAATCATGGATGGATCGGTGAATTAATAGTGTTTAAAAACATTGCGGTATATGTCTATCATTATCACCGATAAAGTCTACTACAAAGGGAGACAACCTAGATTAGTCAAATTTATTTCACTCCATCCGATTCTCTTCATTGTGTACACCAGGTATTTACAGACATTCAGCAAAAGTGTAACATTCTATTTTGAAAGGAATAACTACAATTGATATATTAATGTAGCTAAGGAATCTTATATACAACATTTAAAAACATCGATTTATAAGTGTTATCACTCTATCAAAAATATGAATGAAGTTTTAATGCAAAAAGTTGTTTTCGGATTTTTTTTTTCAGAATACAGAACATAGGTAAATTTGAAAATGATCTCTACCACAGTTTTTTTCGATCCCCATATATCTTCTCTATTAAATGGCTCACTGAAATTTTAAGATTCGTGAAGTAATTGTAGTACCCGCAACGAACCCTGGGAGAGATTGTTTTGTAATTTGTAATATATGACGTCACAGTAACGCATTGAACAAATGCAAATCGCGGAAGATAAACACTGCATGAAATTTATGTGTTTAGAAATATTAAGAATCTGTAGTTTTCAACGTTGGTGCATACATATTTCTTTATTATAATATTGAATATACAGTAAATATTCAGCTATAAATAGAATCACACTTTGGATATCATTGACCACATACAATGCTGCCATAATTTATAAAACTCGCTTGTTCGACAGAGCAGCGTTGCCATACAAAATTAGTATTCGAAATGAAACAGTACGAAACTAAATTCAACAAAATAAATTAGAGAATTTGAAGCACTTGTATTTCCTAAATATATTTCTATATATCATCATCTAGATTAATTAAACATTAAATTAGAATTAAATTAGAAAAATTAATTAAATCGAAGCTTTGATAAAACTGTATATCTAAAGCATTTAAAATTAGAACGCTGTTCGCTATCATGGAATTAAAAACCGCATTTTCAAACGATTATATACAAAAAAAAAAAAAAAAAATCCTGGTGTCGCCACCAGCTTGATATTATATGAGTATAATTTAATATAAGTGATCCTTATGTAGGTATAATGTATGTTATCAGCAATAAATTACAACATATGCGATATGCATTTACAAAACGTAGTTGATCCACAATTTGATTTTAGAATTTAACAATGATTTTTTACATTAAACCTTTGCTTTTCATGTGAAGTCTTGGGATTCTACCGCATTAAATCATTAAATGATTATCAGGAAACATCTCACATACAACCATATACACTATTTACTTACACCTCATGCAAACACCTACCCAACATGCGCAGATATTTGAACATAACGTAATAAGCCACATAGGATAGCCTAAATTCTTTTTTAAAATATGGAATACTAGAAGCATTGATCAGTAAAGACTTCTATATTGCTATGTTGGTTGAATATTGACACTCGTGCATTTGTTTTCTTCTCATACCTTCAAAGACTATTCCATACCAACATGTCAAAAAAAAGTATGAAATGCATAAAAATCTAGTTCAAGACGACTTAAGAATAACAAGGAAAAACAATAGGATTAAAGTTTGGCATTAAATGTGTTACGTTTTACAATTGTTATTCATTTAACAATGTCAGTTCGATGTGCGTATAGTCAAACCTTAGAGTCATGCAGCTTCTCGCCACAAGTGATGTGCGTACATAATATCGCAATTGAATCACCATGTATAAACAACAGGAAACTCCGTCTGAATTGGACATATAGAAATGCTACACGAATTTAGATATGTGAGTCTGTAGAACCAGGTCCTACCCAGGCACAACGCTTCTCTGCTGGAAGGGAGTGACTCAGATGAACCGAACTAACGATGATATCCTGCTCAGAAAAACTATGGTTTGTTGTGTATTCAGGTTCAGGGTTCTTTTCATTTTCCACAGCTGATTTTCTGTATAAGAAAACCATTATAAATGTAATATTGTATTAGTCACAGTTGCACAAACTTGCCGAACAAAAATTCACTTCATATAAAATCAATTTAATTATTCTCTTAAGGAATTACTTACTTCAGACAGGGTTTCTTCCAGTACAGTCCTGCCAGGACAACAACGATAACCACCACGATAGTCAAGGTAACACCCACAGCTATACCTGTTTCTGAAATAATGACAATATGATATAAGTCAAAAATAGAAACGACTGTTTATTTCTTAACATTCAATAGATCAATGAGACAGTATTAGATATTACTAACCTGATGAATTGCTGTCTTTGGAGTCTTTAGAGGATACATCCACGGTCTGCTGATTGCAACTGTCAGACTGTTACAAGAATACATACAGTGGTGTAATGGACTTTACAAAAAAGGAATCAATATTGAAAAACAAAAATAAAAAAGACAGAAAATGAAGAGAATGCAAACAAAAATACAGCGATGATTTTTTAATTAAGTACAATCATTAGCAAAATGGGCGTAGAAGAAGCAAAATAAGAAGAAAAGACATCGAGATTATCAATAGCATTATGTAAACATAACGGAAAAAGCATAAAACAAAATAATAAAATAATAAAATAAAGGATTATTATCATTAAGTTTTAGCTCATTGAATAAAAATCGTAAAAAGTATTACTTGAACAATAATTACCATTTCGGAACAAGTCATAGCCGTTATATTACACTCAAAGCAGTTTAAGTTGTAGATGATGAAAGTGATTTCGTCGCTGAAGGTTGTTCCATCGTTAGACATGCTGATCTTATAGCCGGTCGGCTGGTCCGTGGAGGTGGAGCGCCGTTTGCGGGAAGCTGGGATACTACATACAGCAAGGTAAGAATTGACGTATGTGCCGGAGAATGTGACTGGTTCTCCCTCCACCTCAACCACGCCGTCATCAAGCTGAATTTGATTTAACATTGGTTTGCAAGACAACATCAAATGTGAAAAAAAAGAAGAAGAAAAAAAAAAAAAGATCGTATCACACTTAATATGCACTACGCTTACGGTTTCTCGATATTCAATGTTCCGTTTAATAAGTAACAATGTTTTAATACATCGTCAATAATCACAGCGTAAACATGAATACATAAAAAATACACAAACCTTAAAACGCTGGGCCTTGCACGTCAGCTGTGCAGGCATGAAGTTTTCCCCGGCTATGACGAGCTTGGAGCAGACGTTAATGGACAAGTCACACATGCCAATGTTTCTGTTCTGGGGCAGGTATGGTGGTATATCTCCAGATTCTGAGCAGTCAGTTCCGTCATAGCCTGCCTCACATTCACAGGTTCCTAATGGTAAATATAACAATTTTCATTCATTGTTACAGACAGAAATCAAATTGTGACGTCATGGTCAAATCAATGAAATTGCACAACGTCCGGAAACAATGACTTCGTTTCAGGATTCGAAGACAGTATTATAAAATACCTACATCAGTTTGGTGTGTGCACCTATTGGTCTTGTTCTTCCGAAATGGAGGTTACATATGATAAAGTATATCTTATTTGTGTGAAACTCACATAGAGAAAGGATCTAACGTTAAAAAACGATGATTGACCAGAGGTGCAATTTGTATATGTTATTGTTTCACGTTCGATATAAGTACCATTGACACATGTTCCAACATTGGAACAGTTGTTCGGACAGCTGATCGACAGGAGATCCTCCAGTATGGTCACGCCACTATCCGTTCTCTCGTTCGTCAGATTCTCCAAACGTACTGCTTCAGATATACAAGCCGTCTGTAGCAAGTTCAGTGTGGACTCCATAAACATTGTGGACCCTGTCGCCTGAAGGCAAAATATTCATATACATTGTACTAATATTTACCAGGGCTGATTGGTTACCTGTTTTATATAAATATCTGAAAAACCTTTCGTTCTTAAGTGATTACTTTGTTCACCTAAGACAAATAATTTATCCTTATCACAGTTTTTAAGTGCTATTTGTTTTCTTATTTAATTAATTTCTGTATTTGTCTATCCAATAAACTACTAGACCTAACATGCACTCAATAGTACCATTTTGATACCATCTGCCCATATTATGTAAGACCATGTCACCGGACATTAGACCAATAGCAAACTGTCTCAAAGTGTTGCGGATGTCAATTGATGGAAGGGTAACATGTTTTCATTCAAATATTTCAACTCTAGCATAATCATGGAAGGTTTCGTATGCTCTAGCATAATTATGGAAGGTTTCGTATGCTCTACCATAATTATGGAAGGTTTCGTATGCTCTACCATAATTATGGAAGGTTTCGTATGCTCTAGCATAATTATGGAAGGTTTCGTGTGCTGAATATCCCAAAATGTATGCAATTGTTTCAGTATTTCATCATTTAATTACATCATTATTCTGTTACAATAAGCTAGTCAAATCATTACAGTGGACTTTCACATTTTCTTCTTCTGAAATTTAGAAATTTGTGTTTAACATCCACCAATTCAATAACAATTTAAAATTCAATTGAATGAGAAAGTTAAGTTACCATAGGTCTATACGTAAATGCAATTGATTCTGAAAAGCTGGTACTTTTAAATGAAATGCTTCTACCATTTAGCCCAGAGGCATAGGGTCTGACGGAAACACTATGCATGGTGGAAAATCATAGTTAATTAAATGAACCCGAAACCTAACCGTTAGATAGCTCGCACATGTTTGGGTTTCCTTGACTTTATTGGAATTAGCAGGATACTCATAAAATTAACCTTGTATAACCATCAACATTTTATCTTTGATTTACATTGGTTTTTTTTACTTATTTCCAATTAATGTAGCACTAATAGATCATAAACGACTTAATCACTTTCTAACTTAAATCATTTCCTATAACCACTTTACCTTTATATCCTTAGTACAATCAGGTACATAGACCTCGCTATCAAATCCTTGGAGCACACTTTCACACATTTGGATGAGCGGACTGGCACGGAGGTAATCCCTACATGCTTCAGCAGCTGAAGCTTCGGTCCAATTACCAGTCCAATCAGGCACCTGTCGAAAAAAGGAAAAAATCAAAACAAAGAGATATAAATAAAGGACCTCCTTCACGAACAATAGAAATCTGCCCGCGAACCAATTTTATTAAAACTAAATGTTACATGTAGCAACATTAATGCAAACCCTTGAAATACGTTTAAAAAATTCAAAAAGGTTCCAGGGACCTGTGATGTGACCAAATTAAAGTTACCCAGTAGAGGTGTACGACAGGGTTACCTTTTTGATCCTAAAAGGTATCAAAATAATGTTTTATGTCATAACTATATTATTTTCTGAAGAGTATTAATAATTACATATATAAGTACATCGGAGGACCGGTTTTTGGAGTCCACTGTATCGATATCAATTACATCTAAAACATCCTGACATCTTTATATCAGATTAAAACACTAAACAAATAATAAATTCTATTGTATAAAGCAATGGCAATTTTGCTGTTTTGTCGCTTTGTGCAGTGATAATCATCTACTGCATAAAATTAGGACGACGGCGAGAGAAAATACGACACCTGATTAAGGACAAATATAAATAGTCATATTTTGCCTCTATTCAACGAGTATGAACAAATCATACAGTTTTCAAGCATACATATTTGAAGTGGTGCGGTATATTTTGCCACTGTAAAATAATCATTAAGACTCAAACCTAAATACTTTACCTCACTTTCGGTATCATCTGTCGGCGCGAGATTCGGCCATGACGGCAAGTATACCGTGTCGTCGTCCGAGGAATCACGCCGTTTTCTGTCATTGTTACATCTATCTAGATAGCCAACGTAATCACTTGTGGTAGAGGATGACGAAGAACTGGGACACGGTTTGGCCAATGAACCGGAACAGGAAGCGGTGACGTCATCATTACATATACAATATTCATGGATCGTTGATATTGGTATCGTAACTGACGGAATCATGGGATCGAACAGGGAATCAGTATGTACCCTGTAACAAAGTGATCCGGACATTAAAAAACAGCTTGAGAAATACATACTATTTGTAAAATATCTTCATTGTAAATGTAAATATGTAGAATTCACATCTACAATATGTTTGTAGGAATTAACGAAAGAAACCTTTAAGAAAGATATGTTAGCAAATGTGATTTTCTTTTCAAATGGGCAAGAAATATCATTCAACATTTTTTGAGACTTAAGAGTATATTTACATTTTTTTTTTACATATTTTACATTTTTGCATCGCATTCTTTACATAAGTTGTTTTTGTTGATTCCGCCGTCGGGTTTGATATGATTGTTTACATATAATATATAATATGACCAGTAGTACAGATGTATAGTAAGTTGAATACATATTTGGAAAATGATGTTCTAACTTTATGGTCAAAATGCGAAATTTGTTTAAAATATATGATCATTGCTCTAATAGCACTGACACATAACCCTTAAACAATATATAGTATCCCATTGATATTATGTTACGAGCTTTTTAACAATGTTTAATGAGTACATCAGCCTATACTAGTATTTTCATCGTGGTGGGATTACATCTAAGCCTTTGTCATGTTAAAACAATTATAGTTACTTTGATAAGACTATACTCAGCATAATGTAATGCAATACTCACTTCCAGCTGTTGCTAAATTCATCAGCGTTTTGGGTTTCAGATCCATTTCTCATGACAAAGTCGTTGTCTGTTGTTCCATCCAGATAGCCACATAGCCCCGACGACGCCGTCCAGTCCGCCACTGACGGTTTGACATAGATGTTGTGGATGGTTACCGGCCCTCCGGAGTCCATCCACATGGAGCCGTATTTGAAATTCACAACTGTCCCCGAGGGAAGAACAATCTATTGAAAACAATATTGCAGATGTTTCTTTGAAATATTGTGACTGTTTCTCTAAAGTCTACTTCAATGTAAACACCTACAGCGCCTCTTATTGATCATCACCAACATCTCTTGATTTCGATTGCTTTTCGACGTCACATTACATTTTATATACAATGTCTTTTCAATTGAATTATGAGAAAGTATTTAAAACGACAGAATATCTACGGCATTATCCTTTCCGGACATATATGTCTTGGTAATCTGCAATTAATCGTGAAGAGAAGCAACTGGTTACCACTATGTAAAGATATAGTTAAAATCGTGGTGTAAAAGTTTACCTTAAGCTCAAAGCACTCGGCGAAGCTTCGTGTTTAACAACTAAAGAAAAGTATTATTATGAAATTACACCCCATTATTTACAGCGCAAGCACCCGTATCTCTAACACAGTGAAAAACTCCATCAATGTTTTACCCTCACGGCATATCAAATTATTCAACATCTTAGCAAGGAAATATTTGTCATAAAATACCTCGTATCCAGATCCAAATCTGTTTATTGACCGAAAGGTTTTGATCTTCATCACATCCTTATCACAGCCATTGAACTCTATCACTGAATTGTATCCACCCGCCGTGTTCTGACAGAAGTTCGCTCTGAACACAGTATTCTGGTATCGGACTCCGATCGCACAGTTACACGTGGCACCAGGCAAGCCCCATCCGATACATGGTTGGAAGAAAGCCTGGATCTATAAAATCGGAAACATGGATATAAATATCCTTCTAGTACTTCGTATAGGAATTCAAGAGGTCAAAAAAGACGAATATTTTATATCATTGGATTCCGTATGCCAATCTAATAGATTCAAATAACAACCTAGGGTCAGCTATATATTTCATGCTTTTCTAAACTCAAAATGTGCTGAATCATTGATGTTTTCTGGGGTCAAGGGTATACAGTAAAACTGTAACATCAGTGTAAACCTCACTGACAGTGTGCACGTGTGTGTGTAAATGTGCTTATATGATATCGTGATTACTCATTAAAACATTACCTACAGTACCATTACGCAACCTGCAAAAGCTTGAATCGTCTGATCGTTGCCTTAGTTTCTTATTTTACATTGGTAGTAAACAGCTTGTGTACGGAGGGATGTTTCGTCTCTAGGTTTCACCGTGGTCGAGAACATAAACTAGGAAAACATGATATTACCGAAAAATGTACTGAATTGTTTCCTTTATTTCCCTATTGTGACTCATTTTTTTCAAAATTCACAAAGCTATATTTCTTTTGCCGAAATCGAAAAAAAAAGATGTGGTATTGGTGCAACCAATTGAAATAAAGTGTTCCACTCTCTGTCCATTGACCCTTATTAATTTCGATCGCTGACAAAACGTGTTTTTAGAGGGATATGAAATGTAGACCTGTAAAGAGTAAGATACTTATGTCTGACGTGACAAATACCTTACTATGTAATATATATATCTATGTCGAATAAAATATATAAAGCGTAGCATTGAAATTGAAAGACCTTCACAATGCACTATGCAAATGAAGTGGATATAAACAATGATAGCGAGTCGAAAACGTAGGCGAGACGAACATGAACGTTTCCAATAAAAAAACGTGATAAGATTAAGTATTACGATGGTTAGTAACGCGCGCGGTGGGGAAAAGAGGTCAATATATTGGATAACCGAAACAAAAGAAACGTATTGTTTATAAGAAATATTAACAAATATTACTTCTACGTTATATGTCAACGATCGTAAATTTGAAAATTTTCTTAAAAATCGGAAAGGAATATTCGTTACCTAGGCCATGGTATCCTTAACGTCCGACTACACTAAGCTTGCATACCTACCTCAATGAAAAGGCCATCGTGTCTATAAAGTATGTATTCTCCGGATTTCTGTAACTCATATGTCCTACGAAAAAGAGTATTTTAAGATTATTTAAAGATTTTAAGAAGCAGTTCTTCAATTCTGGATTATAACGATGTAAGGCCCTGGATGGGGATACTATATACACAACTAGAATTTTATATATTGGCTATTAAAGAAAGGAAGATTTATATTAATTTGAGATAGAATTGTCTGGTTACCTTTTCCAGAAGTGTTCTCATTGTCAAAAAAAATATGAATATGAAGAATATGTTATTGATTTGTGCCTCCTTCAAAAATAACTAATTGATGATTAAGCTTCCTCCGGTAAGATATCATTCGCAACATTTCTCATTGCCTTAAATATAAATGGATTAGAAATTTCGATATGTTGGAAATAATTACGATTTGCCTAAGGAACTATATATTACTAATAAGAAAACACTACAAATCTTATCAATTTTGACAAATAAAATACTTCTATAATTCTTGTTAGATTATACACGGAATCGTTGGTTTATTTCGTATTCTCCGTCTATATGACATCCTAAGGGACGTAAGAGAAAACAGTTGTTAAGCCATCTGTATACTACGGCGGCACAGAAGTGACAAGAAAAATATTTTTTTTAATGTAGGACAAAAAATATATATTTTGTGTAGGGTGAAAAATATTTTTTTCTTTTACGTGCTAACGTAAAACTTATAACGTGAGCACGTAAACGTTTACGTGCTCACGTAAAGCAGTTTACGGAAGCCGTCTGGCGCCACACCAAAAAATATATTTATTGTGTTTCCTCACAATAACATTGTGAGGCCACACAATACTATTGTGAGGGAACACAATGTTATTGTGAGGGAACACAATGTTATTGTGAGGCCACACAATGTTATTGTGAGGGAACACAATGTTATTGTGAGGGAACACAATGTTATTGTGAGGCCACACAATCTTATTGTGAGGCCACACAATCTTATTGTGAGGCCACATAATCTTATTGTGAGGAAACACAATGTTATTGTGAGGAAACACAATGTTATTGTGAGGCCACACAATATAATTGTGAGGGAACACAATCTTATTGTGAGGCCACACAATCTTATGGTGAGGCCACATAATCTTATTGTCAGGGAACACAATCTTATTGTGAGGGAACACAATAATTATGGTGAGGCCACACTATGTTATTGTGAGGGAACACAATCTTATTGTGAGGGAACACAATCTTATTCTGATGCCACACAATATTATTGTGAGGCCACACAATGATTACTGTGAGGGAACACAATATTATTGTGAGGCCACACAATGATTACTGTGAGGGGACACAATATTATTGTTAGGGAACCTCACAATTATATTGTGTTCCCTCACAATAACTATTGTGTGGCCTCACAATAACATTGTGTTCCCTCACAATAAATATTGTGTGGCCTCACAATAACATTGTGTTCCCTCACAATAAATATTGTGTGGCCTCACAATAACATTGTGAGGGAACACAATAAATATATATTTTGATGTGGCGCCAGACGGCTTCCGTAGCAGTTTGTGTAAGACAAGAAATATTTTTTTTATGTATGGTGAAAAATATTTTTTTTTATGTAGGACGAAAAATGTTTTTTTTATGTAAGACAAAAAATATTTTTTTATGTAAGGTGAGTTTTTTTTTCTTTACGTGCTCACGTAAAACTTATAACGTGAGCACGTAAATGTTTACGTGCTCACGTAAAACAGTTTATGTAACACAAGAAATTTTTTTGATGTATGGTGAAAAATATTTCTTTTATGTAGGACGAAAAATGTTTTTTAATGTAAGACAAAAAACATTTTTTTTTCTTTTACGTGCTCACGTAATAAGTATTACGTGAGCACGTAGTAAGTTTTACATGAGCACGTAAAAGAAAAAGATATATTTCACCTTACATAAAAAAATATTTTTTGTCTTACATTAAAAAAAAAACATTTTTCGTCCTACATAAAAAAATATTTTTCATCATACATAAAAAATATTTCTTGTCTTACGCAAAACTGTTTTTACGTGCTCACGTAATAAAGTTTCACGTGAGCACGTAAAAGAAAAAAAAAAACCTAATAAGATATATTTCACCCTACATAAACGTCTTTTTTTTTCTAACGTTGTTTGTCCTACATAAAATCTTTTACATTATCCCGTGTACTGTGTACCGATACATGATCGACTTTACCTCTAACGTCTCAGCGTGGTACATATATCCACTGTAACTGTGTACCGCTACTAATATCGCTACTGTAACCTCAAACGTATCAGCGTGTACAATATCCCGTGTACTGGTGTACCGTTACTGTATCGACTTAAACCTCGCTCAAATCAGCGTGTACATTATCCCGTGTAACTGTGTACCGCTACTGGTATCGACTAACCTCTAACGTCTCAGCGTGTACATTATCCCATGTACTAGTGTACCGCTACTGTATCGACTTACCACTAACGTCCTCCAGCCGTGTACATTATCCCGTGTACTGTGTACCGCTACTATATCGACTTTTAACGTTCAGCGTGTAATTATCCCGTGTAACTATGTGTACCGTAACTGTATCCGACTTACCTCTAACGTAATCAGCGTGTACATTATCCCGTTAACTGTGTACTTAACTGTATCGACTACCTCTAACGCTCAGCGTGTACATTATCGACTGTGTACCGCTCTGCATGGACAACCACTAACGTATCAGCGTGTACATTATCCCCGTGGTACTGTGTACCGCCGTATTGTATCGACTTACCCTCAAACGTATCTCAGCGTGTACATTATCCTAAAGTATCTGTGTACCGCTACTAGTATCGGGACTTACCTCTAACGTAACAGCGTGTACATTCTCCTATGTACAGTGATAGCCGCTACTGTAATCGACTTACCTCTAACGTATCAGCGAGTACATTATCCTATGTACTGAGTACCGCTACTGTATCGACCTTACCTCTAACGTATCAGCGTGTACATTATCCCGTGTACAGTGTACACCTCTACTATATCGACTTACCTCTAACCGTCTCGGCGTGTACATTATCCCATGTACTGTGTACCGCTACTGTATCGACTTACCTCTAACGTATCAGCGTGTACATTATCCTATGTACTGTGTACCGCTAACTGTATCCGGACTTACCTCTAACGTAACATCGTGTTACATTATCCCGTGTACAGTGAACCACTAACTAATAATCGACTTACCTCTAACGTCTCAGCGTGTAACATATCCCATGTAAATGTGAACCGCAACTGTAATCGACTTGTTACCTCTAACGTCTCAGCGTGTACATAAATCACCATGTAACTGTGTACCGCTTACTGTATTCGACTTACCTCTAACGTATCAGCCGTGTAACATTATCCAATGTACTGTGTACCAATCTACTTGTATCGACTTACCTCTAACGTAACAGCGTGTACATTATCCCGTGTACCAGAGTGTACCTCTACTGTATCGACTTACCTCTAACGTCTCAGCAAGTACATTATCCCATGTACAGTGTACCGCTACTGTATCGACTTACCTCTAACGTATCAGCGTGTACATTATCCCTGTACTGTGTACCGCTACTGTATCGACTTACCTCTAACGTAATCAGCGTGTACATTATCCCGTGTACTGTGTACCGTTACTGTATCGACTTACCACTAGCGTATCAGCGTGTACATTATCCCGTGTACTGTGTACCGCTACTTTATCGACTTACCTCTAGCGTATCAGCGTGGTACATTAACCCTATGTACTGTGTACCGCTACTGTATCGACTTACCTCTAACGTATCAGCGTGTACATTATCCCCGTGTACTGTGTACCGCTACATTTATATCGACTTACCTCTAACGTATCAGCGTGTACATTATCCCGTGTACTGTGTACCGCTACTGTATCGACTTACCCCGCTCAACGTATCAGTCGTGTACCATTAATCCCATGTACTGGGTAAACCGCTACTAGTAATCGACTTACCTCTAGCGTCCTCAGTGCGTTACATTAATCACGTGTACTGTGTACCGCTACTGTATCGACTTACCTCTAACGTCTCAGCGTGTACATTATCCCGTGTTCACTGTGTACCCGCTACTAGTATCGACTTACCTCTAACGTCTCAGCGTGTACATTATCGCCATGTACTGTGTACCGCTACTGTATCGACTTACCTCTAACGTCTCAGCGTGTACATTATCCCGTGTGTACTGTGTACCGCTACTGTATCGACTTACCTCTAACGTCTCAGCGTGTACATTATCCCGTGTACTGTGTACCGCTACTGTATCGACTTACCTCTAAAACGTGTACATTATCCCGTGTACTGTGTACCGCTACTGTATCGATCGTGTACATTACCCGTGTACTGTACCGCTACTGTACGACTTACCTCTAACGTCTCAGCGTGTACATTATCCCGTGTACTGTGTACCGCTACTGTATCGACTACCTCTAACGTCTCAGCGTGTACATTATCCCGTGTACTGTGTACCGCTACTGTATCGACTTACCTCTAACGTCTCAGCGTGTACATTATCCCGTGTACTGTGTACCGCTACTGTATCGACTTACCTCTAACGTCTCAGCGTGTACATTATCCCATGTACTGTGTACCGCTACTATATCGACTTACCTCTAACGTCTCAGCGTGTACATTATCCCATGTACTGTGTACCGCTACTGTATCGACTTACCTCTAACGTCTCAGCGTGTACATTATCCTATGTACTGTGTACCGCTACTGTATCGACTTACCTCTAACGTTCTCAGCGTGTACATTATCCCGTGTACTGTGTACCGCTACTGTATCGACTTACCTCTAACGTCTCAGCGTGTACATTATCCTATGTACTGTGTACCGCTACTGTATCGACTTACCTCTAACGTCTCAGCGTGTACATTATCCTATGTACTGTGTACCGTTACTGTATCGACTTACCTCTAACGTCTCAGCGTGTACATTATCCCGTGTACTGTGTACCGCTACTGTATCGACTTACCTCTAACGTCTCAGCGTGTACATTATCCTATGTACTGTGTACCGCTACTGTATCGACTTACCTCTAACGTCTCAGCGTGTACATTATCCCGTGTACTGTGTACCGCTACTGTATCGACTTACCTCTAACGTCTCAGCGTTTACATTATCCCGTGTACTGTGTACCGCTACTGTATCGACTTACCTCTAACGTATCAGCGTGTACATTATCCCGTGTACTGTGTACCGCTACTGTATCGACTTACCTCTAACGTCTCAGCGTGTACATTATCCCGTGTACTGTGTACCGCTACTGTATCGACTTACCTCTAACGTCTCAGCGTGTACATTATCCTATGTACTGTGTACCGCTACTGTATCGACTTACCTCTAACGTTTCAGCGTGTACATTATCCCGTGTACTGTGTACCGCTACTGTATCGACTTACCTCTAACGTCTCAGCGTGTACATTATCCCGTGTACTGTGTACCGCTACTGTATCGACTTACCTCTGAACACGTCTCAGCGTGTACATTATCCCGTGTACTGTGTACCGTACTGTATCGACTTACCGCTGTCTCAGCGTGTACATTATCCCGTGTACTGTGTACCGCTACTGTATCGACTTACCTCTAACGTCTCAGCGTGTACATTATCCCGTGTACTGTGTACCGCTACTGTATCGACTTAACCTCTAACGTCTCAGCGTGTACATTATCCATGTACTGTGACCGCTACTGTATCGACTTACCTCTAACGTCTCAGCGTGTACATTATCCCGTGTACTGTGTACCGCTACTATCGACTTACCTCTAACGTCTCAGCGTGTACATTATCCCGTGTACTGTGTACCGCTACTGTATCGACTTACCTCTAACGTATCAGCGTGTACATTATCCCGTGTACTGTGTACCGTTACTGTATCGACTTACCTCTAACGTCTCAGCGTGTACATTATCCCGTGTACTGTGTACCGCTACTGTATCGACTTACCTCTAACGTTTCAGCGTGTACATTATCACGTGTACTGTGTACCGCTACTATATCGACTTACCTCTGACGTCTCAGCGTGTACATTATCCCATGTACTGTGTACCGCTACTGTATCGACTTACCTCTAACGTCTCAGCGTGTACATTATCCCATGTACTGTGTACCGCTACTGTATCGACTTACCTCTAACGTCTCAGCGTGTACATTATCCCATGTACTGTGTACCGCTACTGTATCGACTTACCTCTAGCGTCTCAGTGCGTACATTATCACGTGTACTGTGTACCGCTACTGATATCGACTTATCTCTAACGTCTCAGCGTGTACATTATCCCGTGTACTGTGTACCTCTACTGTATCGACTTACCTCTAACGTCTCAGCGTGTACATTATCCCGTGTACTGTGTACCGCTACTGTATCGACTAACCTCTAACGTCTCAGCGTGTACATTATCCCATGTACTGTGTACCGCTACTGTATCGACTTACCTCTAACGTCTCAGCGTGTACATTATCCCATGTACTGTGTACCGCTACTGTATCGACTTACCTCTAACCTTTCAGCGTGTACATTATCCCGTGTACAGTGTACCTCTACTGTATCGACTTACCTCTAACGTTTCAGCGTGTACATTATCCCATGTACTGTGTACCGCTACTGTATCGACTTACCTCTAACGTCTCAGCGTGTACATTATCCCGTGTACTGTGTACCGCTACTGTATCGACTTACCTCTAACGTCTCAGCGTGTACATTATCCCGTGTACTGTGTACCGCTACTGTATCGACTTACCTCTAACGTCTCAGCGTGTACATTATCCCATGTACTGTGTACCGCTACTGTATCGACTTACCTCTAACGTCTCAGCGTGTACATTATCCCATGTACTGTGTACCGCTACTGTATCGACTTACCTCTAACGTCTCAGCGTGTACATTATCCTATGTACTGTGTACCGCTACTGTATCGACTTACCTCTAACGTCTCAGTGCGTACATTATCCCGTGTACTGTGTACCGCTACTGTATCGACTTACCTCTAACGTCTCAGCGTGTACATTATCCTATGTACTGTGTACCGCTACTGTATCGACTTACCTCTAACGTCTCAGCGTGTACATTATCCCATGTACTGTGTACCGTTACTGTATCGACTTACCTCTAACGTCTCAGCGTGTACATTATCCCATGTACTGTGTACCGCTACTGTATCGACTTACCTCTAACGTATCAGCGTGTACATTATCCTATGTACTGTGTACCGCTACTGTATCGACTTACCTCTAACGTCTCAGCGTGTACATTATCCCGTGTACTGTGTACCGCTACTGTATCGACTTACCTCTAACGTCTCAGCGTGTACATTATCCCATGTACTGTGTACCGCTACTGTATCGACTTACCTCTAACGTCTCAGCGTGTACATTATCCCGTGTACTGTGTACCGCTACTGTATCGACTTACCTCTAACGTCTCAGCGTGTACATTATCCCGTGTACTGTGTACCGCTACTGTATCGACTTACCTCTAATGTCTCAGCGTGAACATTATCACGTGTACTGTGTACCGGTACTGTATCGACTTACCTCTACGTCTCAGCGTGTACATTATCCCATGTACTGTGTACCGCTACTGTATCGACTTACCTCTAACGTCTCAGCGTGTACATTATCCCGTGTACTGTGTACCGCTACTGTATCGACTTACCTCTAACGTCTCAGCGTGTACATTATCCCGTGTACTGTGTACCGCTACTGTATCGACTTACCTCTAACGTCTCAGCGTGTACATTATCCCGTGTACTGTGTACCGCTACTGTATCGACTTACCTCTAACGTCTCAGCGTGTACATTATCCCGTGACTGTGCCTACTATCCTTACCTCTAACGTTCAGCGTGTACATTATCCGTGTACTGTGTACCGCTACTGTATCGACTTACCTCTAACGTCTCAGCGTGTACATTATCCTATGTACTGTGTACCGCTACTGTATCGACTTACCTCTACGTCTCAGCGTGTACATTATCCCGTGTACTGTGTACCGCTACTGTATCGACTTACCTCTAACGACGTCTCAGCGTGTACATTATCCCATGTACTGTGTACCGCTACTGTATCGACTTACCTCTAACGTATCAGCGTGTACATTATCCCGTGTACAGTGTACCTCTACTGTATCGACTTACCTCTAACGTATCAGCGTGTACATTATCCCGTGTTACAGTGAACCTCTACTGTATCGACTTACCTCTGACGTCACGTGTACATTATCCCATGTACTGTGTACCGCTACTGTATCGACTTACCTCTAACGTCTCAGCGTGTACATTATCCTATGTACTGTGTACCGCTACTGTATCGACTTACCTCTAACGTCTCAGCGTGTACATTATCCCGTGTACTGTGTACCGCTACTGTATCGACTTACCTCTAACGTCTCAGCGTGTACATTATCCCGTGTACTGTGTACCGCTACTGTATCGACTTACCTCTAACGTCTCAGCGTGTACATTATCCCGTGTACTGTGTACCGCTACTGTATCGACTTACCTCTAACGTCTCAGCGTGTACATTATCCCGTGTACTGTGTACCGCTACTGTATCGACTTACCGCACACGTCTCAGCGTGTACATTATCCCGTGTACTGTGTACAGCTACTTTATCGACTTACCTCTAACGTCTCAGCGTGTACATTATTCCATGTACTGTGTACCGTTACTGTATCGGTTCGTAGTTGCAGTCTTGCTGAGCGATACCCGGTATTAACCATGTTATCTGTAGCTCCGTTAACTTTAATCACTGTTGCTGTGTCCCAGGTAGAATGGTATACCGTAACTACACAAGTTTCTGCTTGAAGTGCGGCTTTGCTTACCCCTCCGGGAGAACACTGATCTGATTCAGATTGAGGCGTAACAACTCGTATGTCCATTTTACAATTATTCCGTTCATATCCGTCACTACAGATCAACATATAAACATACTGGTTCACTCACCACGCAAAAACAATGTTCTCTGGTTAACATAGAGATAGGCTATTATGAAATGTAAGAATAAAGAAGATCGTTTACTGTTAAGCAAATGAAATATACATACGTTGCGAATGGGTATTTAAATCGATGTCAAAGTTTAAAACAATATGGCGTATATTGTTCCCTTAAAATATAGCAGAATTTGAATTTTATATAATGTTTCTGACATTTGAGGACATGAAAATTTAATATTACAAATGCAGAATATTAATTTGGGCTTATGACCAGATATCATGGCCAGCTCAATATTATAACACTGAGTCCATGGTAACATAAAAAGCTAAGACCAAACAGTGAAAAAGTTAAGTTCCTTAAAAGTGATGTTTTCACTGAAATGCATGGGTTTACGACTTGTAGTTAAAGTAAGTTGAAATATTGGTCGGTCATGGTGACAAAGGTATCTTTCTAATTATCTGCGGAAAAGGCCAATTCTTCGAACAATTTATACAATAAACAATTACAGATTTCTTAAACAATTCTGACCTATGCCTTGCCATGGTTGTTGCTTTTTATACTATCTCCCTTTAGTCATATCAAAGGCTTAACAAGGTACATGCTATTTTCAAAGCTACGCAACATATGAGCATTGCTATTTCAAAAACAAACATTGATTCGGTTTTAAAGGCCCACTACCTTTTCAAAACAAAAGTTTAATTCTAAAACCAATAATAACGATAAAAATATATATCGATAGCCTAAGATGCGGTTACAACACCAAAAAATGCAATAATTTCGCTGACGACAGTCTGGTGCAGCGATAATTAAATTAACATTATTTTGATGATGTTGTTCAGAAGGTGATAACAAGTGTAGTATTAACGGTAAGCTAATAACGTTTACGATTCTACACAATTATTAATCTCGTTATACATTCCCATTTTATAGCTTAATAAACGTTTCGGGAAGGTAGTGTGCCTTTAGATACCAGATGCACAAATCAAAAATATGCAATTCGCAAAAGTAACTGTTATGCGGCTAGGCATATGTACAGTGTACCTCACAGCAAGTGCCTTATTTTCTTGAGGTTTATTTAAATGATTGTGCAATTTGTCAAAAGCCTTTTGATCAGTAAATGCCTATCTAAATTAAGCAATAACGATCTAAATCTGATATATAATTAGCGAGGATTGAATATTTGAAGAATGTGTATCACACAAGTGTCGGAATCAACCCTATTAACATACTTGTCCATTTGATCAGCGGATTTGTAGAGACATCCAAGAGGAACTGTCAGTTGTACGCTCAGATCTAACTCGCCTTTCTCCTGGAGACTGACTCCCGATAGCTCAACCTTTTCACATGAAACAGAATTGAAGCCTTATACGACGCATGTTAATGCCCAAATTTCACTAGATCAGCCTTCTGCCTCAGGTGGCCGAAGGAAGTGTTTATTGCGTTTAACTTTATTATTATATTTATATGCTTTGCCTTTGTATTTGTGTTTGTTTTATGCGATTCTTGATAAAGGGAAAGGCTGATTTGCAAATTCGGCGAAAGTTTTTGTCAACACGATTAGAACTACTTCCTTGTCCGCTGATAAATGCCGTTGTCCTCTTTAGAAAATTAAGATAATTTTACAAAAATGTATATTTTGGAAATAGATATGTTCCATAGTATCAAAGTCCTGTAAATGGTTATAATTATACCTCATGTATGCGATTAGCTGAAACACATCAACTCGTAAGGAAGGATTAATGTATCTTTCTGGTGGTTCTATCGAAGGATAAAGATGAGTAGGCTATCGATATTTGTAGTGGACCGCGAAGCTCATGGTATTATGATGAAGAAACGATCAGATTTTTAGAAATTTCCTAATCATGTATTTATGCCAAAGCAATTACATGTGTGTCTTATTTAATTTTAATTGTCTATAATTACATTCACTTGCCACTTCTATCATATAAACTAACCGAGTCCAAGTGAATTTATGAGGGTTTACTGACAACCCAAACGTGACCATTATGACGTCACTAATATTGACGTTGTAACTTCAACTGACCACCGTAAAATTGGCTGTGCCATCTTGTGGAATATAATGCCGTTCATGAACGGTTTTCCTGGTCGACCATAAACATTTTAATGCAGAGACCATTTAAAATTACTTAAATATGTAAATAATTCATCTTCCTGTGGAATAATGGTCAATAAATATGCTTTGCAGACGATCATCTCACAATGTGCAATAAAATTGTCTGCAAAGCTCTGCCATCTATATAAACTATATATTCCATAGTAAGACATTTTAATGCTTGAAGGCCCACTACCTTTCCGGAGCAAAATATAAGAGTTTCTACAAATTAAAAGCCGTTTCAGAAAGGTAGTGGTAGTAAATAACTACTCCTAGTTGGGATTTATATGTTAGCCATTGTGAACTATCTATAAGCATGTGGGGAGGAGGAAGTGAGTTATATTATATACAGAACAGATATGTGTGTATTCTCCCTATGTAACCCGAGGTTTAGTTCCTATCGTGGTATTGTATATCAGATATTAGATATCATAACTCAATTGTGATGTTTAACGTCCCTGTGTATGGCTATAAAATCCTGTATTGAAACTATGTATGTCAGTCGATATGTCAGTCGACTCCTAGGAGCCCAATAAAGGTACTGTTTACCAGTCTGCGTTTGAGTTCCACTTATCTACATTTCTACATATCTACACTAGACACACACAGATAGTATACTACAGAAAAGAAATTCAACATTACATTATGGCCGGGAAATAAAAATCGTTTTTCATTTTGGGGGAAATAAAACCGCATTCCCTTGAGGCGCATAACCGCCCATCTCTCACAGGGAGTTATCCCTCTACTCGAGCGTAAAAAAATGTCGGATGAAGCGTAACACTGCAAGTTTTACTCATTATGAGTAATATCTACCAAAGAAAGAGGCTCATGCGCCTTAACGATTATCTGACTGTTGTTACAAAACATGTACAACACCTCAAAGAATATAGTAGTGGCAATCAATTAAAGCAATACAAAAATATTTTGATAGAAGTTCTGATATATTTGATGAAATAGACCATGAATGAAAGCCCCTTGATCCCCACCATGCTACAAGTCCAATATCCAGTCTCTAGGCTTCTTAGTTATTCACAAGAAGTCGTTTAAAGATTTTAGCCCATTTTGACCCCTGTGACCTTCAATGAATTTCAAGGTCATTCATTTAAACAAACTTTGTAGCCCTTCATCCCAGTATGTCAAAGGCTCAATATCAGGTATCTAGGCATTATAGTTATGCACAAGAAGCCGTTAAAAGATTTTAGCCTATTAGACCTCTGTGACCACGAATGAAGGTCAAGGTTATTCATTTGAATAAACTTGGTAGTCCTTTGTCCCAGCAAGTTGCACGCCCAATATGAATACCCTTAGCCTTTCGGTTCTCGAGAAGAAGTCGCTAAAAATCTTTAGCCTTTTTGACTTGTGTGATCTTGAATAAAGGTCAATGTCATTCATTTCAACAAATTTGATAGCCCTTCATCCCAGCATTCTACATGCCAAATTTCAGAACCCTAGGTCTTTCAGTTAATGAGAAGAAGTCGTTTGAATAAAAAGTTTACGCACGGCAGACTGCGCATGGCGGACGGCACATGACGACGGACGACGCATGGTGACAATAGGTCATCCTGACGCTTTGGTTGAGAGGACCGAAAAACAAATCGAACATTACGTCTTTTTGTAATAATAATCAGTTTATGTCTGCGGTAACAGTAATATGAAGGAAAATATTACATCTCCATATTATTCTGTCTGCAAGGTAGCACAAATATATATAATATTTGTAGTCACTCAAATTAACAGGTTATGTTTTCTACGGGTAACCGGTATATCATCATCATCATGCTAAAGGTAATAGGTTCAGTATTACGATTGAAAAAATATACGCTAACCTTGAGCCCGGCGTAGAAAGGAGCACTCAGTTCTAAGTTACCGGAACCGGCTTTTATGGCACACGCTACCTGTCAAAGCCAAAATGCACATTTATTAATATGTATATAAGTAATATAAAGTTTAAAAAAATATTATTGTGATAATCCACTGCTAGGTATTGTTAAAACATGTTTTGAATTGACAATTAAGCGAATGGTACCTGCATTGGAAGTGAGTATGATGTGGTCCATTCGTTTTCTCTCAGTGTTCCGTCAGATTGTAGGGCGGTGTAAGTAAGGGCAGTGCGTCGTTTTACCTCCCTACCGTTAATGTACCATATAACATCGTAAAACAGCGCTGTTCGGTCTACCCCGGTATTAGCCTCCAGGGTACACGTGAACAGTATGTCTCTACTAGGATAATACGTTGGATGATTGGGGACTGTTCTCGAACCTTGTGTTAGAGATGGTGTCACCGAGGGCAGAACAATGATGCTGGTATCAGGTTCTGAAAACAAAGACGTTAACAGTAACGTTTGTATAAAAACAATTTTTCCAAAATATGTTTTAATGTCATTCATTGTTATTCACGTACAAAACTAACAACAATACAAAGTAATAGACCTTATCTCTTCTATAAATCTATAGACCATTTCAAATGTGACAATCCTCTCCTATTAATATCAACTACTCAAACAGCAGTACAAATTATAGTACCTAAATTATCATATAATATCAAATGTTGTAATTTTACCACCAAAAATCATCAACAATCTGATTGAGACAAACTAAATTTATAAATGGTTTATTGTTTTAATCATTATAAAATAGGGTTCTTCTTTGTCAAAGTAAGCTTCAAATTAACTCTCTCTCTCTCTCTCTCTCTCTCTCTCTCTCTCTCTCTCTCTCTCTCTCTCTCTCTCTCTCTCTCTCTCTCTCTCTCTCTCTCTCTCTCTCTCTCTCGATAATTGTATAATTTTATTCATTGTTGCCTATGAATTCCAGTTCTAGTTACTCTACACAATTGAGAATACATTGTTAGTGTCTTACAATACAAGGTTTACTTTGGTGCGAGACTTATGAAAGCCGAGATGACGAGTCGAGCACCAAAATAACACTTTTATTGTAAGATACTAACCGTGTATTATGTTTACCCTGCAACCATTATGACATTCGAAAAGAAAGCAAATTGCCATTTATTTACTTGGTGTCGCCATACGAGATGTTCGATATAGTAACAATGACGTCATTTCGGTGGATGTGACGTCACCTTTTAGCGGAAGTCAACGACGTTTCATCCACTGGAAGGTTAAAGTACTGGGTCAAGTTATAAAAAGTTCAAATTTGGAACAAATTCACGTGATTGTAATGACGGATAAAGCATTTCGTATTGACGGATAAAGCACAAGTTTATCCGTCAGTAGTTATCCTTGAGTTTGTGGGGCAGTTGCAGGATAAATACATTTATGCACACTCCACATACAGAAAACAAGAGTTAAATGAATTGAAAATGGCCACCATAAGGTGACATATTTATTATAAAAATTATATAAAACTCATATCAAAGTAATAAAACAAATATTATGCAAACAAATTGACACATAATTCAGTTTTATAGAATTATGTTAAAAGATTATGAAACATAACATAATCTAGAACATCTCAATATTGATATTAAGGTGGGGGTTCGATAGAACACGGCCACAAAGTTAAAAATAATCTCAAAGAGGAAATATGAAAAATCTCAATAGGAACTTAAAATAATAGAAATTGGGCGGGTATACAAAGGGTGGGTTTTTTGACAATTTGTTGAGTTATTATCAATAAAATGTTGCACAAAATGTATGCCAATATGGCGCCCGTGAAAATTTTTCTTAGATGAAGGGCTGATGGCTTAGCCAATCAGATTCTTTTACAAAAGGTGACGTCATACGGTACCCCAAATAAGGGACAGTCAAGCAAAGGGGAACAACTCTTACTTAAATTGTACACAATTACTTCTATATGTGTCAGTACATAAAATTAGCTATACGTATAGCTTGCATTTATGCACACTCCACATACAGAAAACAAGAGTTAAATGAATTGAAAATGGCCACCATAAGGTGACATATTTATTATAAAAATTATATAAAACTCATATCAAAGTAATAAAACAAATATTATGCAAACAAATTGACACATAATTCAGTTTTATAGAATTATGTTAAAAGATTATGAAACATAACATAATCTAGAACATCTCAATATTGATATTAAGGTGGGGGTTCGATAGAACACGGCCACAAAGTTAAAAATATCTCAAAGAGGATTTTTAACTTCCCCACTCTATATCACTGTTGTATATTACATACACTTCATATATCAGACTTGTGTTAGGCCGGGATCTAGGGGGGGTCTACGTGCACCCCCCCCCCCCCCCCCCACAACTTAACGAACCAATGTTTTTCTGAAGCCTTATGACCCACTGATAACGAAATCGAGAGGTAACATTGTATAAACTGGGATGAACTTCCGGTTATGACGTCATCAAGATGGCCGCCATATCGAATTTCACTAAAGATTGAAAAATAGTCATAACATTGACATTTTTCAACCGAAGAAGACAAATGAGGCATCAAAATGACCACAATAGAACAACAATTACATATCAGGACCATATAATCCAATATATGTAGTTATTTCTACGCAGGAAATGAAAAAATCGGATTTTAAGCTCAAATATGGTAATTTTTTAGCAAATTTTTCATATTTGGCTTGACGCAGCAAAAATGTTTGCCAACAGCAAACTATTATTTCTAATCAGTTATTTGACCTCTTATCAATCAGTTAAAACAACACCAACAAAAAAAACAATGTTAACATTGTATAAGCTCCAGTTATGACGTCATCAAGATGGCCGCCATCTCGAATTTCACTAAAGATTGAAAAATAGTCATAACATTAACATGTTTCAACCGAAGTAGACAAATGAGGTATCAAAATGATCATAATAGAACATCAAATTCATATCGGGACCACATAATTCAATATATGTAGTGATTTCTAGGTAGGAAATGAAAAAATCGGATTTTAAGTTCAAAAATGATAATTTTTAGCAAATTTTTCATATTTGGCTTGACGCAGCAAAAATGTTTACCAACAGCAAACTTTTATTCGTAAATAGTTATTTGACCTCTAATCACTCAGTAAAACAATAAAATATATAGAGATACAAAACAGAATTATTGTTATACCATCATTAAGTTTACAAAACATCACTGGGTGCGTATACTATTATTCTAATGCTATTATTCTAACTCCAAACCGCTGACACTAGTTTCCTGGCGTGTTATAAGTTCCTTAAATAAGTTTGACTATTGGCGATTTATAAGTAGGAAACATGAATGTAAAGTTGACAGAATATCTAGCCTCGGGTAGGACAAATCACAGTTTCGTTTATTTCCTATGCATATTATTAGCAAAATGTCAGATAGGTACCACAATGTCACATATTTCTTTCGCTGGTTCTCAATTATAACCATTATCATTGTGCGTGCTTTCCCACCTCACTGCACTATCCTCTGACGTGACTCGCCATGTCTGGTAGCTGGTACATGCAGTCCAAATCAGAGTAATCGAGATATCAGTATCCAATTCGTCGAAAGCCAGAGCGTCGTCTTCGATGTCGATGAGATGATGTGACACTACATTACCAGTGGTGTTCTAGCCTGACATCATTTATGGCCCATCCATGGCCAGGGTTTATATCAGGAACAACAGGTTCAGGGATGTGGGATCTCCTTCAGATTCTAACATAGCGTATATGCTGTTTCAGACTTCTCAGGATATTACACCAGATCCAGATTCTTCGAATGGTTGAATGATTCAAGCACCATTCACCAACCTTGTGAACACTCGTGCGACTATAGGTGGCACAGGTGATATCCTTGAGGTCTTTAATGAGGTCATAAATGTTAAATGTTTTTCATTGGTCAGACTTTCCCATGTCCCTTGAAGGTACTGGTTGTGTCGCATCTGGTGTATGCGTGGATACACCATTGAAGACTCTCCAGAAAAAGTTTTCTACAGTGCTCTCCAGACTTAGCAAAGAGAGGAACTTCACTGTAGACCTCATTTATGACCTCAAATAATTCACCTGTGTCATCTATGGTCACTGAGGGTTCACAAGAATGAGGAATTGTGCTTCATACGAATTAAGGAGCTGAAACTCAACCCTTCGCAGAATGTGGCTCTGGTGTCTTTTCCATCCTACCGGAGAGGTCTGGAACATCATATACGATATGTGAATCATTAGGTTGAAAACAAGATGAGCTCCCACATCTGCGAACCCGATGTTCTTGATGTTACCTCTGGCCATGGTCGGTTGACAAATTAGAACCACGATGGTAAACCGGTAATGTAATATCACATCAGCTCATCAGCTCATCGACACTCTGGCGAGAAAGCACGCACAAAGATAATGCTTATCATTAAGAACTATTGAAAGAAATATGTGATACTGCAGTAACCATCTGACATTTCCTTACGTTATACACAGAAAAATAAAGTTAACAGTGGATGCGCTATTTCTAAAAGAAACAAATTTCGGAAAGTGTCGTGGTATTAACGGAAACAAATGCTTTCTTCAGTTTTAATTTGATACCCTATTAGTTGGCGTTGTGCAGTAAAAATTCATCTTGAGACGCTACTAGTCTACAAACTTTCGAACATGAAAATGGATTTTGTTAGGAAATAAGTCCCACTTAGATATTAAGCCAACTTAAAATTCAAATGTGTTAAGATATGAATCGTCAATTGCCAATGTTATCTTCGGGAAGTTCTAAGACATCCGGAAACTGTAGTGTCAGCGGTTTGGAAAAAACAGCAATCATATACCCTGTATACGCACCCGGTGATGTTTTGTAAACCAAATGATGGTATAACAATAATTCTCTTTTGAATTTCTATACATTTTTGTTGTTGTTGTTTTTGCTAATTGATAAGAGGTCAAAATAACTGATTTCGAATAATACTTTCTTGTTGGGAAACAATTATAGCTGCGTAAAGCCAAATATGAAAAAATTGCTATAAAATTATCATTTTTGAGCTTAAAATCCTATTTTTTTCATTTCCTGCGTAGAAATCACTACATATATTGGATTATATGGTTCCGATATGAATTTTGTGTTATATTATGATCATTTTGATACCTCATTTGTCAACTTCGGTTGAAAAATGTTAATTTTTGACTATTTTTCAATTGTTAGTGAAATTCGAGATGGCGGCCATCTTGATGACGTCATAACCGGAAGTTCATCCCAGTTTATACAATGTTACCTCTCGATTTCGTTATCAGTGGGTCATAAGGCTTCAGAAAAACATTGGTTCGTTAAGTTGTGGGGGGGGGGGGGGGGGGGTGCCCCCCCCCCCCCCCCCCTAGATCCCGGCCGTGTGAATACATATATTTCAGGAGCCTTATGATACATCATTTCCCGGAAATGCTTATTCGATATTGTTTATGATAATACAATTCGGTTGTGGTAGTCGTAACAGGTGACTTACCTAAACATTACACCTGATTACAGTAATCAGTTGTAACAGGTGACTTTCCTAAACAGTACTTCTGATTACAGTAATCAGTTGTAACCGGTGACTTACCTAAACAGTACTCCTGATTACAGTAATCAGTTGTAACCGGTGACTTACCTAAACAGTACCCCAGATCGCAGTAATCATCATTAAGTTTCCTCAGTTCGTATACATAAAACGAGCCACAGTTTTTCACTTCCACACTGCCAGTAGCCGCACAGGTCTCGAAATTTGTCCTAAGGCAGATCGTCGCTATCTGTGACTCGCCTAATACTGGTAGGGCTACAACACATCATGACATGACGTTGTACGTTTTGTCTATATTAAAGTATTTAAATGAAACTACTCAATATCTCTGAAATACTGCATACATGCTTATTTCTATTCTATGATTTTGATAAAACATTAAATTCATTGATTCGCATATAGTAAAGGCATGTAAAGTAAGGCATTTGCAGACCATTCCCTGACATAATTTTCAATAGTTTATGTCCTCCCCTACTTATGATAACCAATAAAATCTAATTTAACCCGCAATATTTCAGGGTTCACTGCCAGTTATTTCCATGCTGAACGTAAGATTGCTGCTGTAACATCACTTTGGAATCATAATTACTTGATTCGTTTCCTACTATGTTTTAAACTTACTAAAAGTAGCTAGATTACTATTTAAATTTCAACTTCGAATGTATATGTTGATATCTGAACACTTATATGTATGTCTGTATAATGATAAAAACCCCTTAGTATCTTTGTCTAGGACAAAACAACTAGACAAAATGTAATACTAGTATATTATAAATGATATTTCTCCATATTAACTTATTTTGAATGTTTTGATGTTTTAAGCAAAGACCTTTGTATCTTTGTATGTGCTTTATAACATATGGAGTAATCCAGAAATTAGGTCAAATGTTAATCTGCATGTTATAATTTCTGATTTTAGTATATGATGTTGTTTCTAATGACTCATATACCAATCAAGTGTTCTCCTTCGTTAGACCTACTTACCATTTAGATGTTCCAATACCTTATAGCATTGTAATTAGAGCCCGGATTGACAAAATACAGCAGTTCCTGGAGGAAAACTAATATTGAAAAAATACATATCTTCTAGAGAAAGCCTCTTACTTTCTGGTACGATCCACACCGGATACATGGTTCCACATCGATTGATATCCGGTGGTGGTGTGGTGGCCACGGAACCAAACCGGATCCGGTACCACTGTTTTACTATGTCAGTGTCACATCGTGAGGATGCCAGATCGGTGACGTGGATTGAGAATCTGGTCGGGTCGTCCATTATCACATGCTGTCCTTCCTGGCATGGGTCGAAATCTAAAGAAAGCAGTTTAATTCACCTTGTTAAACAATACCTATAAATGCCTGTAGTATATATAGGTATTAGTACAAATAAAGACTAATTTTACATTATTTAATAGATTTGTATCGATTTCAGATGTACTTTCTATACCACTTTTGGTGTTACATATTTATATTTCCAATTTGTAATTGTTCAGAAACTATTACTAGCTTTACTTAAAGGTCAGCTACCTTTCTGAAACAAAAATCAAAAGTTTCTTAAAAACGATTATAGCATACGCAAGTTTTTATTGATGATCTTAGATGGGATAACAACTCCAAACAAATGCAAGATTACCAGCGTAATCTATGTTATAGGTAACAGTGAAGATTCAATTTGTTGTTTATCATTTTGCGCAGTATTACCAACTACCGCTCGATAATTAGGACGACGGCGGAAAACATCGTAAAGTTGATATCTAATGTATTTTAATCAAATTGTCTAGAAGTCGATGACCAAAGTAGTATAAACGATAGGCTAATATTTTTGTGAATCTTAAACCTGGTCTTGTTTTACATTCCAATTTTAAAAACTAAAAGCAGGGGTATCACTTTGGGCAGTTTTTTGAAAAGTTCAAAAGGAAAGTCACAGTGATCTAGTTAGCATTTATTCTATCCTTCTTTTCGGAAAAGTATTGAGACTTTAATAATATATAAAAATATTAATTTCTGGTATCTGGTATAGGACCATATATGGATGAGCTTCTCATAATGCCTTAATTCTCCACGAAGAAGTTTTCAGTTGGGACACGTTTTCTGATACACAATGTACATTGGTTCCTATTAAACAAACATATATACACAACACATATAACTCGTATGACAACTTCCAGACGTAATTCAGAGTGTCAGGAATGGCCCGAACTCAGGTCTAGTATCGTTATTGGGTCCACTAGACCGTACTAAAAGAAACAAACAATCTAAGACTTATGGTTAATGTTCATGTAACAATAATATATATATTCAATGTCTTTTTTATATGTTGTAAAATGATTATCTTGTTAATTAGCTTTCAATTTTATCAATAGCCACACATTTTTATACTGTAGTTAGAAACATTCGCCTGCTGGTTACCATATTGTCTTTTCACAAATACAACAACTGTTCTTTTGAAGGATACAAGCCAATTTGTTGACCAATAAAGTAATCGCTGCTAGTAATTGTAACTGTAAGTATTGCATAATTCTATAAGTTTGACTTGCCAAAATCAATAATTAATGAAGAATCTGATGCACTTTCTACCCGTAACAATAGATTTTAAAATTACATTTTAAGTTACCATAACTGGGCGAACATTCCGACATGCTATTTGTTTCTTCAGTTATCTATTTGAAATCGAAAGTTTTGACGAAAGAAGTTCTGAAAATCCTTCGTAAGAACGAATAAACATGTATGATGTTTAGATGAAAACAGTCATTGTACATCGTACAAAGTGAAATTAAAATATTTTAAATCACAACTTGGCTTCCTGGTTCGACAGTATTTACTCATTTTACTACATTGTATATGTAAATATCATAGTTTTTGGCAGTGCCGCCAAAGTTCTTTGACGTTGTAAAATTAAAATCTATGCATTGTAATTTTAAAACAAATTTGGTGATGAATATATGAAAAGCCCTTTTTTATTGTGAGTACTAAAATTAAAATATATATAACTTTAGATTTAAATTTGATTGGAGAACACGTTCCCTAAACACGATCTCTCGGACTTTAATTCAAGGTGGTGTGAGTAAAAGTTGCATGTAAACTTGAATACAAAAAGAACGGGAGGTTTTCTATCTTTCTTAATGCAATAAACATCACAAAAACCAACAGAAAGGTAAACTAAAAGTAGACGAAGATTTAATTCTGACAAAACCTGCATCAAATAGGCGCGTTTATTCAACGACGCAGAAGAAACATAAATGCTCTTGTTCAATTTTCGCAAAGCAAAATCTACAAATGCAAGATAATTAAGGCATGCCTATCACAATCAAAGTGATCAAAACAATTCGTTTTATAGTCTATATATGTACAATTACTGACTAATATCGCTGCTTATATGATAAATACTGTATAGTCGCGAGGGATTCATTGTCGCTTAATTCGCGTTCAGGATAATTTTGAATAATACACAATGTAGAAAGAATGGAAATTAAGATTATCTGTATATCTATTAAATGTTAGAATTAATATCGCAGAGAAGATCGCGAACTGTTCTCACCTCGACTTTAACAACTATATACTAGTGTACTACAAAACTAGGGATGGTGAGTCAAGTCAATGTTGTCTTATTTCATTAACTATTTTATCTATGTTGTTCATTATTGTGAAACATATTATTCCGGTTGGTAAGAAATTTCATATAAATTGTTTTAATACAACTAACGGAATATTACTCGTGACGTTTCGATTTGACACGAATGCGCTCCCTTTCGACAGTTTTTACTATCTCGTACACGCTTACCTACTGAGGTTTCATTTCGTACCGACATACCTCTTAAACATATTGTACTGTCATTTATGTCTGATGAAGATAATAATGTGGTTATCGAAACGTAATACGTATCGTTTGTTTTGTCAAATAACCATTTATATAATAGTTTGTTTATTGTTTGATATTTTCTATTCAGATGATGTTTTGTCATCAAAGATATTATTGATGCATATAATGAAAATTTCATGATGGAACGTTTGAGATAACTTAAACGTCAAGTAATGCTTCTGATTAATTGTGAATGTTGAAATACAGATACATATATGTTAGATGAAGCAAAGTCAATTGTCAACGTAAACCACTTCTTATTTTGAACGCTTACCTATGGCTGCGACAAACCCCAGTAACAACAGCCCATACTGAAACATCATGTGCATTAAAGTTGGTAGTGACATAAAGTCATATCACAAAGTCGAACGGCATCGAGTCCACATGAACTAGTCTGCCCTGCTGTGTTCGATTGCTTTACTGAAAGCGGTGTGAAATAATTTTACGGTTATTCCATGTGGCATTATATTAGTCCGTCACATTGGCTACACACACATTAAGAGGTGTACCTTTAGCGCTTGTTGTAGCATGCAATAACAACCAGGAAGCATAAGACGCTAAAATAGATACACGTCAGGTGTTAGGTAATGTTCTGATAGAATAGTCAGGCGGTTTATCAATAATGGTATACTATAATATGTAATCACATGAAAACTACTGAAATATTGTCTAGAGAATGATTTATGTTGGAGAAATCTGAACAGATAATAAATTATGAAGGTTATCACTACTTCTTTAAAATCGGAAATAAAATGGACATGATAAACACTTAAAGTGAAGTTATTAATATTGGTTAAACAGAAATGCTTAAGTAAATTGTGTGAATCACTATAACTAGTATTTGTATCGAATGAATGTGAGAACAAATATAATAAGGCAGTGATTAGACATGGCAACCCTGTACCTTATAAAGGAAGGATGTTAATCATTTTAATCGTCTCTTCGAAGAGAATAGCTAAAAAAGGCTTCAAAATCAACAACAAAAAGGAAAAAAAAGATCCGTTGAACTTAGTATGTCAAGTCAGTTCCAAAAACCGTTATAAGCATGTTTTATTCTAGTGTTTCTAAAACTGCTAACCAATTACACACAGAAAACGTTAATTAGAATGGACACGCCATGATACACATAGCATTAATATATTCAACAGAGTTGAAAAGAATATATTTTGTATAATGGTTTGTTAAAATCGTTTTTGGTGAAGCTTTGTACTATAATCTTTTCTTTGAATAATTAACCCAGTTTTTAATGGTAAATCAAATTTTGCATTGGTGTAAGATGTTTAAAGCCCTGTTCATTGTGCACAGAGTTACATAAAACATACTGGCAGTCCTGTATTACACGGATGATTTGACATTGACATCGACCTCAGACATTTAACTACGTGATTACATTGTGTATTACGTACCGGTGATCGCACATTACTCTTCAGGTGTACTGCATGTATAACTGTATACCCAGTAACAGGAAGTAGATATAAACTGTCTCCAAAGAAAAATAGTTGTTTTATCAGTGACTACTTTAGTTTGCTAGACGTCAAGAACAATGGTAAAAAATACGATAATTATAGCAAAAGTGGGAATAAAAATACAACGCCCTCTAAATGTACAGAAAGCTCATTTTTTATAATTACAAAATTTCATGACTGAAATATATATAAGTGTATATGATGCAATCAAGTCTCCTTGGTAACCTTTTAAGGTAAATAAAATATTTCTCTACCTTGAGAGAAGGACTGAACAATCTCTGCACAAGGAGGGGATTCACGACTAACTAACCCGAGGCTTGGTAGGACAGAGAAATTTCTACCCGAGGAGGAGATTCACCATTGACTAACCCGATGCTTGGTAGGGCAGATAAATCTCTACACAAAGACGAGATTCAGGACCATCTAATCCGAGGCTTGGTAGGGCAGAGAAATATCTACACAAGAAGAAGATTCACGACTATCTAACCCGAGGCTTGGGAGGACAGAGAAATCTCTACCCGAGGAGGAGATTCACGACTATATAGCCCGAGGCTTGGTAGGGCAGAGAAATCTCTACACAAGGAGGAGATTCACGACTATCTAACCCGAGGCTTGGTAGGACAGAGAAATATCTACACAAGGAGGAGGTCCACGACTATCTAACCCGAGGCTTGGTAGGACAGAGTAATCTCTACACAAGGATGAGGTTCACGACTATCTAAACCGAGGCTTGGTAGGACAGAGAAATCTCTACACAAGGAGGAGATTCACGACTATCTAAACCGAGGCTTGGTAGGACAGAGAAATCTCTTCACAAGGAGGAGGTTCACGACTATCTAACCCGAGGCTTGGTAGGGCAGAGAAATCTCTACACAAGGATTAGGTTCACGACTATCTAACCCGAGGCTTGGTAGGACAGAGAAATCTCTACACATGGAGGAGTTTCACGACTACCTAACCCGAGGCTTGGTAGAACAGAGAAATCTCTACACAAGGAGGAGATTCACGACTATCTAAACCGAGGCCTGCTAACATATATAAATATTCAAAGTCAAAGAAAGATTAACATATTTTATATCAAAATCACTTAAATAAGTCTTTTACTGAGTAAAAATCAACAAAACGTAAGAATGCAGATGGACTTCGCAACGATCATTAGCTAGACCAAAGTTTACAACGAGCGTGGAGCAAAGGCCCACGGTCAAAAGTGATACTGATTGTCCAATTAGATGTTTACATGGAAATGCAGATATCTCTGTCAGATGGGGTAGAAAAATGCAGTCCAGTGATATTGGCTGCATACATTGTGTGAAGTACCTTTATCAATATATATACACATACTGTGATACACAGAAAGTACAAATATAAAGTATCGCATATCAGGTTTCGAGTTATTTTCTGTAAGATATTAGAGCCTGGATCAGCTGGTATATCCGAGAGTTTAAAACATATAAGACGATGAGACATTAAATAAGGCGGATTTATACCATGATAGTTATGAGTATTCGTGCTACTTATATGTGACAAAGGTAAACTCTGTTGTGTAATGTTCTGAATATAAATTCAAACCGATGTATTGAGTTTTATGATCACATTTATGTTAATAAAGTGGGATATTCAGACATGATGATAATTCCCCTGTGTTCACCTTCTTGATCTTGACATTGCCAATTAATGTAGAAAGAACTGTTAAATAAACCATGGACGTTGTATTGTAAGACACTGGGCAGTTAGAATATCCATAATGATGAAATATTGTAAACATGTCTTTGTTCCTTTAATAAATTCCACGTAAGGCTCGTAATTAATATTGATCACTGACATTTAACTACGAGATTACGTTAGGTGGTATTGTTCCACTGAGCGCACACCAACCGCAAGGTGTACTATTATATTACATAAAACAGGAAGTAAATTGTTAGTAGCAGTATTGAGAGTTCCCTGACAAACATGGAGAGGAAACGTCGACACCTGGCCTTCGTTTGTATGATGACAATATTTCTGGATTGTCGTCTATCCGCAGCAGGTATACATGTGAATGAAGAGGATAAGACTTTACAGTCATCGGATACGATGATTGTGAAACAAGAGTGTTATAAGGGATACAAGCACTGTGTAGGGTAGATATAGCCAATGGTGTGTGTGTGCCATCGACCTAGGAAATACAGGGGATTTCCAAGTCGATAATGTCGTGAAGTAAGAAGCGTGCTATATCTGACAGTCTTTCCTGTATTAGTAAATAATGTATCTATCATCAATATTCATATGGGGATGGGTAAACATGTGTGGTATTATAAATATTTTAACTTCATACAGATATGAAAGAAATTTTGTTAGCAAATCGTGTGTACAAATGCAAGAGCTCAAATAATACAACTACACTAAAATGTGTCCCTTAATAAATTTTTAATATTATTTTTAGTTAATTGAATTTAAAGGGTTAGTTTGAATATATTGTATATGTGATTGAGCTATAACACAAAGATAAGATTGAGGTTCCTTATATCCACAGAACATAAGAAATATTCAAGTCTTTAAACAAACAAGATATGTTTGTTTTGCATTCTATTTTTTACGATATCAATTGAACTAATAAGATGCACTAATGTGATTTGTGGATCACAATAAAAGTTACAAAAATCTTAATAGTAGTATTAAACTTAGGCTTACTAGAATTATTGTGTTCCAGTACACGTGGACCCTTGTATGGAGTACGAGGAAATCCCGGCAGATATAAGACGATCTCCAAACCAAACAGAGAGGCGGTACGACGAGAGCATATGTGACGTCCTGGTCCGGGAGAAGTGGTACAGGTTTGTGGGGGAGGCCGGCGGTGACCTGACCAACACAAGTGTCGACGTGTACCAATGTAGTAATTCATACCCACTCTGGATGGTTGGTAAGTCTTAGTTATCTTTATAACGTCATAATGAAGAGCCCAAACGTCTGTCGGGTATCTGCTTGTCACCGAGTTTTGAGTTTCGGTTAAGGGATATAAGGATGAAAAAGTGCAGACTGGATAGGAGTCAAGTTTGTAAAAGTTTGTTCATATGTATCTTATTTATTGGCTGATCCAAACTCATGTCATTTTTTTCTAACGGGTCTTTTTCTTTTGCATTGTTCATGCAGATTTGAAATCTGTATAGAAACATGGGTATTCTCAAACTTCTTTTTGAGATAATTTAGCTTGAAATATACTATCCGTACAAATTTGCTGGTCGAAAATAGAAAAATTCATAAAAAAAATTTCTGTAATATTAGGGTGAATGTAGTCTCAATCATGTTGATTTTTTGTCCTTAATTTCTAACGATAGAACAGTATTTAAAACTATTGTATGGTAACATATTCTAATTAATTTTCGTTATTTCCGAGGACCGTTTCTATAAATAAGTATGATATTTTGCCATATTCTCGGACCTAAAGAATCAATGAGTAGGCAAAAAAAGAAATGAAAATCCACGTCAATTTCACAATATTTATATATGATATACCCAAGGTAATATATTTTTCAAATATCATATAAAAACCTGAGGCCCTTGATCAAATTTTCACAATTTTGCAAGCTTGTAGTTTGTAACTCACAACCCTACTCCCATTCCATCCAAGGCTAAGATGGGTCATATTTGAATATTTCAAAAAAAATCATGCCACAAAAAACATTCCACATCAGTTCATATGTTTTTGTGATATTGTATCTATTTCATATATGTTTGTTTTTAAGATTTTCTCCAAATTTTCGTAGGCATTTCTTTTACTAGCGCATCGAAAACCATTTTGGAATTCAAAAAAACCTCGGCAGCTTTCGGTTTAGCATTTAGCATCATATGAACTGGCATGGTTTTCGAAAGTCTGGACCTACCTTAATGTTCATGTTCTAGCATTTGATCATCATACAAATTGTAACTGTTTATTATTCAAATTATTTTGTTGATATACAAATAAAATAATTGTATCAATCTATATTGACATCATTCATCCCCATTGTATAAGATTGTACGACCTCCATGTGCATGTAAAACATGAACAGGGCTAAGACATATTAACAGTTCAATACATTTCAGTCAGACATTTTCTTTTCATTAAAGGTGACATCCCTGATGTCGATGAAGGAATTGTTTACAGGAACGTTTGCCTGACGTCTATTTTCGCCAAGTGTCACCGAACCTTCAGAATTCAGGTGAAGAACTGTTGTTCTTACCGAGTGTACCGCTTACAAAGTCCAGGGCTCTGTCCATCAGCCTACTGCCTGAGTAAGTAAAAAGCATTTCAACAAGAACTGATATTGAGCAACATCAAAATTATTTAAACCGTTGTCTTTGTCACACCATCTACTCATCAAAAGACTTTTGCCGTCAATATGGCGATAAACTCAGTAGTTGAGAATCGTAGCCCTTTTGATTATTCATTTCTGTCTAATGATATCGATTGAATATTGGGTGCTTTGTTACATTTACCACTTTTACATGAAATTTGACAAGACCACAATGGCCGAGTGATTACCATATATATGTCCCAACTGGTCCCCCACTTTTGAGTCGAAATCCCGAATCTAATGTTGGGCAATAATCAGAAACTGACTGGAGGTCCTTGGCTTTTCTTAGGGTACTCCGGTTTCTCACCACTTTCCGATAACACGTCCTACAATTACAATACGTTAATCAATCCAGCGAATCGCGTGCGAGTGCATCATATCTAAAATGTACTTTTATATAACTAATTATTCCTACTTATCTATAAATTCCGTACGACTTTCCATAGGTCCATCAAATGTCACCTCTGAGGACTGCATGGACCCAACTACCGCTCCAACTCCTACACCGACAGTGGAGACCTCTAGTGACTCAGCTGTCACTACCGTCACAGTACCTGGTAGGTCAATAGAGTCTTAGGAACTCTAAAAGCACGTGTTATTTTCATTGATGTATTTATTTCATTCTTGATTCATAAGGTTTAGAATCCGCCAAAACTTCAATCCCTTTCATCTAAGGACATTCCATTTTCTTTTTAACAATTCAGTCTTCTTTAAAAAGGCATATAGGACCTAAAATTATGTTTGAAGAATAGGCTAGGTGTGTGGCAAAGAGACTTCTCGTGTCCACCTTTGAACAGATTTTTGATCACTGCTAAAGGAATAGGCACCATTCGTTATTTTATACCCATATATCATAAATTGAATTATAAGGTTAACTTGAATATAGGATATATGTGTATGAACACGAAAGGTAAGGGAGTAGTTCCTTATATACACATTTCATCAGGAATATTCACGTTAATCCTTAAATGAGAAGATTCGTTTGTTTTATTGTAATTACGTTTGCGAAATCAATTGAACTTACACTACAGTGAGTTTTCATAGATTAAATAATATTTGTAAATAAAACATTTGCTGAAAACACACAGATAAAGTTTGTGTATACACAGATGCTAAATAGCCATGTTATTTGTTACGTGTAACATCACTTAATCTACAGAAATCTTAATAGTAACATAAAACAAAGGCTTACTAGATTTTTTGTGTTCAAGCACGAGTGGATCCGTGTGTGAATTACGAGGAAATCCCGGCAGATATAAGACGGTCACCAAACCAAACAGAGAGGCGGTACGACGAGAGTATGTGTGACGTCCTGGTCCGGGAAAAGTGGTACCGGTTTGTCGGGGAGGCCGGCGGTGACCTGACCAACACAAGTGTCGACGTGTACCAATGTAGTAATTTATACCCACTCTGGATGGTTGGTAAGTCTTAGTTATCTTTATAACGTCATAATGAAGAGCCCAAACGTATGTCGGGTCTCTGTTTGTCACTGAGTTTAAAGTTTCAGTTAAGAGATAGAATTTGAAGTAGAGCACACCGGACAGAGATCAAGTTTGTAGAAGTTTGTTCGTATTTATTTTATTTAATTAGCTGTTCTATAATAACAAAAACTTCTAGCATTTGTTCACCATAAAAAACGTAATTGTTTATCTTTGAAATTATTTTCTATATATACACATAGAAGAAAATTGCATCAATCTATATTCAAATAATTCATCACCATATGTTTATCATAAGATTACACAAACTCATGATTTGTGCGTGGAAAACATAAACAGGGCTAAGACATATTAACAGTACAATACATTTCAGTCGGACATTTTCTTTTCATTAAAGGTGACATCCCTGATGTGGATGAAGGAATTGTTTACAGGAACGTTTGCCTGACGTCTATTTTCGCCAAGTGTCACCGAACCTTGAGAATTCAGGTGAAGAACTGTTGTTCCTACCGAGTGTACCGCTTACAAAGTCCAGGGCTCTGCCCATCAGCCTACTGCCTGAGTAAGTAAAAGGTATTCCAAGAAACTATTGAGCAACATCATTACTATTGAAACGGGTTTCTTTCCCAGCATTTACTCAGCGAAAGAAGTTTTTGTCGTAATTAGGACGATAAACTTAGTAGTTTAGAATCGCAGCCCCTGATTATTCACTTCTCTTTAATGATTTTTTAAATAAAAGAATTTGTTCTTTGTAACATTTCTCATTTATACATGGAATTTTACCAAGGCCTGAATGGCTGAGTGGTTAACATGTATATGTCCCGACATATATGGTACTCAGTGTTTCCTACCACTTTCTAAGCCTGGCACGTCCTAAAATCACAATTGGTGTTACATTTATCCAACGAATTAAATTGCATCAGATCTTAAATATTCTTTTATATACGTAATCGTCTCCATTTATCTATGAATTCCATACAACTTGTCACAGGTCCGTCTAACGTCACCTCTAAGGACTGTACAGACCCAGCTACCACTCCAACTCTTACAACGACCACGGAATCCCCTACACAACGTACAACTACCACCACTACATTATCGCCAACTCTTACACCGACAGTGGCGACCTCTAGGACCCCAGCTGTCACTACCGTCACAGTGCCTGGTATGTGTATATGTTATCTTTATTATCTAGCTTAATTTTCACGTTTGGTTTAATTATTTATCGGTCAATTAGTAAATCGTGAAAATAACTCGGTACATTTCGGTGTTTATTAACCATTCTAATGTTCACCTCCTGTAAAATGCTTTGATACGCGTAATTTGATCAGATGAGTACAGTAAAAACAAAGAACAGTGTACGAACATGGCTAGTCCCCTACATCATCCTCATACATGTATAACGTTCTACATTTTTTTCAAAACATATCTTTGTGATTATTTTAACTTAGGTAGGGAGATGGTTAAAGGCATAGCCCTAAAAAATTTAGACCGAGTTGCCTGTCATAATTATTCTATTCTTTTTCTAGTTTGAAAATACAGTATTTCTGAGCGCAGTCTAGCGGAGAGTATTGATATTAAGGCAGCTATCTCAGTCTTTAATTTGTTTTCTGAATGAAAATATATTCCTTCAAAAATCCACGATAAATCCATATTGAACACATTATTTTTACCATAACAGAGGTTATCATGCATGATATGGAGAGCTTGTCGGACACCCTTCGTTTCGCCGTGGTGTTGGGGGCTGTTATGATTAGTCTTGTTGTAGTCATTGGATCGATCGTTCTGATCAGGTGAGTTAACTACATAAAACAAAAATCCTGTTTACTATGTAATTTATATTACAGAAATATCTGCTCGTGTGGGTAGGTTATGATTGATATGTTTTTATGAGTACAACGTAATATCTATCAGGATACTTGAAGATCCATATGATAAAGCGTTTGTTTAACGATGTTGATGTTAGTTTCTACTTTTATCAGAAAAAAGGAACTCTTCAGATTTGTTTAATATCCTTAAAGTTAAATGTGTCATATCTGGGCGAATAATTTGACAAGCTATGTTTTTCCTCAGTACTCCATTGAAAGCCATATGGCTTGATTAATTAAGCTGTCACTTAAATTCAGACAAACCTGTACGATGCATAAACATTAGTTACAACACAGAATGTATGCATTGTAGTTTTGATGTCTTATGATGGAAACATATCTGCACAAATCACTAACCAATTACTTGTAATACTGTAGAAATATGAAATAAAATTGAAGACCATAACTTGGCTTCATTGTTCGACTATATGTACTCGTTTCACTGTAATATAAATGTAATTAAATCATTTCCATCTCTCATTTGTACTCATAAAACTCATTATAAATATTGTATTTCTCAAAATGTTGACAACCTTCGCTAGTGGATCTTCTTTTTTTATTAATGCGTACGCTAAATACGACACATATAACGTTAAAGATATAAAACTACCTATTCATGTATATTGTACTTAGAACATATATTGACAAAAAGAGAAGGGAAAGCACAAAATACAATGTAATTTGTCCATATACAACGCATTCATTAATACACCCAAGACATCTGACAACTCTATACAACTATGTATGTGGTTCTGGTTAATCGGTTTACAGATATCGCTGCTGTTCGACATTTAACTAAGTGCAACTAAATATGTGATTCCTGTGCTATCGGTTTACATATATTGCTGCTGTTCGACATCTAACTGTGAACAACTATTTATATGACTCTTGTATTATTGCTTTACAGATATCACTACTGTTCGAAGTCGCGAAAGTACCAAGTCCAGAAATAGTGATAGAAGACGAACAATGAACGTATCTCTATCATCTGGCCATGGCTTCGCTAACACCTGTCTATACCGACACAAAGGGGACATTTTGCCGTAACAAGTGTGATTTCAACGAACATAGCTAAGACTTTTCCCGTTCATTCACTTTTTACCAAAAAAGGATAAGGTAAAAGGATACCAAGAACTAGTGATTAATTTGTGTGTATAATTGGTCGGAAATAGGATAGAATTTCAAATTACTTCATAAAGTTAATTTGGTAGTACCATACGTTTGGTAAAACTCATGTCATTTTTTTTATTAATGGCTATTGTTCACTAGCAGTATTTGTGTAGAGAGAAGAAATGCTGTTCTCGAACTACTTACAGATATTTTAGTTTAAAACATACCGTCTGTGGAGATTTGCTCGCCAAAAAAGGGTGGAAATGATAAAAGTTTACTATCTGTAATACTAGGAAGAATGTAGCCTTAATCTTGTTAAATATTTGCCTCGAATATCTAACGCTGGAGGAAAATACAAAATTATTGTACTTTTTAAAATGCTGGCTAATGATCCTTTTTCCAACGACTGTTATATAATAAACATAGTTTCGCCCCTACAAATTCATGGATAGGTAGAGGAGATGAATAAATAAAACCCTTTGTCGATTTGACAATATTCTGATATGATATTCACAAAATCATATTCTTTTTTAATATCATACAAAAACAAATTTTTCGATCATTTCTTTTTAATTTTGCATGTTTGAAGTTTGCAGCTCATAACCCTACTCCATTTTCTTCTTGTGTTATGGTGGGTCACATTTTACTATATATAAATATATCCGCACAAACAACATTTCACATCAGTCTGTATGTTTCTGTGATATTACATTTGGTTTAACCTCGTTAATTATTATAACTTTCTCAATATTTGAGTTTTTAAAGAAACTCATTTGCATTTTTAGAACTCCTGCATTTCGGTCAGGATGGATTTCCTTTTGGAATATGTGCGAGCAATATTTGAAAAACATTTCTATTTGCGACAGGTAAAAAAACCTTTAGAGATATTATCTAATTTTCATTATAATTTTTTTATTTGATTTATTTAATAATTTAAGACATTCGTTATTATGCGTATGTAATTTTCACCTGTTGATACAATATCCGAGTAGGGTGTCGAAGTGTATAGTAAACTATTCTCGTGGTTAAAACACCCCGGGAAGCTTCCTGTGCAGAATTGTCGGGATTTTCAAAATTATAAAACTACGTTAACACAAAGCTAAAAATAAAAAATATATTATTTATTTTCGGAGAGATTTAAATGCAGATACTTTGGAACCTTAAAGTGTGTATTTTGTGGGAAATGAAGTTGTATGTAATGGAGAACCGAGACAAAAAAGTCTATAAAAACGTTCTGCAAAATATCACTTTCAAAATACATTGAAACCGTCCATTTTGAATTTTTAACATTTATTACGCATATTTATGACATGTGATTTCTATTTTATCTTTTTTAGTCTTCATTTTTGTATATTTCTAAATGATAGAGTTTAACTTGTTAAACCGGTTGTTGTCTTATCCAGATTCCTGTTTATTCTGGCATGCTGTTTTATTTCTTAGTTTATAGTTTTTAAAACCCGTGTGATCCGGAAACCTGCAGCTGGCTATAAACCGGCAAAATACTCTGGTCCCAGATTCCTGCAAAATACGCTGATCCCAGTGATATCCGGTTTAGACTAGTTACTCTGTATAACCTTAATTTTGATATTGTTTATACATTCTGTTATAATTTGATTTAATATGTTACACTCAAGTCTATTGGTTAGATCGTTGAGGTTATTTTTCCATTGATCGAAAGAATTCTACGTCAAGTATTATGACATCATACATACAGAACGGTTTCGCGGGGAATTTTAATAGCGGCTCAGTCATTGGCTAAACTAAATTATTGGATAAGATATCAATGCGACTCAACTCCATTTGTTTTATTGTAAAAGTAAGTAAATTCACAATGAATATGCATAATTAGTACCTGACTGAGTTATCGGAATTAAATTATAAGCATTATTCTCAATAACTACATTTATTAACAGAGCTAACTTTTTTCAATAGCCATTACGTTTAATTAGCACATCAATCAACATTGTTAGTTGTATCATTGTATGTACATGATTTATATTGTATTATTTTGTATACATTTAAATTATCCAAAGTGATATTAATTTTTTTTTAAACACAATTACAGAAACAATGTTTTATTTTCATTTTGAAATGAATACAACATACGATTAACAAAACACTTTAAAACTTTGGTAGTTCGTTTATAAAAGACAGTTTTATCATATCCTTATCTTATAGTTGCTCTCGCGGCATTGTTACTTTATTCGTGCTGTTTACGGAATTAACAAACTTCTCAGAGTTGTCCATTTCATATTAAGATTTATGACCACAAGCATTTCGTTTAATGGCGTTCCTGATTGACAAGGATACGGGAACATTATCTGTTTTCATTATGGTATGATTATAGAAGACGCTGTTTTTTATATTCTCTCCTAAATACTATTTAGCTAACATTAGCTAAACGTTAATATTGCGGGTGCTTAACAATCATTTGATTAGCAAAAATAAGTTTTACTACCAGCGGTAGCGATTGAAAGAATATAACATCCATTAAACTTGTTCGGATTAATTTCAGCCATAAAAAAGCTAGGGATAATTAAGGAGAAGACTTAGATAGACCTTGCCTGCTGTCTAATCCTCTTGACTGTAAATAATATGTCAATACATTTGTTGAAATTGAACTACAACTTCAGACGCTGTTGTATGAATAATAGCATTATGTTTGACTTGATATTATAACGTCCATTTATCAGCCAGGGTCATTTTTAAATCGAATCACCTGTCAGGTTAGGGAATGTCGGAGTACTCGGAGAAAAGTGAAATACATCGAAAAAATCGAAGGCGTAAAAAAAGGGCAACAAATCTGGTCGCTGAAATTAAAAACATTTCATACATAGACAGACTAAAACACCTACAGATACCAAAATTACCGTTCAGGAGACAGCGAGGAGATATGATAGAGATTTACAAAATAATCAGAGGAATGTACGATCGTGAAGTTAGGGGATTTTTGAAGATGTAGAAAGAAATTTCGTCAGGGTCCGGTAATGTAGTAATTTTTTTAAAAGTACACCCTCAACAATGTAACACTGTAAAGAGCAAAAACAGTTTTTACTACGTACTGCAGCGGTGTGGAACAACTTACCAGGGAGTGTTGTTTGTGCTAAGAACATAAATTGTTTTAAAAACGAACTGGATAAACATTGAAAACATATCGATTTATTTTATAATTTCAAGGCTAATTGACAACCTGAGGTATTGTTTCAATCAATGACTGTTATCATTAAGTATGTACATAATTGAGTCTGGTGTAGAGGATTTATTATCCTGTACCAGAAAGCTGTCACTAAATATCATAACATTAAATATCATTAAAAAATCCATCGAGATATCGCCAGTACCAGGTCGCACTCCCTAGATGGAGGGCATGTGGTAATAGTACCAGACATATTTTTAACCAATCATCGCGGCACGTAATTAAGAACAATTGTTCCGAAAGGCAAATAACAAACATATAATTTGACGTTTATTGGACAGTTTCATTTACATTTAGTGGTTAAGACTTCAGAAGAAAGAAAGCACTACCTATAGGTTTCAATAGGCCAAAATTATATACAAGGCATATACAGTTGAGTAAAAGATATCGCGTGCAAATGCCTATTCTTAAAACTTGGCACACTTCAAATTAGTTTTAATATTTTTTAGTGACTATACCAAAGCAAATCATATTTGAGATTATCGATGATCATGGTATAGCTCCTATATTGTCATAACAGGAATTCTAAGTAATCCGACTCTGTGCTGTCATGCTTAATGTTTGTTTACCATTAGGTTGTTAGGAGTCGTGTTCTAGGTATAGAACTATGACGTAGTCCCTCGGGTATATATAGTAGACTTGTTGTCATGTACACGTGAACGATAGTATTCAAGCTTTACATAATATATTAAGTCTTATGTAACTAAGCTTTTATGACTACATTAGTTTGCTAATTTGAGATAACATCTATTTACATTTGTATTTTGTTATTCAATATTTCTTTATTTCAAAGTTTTCATTAGGAACACTTAGCTTTAATTAGATATTAATAAAAAATGTTAAAGAAAATTTAGGGGAAAAAATGATTAGATAAGGAACTATAAAAAGGTTATATCTTACGATACTTAGCAGTCCTCTGTGTTATATGTGTTTGTCTTTTAATATATATATATGTAACATCAGTAAATCCTTTTTATAAGGAAATATATATATTTCAATTAGGATTATATTAGTTTTGTTTTTTTGCAAGTTAGAATTAAAAATTATATTAAATTTAATTTATTACTTTAAAGATCCACTAACCATATCGGAGTTTTTAAACCAAATTGAACACACAAATACGGTGGCTGGGAGCGGACATGAAATAAATAAAATTATTGCGTGGGAACGAAATAGTATTGCGTGGGAACGAAATAGTTATTGCGTTCGAACGAAATATCAACGGCTCACCTTTGGCTATATCAAATGTTCTTTGTACTTGGTCATTTAAAGTGGTTTTGTGTAAACCTTCTTAATAAAGTATATTTTATATAGTAATTTGCTTTAAAACCATTTATTTAAAGTTATTGCATATATTGTTTGGATTTGTATTCTATTTCAGTATTTGCCTTCAATGATTTGCATTAAAATTGTAGAAAAAGTCATGGAAATTCATTGTTTTACTTTTTAAAATTAATTGACTAAGTATTGATACAAAATAATGTTCGTTGTAACACAATTTGCACACATTCAAATGGAAATGTTGAAACATAATATATACGATAATATAAAAGCACATAGACTGCTTTTATTTACGACAGCGTATTAGGACCAATATATAATTTTATTTATCATATCCGTACAACTTATTATCTTGTACGTATAACTTAGTATTTTATTAGTATCTATTGTTACAGTATCGTGTACGTTTGTACGTACGTATGCACAAACTATTATCATGTACGTTTGTACGTACATCGTTGTATCATGTACGTACAGCTAGTATCTTGTACGTTCAAGTTATTATCTTATACGTATAACTTCATATCTTACAAGTTATTACAGTATCTTGTACGTACAAATTATAATCTTGTACATTTGCATGTACAACGTAGTATCATGTACGTTCAACTTAGCATCTTGTACGTACAATTTTATATACAAAGTTGTTCATACATGTACAAGAAACTATGTTGTACATACAAGATAATTACAATTATATTTATTTCACTGAATATCTAAAGTATTATACACTAAACAAAACCATAAATCTTTGAAAATAAGGAAAACATCTTTTTTAGATAAGGTGCTGTTTCATAAGTTGTAGGCCATATCATATTACTACGATGGCATGATTACTGTCATATCATCCATGTATGATAATGAGCTTGATAGTTATTTCGTTCGAACGCAATAATATTTCGTTCGCATGCAATAATATTTCGTTCGAACGTAATAACATTCCGTTCGAACGCAATAATATTTCGTTCGAACTCAATAATATTTCGTTCCCACGCAATAATATTTCGTTCCCACGCAATAATATTTCGTTCCCACGCAAAAATATTTCGTTCCCACGTAATAATATTTCGTTCCCACGCAATAATTTTATTTATTTCATGTCCGCTCCCAGCCATCGTACTCAAAAGCTAATCCATAAAAAAGTGTGTACGTATGTAAGTATCTATATGTTTCCACTGAACAATAAGATTATATCACAATGGCTAAGGACTTTGAAGAGTCATAAAGCTATGTTATAGATTATTGGCACATTCGACAGATTACTACGAAAACATTATCTTACTCAGAAATCTCCACATGAATGAATAAATAGGTCAAACATAAAGACTAAAATGACGACAGGCTTGGTTAATGACACATCAAGAACAAAATTGCATAGTATACATATATACACGTATATATAGGTTCTTATTATGAATTTAATTATAATACATATTAATAAATCCCTCTCCCTCTCCTAAAAAAACTTCAATGGAAAGAATAAACACATTTTGATAAAACAATGTAGGTTAATTATTATTATTATTTGAAACAAAGCCACATGGAGTCAAGTAGACTTGTATACTCTACTGTACATGTTGTAAATTTTACAGTAATAAGACATCTATGCAGGTATTCTGTATTTGCATATTGCAGACTTATCTGTCCTTGTGGATAGGTATTAATTTTGACGTCATGTGTTTGCGAGCGTAACGTCATCCTTTCGGAGAAAACGATGTATATTGCGCACACAAAATAATGACGTAATAATCAATACCTACCCGCAAGGGAACTAACTCTGTAATATGCAAAGACGGAATACCTATACCCCCATGTTTATATCAGTATTTATATGTCTGCAACAGACTGTTGTAGCAATTGTATTGGGTATATACACAAAAACTACATGTTCATAGATCTACATAATGTAATAATGATATGGAGTGTATAATCTAAATTTACTGATTGAAAATAAAAATAACAATTAATCAGTATAAGATAAAAATATGGTATTTTATGTATATGAGTAAACACTAAAATAGATCGATATTACGATGTCTGTTGACAACATGCATTATATATGACCCTCCACATGATTAAAATGTGTACGTACATGTCATCAATTTAGTAAGTTTTCCTTTTGTACATGTACATAACTGTTGTTTGATTTTGTTTTAGATCTTATGTTTATATATATCTCCCAAAATGACAATATAATAAATAAATACAAATTTAATACATATCAATCAAAATTTATTTAAAATACTACTGTAATACTACATGTGTAGAACTATATGTTTAAACCGAGATTGGGTCTCTGGTTTAAATATCACTTAAATGACAGTGCATGCCAGCTATATTAATCCCCATTTATTTTCAAAGCTTATAAGATTGTTCATATCATAATTATAAATGCGAATGTCATTAAACTATTTAATTGTATTAAAATAAATAACAAAAGAGAATTCAATATCGAATAACTGAACTAACACTCTTAGATATACGTATTACACTTAATCTTAATAATGTATAAAAAATAAAATCAGACAATTTGTCATAATAAAACTTTCAATAGGTCAATCTGATTAAAATACATATCCTTATTGTCACTACGTTTGATATGATTGAACTGAGTGGTTATAAGGTCTGTATTTCAATCAGATTGTCAATAGGTAAAAATTACAGGTACGGGTATCTAACACAAGTGTCCGATGGCACTGTCCATTACCTGTATAGGGGCTTTGGTGGTCATACCTGATGAAGTGCACTATATACCTGTAGTTCAAATATAGTGCACTGCAAGCTTAAATGTAGTGCCATCCTCGTGCATTAGGGCGTAAAGGTTAGCTTACACTCAACTGTACATGATCAAACTAATATTTTTGACGTAATATTAGGTACCTCATTAGGATATAATTTTTGATACAGTACATTAGGGTTGAAATAAATAGGATATTTCCCTATCTTGAAGGTAGGACAGAGAAATCTCTTCCCGAGGAGGAGATTCGCGACTGTCTAACCCGAGACTTGGTAGGACAGAGAAATCTCTTCCCGAGGAGGAGATTCGCGACTGCCTAACCCGAGGCTTGGTAGGACAGAGAAATCTCTACCCGAGAAGGAGATTCGCGACTGTCTAACCCGAGGCTTGACGAATGATTCCTTTTCTGCCCCTATAATTTTCTCAAAAATGATAAAAAAAACTACAAATACGCAATTAAAAAGTCCCAAGAATAATCAATAACTCAAGTTTCATTTTTAAATAGTCACAGTCATATACATATTAACCAATATTTATAAAAACCAGTTAAAAAGTCTTTTAACCGGGAAAACATCAACGAAAATATGTGACGATAGGTGGAATTCCGATTGCGATGTTCATTAGGCAAACGAGAAGCACGAGCTCGAGTTCGAATGTGATATTTATTGTCTAATTGATAGCACAGGTTAATTGTTTTATTTGCATATGGTTTATCAACTTCTGGTTATTCTCGCCAATATGTTCTACGCGTGCATGCTGTCTTGCTCTGGGTAAGACACGGTAGTGTGGATATCTCTCTTGCATTTTATATCTTATACTACCTACAACCGGAGTGTGAATTAGACTATTCAATGTTAGCAGGTTTGGTATCATGTAAGACTAACTACATGTACAAGGATGTCTACTGTTCCCTTACAGCCATATTAAGGCAAATTCCAAATAGGTTTACTACTAACATATCCCATCTAAAGATTTGTGCGCTGATTCTGTGCGCATCAAGGTAAATTACAAAATATCAATAGGTTTGCAAAAGTTATATTTAAATTATGCAAAAAATTGGATATCGAAGTCCTGACCATTTGCTTTGGAATATAAAGAGAGTTCAAGGCCACGTTAAATTGTTTTGAGTTGACTGACTCATCAAGTGGAAAAACACATATACATTATTACATAACATCCGAATGGTATACCATATCATGCAAATATAAACGATTAATTAATACAAATGTATTTGCGTTAGCAGCTTTATCTAATTATTTTACATTGTTTACATCAATAAGTTGTATTCATTTGTACATACTTGATTTTTTGAAATAATTAGTTTTCATCATTGTTTTACGGATGTCAGTGTAACAGCGACATTTTAAAACAAAACAAAAAATCATTTTTACAGCAACGTCTAAGTTAATAAAGTACAAATTCCTTATAAGCTATGTTACATTTTATAAATTGGTTTTATTAAATGCCAAATTAATGTCAAAACGTGTGTAAAAGAATCCTTTTTAAAAGAGTTATTATCTGTTCAAGACGACCTTGTTTATTATACAATATACCTGTATGTTATCTGTTTGTCAAATAGATCTGCACAAACCAAACGTGTATATTGTCAGAGACATATCCACACATATTGAACGGTTTTGGAAGGGTCTGCTTTGTTATAGAAGAACTATAACAACTATAACTAAAGACTGTATCGGCAGTACACACATACTGTGTACTTCTATGACATAGACGTTAAGAAGGAAGCTCGTATGTAACGTTGAAGATGAGGTGTATATTGATTACTGTTACTCTAATCTACGTGAGCTATGGACAAGATGGTAAGAATTATTCTATATCAGAGAACCAGTATGGTTCAGGTAACAAGTTCTAATACTGAATATTAGTTAATATGTAATTAATCAATGCTTATATATGGAAACCGCAGTCAAACGTGTTAACACATAATGACTGGTTCCGTTAAACCTCTAATGTTCGCCTGTGATTAAGTTTGGCGTATTTCATAGGCGTTCTTATATTGTAAAACTACTCGATGCAAAAATACTGTAACAAGGAAATTTGAAGTATGAGACTATCAATTGCGAAATATTGTCATGGAAAGGTATAAAGAACGGAGAATTCTATAGCCAAAATAATAAGTTTGTTTATAGTATTAGAATGGTATTCCATTTTCTCAACTAGGCTTCTTCGTCCTAATGAATCCTTGTCCAACATACACTTTCCCCATTTCTCACAGAATGCGAATGAAAAGTATCAACCATATATTCTGAATATCTTATTCCTCAGTTTAAGACGCTAAGAATTAATCACAGATGAAGAAGACAAAATAACACAATGAAGTGTTGCCATGATCCATCAACCGAATAATCATTGAAATCACATACGGCTACATGAATGTGTAGCGCTCAACGGTCTTGTTTCTCTAACATATATTTCGTGCTCAGAAAATTATGACACCACAATCGACACCTTACCGCAGGGTGATAACGGCAAATGTTAATATGGAAGAAAACTGCTTGTGAGGTTTGCGGTATCATTAAATCAGAAATATGAGCAAAAAGATATTTGACGATATCATCCAATTATTTAGGTTTCAATACATAATTACAATTACAGTGAAAACATCAGAACAGCAATTATAATTCATTCCAAATATACAGTATTTAAATTTAGCCGATGTGAGGTTCTTATTTCACATCAACGTCATTTTTTTTAATTTCTTCCTAAGCTGACCCTTGTCAGCCAACGACGTATACAGCTTTGGATGAACCCTGGAGATCTATTAGCAACACAGACACGACCGTAACAAAGTGCGACGCCACTCTGGAAATGAAATGGTACCGGGCGACGTCTGGCGCCGGAGGTGATGTTCCCACCGTTGCACCTGGTACAAGCAGATGTGGTACCAGTAACCCTGTCTGGATGGACGATGGTAGGTATCGTAAATATACCATCAATATAGTTATAGAACCAGTAACTCCGTGTTGATGGACGATGGTAGGTATCGTAAATATAACATCAATATAGTTATAGAACCAGTAACTTCGTGTTGATGGACGTTGGTAGGTATCGTAAATATAACATCAATATAGTTATAGAACCAGTAACTCCGTGTGGATGGACGATGGTAGGTATCGTAAATATAACGTCAATATAGTTATAGAACCAGTAACTCTGTGTGGATGGACGATGGTAGGTATCGTAAATATAACGTCAATATAGTTATAGAACCAGTAACTCTGTGTGGATGGACGATGGTAGGTATCGTAAATATAACGTCAATATAGTTATAGAACCAGTAACACTGTGTGGATGGACGATGGTAGGTATCGTAAATATAACATCAATATAGTTATAGAACCAGTAACTCTGTGTGGATGGGCGATGGTAGGTATCGTAAATATAACATCAATATAGTTATAGAACCAGTAACTCCGTGTGGATGGGCGATGGTAGGTATCGTAAATATAACATCAATATAGTTATAGAACTAGTAACTCCGTGTGGATGGACGATGGTAGGTATTGTAAATATAACATCAATATAGTTATAGAACCAGTAACTCCGTGTGGATGGACGATGGTAGGTATCGTAAATATAACGTCAATATAGTTATAGAACCAGTAACTCTGTGTGGATGGACGATGGTAGGTATCGTAAATATAACGTCAATATAGTTATAGAACCAGTAACTCTGTGTGGATGGACGATGGTAGGTATCGTAAATATAACGTCAATATAGTTATAGAACCAGTAACTCTGTGTGGATGGACGATGGTAGGTATCGTAAATATAACATCAATATAGTTATAGAACCAGTAACTCTGTGTGGATGGGCGATGGTAGGTATTGTAATATAACATCAATATAGTTATAGAACCAGTAACTCCGTGTGGATGGGCGATGGTAGGTATCGTAAATATAACATCAATATAGTTATAGAACCAGTAACTCCGTGTGGATGGGCGATGGTAGGTATCGTAAATATAACATCAATATAGTTATAGAACCAGTAACTCCGTGTGGATGGGCGATGGTAGGTATCGTAAATATAACATCAATATAGTTATAGAACCAGTAACTCCGTGTGGATGGACGATGGTAGGTATCGTAAATATAACGTCAATATAGTTATAGAACCAGTAACTCCGTGTGGATGGACGATGGTAGGTATCGTAAATATAAACGTCAATATAGTTATAGAACCAGTAACTCTGTGTGGATGGACGATGGTAGGTATCGTAAATATAACGTCAATATAGTTATAGAACCAGTAACTCTGTGTGGATGGACGATGGTAGGTATCGTAAATATAACGTCAATATAGTTATAGAACCAGTAACTCTGTGTGGATGGACGATGGTAGGTATCGTAAATATAACGTCAATATAGTTATAGAACCAGTAACACTGTGTGGATGGACGATGGTAGGTATCGTAAATATAACATCAATATAGTTATAGAACCAGTAACTCTGTGTGGATGGCGATGGTAGGTATGTAAATAACATCATATAGTTATAGAACCAGTAACTCGTGTGGATGGCGATGGTAGGTATCGTAAAATATAACATCAATATAGTTATAGAACCAGTAACTCTGTGTGGATGGACGATGGTAGGTATCGTAAATATAACATCAATATAGTTATAGAACCAGTAACTCTGTGTGGATGGACGATGGTAGGTATCGTAAATATAACATCAATATAGTTATAGAACCAGTAACTCCGTGTGGATGGAGTATTACGTGTGTGGGATGGTAGGTAGGTATCGTAAATATAACATCAATATAGTTATAGAACCAGTAACTCCGTGTGGATGGGCGATGGTAGGTATTGTAAATATAACATCAATATAGTTATAGAACCAGTAACTCCGTGTGGATGGGCGATGGTAGGTATTGTAAATATAACATCAATATAGTTATAGAACCAGTAACTCCGTGTGGATGGACGATGGTAGGTATCGTAAATATAACATCAATATAGTTATAGAACCAGTAACTCCGTGTGGATGGGCGATGGTAGGTATCGTAAATATAACATCAATATAGTTATAGAACCAGTAACTCCGTGTGGATGGGCGATGGTAGGTATCGTAAATATAACATCAATATAGTTATAGAACTAGTAACTCCGTGTGGATGGACGATGGTAGGTATTGTAATATAACATCAATATAGTTATAGAACCAGTAACTCCGTGTGGATGGACGATGGTAGGTATGTAAATATAACATCAATATAGTTATAGAACCAGTAACTCTGTGTGGATGGACGATGGTAGGTATCGTAAATATAACTCAATATAGTTATAGAACCAGTAACTCTGTGTGGATGGCGATGGTAGGTATCGTAAATATAACATCAATATAGTTATAGAACCAGTAACTCTGTGTGGATAGACGATGGTAGGTATCGTAAATATAACATCAATATAGTAAAGAACCAGTAACCCTGTGTGGATGGACGATGGTAGGTATCGTAAATATACCATCAATATAGTTATAGAACCAGTAACTCTGTGTGGATGGACGATGGTAGGTATTGTAAATATAACATCAATATAGTTATAAACCAGTAACTCGTGTGGATAGACGATGGTAGGTATTGTAAATATAACGTCAATATAGTTATAGAACCAGTAACTCTGTGTGGATGAACGATGGTAGGTATCGTAAATATAACATCAATATAGTTATAGAACCAGTAACTCCGTGTGGATGGAGACGATGGTAGGTATCGTAAATATAACATCAATATAGTTATAGAACCAGTAACTCCGTGTGGATGGACGATGGTAGGTATTGTAAATATAACATCAATATAGTTATAGAACCAGTAACTCCGTGTGGATGGACGATGGTAGGTATCGTAAATATAACATCAATATAGTTATAGAACCAGTAACTCCGTGTGGATGAACGATGGTAGGTATCGTAAATATAACATCAATATGTTATAGAACCAGTAACTCCGTGTGGATGGACGATGGTAGGTATTGTAAATATAACATCAATATAGTTATAGAACCAGTAACTCGTGTGGATGACGATGGTAGTATGTAAATTAACCAATAAGTTATAGAACCAGTAACTCGTGTGATGGCGATGGTAGGTATTGTAAATAACATCAATATCGTTATAGACCAGTAACTCGTGTGGATGGACGATTAGTAGAAATATAACATCAATATAGTTATAGAACCAGTAACTCCGTGTGGATGGCGATGGTAGGTATTGTAAATATAACATCAATATGTTATAGACCAGTAACTCCGTGTGGATGGACGATGGTAGGTATTGTAAATATAACATCAATATAGTTATAGAACCAGTAACTCCGTGTGGATGGCGATGGTAGGTATTGTAAATATAACATCAATATTAGTTATAGAGTATGATAACATCAATATAGTTATAGAACCAGTAACTCCGTGTGGATGAACGATGGTAGGTATTGTAAATATAACATCAATATAGTTATAGAACCAGTAACTCCGTGTGGATGGACGATGGTAGGTATTGTAAATATAACATCAATATAGTTATAGAACCAGTAACTCCGTGTGGATGGACGATGGTAGGTATTGTAAATATAACATCAATATAGTTATAGAACCAGTAACTCCGTGTGGATGGCGATGGTAGGTATTGTAAATATAACATCAATATAGTTATAGAACCAGTAACTCCGTGTGGATGGCGATGGTAGGTATTGTAAATATAACATCAATATAGTTATAGAACCAGTAACTCCGTGTGGATGGCGATGGTAGGTATTGTAAATATAACATCAATATAGTTATAGAACCAGTAACTCCGTGTGGATGGCGATGGTAGGTATGTAAATATAACATCAATATAGTTATAGAACCAGTAACTCCGTGTGGATGGGCGATGGTAGGTATTGTAAATATAACATCAATATAGTTATAGAACCAGTAACTCCGTGTGGATGGGCGATGGTAGGTATTGTAAATATAACATCAATATAGTTATAGAACCAGTAACTCCGTGTGGATGGACGATGGTAGGTATTGTAAATATAACATCAATATAGTTATAGAACCAGTAACTCCGTGTGGATGGGCGATGGTAGGTATCGTAAATATAACATCAATATAGTTATAGAACCAGTAACTCCGTGTGGATGGACGATGGTAGGTATCGTAAATATAACATCAATATAGTTATAGAACCAGTAACTCCGTGTGGATGGGCGATGGTAGGTATTGTAAATATAACATCAATATAGTTATAGAACCAGTAACTCCGTGTGGATGGACGATGGTAGGTATCGTAAATATAACATCAATATAGTTATAGAACCAGTAACTCCGTGTGGATGGACGATGGTAGGTATCGTAAATATAACATCAATATAGTTATAGAACCAGTAACTCCGTGTGGATGGGCGATGGTAGGTATTGTAAATATAACATCAATATAGTTATAGAACCAGTAACTCCGTGTGGATGGACGATGGTAGGTATTGTAAATATAACATCAATATAGTTATAGAACCAGTAACTCCGTGTGGATGGGCGATGGTAGGTATCGTAAATATAACATCAATATAGTTATAGAACCAGTAACTCCGTGTGGATGGACGATGGTAGGTATTGTAAATATAACATCAATATAGTTATAGAACCAGTAACTCCGTGTGGATGGACGTTGGTAGGTATCGTAAATATAACATCAATATAGTTATAGAACCAGTAACTCCGTGTGGATGAACGATGGTAGGTATTGTAAATATAACATCAATATAGTTATAGAACCAGTAACTCCGTGTGGATGAACGATGGTAGGTATTGTAAATATAACATCAATATAGTTATAGAACCAGTAACTCCGTGTGGATGAACGATGGTAGGTATTGTAAATATAACATCAATATAGTTATAGAACCAGTAACTCCGTGTGGATGAACGATGGTAGGTATTGTAAATATAACATCAATATAGTTATAGAACCAGTAACTCTGTGTGGATGAACGATGGTAGGTATTGTAAATATAACATCAATATAGTTATAGAACCAGTAACTCTGTGTGGATGAACGATGGTAGGTATCGTAAATATAACATCAATATAGTTATAGAACCAGTAACTCCGTGTGGATGGGCGATGGTAGGTATCGTAAATATAACATCAATATAGTTATAGAACCAGTAACTCCGTGTGGATGGACGATGGTAGGTATTGTAAATATAACATCAATATAGATATAGAACCAGTAACTCTGTGTGGATGGACGATGGTAGGTATTGTAAATATAACATCAATATAGTTATAGAACCAGTAACTCCGTGTGGATGGACGATGGTAGGTATCGTAAATATAACATCAATATAGTTATAGAACCAGTAACTCTGTGTGGATGGACGATGGTAGGTATCGTAAATATAACATCAATATAGTTATAGAACCAGTAACTCTGTGTGGATGGACGATGGTAGGTATTGTAAATATAACATCAATATAGTTATAGAACCAGTAACTCTGTGTGGATGAACGATGGTAGGTATCGTAAATATAACATCAATATAGTTATAGAACCAGTAACTCCGTGTGGATGAACGATGGTAGGTATCGTAAATATAACATCAATATAGTTATAGAACCAGTAACTCCGTGTGGATGGACGATGGTAGGTATCGTAAATATAACATCAATATAGTTATAGAACCAGTAACTCCGTGTGGATGAACGATGGTAGGAAAACATTAAAAGTACTTAGTACCAGTGTGCCATACATGTTGCTTACTGATAAGGAATTCTTCAGTTCCTTAAACCTGTTTTTTGTTAATAGATATTGATGGGAATTTTACTTGTACTCGTAGAACCTTGTAAATAAATGATCGGTAGATGTCTTGGAAATAGCAATTATTCTCTTAACGGTTTTCATACCTTCTTTATTTGTGACTAGTTGTGCCAAACTCTGGGGAAATCACCGAAGTAAAAATGTGCCTGCAAACCATATTTGCACCCTGTCAAAACACATGGAATGTACGTATGAAGAACTGTACTACATTCAATGTATACGAGTTGGTTCAGACAACGTCGTGTCCTACCGCCTACTGCTTTGGTAAGTGACCATTGTATCTGTCTTGTTAGAATATCAGGTACCAATACATGTTTATTCACAAATCACGAAACAGTAAAATTCGCGTTCTCAGTAAATATTGCGAAGTAGTGTATCTTGAGAACATAACGTTGTTTACACTTGTACAGACATAAAGAGAAAATATGTTTACTGCCATGACACACAAACGCTCAAGATGTTAATATGCAATATCCAGAGCAATATCTAGGGGTATTATAACTCATTCCAGATAGTCCAGCATTATAACAAGTGGATAGTTAGAACTTGTTTAATGACTTATTTAAAATTTTGTCTATGAATATAGCAACAAAAATAATTTTTGAAATTTATACAATTTAAAACAAAAAATATGTTGTATAGGAGACAGAGAACCTTGTGCAGATGGTACGTCATCCGAAACCGGCTTCACACCTTGTACAGGTAGGTGGTACATTATATACACATACAGATAACTATAATTGCTAAGATTGTGTTATTAACAGGAATGCTTATATGTCGCGGTGTTTAAATTCACCATATATATATATAATATGTATTAAATATAGTGTTTAACTACATGCGCTGTGTATTGTCTGAATTTACAATTTACATCGTTTTAAAATCTACATGTCCCTGTGTCATGTAATGTCCTGTACATGTAAATCTGTGTGTATGTAAGTTGTTATGATGACGTATGAGAGGCGAGTGAATGGATTGGTTGAGTGTGTCACATTGACCCTGCATGGCCCTGTCCTTGCACGTGCACGCCCACCCTGTTGGATGCGTGTCCACGCATTACAGAGATACATATACAGGGACATATACATATCTATCGTTAAGCCGGTGTGCTTTACGGCCACAGTGCTAAGTGGTAAGTTTATTTAATTAAGAACTATTAAAATAAATTATTTAACTTATGATTCATATGCAATATAATTAAGGTTCATCAAGCCATGTTTTCATAAGTGAATTTTCTTTCAGAATTACATGAAAAGTATGGCATGTCATATATCAATGTTTTTGTCTTGGCCCATGCTATTCAAAAATGTAGCTAGATCCAAGTACAATTCAATAGAACAAAAAAATATTTAGTTAAAATCGAACATTTCTAAAAAAAAAATGCATCAATTGCAGTGATGTCCAAAACTGTTTGAAAAAGGTAAAACATAATCATCAAGATGCAAGGAAGTGCATGCCCTCAATTAAAAATATTATTATGGGCAGGAAAACCACTATAAACCAAAAAAAAAAATTAATCAAGTCTAAAAAAATTAAAGGACCCATTTTGGAACTACTTTCTAAAAAGTATGGAGGCCTTTCATGATCAGACACATTATGTCAGTTTTAGCATATTCATTCTGGAGTGGTTTCAAAAAGGTGCCAATTTAATGTAATTTATGAAATATTTTAAAGAAAAATATGTTTTAAACATTCATTTGACTCTTAAGATTTGGAAATCTGCATTACGGTTGCTGATGCACAAAAATTCCATACGATAGACCGGTATTTTTTTAAGATACATATGTATAGCTGATCAATATAGGATTGAATTTATAACCGATACCATGAGGTACAGATACAGGATACCTCCTGTAGATATTCATAAAATGAATCAATGTCAATGTTTCTTCGGAACGTCTTCCGTCGTAGAATTGTCTATGCTCCAATCAAGGTGAGGATAACAAACATTACACAAGGAATTCTTCCGTCAGTGACTGTTTCCAATGTGTCTTGGGATCATTCTGTACACAAATTAGAAATTGTAAAATTGGTTAGATGATTGTCTGTAAAGAGTGATGGAACCTGACAAAATAATACATGTAAAAGAGGCACAAAATGAGTAAAACTATTAAACTTGAAACAGTATTATCAATATGACTTACCTAGTACCAAAAGTTCATGTAACGTTACTATTTAGGATTCGAACAAATAGGAATTGTTAGTGTTATCATATTCTGTATTATTATATACACATAACACGCGTGTTTCTCAACAGGGCTGCATTATAAACCTCAGCACCAAAGCAATAAATAATAAGCCTTAAAAACGCACAAAAACTTTAATAAAGTGTTTAATAACTATTTTATTTCTATAAAACATACTGCAAAAGTACAACAAGACAATTATAATGCTTATAAAAAGTTTGCAAATTTGTTGACATTCGCCTGCGGCCAGGCAGCTGTCAGACTGGAGAAAACTATTGATTTACATAAATGCAGGGCATAGTCATTAAGTAAAGTACATGTTTACATCACTATTTTAAGCTTTAAATGTAATTAAAACAAAATTACTTACCGATTAGCTCTCGATCTTTCAAGAGACCTCAAGAACACATGTAAACATTTGTGGTCGTCGATTTAACGCCATTCCGGAAGTGAGTGCTCCGAAGAAAATAACGAATTCTCAAATTCATATCTCATTGTTTTAAAGAAAAGTTTGCATAAAATGTTTTTTGTTTGTTAAGTTTAATAGGAACAAAAACAATATATTACAGAATTATTTCTCATGAGTGAGAAATAAACTAATAGTTTATCACGTTATTTTCTGCGTAGTAATATTTGTTTGTGGTTTCCGGCAGGAAGCGGTGAAGATGTAACCGAAAGCACTTCAAGCAGAAGTTTACGTCCCAAAAAGTCAACTGTTGAACAGGCGATTTACGTGAAGCATATTTCTGTTGTTTTGTAAATAGGTTAAATTAACTTATCCAATGTTTGGTGACGATTGTATGTTCAGTTGTTTGGTAATCAAGGTTTTTATTTCGACTTTGACAGTACATTTGTTTTCAAATATGGCGACGATGATGATGCCGTGAACCCAACTTTTACAAGTGTCGTGTACATACGTTGCAACGAATATAGGTAAACAAAGGGTCGCATGCTCTCGCATATTATCTGAAAAACACACAATGCCATTTTGTTCGAATTATTCTGACCTGTATCATATGTTTGGTATTTTTTCGCTTATTTCACTTTTTCAGTGCAATTTTTGTGGCATATTTTTATCTAGCATTTATCTCATAGACATAGAATGTTGGTGAAAAATGCTTCAATACATTGTTTAATATCTATTTGACGATATTTCAGCCTGCAGCGTATCAGAGTTACCAGGTTTTTGAGAAACTAGTCTATTTTTGGTGTCATTGTGTGATTTCCAAAATGGTGTGTTCTACCTTAATATGCTTTAGTTTTCTATTATAACTTTTTAAATAACTTTTCCGTGACGTTTATAATATGTATATGTTTTACAAAGGACCGCACGTGGTCAGTTAGGTTAGGGTATTGTATAGGGTCAAGTGACTGTAGATTAAATATAATTTGTAAATATATGTAACTCTATAATTAAAATAGAATTTACTATAGTTATATAATAAATAAATGCCTGTATATATATTTATTACTTATATTACGGTATAAATCTATAAAATAGTATAGCCGGTACATTCATGTGTCCCTATGTGTTGTCGGGTATTGTTCTTTTTATTTCAGGTTATATGTCTCCGTTTGTATGTATTAAACTGTCAGCTGGTTACAGTTGTTTGAGTAGTTTGTACGTAAGAACATACCAATATAAATTCACTCTCGTGACCTATATAAAGTTGTCCTTCGTTCCAGGGATCATACTACCTATTCAGACTTTGTAAGATGATCTCAAACCATGCCTAAAACTATCGACAATATTATACACTTATTATCAGTCCATTGTCTGAACGAATTGGCATGTGTTTTTATACTTAATATATTATCCATTTGCAGCAAATACAACCAATTGGCATGATGTTGGTTTATCTGCAAACGTGACTGTCGGTCTTGTTCAGACTACAAAACACTTCCCATCAATTGTTGCAATCGCCAAAGTGATTGAGTTTAAGTGTGACATTACCGTGAGCAGCGACACGAACATTTCTACCTACCTGGTGGATGTTGAGTGGAGGATTAATGACAATGTCGTGGAGACTATCACCGGTGTAGCTTATTCTACGTATCTCGCCGACACAGCCTTACCGGAGAGCAGCTGGGAGGGGACTTACACACTAGGATTTCTGGTAAAACGGGAATTCAAGTCGATCGAAAAGTTACATTAGTGATTTAAACGTACTCATGTTTCCTTTGGTATGATTTACCGGATTTTCTATTTGAATCTAATGTAAGCTTCCGTTTCAATTGTCTGCAATAGTTAATAATTTGTTTTTAAGTATCGCTAACAAAGCCGCTGTTTCTTTGTCTTAAACATCAACATATGTATTATGCGTTACTGATTTTCTATCTTAAAGGTAAAATGTGGAGTGAGAGTTCGTGAGACAGAGGGCAGTCCGTCCGGAACTTACACCTATAGTGAATCTTTCTATGCAGGAATCATGGTACGGCATCGATACTACTACAGTATACTTCCATACTTATGTACCGAAAGTTTACTTCTCTGATTAACCACTATTCTGTCTTTGCATACGTTTATTATATACTTATATTTACATACGCCCCTATACAGTCAACGGGAGGGGAGTTGCGTTCAAATTAGCGTAATCAAAATGACGTATGAATACAAACGCAGTGCAAGTTCGGATTACTTCTAGTTCATACCTCGATAAGATTTTGCGTCATAAGTTAACGAATTTCAAAATAACATTAAAGTGTTTTTTTTATTATTGAGTATTTGATATTAAAACAAAAGATGTATTCAAGCATTGTAACGGTAATAAACAACGAAATGAATCGTTGGTCGGGGCTATAACCGGGGGACTTTCCTCCGGAACGTTCGGAAAATTCCATAGTTACGTCAGTAGGTGTACGACACTTGTCTCACCTAAATATACAGAACATCTAATTGCCGGAGAACAATTGTTGGAGCGTTTAAGCGCACAATAGGTAAACAGGTCCAAAAACAAAACAAAAAAACAAAAAAACAACCAACATTACAGGTAGCCTTTCCGAAACAGTATCATCAGCTTTACCCAGTCTTTGCATTCAAAATAGGCCTACACACAATGCAGAAACTTGTCTCCGTACTATAAGATAAACGTCATGACTATGAAGAATTTAGTCTATATCGCTTTTGTAGACCGATACATGCATGACAAACATTCAGCAGCTCAACAGTCATACCATCAATAGGCTATATCACAGTATCGTCCCCCATCTCAATTTTTATTCCAAATGGACATTATTGATATATAATCAAATTGAAAAAACAACATATTTTAAAAATAATTGAAAGGTGTCATTGCTATATTTCAAATCAAACTGCAGCTATAACAATAATTAAACGAAACTTTATCTACAGCCATCCTGACTACTGTAGTTACCAAGTTTAGTAACCAACATCTTTTTAAAAATTGATCACGAACATGTAAAATAGACTTATTTATGTAAATATATAGATTGAACAGTGTTTTGATTGGGTTAAAGGTGGTATGAACGCAATGGAATACAGACATATTCTACATGTAGCTCGTGGTATGAACTACGATGGCCCATATCAGCCGACATGGCAACTGCTTTACTAAACTGTAGTTGTACACACATTTGTGGTGATTGTCATGGCAACTGCTTTAGTAAAAAGCACTTGCCAACGAGTTTTGTCATTTTACTAGTTTGGCAACTGCTTTACTAGAGTAACTGTTTTGTCATCCTTACGCGTGGCCCATATCAGCCGTATTGGCGAGTGTCTGGCTTTTGAGACAATTAACATTCCACGCCGATATCAATCCTAGTTTGATGCCGTACAGGTGTGCTGATTAAATGACCTTTGAAACCAAAACGATACATTACGACACAAGACAAGGGCGATTAAAGTTATACACAAATAACATAGCCATAGGTGGTAACAAGTTATTGTACGGTAATTAACGGTAAACTAATTTTGAGAGCCGGATGGGGAGAGGTTACAGCCCTAGGATAGGGACAATTAAATAATAGCTAGATTATATCTCCTTAGTTTGAAACTTAATCAGACTTGTATACTTAGTAGAGACAAAAAAATCGAGCCAAATTTCAGTGATTTTTTTCCAATATACTAGGGACTGGTTGCCAGTCTAGGAGGGAAGCTAATTTAATGCAGGCATTCAACTCACCTAAATCTCTCATTATATGCCCCTATCTAGGGAAAACCCATATTTTTACATAATACCTGATATTATTAAAGATGAATATGAGTATGGAATTTTATAATATATTGAGTTACTTCACTGAAAGCCTATTTTCATTTAAACGTCAACATTAGCCACAGATTGCGTTACCTACCAATGATTCTACCACGAAAGGTGTCGTAAAATATCGTTTTGGTTTCAAAGGTCATTTAATCAGTACATGTGTACAGCGTCAAACTAGGTTAGATGTCGGCGTGGAATGTTAATTGTCTCAAAAGCCAGACACTCGCCAATACGGCTGATATGGGCCACGCGTAAGGATGACAAAACAGTTACTCTAGTAAAGCAGTTGCCAAACTAGTAAAATGACAAAACACGTTGGCAAGTGCTTTTTACTAAAGCAGTTGCCATGACAATCACCACAAATGTGTGTACAACTACAGTTTAGTAAAGCAGTTGCCATGTCGGCTGATATGGGCCATCGTAATGAACGCACTGGGATACAGACATATTCAATGTAGCGCTACATGTAGAATATGTCTGTATCCCATTTCGTTCATACCACCTTTAACCCAATCAAAACACTGTTCAATCTTTATAATCTGAACATCCCATGCGGGTAGATACTCATTGTGACGTTGTGACATTTTTATGAAGAAAAACCCATGAATGTCAAAGTCAATACATATTCACCAGGACAGATAACTTTGCAATATGCAAATGGAGATTTCGAGAATAAGGTGATAGACGCAAAAACATGACATCTTGATTGTCCCACAGCCGTAAGGTGTTGTAAAGTTTGGAGATATTAACAAAAACAACAAATGTTTATGTTTGGTTTGTAATGTAATGCCAGTAATTATTTGTATATTTGTATTCTGGATATATATTTCAAAACACAATAAGTAGTTTTTTATTTAATTTATTTGGCAAAGCAATAGAGATTAACTAAAACCACAACAATTAATAATGTGTAAAAGACCTTCGTTGTGACCCATTTGTTTTATTTTCTGTTCGATTACATGTATGTTTATTATACTAATTCGTATGTTTACAGACGGACGCGACCCAATACGTGGTATCTGAGAGGGGTAGCATTGATATCACCGTTTGGCTTACTGTACCTCTAGGCTGTATGTACCTAGACTCTCTTAGTCCAGACCAGTAAGTATTGTATCGTAGCCAGTGACATACTTCTGCAGCCTTTACACACTTTATTTAATAACATTTTCAACTCTGGAAAATTCCCTGAAGATTGGTCAACTGCAGTTATGGTTCATGTTTATAAAAAGGGTGACAAAATTGACCCCAACAATTATCGAGGAATTAGCTTACTAAGCTGTATGGCGAAATTATTTACTTCAGTTTTGAATAGAAGACTTATAGAGTGGTCAGAGTCAAATGATATTATAACTGATGTACAGTTTGGTTTTTGCCCTTGGTTTAGTACAGTGGCTGCTATTTTTGCCCTACATACAATTATCACAAAATCTTTGAGCTCGGGTAAACGCTTATATTGTTGTTTTGTCGACTACAAAAACGCTTTCGACTCCGTTGATCGTTGCAAACTGTGGTAATGTCAAAAGTCATATTCCTTTCATATTTGTGGTTATTGGTGTGTTTATTGTCGTGTCGTTGTTACCTTGTCTGTTACCTTGTACGGCGCGACAGAGCCTCCGTATGATGACACAGGTAAGCGAGCGCGTACGGGCTGGACGCCATGTCGATGTGAATCGACAGAGAAACAACTCTTAGTGATTTATACCTAAACGGGTATAGAACCATACAGTCTATGCAAACTGATGCTGGACAAGAGTTACAGTATGGTGGACCAGACGCTTATTCCAGTGCGACATACTACGCCAGTTGGTTAGAGTAACTGGGCACCAGTTATACGGCAGTGAAGCCAATGAGAGGCCACGTCATATTGAGGGCCGCTAGATCATTTTGTGAGGGAGTTTCCCAACAACTCAACTCTTGACGTCATCAACCTTCAGCCACCACACGGCTGTGCAGGCAGGCTATTGAGTATTTAGGGCCTGTGTTTATTGTGGACACTGCGTGTGTCACTTTTTGATCCAGACAGACAGACCACCACTACAGGGTCTGCGTCGATGTGCAGCGTCTGACACTACCATTGGTTCGTGGGAGTAATCGGAAGGACGTGTGCAGAGACATTGTTTATCATGTGAAAGTAGTGTGAATGTGGTGTGAGTAGGTTGTTGTTATCATAGAATTTTCGTAATATCTGTAAATAGTTTGTTCTGTTTATTTGGTGTATATAAAATCTCTATTTTGTTTCTTTATACGCTATTGGGGTTTCTTTTCCCTAATCAAAGTCTATCTTCGCTCGTTCCATGTTACAGGTATAAATTGTCCAAACTTGGAATTAGTGGTAAATTGTTATCAATTTTAAAATCCATGTATAAAAAGGTTAAGACATGTGTCTCCTCAAAAGGGAAATGCTCAGAATTTTTTAAAAATAATCTCGGTCTCGCGCAAGGGGAAGTTTAATCCCCAATTATGTTTGTATGTAAATGATTTTGAGAATGATTTTATTAATAACGGTATTAAGCCATACCTTTTTGGTGAACCAAGCTTGTTTTTATTGATGTATGCAGATGATCTTGTTCTAATTGCTGAATCAGTTAAAGATTTGACTACGCTTGCACATGGAAGCTCTCTGTAAATACTGACAAAACTAAAATTGTTGTATTTAGAAATGGAGGTCACCTCCGAAATGATGAAGTGTGATTTTTTTATGGAAAGGCGTTAGAGGTAGTGGAACAGTTTACCTACCTGGGTTTTGTTCAAGTATAATAATAAATTTGATATTTGATAAAAACAGCTTGCTGTTCAAGGCCGAAAGGCAGTCTTTGCTTTACTGTCAAAGTGTAATAAGATGAATTTAAATTGCCATACTTTAATTAAGCTTTTTGATACTTATGTTGGCAGCATATACTCTGTTATTCATCTGAAGTATGGAGACCTAGTAATGGTAGTGAGATTGAGAAAGTACAACTGAAATTTTGTAAAAAGATTTTAAGTGTTAAAATATCTACATGTAATATCATGATATATTTTTAATTAGGTAGATTTCCTTTAGTGTATACACATATTATAACTGATTAAGTACTGGTTTAAACTTCTGAATAGTAGTAATTGTTTACTTTAAACTTCTGAATAGTAGTTGCCTAGACGTAAAAGGTTTTTTAATAGGGTAACTTTTGTGAAAGATAAACAATTTTCATTCGGCCTTGGTGATGTATGGTTAAACCAAAACAATTTAGATATTTCTGTAGATTTACCATATTTTAAACAAAGAATGTTTGACAATGCGCTCCAAAGTATGTATTCTTTACTAGAGAACTCTCCGAAATGTCATCTGTACAGACATTTAGTTGATGGATTATCATTACAGTTTTATTTGAGTAAATATATTTCAAAGGGTAATAAAATTACCCTTACTAGGTTGAGATTATCAGCTCACTCGTTAAATATTGAATCAGGAAGATATAGAAATATTGTTAGAAATGAGCGATTTTGCAGAATCTGTAACTCTGGTGATGTTGAAGATGAATACCATTTTTCATTTATATGTCCAACTTTCCATGATATTCGTTCAAAACGAATTAAACTATATTATTGGAAAAAACCATCGGTGTTTAAAATGATACAATTATTAAGTTCTACTAATTTGAAAAATTTGTCTATGTTAAGTAAATACATTTAGGAGGCTAATCAAATAAGGAGAAATTTATTGTCATGCAAAGAAGAAAAAAAAACCTGTCCATTCTCTGTGTATTATATTATACATGTGTACATGTAACCTGTCCTCTCTACACTGCTTTAGTGCAGCGCCTGCTTTGTAAAAATGTTGTTTTTTTACTGATGGGCTGTAAAGCCTAAAGTAACAAAAGAATTGAATTGAAATGGAATTCTTCTACAGATCTTACACTCCAAATAATTTTAGATTTTCCCTTCAACATACGATAATTTCACATTTTTGAATATGTAAATATGTGATGGACATCTAGACGGCTCTTCCGAATACATCATCTGTATATAATAATGATAACTCGTTTTGATTAAGATATAAGCGACCTGTTTTTTTCTTGCAGAATTGATACATTTATCGAAGACAATTGCTTCCTGGATCTGGTGATTAAAACACCAACCTACTATAAGGACAGACAACTTCAGTGTACACCTGGCGGGGTCACAGATGAGCCAATCGCTTTTGAACGTTCCAATTTTTGCGGTGTCACGTTTTCATTCTCTGAGATTGAGAAAATTAAAACATTCACAATCTTTGGTTCGGGAGACAATTTAGTTAATATGAATTCTCGATCCATTTTTATTCGTCTGGAAGCGACGCATTCAATTTACCACGGTGCATGGTCGTATGCGTCTGGTCCTGATATACAGGTAGGTAGTGGTGTATCCCCATAGTTACCTGATATATAGGTAGGTAGTGGTGTATCCCCATAGTTACCTGATATACAGGTAGGTAGTGGTGTATCCCCATTGTTACCTGATATACAGGTAGGTAGTGGTGTATCCCCATAGTTACCTGATATACAGGTAGGTAGTGGTGTATCCCCATTGTTACCTGATATACAGGTAGGTAGTGGTGTATCCCCGTTGTTACCTGATACACAGGTAGGTAGTGGTGTATCCCCGTTGTTACTGTACCCTTTGTATTGTACAGGTAGGTAGTGGTGTATCCCCATAGTTACCTGATATACAGGTAGGTAGTGGTGTATCCCCATTGTTACCTGATATACAGGTAGGTAGTGGTGTATCCCCGTTGTTACCTGATACACAGGTAGGTAGTGGTGTATCCCCGTTGTTACTGTACCCTTTGTATTGTACAGGTAGGTAGTGGTGTATCCCCATAGTTACCTGATATACAGGTAGGTAGTGGTGTATCCCCATTGTTACCTGATACACAGGTAGGTAGTGGTGTATCCCCATTGTTACTGTACCCTTTGTATTGTACAGGTAGGTAGTGATGTATCCCCATAGTTACCTGATATACAGGTAGGTAGTGGTGTATCCCCATTGTTACCTGATACACAGGTAGGTAGTGGTGTATCCCCATAGTTACCTGATATACAGGTAGGTAGTGGTGTATCCCCATAGTTACCTGATATACAGGTAGGTAGTGGTGTATCCCCGTTGTTACTGTACCCTTTGTATTGTACAGGTAGGTAGTGGTGTATCCCCATAGTTACCTGATATACAGGTAGGTAGTGGTGTATCCCCATTGTTACCTGATATACAGGTAGGTAGTGGTGTATCCCCATTGTTACCTGATATACAGGTAGGTAGTGGTGTATCCCCATTGTTACCTGATATACAGGTAGGTAGTGGTGTATCCCCGTTGTTACCTGATATACAGGTTGGTAGTGGTGTATCCCCATTGTTACCTGATATACAGGTAGGTAGTGGTGTATTCCCGTTGTTACCTGATATACAGGTAGGTAGTGGTGTATCCCCATTGTTACCTGATATACAGGTAGGTAGTGGTGTATCCCCATTGTTACCTGATATACAGGTAGGTAGTGGTGTATCCCCGTTGTTACCTGATATACAGGTAGGTAGTGGTGTATCCTCATTGTTACCTGATATACAGGTAGGTAGTGGTGTATCCCCATTGTTACCTGATATACAGGTAGGTAGTGGTGTATCCCCATTGTTACCTGATATACAGGTAGGTAGTGGTGTATCCCCATTGTTACCTGATATACAGGTAGGTAGTGGTGTATCCCCATTGTTACCTGATATACAGGTAGGTAGTGGTGTATCCCCATTGTTACCTGATATACAGGTAGGTAGTGGTGTATCCCCATTGTTACCTGATACACAGGTAGGTAGTGATGTATCCCCATAGTTACCTGATATACAGGTAGGTAGTGGTGTATCCCCATAGTTACCTGATATACAGGTAGGTAGTGGTGTATCCCCGTTGTTACTGTACCCTTTGTATTGTACAGGTAGGTAGTGATGTATCCCCATAGTTACCTGATATACAGGTAGGTAGTGGTGTATCCCCGTTGTTACTGTACCCTTTGTATTGTACAGGTAGGTAGTGATGTATCCCCATAGTTACCTGATATACAGGTAGGTAGTGGTGTATCCCCATTGTTACTGTACCCTTTGTATTGTACAGGTAGGTAGTGGTGTATCCCCATTGTTACCTGATATACAGGTAGGTAGTGGTGTATCCCCGTTGTTACCTGATACACAGGTAGGTAGTGGTGTATCCCCGTTGTTACTGTACCCTTTGTATTGTACAGGTAGGTAGTGATGTATCCCCATAGTTACCTGATATACAGGTAGGTAGTGGTGTATCCCCATTGTTACCTGATACACAGGTAGGTAGTGGTGTATCCCCATTGTTACTGTACCCTTTGTATTGTACAGGTAGGTAGTGATGTATCCCCATAGTTACCTGATATACAGGTAGGTAGTGGTGTATCCCCATTGTTACCTGATACACAAGTAGGTAGTGGTTTATCCCCATTGTTACTGTACCCTTTGTATTGTACAGGTAGGTAGTGATGTATCCCCATTGTTACCTGATATACAGGTAGGTAGTGGTGTATCCCCATTGTTACCTGATATACAGGTAGGTAGTGGTATATATCCGCATTGTTACCTGATATACAGGTAGGTAGTGGTGTTCCCCATTGTTACCTGATATACAGGTAGGTAGTGGTGTATCCCCATTGTTACCTGATATACAGGTAGGTAGTGGTGTTCCCCATTGTTACCTGATATACAGGTAGGTAGTGGTGTATCCCCATTGTTACCTGATATACAGGTAGGTAGTGGTGTATCCCTATTGTTACCTGATACACAGGTAGGTAGTGGTGTATCCCCATTGTTACTTTATCCTCTGTCTTGCACAGGTAGGTAGTGGTGTATCCCCATTGTTACTGTACCCTTTGTCTTGTACAGGTAGGTAGTGGTGTATCCCCATTGTTACTGTACCCTGTGCCTGGTAGTGGTGTATCCCCATTGTTACTGTACCCTATGCCTGGTAGTGGTGTATCCCCATTGTTACTGTACCCTGTGCCTGGTAGTGGTGTATCCCCATTGTTACTGTACCCTGTGCCTGGTAGTGGTGTATCCCCATTGTTACTGTACCCTGTGCCTGGTAGTGGTGTATCCCCATTGTTACTGTACCCTGTGCCTGGTAGTGGTGTATCCCCATTGTTACTGTACCCTGTGCCTGGTAGTGGTGTATCCCCATTGTTACTGTACCCTGTGCCTGGTAGTGGTGTATCCCCATTGTTACTGTACCCTGTGCCTGGTAGTGGTGTATCCCCATTGTTACTGTACCTTGTGCCTGGTAGTGGTGTATCCCCATTGTTACTGTACCCTGTGCCTGGTAGTGGTGTATCCCCATTGTTACTGTACCCTGTGCCTGGTAGTGGTGTATCCCCATTGTTACTGTACCCTGTGCCTGGTAGTGGTGCCTCCCCATTGTTACTGTACCCTGTGCCTGGTAGTGGTGTATCCCCATTGTTACTGTACCCTGTGCCTGGTATAGGTGTATCCCCATTGTTACTGTACCCTGTGCCTGGTAGTGGTGCCTCAACATTGTTACTGTACCCTGTGCCTGGTAGTGGTGTATCCCCATTGTTACTGTACCCTGTGCCTGGTAGTGGTGTATCCCCATTGTTACTGTACCCTGTGCCTGGTAGTGGTGTATCCCCATTGTTACTGTACCCTGTGCCTGGTAGTGGTGTATCCCCATTGTTACTTTACCCTGTGCCTGGTAGTGGTGTATCCCCATTGTTACTGTACCCTGTGCCTGGTAGTGGTGTATCCCCATTGTTACTGTACCCTGTGCCTGGTAGTGGTGTATCCCATTTTGTTACTGTACCCTGTGCTGGTGTAGTGGTGTATCCCCATTGTTACTGTACCCTGTGCCTGGTAGTGGTGTATCCCCATTGTTACTGTACCCTGTGCCTGGTAGTGGTGTATCCCCATTGTTACTGTACCCTGTGCCTGGTAGTGGTGTATCCCCATTGTTACTGTACCCTATGCCTGGTAGTGGTGTATCCCCATTGTTACTTTTCCCTGTGCCTGGTAGTGGTGTATCCCCATTGTTACTGTACCCTGTGCCTGGTAGATGTGTATCCCCATTGTTACTGTACCCTGTGCCTGGTAGTGGTGTATCCCCATTGTTACTGTACCCTGTGCCTGGTAGTGGTGTATCCCCATTGTTACTGTACCCTGTGCCTGGTAGTGGTGTATCCCCATTGTTACTGTACCCTGTGCCTGGTAGTGGTGTATCCCCATTGTTACTGTACCCTGTGCCTGGTAGTGGTGTATCCCCATTGTTACTGTACCCTGTGCCTGGTAGTGGTGTATCCCCATTGTTACTGTACCCTGTGCCTGGTAGTGGTGTATCCCCATTGTTACTGCACCCTGTGCCTGGTAGTGGTGTATCCTCATTGTTTCTGTACCCTGTGCCTGGTAGTGGTGTATCCCCATTGTTACTGTACCCTGTGCCTGGTAGTGGTGTATCCCCATTGTTACTGTACCCTATGCCTGGTAGTGGTGTATCCTCATTGTTACTGTACCCTGTGCCTGGTAGTGGTGTATCCCCATTGTTACTTTATCCTGTGCCTGGTAGTGGTGTATCCCCATTGTTACTGTACCCTGTGCCTGGTAGTGGTGTATCCTCATTGTTTCTGTACCCTGTGCCTGGTAGTGGTGTATCCCCATTGTTACTGTACCCTGTGCCTGGTAGTGGTGTATCCCCATTGTTACTGTACCCTGTGCCTGGTAGTGGTGCCTCCCCATTGTTACTGTACCCTGTGCCTGGTAGTGGTGTATCCCCATTGTTACTGTACCCTGTGCCTGGTAGTGGTGTATCCTCATTGTTTCTGTACCCTGTGCCTGGTAGTGGTGTATCCCCATTGTTACTGTACCCTGTGCCTGGTAGTGGTGTATCCCCATTGTTACTGTACCCTGTGCCTGGTAGTGGTGTATCCCCATTGTTACTGTACCCTGTGCCTGGTAGTGGTGTATCCCCATTGTTACTGTACCCTGTGCCTGGTAGTGGTGTATCCCCATTGTTACTGTACCCTGTGCCTGGTAGTGGTGTATCCCCATTGTTACTGTACCCTGTGCCTGGTAGTGGTGTATCCCCATTGTTACTGTACCCTGTGCCTGGTAGTGGTGTATCCTCATTGTTACTGTACCCTGTGCCTGGTAGTGGTGTATCCCCATTGTTACTGTACCCTGTGCCTGGTAGTGGTGTATCCCCATTGTTACTGTACCCTGTGCCTGGTAGTGGTGTATCCCCATTGTTACTGTACCCTGTGCCTGGTAGTGGTGTATCCCCATTGTTACTGTACCCTGTGCCTGGTAGTGGTGTATCCTCATTGTTACTGTACACTGTGCCTGGTAGTGGTGTATCCCAATTGTTACTGTACCCTCTGCCTGGTAGTGGTGTATCCCCATTGTTACTGTACCCTGTGCCTGGTAGTGGTGTATCCCCATTGTTACTGTACCCTGTGCCTGGTAGTGGTGTATCCCCATTGTTACTGTACCCTGTGCCTGGTAGTGGTGTATCCCCATTGTTACTGTACCCTGTGCCTGGTAGTGGTGTATCCCATTGTTACTGTACCCTGTGCCTGGTAGTGGTGTATCCCATTGTTACTGTACCCTGTGCCTGGTAGTGGTGTATCCCATTGTTACTGTACCCTGTGCCTGGTAGTGGTGTATCCCATTGTTACTGTACCCTGTGCCTGGTAGTGGTGTATCCCCATTGTTACTGTACCCTGTGCCTGGTAGTGGTGTATCCCCATTGTTACTGTACCCTGTGCCTGGTAGTGGTGTATCCCCATTGTTACTGTACCCTGTGCCTGGTAGTGGTGTATCCCATTGTTACTGTACCCTGTGCCTGGTAGTGGTGTATCCCAATTGTTACTGTACCCTGTGCCTGGTAGTGGTGTATCCCCATTGTTACTGTACCCTGTGCCTGGTAGTGGTGTATCCCCATTGTTACTGTACCCTGTGCCTGGTAGTGGTGTATCCCCATTGTTACTGTACCCTGTGCCTGGTAGTGGTGTATCCCCATTGTTACTGTACCCTGTGCCTGGTAGTGGTGTATCCCCATTGTTACTGTACCCTGTGCCTGGTAGTGGTGTATCCCCATTGTTACTGTACCCTGTGCCTGGTAGTGGTGTATCCCCATTGTTACTGTACCCTGTGCCTGGTAGTGGTGTATCCCCATTGTTACTGTACCCCTGTGCCTGGTAGTGGTGTATCCCCATTGTTACTGTACCCTGTGCCTGGTAGTGGTGTATCCCCATTGTTACTGTACCCTGTGCCTGGTAGTGGTGCCTCCCCATTGTTACTGTACCCTGTGCCTGGTAGTGGTGTATCCCCATTGTTACTGTACCCTGTGCCTGGTAGTGGTGTATCCCCATTGTTACTGTACCCTGTGCCTGGTAGTGGTGTATCCCCATTGTTACTGTACCCTGTGCCTGGTAGTGGTGTATCCCCATTGTTACTGTACCCTATGCCTGGTAGTGGTGTATCCCCATTGTTACTGTACCCTGTGCCTGGTAGTGGTGTATCCCCATTGTTACTGTACCCTGTGCCTGGTAGTGGTGTATCCCCATTGTTACTGTACCCTGTACCTGTGGTAGTGGTGTATCCCCATTGTTACTTCCCTTGTTATGTGTATCCCATTGTTACTTACCCTGTGCCTGGTAGTGGTGTATCCCCATTGTTACTGTACCCTGTGCCTGGTAGTGGTGTATCCCCATTGTTACTGTACCCTGTGCCTGGTAGTGGTGTATCCCCATTGTTACTGTACCCTGTGCCTGGTAGTGGTGTATCCCCATTGTTACTGTACCCTGTGCCTGGTAGTGGTGTATCCCCATTGTTACTTACCCTGTGCCTGGTAGTGGTATCCCCATTGTTACTGTACCCTGTGCCTGGTAGTGGTGTATCCCCATTGTTACTGTACCCTGTGCCTGGTAGTGGTGTATCCCCATTGTTACTGTACCCTGTGCCTGGTAGTGGTGTATCCCCATTGTTACTGTACCCTGTGCCTGGTAGTAGTGTGTATCCCCATTGTTACTGTACCCTGTGCCTGGTAGTAGGTGTATCCCCATTGTTACTGTACCCTGTGCCTGGTAGTGGTGTATCCCCATTGTTACTGTACCCTGTGCCTGGTATGGTGTATCCCCATTGTTACTGTACCCTGTGCCTGGTATTGGTGTATCCCCATTGTTACTGTACCCTGTGCCTGGTATTGGTGTATCCCCATTGTTACTGTACCCTGTGCCTGGTAGTGGTGTATCCCCATTGTTACTTTACCCTGTGCCTGGTAGTGGTGTATCCCCATTGTTACTGTACCCTGTGCCTGGTATTGGTGTATCCCCATTGTTACTGTACCCTGTGCCTGGTAGTGGTGTATCCCCATTGTTACTTTACCCTGTGCCTGGTAGTGGTGTATCCCCATTGTTACTGTACCCTGTACCTGGTATTGGTGTATCCCCATTGTTACTGTACCCTGTGCCTGGTATTAATGTATCCCCATTGTTACTTTTCCCTGTTCCTGGTAGTGGTGTATCCCCATTGTTACTGTACCCTGTGCCTGGTAGTGGTGTATCCCCATTTTTACTGTACCCTGTGCCTGGTATTGGTGTATCCACATTGTTACTGTACCCTGAGCCTGGTATTGGTGTATCCCCATTGTTACTTTTCCCTGTGCCTGGTAGTGGTGTATCCCCATTGTTACGGTACCCTGTGTCTGGTAGTGGTGTATTCCCATTTTTACTGTACCCTCTGCCTGGTAGTGGTGTATCCCCATTGTTACGGTACCCTGTGTCTGGTAGTGGTGTATTCCCATTTTTACTGTACCCTCTGCCTGGTAGTGGTGTATCCCCATTGTTACGGTACCCTGTGTCTGGTAGTGGTGTATCCCCATTGTTACTTTTCCCTGTGCCTGGTAGTGGTGTATCCCCATTGTTACGGTACCCTGTGTCTGGTAGTGGTGTATTCCCATTTTTACTGTACCCTCTGCCTGGTAGTGGTGTACCCCCATTGTTACTGTACCCTGTGCCTTGCACATGCAGGTATGATTATATTTTTACAGACTTATTATCTTGGGAATAGTGTACTGTTAATACATTTTTAGTTTTTGTTCAAAGTCGGTGACATGATTTGTTTTAATACTATTAAATTAACTTCCTATAAACAGTCAGAGTCAAGCAAGGAAGGCCTCCATAGATGTTTTTGCTAATGTTCAGACGGTCATAAACTTTGCTATGGAATTTTAAAATGCAATAATGATTTCGTTAATGTTTTTCAAATAGGCATTGTATTATATATATTTACATTTATCAACAGCGACTCTCATTACTCTAATAATAATCGTGATCTGTATTATGAGCCAATAAATGCAGCCTAGACTTGGTGTAGTAATATCTATATAAATTGATACGAGTCTTGTTTACTGACACAATATTAGTCCGTGCGGGAACTTGGACATTGTAGTTGAATGAACCAGTTTGTTTGTGAAACTATAAAAAAGCATCTTTTAAATGTCTGGATAATTGACAGTAAACTGAAAAGCTTTTGAAAAACATTGAAATTTTGTTGCCTTTTCAATTATTTATAGGGACTATTTTTGTCACATTGAACTTGGCTGTAGAGGTTAAATGGCTGAAGCGGGAAATTCAAATGTTCACTAGCATCTTAATTATGTTTTACTTTGAAGTAGAAAGTAAAATGTAAATATAACAGTTAAAGGACGATATTCTATTTATCTACAACCCAGTTTGCATTTACATCTCCAATAAATGCAATCTAACAATCCTTTAATTGTAAATAGAGGTTCCCCAACAAGTGACAGTTGTTTATCATGTTTATCAAACTCGAGTTAGTTAATTTTCAAATTTTGAAAGCGAGTGTCTTTTAAAAAATTGAAAATTAACTAACGAGAGTTTAGATAAACATGATAAACAACAGTCACGCGTTGGGGAACTTATTTATCCCATAACTTTAGCGCTATAGTTATATCGTGGTGACCATTTTCTCGTCTTCATTCAGGGAAACTTACTTACATTGTGTAGTGATACATGTATCTTTCCACAATAAAATATAGTGCCTAAATAGAGAGCCAATATTCTATTCTTTTATACTTTGAATAAGCAACTACCTGCTAAATAGTAAATACAATGCTATTTAAAAGAAAATGCGCTATGAAAAGTAGCCCGAAGTTGAGAGCCAATCGGAATCAAGAGATCTTGGAATTGACCAATCAGAGGCGCCGTAGGTGTTTACACACTGGAGTGTGTAAACATAAACGATAACCAACTGCTTTGATATTTATCACATCGGTTTTCCATTGTGAAACATGCATAGTTATGGGATAAAATAATTGCATTATCCGAAATGCGATTCTATGCGAAAAAATAGTAATATTTGAGCCATTTTACCTCACTTATGAACATAGTAATACATTTATTGGTGTTTTAAAATTTAGAAAATAAAATCTACTTCCCTAATCCCATTCCATCCATAATACATGTATTACTTGTCAAAGTTTATGATATACAATTACGTTGCTCAATTGTATATAACAAGTTATTAGGTATATTATGGCACCAGTTGAACTTCATTCTTCTATAATTAATATTTTACAAAATTAGGTCACTATGACTTATTTTTGACACAGAATTATTAATTTATCCTTTTTCAATATATCAATGCATTATCATTCATGAAAAGTAACTCAAAAATATCATTTGGTTCCAGCAAAACTGGATGGAAACATAAAATTGACCCTCATTTTTAACTCCCCAATAACTCACACGTGACTCCGACCTGACCTTAATCATTTGTCGTGATGTCCTAACCCCCTGATATCTGTAATCAAATATAATATAACGTTTATCAGTCGTGACCGTGAGAGGGCCCAAACTGAAACTCCGTCTTAAAAACAATGTTATGAGAGTGGACAATACATTATGTTCTGCATCAATTATTAGGATCGAGAATAATATGAGGACATATATCTATTGTACAGGTGATTGTGACTGATGATGACATCGACATTGAAGGAAAATTCTGTGCCGCTAGAACCGACCCAAATATGTGGACGTTTGACGGAAGGTACGTATTATAATTATCATTAACACTATCATTATAATATGTGGACGTTTGACGGGAGTTACGTATTATAATTATCATTAACACTATCATTATAATATGTGGACGTTTGACGGGAGTTACGTATTATAATTATCATTAACACTATCATTATAATATGTGGACGTTTGACGGGAGTTACGTATTATAATTATCATTAACAATATCATTATAATATGTGGACGTTTGACGGAAGGTACGTATTATAAATTATCTTACGGGAAAATATCATTATAAGTAATAATCGTATTGGTCAAGCAACAGATGGTCATTAAAAAACTTAACTCTTTCATGTAACGAATAAGTTATGAAATCATAAATAAGAAAATGAAAAAAGAAAATGAAAATGCTGCTAAATCAAACATTCTTTTTCTGAATTATAAACATTGTGACATGCTTTGGTGACATTCAGATCGTTGATTTAGTATATGTTATTTTCAGTTTGCTTAAATAGCTGAAAAGGTGTTATTTCGATTGTTTTAGAAATCGTGTATATTTGTGTTTATTTTTCTTCCAAATCCGAAAGATAAATCTTCCACAACATATGAACAATTCCATATTCTATTTCCGTAACACATTCTCTGCTATCATTTTAGGTATTGGAATTATCAGCAGAGCGGGGAATACGTCTTGTACAAACACAATGTTTTACCTACCAGGGTAAGTCTATTTATGTTCCTCAAACTATATTTACATTTCCGTTTTCTCTTTCCTATATAACCTTACCAACCGCGAAATCGTTAACACTTGCGTAAACGCAGTGGTTGCCGCGCAAGAATACGCACACCACAACACTGATTTCCGCAAGTAGTGTGAATGCGCATCCGGTTTGTTTATATGCCTATTTCACCTGTATGAGAAATCCTCAATATATTGCAGGTATGAATGTAATGTAAATATTTAATTTTATATCAGCAAATGACGAATTTAACAAATATTGTGTAAATGGGATGAAAAAGGATAAAGTTTATGTTAAACTTTAATTTGTCTTCTCTCTGAATTTGCAACATTTCCCGCCAAATTGAAGCCAGCTGTTCCCAGATTCCATCAATTGACCGGCTGTTCCAGCAATCGTATAACATTGAAAAAAACAGAGTTTTATTTTATTTGAACGTTTAGGTTAAATGAAATGGTCGGTCGAAATGTAAATATAAGGAATGATTTATATTGTTTGTTGTTCACTGGTGTGTAAACTGCATTTTTTGTAAACGCGCGTCATTTAAAATATCTGTACAAAAAATGCAGTTCACACACCAGTAAACAACAACCAATAAAAATATTCCTTAACAAACAACATACAATGTATAAGAAACATAAAAATTTTGATACCGTATATTCATAATAGGTAAAATAGTTAAGCGCAAAGTAACGAGGACAACCCAACAAGTAACCATCTAATTTAGTTCTGGTTGAGATCGACCTCATCTCGTAAACTATGTCCCATTTGAGACCACCATAACTTGAGGTGACAGAAAACTTTATCTTTTATACAGTATCGTCCAACGGAATTTAACATTCTTTAAATAATTATTATAAATAATAACATATATTAAAATTGTTCATAAACATAAGTTATAGCTAATAATATTCTTTATTTCCTCTATTTTTATATTTATTTAAGTAGCCGTAAGAACTAAAACGGAGAACCTGATTAATCGCTTCACTGAATTCGGTACACGGTGCGTATGTCATTGGGTTGATATAAATTTTCATTTTATCATTTTTTTCAGAATCACACAATTTACACCACGATGAGAATATCTAAAACTACATAATTTTTAATAATGTTGTAGATTCACGCTGTCTTCGACAGTTGTGTTTGGGGTGGAGCATGCGTATGTGGCATAGCGATACAGTATGGGGACTCTCTTTTTGTGGTGAATATGTGTCGCAGTGTCGTTGGAATACCTTGGATAAGTGGCATTACCAATACAAACCAGTACATAGAGATGAGAGCATGTGACAACAAACACCTGACTGTGGAAACCAAGGCTTCAGATCTCTATATGGTGAGAACTTAGATTCAGTGTTGTGCTGTGATTTCTTTTTAATGGATTTAGGAAATGAAACAACCCGTTTTACCATTTCTTGTCTTACTTCCATGTCGATCAATGTTTCTGACCTGGCGTACCGAATATTGTCCTCAAAATCAATATATACAGACAGTCAGATTAATCATGTTTGTGGTATTTTTAACAGGTGACACTATCGACGGGAACGGAAGTAGTAATTTCACTCCGGGTGGATGTAGATAATGAGTACACATACGTACGGTATGTAATGGTGAAACCATCGCTGATGGACTGGGCGTCCACCACTGGTCTCTGTGGCGTACTGGACGGTGACTCCTCTAATGATATGCAGAACAGAGCTGGGAGATTATCCTCCTCCTGGAGCGAGTTCGGGAATAACTGGAGGTGAGCTAGCTCGATCGAAGTCAGGATGCTATATTATCACATAACTGACCCGTCCAGTCATGTCATAAATATCGTAACACAAGTGTAATACGTTGTACGTCTTTCAGTTGGCATTCATAGCCAATATGAATGTCAACTGGAGAGAGGCAAATTCCATAAAGCGCACGTTTTTCATTACTCAAAGGGCCGTAACCCCGCAAAATAGGGTCCGATGAAAGTCCCTAGCAAACTCTTTAGAGGCCTTGGCACATTTAATCATGTGACCAAGTTACAAAGAAATTGTCGCAGTTAATGCACGGAATTCATGTGTTACAGACCCGATGAAAGCGGGGAACTATAAAACCAAATTATATAGGTCATAGGCTAGGATGGTCCCACATGCACCCCCCAACCTCCGAACCAATATTTTTCTTAACCCTTATGACTCTCTAATCACAAATCAAAATGTGAACATTGCATAAGTTGGGATGAACTTCCGGTTATGACGTCATCAAGATAGCCGCCATCTAGAATTTCACTAAAAAAGGAAAAATAGTCATAACATTGACATTTTTCAACCGAAGTAGATAAATAGGAAAAAATTGTTGAATATTTACCATTTTTGAGCTTAATTATTTATTTCATTTTCTGCGTACAAATCACTACATTTATTGGATTAATCGATTCTGATATGTATTTGTTGTGCAATTGTGGTTATTTTGATGCATCATTTGTCTATTTTAGTTGAAAAATGTCAATGTTATAACTAATTTACATTTTTATTGAAATTCGAGATGGCGGCCATATTGATGACGTCATAACCGAAACATATACAATGTTAACATTGGTTTTTGTTGTTGTTGTTATTTAAATTGATTGATAAGTGGTAAAAAACTGATTAGAAATAGTTTGCTGTTTGAAAACATTTTTGCTGCGTCAAGCCAAATATGAAAAATTTGCTAAAAATTTCCTAATTTTGAGATTAAAATCCTATTTTTTTTCATTGCCTGCATATATATCACTAAATGAATTATTTGGTCCTGATATGTATTTGTTGTTCTATTGTGGTTATTTTGATACATAATTTGTCTACTTCGGTTAAAAAATGTATGTTATGACTTGCTTTCATTTTTAGTAAAATTCGAGATGGCGGCCATCTAGATGACGTCATAACCGGAAGTTCATCCCAGCTTATGCAATGTTAACATTTTGATTTGTGATCAGTGGGATATAAGGGTTATGAAAAATACTGGTTCGGAGGGTTTTTTTTTTTTTTTTTTGGGGGGGGGGTTGGGGGGGGGGGGTTCATGTGGGACTCTCCTAGCCCATGGCCTAATATAAATGTACAGATTTAAATCATATCCAGCCAGTCACGGATTTTCGTATAATTTATCGAACATTAGGTTGATTCTGGAATGAGTCATTCTTGTGAACATATAGACTAAAGTCAATAATTGGCTTTGAATTTTTCCTTAGTTACATATATAGACACGAAAGCTATTCATTTATTTGCTGTAACGTTTATGTACATTTACCTACTGTAACGTATCCTACGTTACAATTTCATTGTTAGAACAACAATTTAATAAATATACATTATTGCCAAAATTAAGTAAATCTCAAACAAAGATTTTATCTGTTATTATTCAGGGCAAAACTCATTATGATTTTATATACAAAACATGTCACAGCATACCTGATTATACATTTTGACAATTACAATATAGTATAATATAAACAGTACAATTGAATGTATGTTTTTAAATTGAGTTGGGTTAAGTTGAGGGGAATTGTTTGTTTGATTAATTAACGTCCTATAAACAGCTATGTTCATGTAAGGATGACCTCCCATGTTGCGTGTTTGTTGTGCGAGGTGCGTGTTTTGGGAGACTGCGGTATACTCATGTTGTGTCTCCTTGTATAATGGAACTGTTGCCCTTTTTATAGTACTACAACACTGACGCATGCCGCGGAAGACACCAAGCAACACACCCCACCCGGTCACATTATACTGACAACAGGCGAACCGGTCGTCCCACTCCCTGTATGCTGAGCGCTAATCAGGAGCAGAAACTACCACTTTTATAGACTTTGGTGTGTCTCGGCCAGGGGACAGAACCCAGAGACGTCCTCACATGGGTGAGCGCTGAACTCAAGGCCAAAAGTGAGGAGGTGCCAAGGGAGGCATTAGGAAAGATAAAGTCAGTTAGGAAGAAGAGAAAAGATGATATCCTAAATTTAGTCGCCTTTTACGATCATGCAATAGGGGCAGCAGGTACAAATAGAACTCCCTTCCTAAGGGGAATTAACGTACCGTCACGTATAATTCGTTTCCGGGTACGATGTTTTAAATGGGCTTATTACATAAACAGGTTTCTTATATAGATAAACGTTCTATAATACATCTCGGTGACTACTTACATATTTATCTTAAACGTGATATATATCTATGTTGACAAAATTATCACTAAGGAGATGTTAGTGGGTAATAAAAACAGTACAAAGCTATCGAATCCAATTACAATTAATTTCATGGTTCGCACAGCAACATGTTTGTCATTTTAAAGGCCTCATTGAAATCAAGTTTAGATTCAATCAAGTATGTGGGCTACAACTTCAGAAACAATTGCTGAATTGATCATTTACCATCATTGATGATTACGAATGAAGAAATAGTTCATTAAATGAAGTTCTGGAATGTGTCTAAATCAGAACGAGAACAAGGTCCGGAGTACGGAGTTAAAAATCTGGATTTCAGGTCGATCTGCCCTGGATTTTGAATATGGTATCAAATGTTATTTTAGATCAAATGTATTTTTATGGACTTTTCAAGGCCGTTTGGTGAATTTCAAGAACTTTTCAAGGTCAGACTCTTTATTAAAGGACTTTCAAAGCCAATTAATAAATTCAAGGACTTTTCAAGGCCTGTGCTGTTATATTATGTTCGGTAAAAAAAGACAAAAACAAGTATATCCCCGTATAAGATGTAAATCATAAATGATTGCATACGCTTGACAACTTAACAGACCAATTACAGCACATTTTCCAAACAAAGTCTAATCATACTTAAAAATGGGGGGTTAGAATCAATATCCTTTAAGTGTGTGTCATATGATTATGTTGAAGATTGGATGTGGCTGCCGATGGAGGTTCCTTGTTTGATGTTAATACATCTCCTCCGGAACTGCCGATCCTTCCACTACAATATTGCCGGTGTCGGAACGATGCGACGGTATTCCATGAACTCGATGATCGAGTGATATGTGATCTGGACTCGACTATCACGTCTTGCACAAAAGTAACAGACACCTCTGGTTACTTCACAGTGTGTGGCGAACGTTATAAACGAGATGTCACTTCGGATTCACCTGTAGCACCAGTTAAATTCGGTGTGGATTTACATGAAAATTACATCAAAACAGAAGTAAGTATAACTATATTAATATTATTATACAAAACCATGATATATATATATGAGTAAAGTTGGTGAAATGATATATTAATTTCGTATTTGGTATTTTTATTGTTACAAATCACACATAACTGCAATAGAAATAGGGAATTCTCTTCCTGAGTTAAATGTAATGACTTGCCAGTAATTACAAGTTTTACGATCATTGTAACACCCCTATCTACCTGATAACCCCATGTTTGAATTTTTACATTCTTAAAATCAAATAATGGAAGACACGATTTTAACACGTTATTATCAATTGCCCTTCGATATTATGTATATTATCACCATGGTTACATTTTGACATACTGATTCACAGTCACATAATTTTGTTTCAACATTAAATATAATGTCCATGAGGTTCAAAGTAGATCATGTTGTTACCGTGTATTTGTTGGTTTATTTTCCAAGGTCTACGTATGGCGGAATGGCTGGTCTTCTGACCTTGCCCGGGATTCGTGTAGGCTGGCGTTCAGTGGGAACACACTTCTAAATAGGTGTAAAGAAATTGTTCCAAGGATGTTGGAAAGTATGGTTGCTAGTGAAGAGGAATGCATTAATGATATTTTGGCAAGTACAGCTGGACTATAATGACTAGAGACCAGATAAAGTGTTGCGTGCCTTAAATCAAATATCAATATCTATACAACTAACTGTACAAATGATGACATTCATGATTCCAAAAGGAAGATACTGACATAAAAAGAAATGGTTCAGTACTCCTAAAAACAAGAATATCCGGAAAATTTTCATTTTTTTTTACATTTGTAAATCTAACCTTTGTCTTTGATTTATTATCAAAATAGAAAGTTCCTATAATTGTTTTGTATAATTATCGAAGTTTACATAGATAAAGTAAAAATTAAAAAAATCATAATGGAAGTACTTGCCCTTGTTGATAACTTTTGTTTCGTGCTTGTTTTGAAATGAAGATTGATAAATTGTCCTTGTAAGACGACTTATTATGTTAAGTTTTTTGCACAGAAGAATATATGATAAGAACAATAATATATCTATAGGTATCAGGAAACGGCGCTTTCATGAAAGATACTGTAGAAGCCCTGAAAACAATGTGTATCGTAGAAGCCAGGCGCTCTGAAAACCTGACTAGCCAGGGATCCACCGGTGGCATGACGTTTCTCGAAGAACTGACCTCCCTCAGCTGCCCTAATAATTGTTCTGGAAATGGCAATTGTATTAACGGTATAGACATATTTGATAAATGAATATGTGGAAATCATTCAATACTTATATTTCATTACTTGCATTATACGGAAATATATTGGATTTTTTTTACGTAAAAAAGTGTTAAAATTAATACATGAATACATTTTTATTTTTTAAATCTTTTTGAAAATCGTCTTAACTAACATTTACATATGTCTTCAATGAAAATGGAAAAGGGACAAAAACATTCTTTCAAATCAGTTATTACTTCGGCGTTACTTGAAAAATCCCTCAGTATGTTTCATTAGAAAGAAGAATATCTATATGTGTTTTAATGGAAGTTCTGTTTGCAGGAAGTTGTATTTGTGACAGCGGTTTATATGGAGACGAGTGTTCATTACTGAAGACAACGCCCCCTATCATACGACAAACCGGAACTGATGGCCTATGTAAGCGGGATCAGTCAACATGTACCAACTTCGTTATCCCTGGATTTAACTTTATAGACAGCCAACTCACCTGTAGGGTTAGATATGTAAAGGTAAACAATCAAAATAGGTCTATTAAGACGGTCCTTTTTCAACTTTTTATTATTAAAGGTAATTATCTTCAGATTATTTAACTAATATATAGTGTTCAGGATCCAGGATTAATAAAACCAAAAGCAAAAATATAACAGGTCTACTGTTGGCTTTTACAGGTGTATTTGGATCACTGGGATATACTGGACAGCACTGATGAATTTCCTGCAATCTATATGAACAATTTCTACTGTGTATGTACTCTACCCAATGCCTCCAGGAAAAAACGGTCGACTGGGTCATCAACGGAAATCGCTGAGGGATATCTTCTCAGTCTCTCAAATGATGGCGTCAACTTTGGAAATGAGACTATGTTCATCATATACGATTCGTCCTGCTACAATTGTAACGCAACAAGCGTTTCCTGTACCCACTTGGTAAGACAAGTCTAATTATTCTAGGTTTAACCAGGAATTGTATATCAGATGATCAATCTAAATATTATGATAGATTGCGACCAGTTGACGCTCGGCTTACGTCATGAGAGATTGACGTCCTAACAATCACACGTAAGATATCATTTACATCATGTTAGACATGAATTCGGCTTGATAATTTCAATAACAGTGGCAACATAAAATATATCATTGGGTTGTCGAAAAGGTCCAGAGGTCAGGTTCCTGGTCACGCGGGTTTTCCCCCATGTTCCACGTTTCCTTACACTCTTAACAAAACTAGCGCGCTTGCATTCGGACCATCGAAAGTGATTTGCATATATAAGTTATATAACTTCTTTCGCAAATGATGTAAAGTTATCAACACTTATTATGTAAGTCTTATATGTTACCATCAATGTGTGTGTGACTTCCAGAGCTCCTGTTCCTCCACATCCACCACAAAGCCAGACACAGACGATAATTCCGGTATGTATATACATTTTTGAATATTAAAAATGAATCTGTCGGATACTTCATCAGAGTAACTCTCCGTCTAAAAACGAGGTTATTTACACAAATTATCATATAAAACACCTGATACCCAATGACTTTGCCTTGTATGCAATGATTTCGGCAGATATCCAACGACTTCGCTTTTGACCATATATAATTTCATAAAGAGATGAGAATGTGTTTTAAAGAGATATCTTTCTCTTTTGACTTTTTTCAAACATGTGAAATAAATGGTCATATCTCTCTCATTAAGGAGTCACTGATTATATTTTATGTACAATCGCCTTGAGAGTATTTTTTTATTTTCGTGAGCTCCATAAAATTCTGGCAAGTTAAGGTATTAAATAAACACAGACATATTCATTCATGATATGTGATATTTAGTGTCGTTTTTGTCAGGTGTGATCACAGGTGTCTCAGTGGCTGTTGTGGTACTCCTCCTCGTCGTCACAGTAATCGTCGGCGGCGCTATCGTATACTTTAAAAAGGTCCACAACAAGTAAGTAACGAGTCCATTTGTTTGTATCGTATCTGGAAACGTTTCAAGTATGTAATCATTTTAATTAATCACTGTTCTTTACCCTTTGACTAGAAAGAACACTTCCCACCTGATCGAATCTCTACAGAAACAGTCCAAAGACAAGCTGAAAGAAATTATTCGCTCAAATTATTGTTTGTATCTTGCGATTATGTATTATTTACAAATCAACAAATCTCAAAAGAATACCTATTTACGCTCATTTGCTTCCTTTAAGTTTTTCCCTTGCCTAAACTATAATTATTGCAATAGCTGGTTTGTAAATCACACAGATTGTCTCGGGTCAACTGTTACATTGTTCGTAGTGAATTATATATATATTTCAGGAGAAGAGTGGATAATTCTACTGTTTGTGTACGACTGGAACCAACTACAGTACACTACCATGACAAATACCACAGTGAACAGCGCCCAGGAACCGCAGGATCAGTTACAGATATCGACGTAAAATTACCAGATGTTGATGATTTAACTCCGTGTCCTAACGATGGACATATCGTTGAAAAAACGGAGTCTTTAAAGTCATAACTTTATAAATCCCTTAATCGTCCAATTGTAGAATACGCAACACTAGTATCCTCAACACACCTGGTCAGACATGATCGGCATTTAAAACGTACAAAGACGAGCAACAAAGATAAATGCATCTACCTTAAGGTAGGTCCATACTTTTGAGAACCGCGCCAATTCATATGACGCTAAACCGGAAGCTGCCGAGGTTGTTTTGAACTCCAGAATTGTTTCCGATACGCTACGACATTCCACTTGGATATTTTTTCAAAAGGTGAAAATTGTCTACATATAATATCGAATGATTAAAATTATTAAATAAATCAGATAAAAGCAGTGAAGTGAATGTAACATGCTATCTCTGAGATTTTTGTGGTCCCTGTCGTAAATGGGAATGGACTTTCAAACACCTGAAGTAACGTTTGTAGCAATAAATGATAAGAGGGGACCTGTCCGGACTGAAATTCCAGAATTCTAAAAAAAATCGCCTACGGATTTCCTTTAAACACAAAATTTGGAGGAAATCATAAAAATAAACAGACATAAACCAGATAGAATATGACAAAAACATATGAATTGATGTAGAATGTTTTTTGTGGCATGATTTTTAAAAAATAGTCAAATAAGACCAATCTTAGCCCTGATTGAAATGGGGTTAGGGTTGTGAGTTACAAACTTTAAGCTTACAAAATTGTGAAAATTTGATCGAGGATCCCATGTTTTTATATGATATTTGAAAAATATATTACCTTGGGCATATCATATACAAATATTGTGAAATTGACATGGGTTTTCATTTCTTTTTTTGCCTTTTCATTGTTTTTTTAGGGGCGAAAACATGGCAAATCATGATAATTACGTATAGAAACGGTCCTCGGAAATAAAGAAAATTAGTTAGCATTTGTAAAAATGCAATAGTTTTGTATATTGTTTTATCGTTAGAAATTAAGGACAAAAAATCAATAGGATTGAGACGACATTCACCCTTATATTACGGAAAACATATTTTTATGATTTTTTTTCTTTTTGCGGCAAGCAAATTTGTACGGATGGTATATTTCAAGCTCAAATATCTCAAAAAGTAATTCGAGAAGACCCATTTTTCTATAAAGATTTGAAATCTACATGAAAAATGCAAGAAAATAAGACCTGTTAGAAAAAAATGACATGGGTATCACCAAAAGTATGGAGCTACCTTAACAAGATCACTTAAAGAGTCTGAGTCTATCAACACTTCAATATCGTACAGAACGGGCGGATGTCATCCAAACTTATAAAATTCTAAATCATTTGGTCATACTAAACTTTAACTCACTATTCGATGAATCGTGTACTGGAAAAACCATCCAGCAAAATTCCAGCCTTCTTTCTGATAAAATTGTACAAATCTGGGAAAAAGTTACTCACAGGAATGGATGGTAAACCCTGTGATATTCTAAATCAATGGAAACATTCTAACCTGTTAATTTTTTCATCAGTGTCTAGCACTTATATCTTTGTAAGTATCTCCAACAATATGAGGATAAATAACAATGTGTATATATATCTCCTGTTCTATTATCGATGGAAAAAGATTTCAACATTAATGAAATGACTATAAATATTATTTTAAACAACCGGAAGTCCATAGTTCGCGTTAAGGGTACACTATGACATTGTTTGAAGAAACTTTAATACATCTCCACAAGCTAGCCTAAGCTTACAAATGATGTTAACTGAGCGAATAGCTCTTATATTAGGGGATCGTAATGCTGTTTAACATTTTGTCGTCGAAGCTGTATCACTTGATAGCGATTTATTGTGTGTAGTTGTCATGTAATGACGATCACCTAAATAGTCTCACAAAAACATATAAAAAATTGTGGAGTGCAATTGTTATAAAAAATAATTTAATAGATATTGATATGGTTGTTTCAATTCAGTCAGTTTAAAAAAAAATTGCACCACAATTTTTGAAAGGAATTTTAGCAATGAAACCTTTATTTATCATTGATAAGGACGATATCAGAATAGATTTATCTCCTGATATTATATACACTTTATTATACATTTACTAAATGTGTTCCTGTTGCAATATAGTCTAGATGTCAACTCAATTAATTTCAAATTAAATAACAATGTCAATATTTCAATATATATTTCACATAAATTAGAAATATATAAGTTATGAATCTTTCATTTGTTATTTTTAAAACTAATAATATAATTCATCCATAACTTTAAACTTAAAAAAAAGGTATTTGTCATTCCATAACTGAAAGGGCTTAATGCACAGTCCTAGTTCAAGAATCAGCATGAGCAAATTATGAGTTGGATCCCTTACCAAGTATCTGAAATCTTAAACATCGAAAAAGATTGAAATACATTAATAGGCATCTATCTTACGAAACTAAGAAAACAATATAATAATTTAAGTGTACGAAAATATGTACTGATTACGATAATAAAGGGTATTATACTAATTGTGTATTACTATTACGTTATGTGTTATATTTGTACACAGATAATCACTTGCATCTTACAGTGATAATTTATAGTTGTATCGGAAATATTGTTTTCTTACTATAGAATAGTAAAGGGATTACAAAATAAAGGGATGATAATCCCTTGTGTAATTCCCTTAGAACAATTATCAGAGATTCGAATTCTAGAGAAGTGTCTTTAAACTTTGAGTAATGCTCTTTTTACAGCTACAACTTAAGCCAAATCTAATTGCCTAAGTTATCAAGAATCGCGTTTGACTTCCTGGTAAACAGATTGTGTGTCCATGATCTTTATTGAAGTACTACTAAACAGACGGTGTTGCGTTACTTGAGCGTTATACAAGGTACACAAGGCTTGAGTACCTAATATGGCGATATCAATTATCGCTAGATCGCTTTATATAAAGGTACAACAACCAACGTATTACATACTTATAAATCGGTTACATGTAACCCCTTTAAAATAGACTTATTTCTTAATTAATATTTCTTATAAATTTTTAAAAACGATATTCGGTAAATTATAATAATACTGCAGAAATACAAATTGTCATCCAGATATACATTAAACTTATCTATGGTACACAAATACAAATTGTCATCAAGATATACAGTAAACTTATCTATAGTACAGAAATATAAATTGTCATCAAGATATACAGTAAACTTATCTATAGTACAGAAATACAAATTGTCATCAAGATATACAGTAAACTTATCTATAGTACAGAAATATAAATTGTCATCAAGATATACAGTAAACTTATCTATAGTACACAAATATAAATAGTCATCAAGATATACATTAAACGTATTTTTGGTACACAAATACAAATTGTCACCAAGATATACATTAAACTTATCTATGCTATGCTACAGAAATACAAATTGTCATCAAGATATACATAAAACTTTTCTATAGTACAGAAATACAAATTGTCACATCAAGATATACAGTACAAATTGTCACCAAGATATACAGTAAACTTATCTATATAGTACAGAGATATAAATAGTCATCAAGATATACAGTAACCTTTTCTATAGTACACAAATACAAATTGTCATCAAGATATACATTAAACTTATCTATAGCACAGAAATACAAATTGTCACCAAGATATACAGTAAACTTATCTATAGTACAGAGATATAAATATAATTGTCATCAAGATATACAGTAACCTTTTCTATAGTACACAAATACAAATTGTCATCAAGATATACATTAAACTTATCTATAGCACATAAATACAAATTGTCACCAAGATATACAGTAAACTTATCTATGGTATACAAATAAAAATCGTAATAAATGTTGTCATCAAGATATAAAGTAAACTTATCTATAGCACAGAAATACAAATTGTCATCAAGATATATCGTAAAACTTATCTATAGCACAAAATACAAATTGTCATCAAGATATACATTAAACTTTTCTATATTACAAAAATACAAATTGTCATCAAGATATACATTAAACTTATCTATAGTACAGAAATACAAATTGTCATCAAGATATACAGTAAACTTATCTATAGTACACAAATACAAATTGTCATCAAGATATACAGTAAACTTATCTATGGTACACAAATACAAATTGTCATCAAGATATACATTAAACTTATCTATAGTACAGAAATACAAATTGTCATCAAGATATACATTAACTTATCTATAGTACAGAAATAACAAATTGTCATCAAGATATACAGTAAACTTACTATAGTACACAATATACAATTGTCATCAAGATATACATTAAACTTATCTATAGTATAGAAATATAAATTGTCATCAAGATATACAGTAAACTTATCTATGGTACACAAATATAAATTGTCATCAAGATATACATTAAACTTATCTATAGTACAGAAATATAATTGTCATCAAGATATACAGTAAACTTATCTATGGTACAACAAATACAAATTGTCATCAAGATTTACATTAAACTTATCTATGTACGCAAATAATTACAGATATACATAAACTTATTTATAGTACAGAAATACAAATTGTCATCAAGATATACAGTACATTAAACTTATCTATGGTACACAAATACAAATTGTCATCAAGATATACATTAAACTTATCTATAGTACAGAAATATAAATTGTCATCAAGATATACATTAAACTTATCTATGGTACAGAAATACAAATTGTCATCAAGATTTACATTAAACTTATCTATAGTACAGAAATATAAATTGTCATCAAGATATACAGTAAACTTATTTATGGTACACAAATACAAATTGTCATCAAGATATACATTAACTTATCTATAGTACACAAATATACAAATTGTCATCAAGATATACATTAACTTATCTATGGTACAAAAATATAAATTGTCATCAAGATATACATTAAACTTATCTATGGTACACAAATACAAATTGTCATCAAGATATACATTAAACTTATCTATAGTACAGAAATACAAATTGTCATCAAGATATACAGTAAACTTATCTATGGTACAGAAATACAAATTGTCATCAAGATATACATTAAACTTATCTATGGTACAGAAATACAAATTGTCATCCAGATATACATTAAACTCATCTACAGTACAAAAATATAAATTGTCATCAAGATTTACATTAAACTTATCTATGGTAAAACAATACAAATTGTCATCAAGATATACAGTAAATTATCTATAGTACAGAAATACAAATTGTCATCAAGATATACAGTAAACTTATCTATAGTACAGAAATAAAAATTGTCATCAAGATATACATTAACTCATCTATAGTACAGAAATAAAAATTGTCATCAAGATATACATTAACTCATCTACAGTACAAAAATATAAATTGTCATCAAGATTTACATTAAACTTATCTATATTACACAAAATACAAATTGTCATCAAGATATACATTAAACTTATCTATGGTACAGAAATACAAATTGTCATCAAGATATACATTAAACTTATCTATAGTACACAAATACAAATTGTCATCAAGATATACATTAAACTTATCTATGGTACACAAATACAAATTGTCATCAAGATATACAGTAAACTTATCTATAGTACAAAAATAAAATTGTCATCAAGATATTACAGTAAACTTATCTATAGTACACAAATTATAAATTGTCATCAAGATATTACAGTAAACTTATCTATAGTACAGAAATACAAATTGTCATCAAGATATACATTAAACTTATCTATGGTACACAAATACAAATTGTCATCAAGATATACATTAAACTTATCTATGGTACAGAAGTACAAATTGTCATCAAGATATACAGCAAACTTATCTATAGTACACAATTATAAAATTGTCATCAAGATATACAGTAAACTTATCTATGGTACAGATATACAAATTGTCATCAAGATATACAGTAAACTATCTATATACACAATACAAATTGTCATCAGATATACAATTTATCTAAATTTGTCATCAAGATATACAGTAAACTTATCTATAGTACACAATACAAATTGTCATCAAGATATACAGTAAACTTATCTATGGTACACAAATAAAATTGTCATCAAGATATATACATTAACTTATCTATGGTACACAAATATAAATTGTCACCAAGATATACAGTAAAACTTATCTATGGTACAGAAATATAAATTGTCATCAAGATATACATTAAACTTATCTATAGTACAGAAATATAAATTGTCATCAAGATATACATTAAACTTATTGTCATATGGTATACACACAAAATACAAATTGTCATCAAGATTTACATTAAACTTATCTATAGTACACAAATACAAATTGTCATCAAGATATACAGTAAACTTATTTATGGTACACAAATACAAATTGTCATCAAGATATACATTAAACTTATCTATAGTACAGAAATACAAATTGTCATCAAGATATACATTAAACTTATTATGGTACAGAAATACAAATTGTCATCAAGATATACATTAATTATCTATGGTACACAAAAATATAAATTGTCATCAAGATATACATTAAACTTATCTATAGTACAGAAATAAAATTGTCATCAAGATATACATTAAACTTATCTATAGTACAGAAATACAAATTGTCATCAAGATATACATTAAACTTATCTATAGTACACAAATACAAATTGTCATCAAGATATACAGTAAACTTATCTATGTACAAAAATACAAATTGTCATCAAGATATACAGTAAATTATCTATATACAGAAATACAAATTGTCATCAAGATATACATTAACTTATCTATAGTACAGAAATAAAATTGTCATCAAGATATACATTAACTATCTACAGTACAAAATATAAATTGTCATCAAGATATACATAAATTATCTATAGTACACAAAATAAAATTGTCATCAAGATATACAGTAAAACTTATCTATAGTACAGAAATAAAAATTGTCATCAAGATATACATTAAACTCATCTATAGTACAAAAATATAAATTGTCATCAAGATATACATTAAACTTATCTATAGTACACAAATACAAATTGTCATCAAGATATACATTAAACTTATCTATGGTACAGAAATACAAATTGTCATCAAGATATACATTAACTTATCTATAGTACAGAAATAAAAATTGTCATCAAGATATACATTAACTTATCTATAGTACAGAAATAAAAATTGTCATCAAGATATACATTAACTCATCTACAGTACAAAAATATAAATTGTCATCAAGATTTACATTAAACTTATCTATATTACAAAAATACATATTGTCATCAAGATATACATTAAACTTATCTATAGTACAGAAATACAAATTGTCATCAAGATATACATTAAATCTTATCTATAGTACAGAAAATACATAAATTGTCATCAGATATACATTAAACTTACTATCTATCTAAGTAACATTAATAAAAATTGTCATCATCAGATATACATTAACTCATCTACAGTACAAAAAAATAAATTGTCATCAAGATTTACAGTAAACTTATCTATAGTACACAATAATAAATTGTCATCAAGATATACAGTAAACTTATCTATAGTACACAGAAATACAAATTGTCATCAAGATATACATTAAATTATCTATGGTACAAAAATTACAAATTGTCATCAAGATATACAGTAAACTTATCTATAGGTACACAAATATAAAATTGTCATCAAGATATACAGTAAACTTATCTATAGGTACACAAATACAAATTGTCATCAAGATATACATTAAACTTATCTATAGTACAGAAATACAAAATTGTCATCAAGATATACATTAAACTTATCTATTGTACAGAAATACAAATTGTCATCAAGATATACAGTAAACTTATCTATGGTACACAAATATAAAATTGTCATCAAGATATACAGTAAACTTATCTATAGTACAAAAATTAAAAATTTTCATCAATATATACATTAACCTTATCTATGGTACACAAATATAAATAGTCATCAAGATATACAGTAAACTTATCTATGGTACACAAATACAAATTGTCATCAAGATATACATTAAACTTATCTATAGTACAACAAATACAAATTGTCATCAAGATATACAGTTAAACTTATCTATAGTACACAAATACAAATTGTCATCAAGATATACATTAAACTTATCTATGCTACACAAATACAAATTGTCATCAAGATATACATTAAACTTATCTATGGTACAGAAATATAAATTGTCATCAAATATACAGTAAACTTATCTATTAACACAGATACAAATTGTCATCAAGATATACATTAAACTTATCTATAGTACAGAAATAAAAATTTCATCAAGATATACATTAAACTTATCTATGGTACACAAATACAAATTGTCATCAAGATATACATTAAACTTATCTATGGTACAGAAATACAAATTGTCATCAAGATATACATTAAACTTATCTATAGTACAGAAATACAAATTGTCATCAAGATATACATTAAACTTATCTAAGTACACAAATACAAATTGTCATCAAGATATACATAAATTATCAATGGTACACAAATACAAATTGTCATCAAGATATACATTAAACTTATCTATGGTACACAAATACAAATTGTCATCAAGATATACAGTAAACTTATCTATAGTACACAAATACAAATTGTCATCAAGATATACATTAAACTTATCTATAGTACAGAAATACAAATTGTCATCAAGATATACATTAAACTTATCTATATACACAAATACAAATTGTCATCAAGATATACATTAAACTTATCTATGGTACACAAATACAAATTGTCATCAAGATATACAGTAAACTTATCTATGGTACACAAATATAAAATTGTCATCAAGATATACATTAAATTATCTATAGTACAAAATAAAATTGTCATTCATTATTAGTACAAATAAATCTACAGTAAACTTATCTATGGTACACAAATACAAATTGTCATCAAGATATACATTAAACTTATCTATAGTACAGAAATACAAATTGTCATCAAGATATACATTAAACGTATCTATAGTACACAAATACAAATTGTCAACAAGATATACAGTAAACTTATCTATGGTACACAAATACAAATTGTCATCAAGATATACAGTAAATTTATCTATAGTACAGAAATACAAATTGTCATCAAGATATACATTAACTTATCTATAGTACAGAAATAAAAATTGTCATCAAGATATACATTAAACTCATCTACAGTACAAAAATATAAATTGTCATCAAGATATACATTACATTATCTATGTACACAAATATAAATATTGTCATCAAGATATACATTAAACTTATCTATGTACAGAAATAAAAAATTGTCATCAAGATATACATTAACTCATCTATAGTACAAAAATATAAATTGTCATCAAGATATACATTAAAACTTATCTATAGTACAAAAATACAAATTGTCATCAAGATATACATTAAACTTATCTATAGTACAGAAATACAAATTGTCATCAAGATATACATTAAACTTATCTATAGTACAGAAATAAAAATTGTCATCAAGATATACATTAACTTATCTATAGTACAAAAATAAAATTGTCATCAAGATATACATTAAACTTATCTATGATACACTTAAATACACAATAAAATGTCATCAAGATATACAGTAAATTTATCTATAGTACAGAAATACAAAATTGTCATCAAGATATACATTAACTTATCTATAGTACAGAAATAAAAATTGTCATCAAGATATACATTAAACATCTACAGTTACAAAAATATAAGTTGTCATCAAGATATACATTACCTTATCTATGGTACACAAATATAAAATTGTCATCCAGATATACAGTAAACATATCTATAGTACAGAAATAAAAATTGTCATCAAGATATACATTAAACTCATCTACAGTACAAAAATATAAATTGTCATCAAGATTTACATTAAACTTATCTATAGTACACAAATACAAATTGTCATCAAGATATACAGTAAACTTATCTATAGTACAGAAATACAAATTGTCATCAAGATATACATTAAAACTTATCTATAGGTACAGAAATAGTACAAAAATACAAATTGTCATCAAGATATACATTAACCTTATCTATGGTACACAAATATAAATAGTCATCAAGATATACATTAAACTTATCTATAGTACACAAATACAAATTGTCATCAAGATATACATTAAAACTTATCTATAGTACAGAAATACAAATTGTCATCAAGATATACAGTAAACTTATCTATGGTACAGAAATACAAATTGTCATCAAGATATACATTAAACTTATCTATGGTACAGAAATACAAATTGTCATCAAGATATACATTAAACTTATCTATAGTACAGAAATACAAATTGTCATCAAGATATACAGTAAACTTATCTATAGTACACAAATACAAATTGTCATCAAGATATACAGTAAACTTATCTATAGTACAGAAATACAAATTGTCATCAAGATATACAGTAAACTTATCTATAGGTACACAAATACAAAATTGTCATCAAGATATACATTAAACTTATCTATAGTACAGAAATACAAATTGTCATCAAGATATACATTAAACTTATCTATAGGTACAGAAATACAAATTGTCATCAAGATATACATTAAACTTATCTATAGTACAAAAATATAAATTGTCATCAAGATTTACATTAAACTTATCTATGGTACACAAATACAAATTGTCATCAAGATATACAGTAAACTTATCTATAGTACAGAAATACAAATTGTCATCAAGATATACATTAAACTTATCTATAGTACAGAAATACAAATTGTCATCAAGATATACAGTAAACTTATCTATAGTACACAAATACAAATTGTCATCAAGATATACAGTAAACTTATCTATAGTACACAAATACAAATTGTCATCAAGATATACAGTAAACTTATCTATAGTACAGAAATACAAATTGTCATCAAGATATACATTAAACTTATCTATAGTACAGAAATACAAATTGTCATCAAGATATACAGTAAACTTATCTATAGTACACAAATACAAATTGTCATCAAGATATACAGTAAACTTATCTATAGTACAGAAATACAAATTGTCATCAAGATATACAGTAAACTTATCTATGGTACACAAATACAAATTGTCATCAAGATATACATTAAACTTATCTATAGTACACAAATACAAATTGTCATCAAGATATACAGTAAACTTATCTATGGTACACAGATACAAATTGTCATCAAGATATACATTAAACTTATCTATAGTACAGAAATATAAATTGTCATCAAGATATACAGTAAACTTATCTATAGTACACAAATACAAATTGTCATCAAGATATACATTAAACTACATAGTAAACTTATCTATGGTACACAAATACAAATTGTCATCAAGATATACATAAACTTATCTATAGTACACAAATACAAATTGTCATCAAGATATACAGTAAAACTTATCTATGGTACACAAATACAAATTGTCATCAAGATATACAGTAAACTTATCTATGGTACAGAAATACAAATTGTCATCAAGATATACATTAAACTTATCTATAGTACACAAATACAAATTGTCATCAAGATATACAGTAAACTTATCTATAGTACAGAAATACAAATTGTCATCAAGATATACAGTAAACTTATCTATAGTACAGAAATACAAATTGTCATCAAGATATACAGTAAACTTATCTATGGTACACAAATACAAATTGTCATCAAGATATACAGTAAACTTATCTATAGTACAGAAATACAAATTGTCATCAAGATATACAGTAAACTTATCTATGGTACACAAATACAAATTGTCATCAAGATATACATTAAACTTATCTATAGTACACAAATACAAATTGTCATCAAGATATACAGTAAACTTATCTATGGTACACAAATACAAATTGTCATCAAGATATACAGTAAACTTATCTATGGTACACAAATACAAATTGTCATCAAGATATACATTAAACTTATCTATGGTACAGAAATACAAATTGTCATCAAGATATACAGTAAACTTATCTATGGTACACAAATACAAATTGTCATCAAGATATACAGTAAACTTATATATGGTACACAAATACAAATTGTCATCAAGATATACAGTAAACTTATATATGGTACATAAATACAAATTGTCATCAAGATATACATTAAACTTATCTATGGTACAGAATTACAAATTGTCATCAAGATATACATTAAACTTATCTATAGTACAGAAATAAAAATTGTCATCAAGATATACAGTAAACTTATCTATGGTACAGAATTACAAATTGTCATCAAGATATACATTAAACTTATCTATAGTACAGAAATAAAAATTGTCATCAAGATATACAGTAAACTTATCTATGGTACAGAAATACAAATTGTCATCAAGATATACATTAAACTTATCTATAGTACAGAAATACAAATTGTCATCAAGATATACATTAAACTTATCTATGGTACAGAAATACAAATTGTCATCAAGATATACATTAAACTTATCTATAGTACAGAAATACAAATTGTCATCAAGATATACAGTAAACTTATCTATGGTACAGAAATACAAATTGTCATCAAGATATACATTAAACTTATCTATAGTACAGAAATACAAATTGTCATCAAGATATACAGTAAACGTATTTCTTGTACACAAATAAAAGTAAATTGTTATCAAGATATACATTAAACTTATCTATGGTACACAAATACAAATTGTCATCAAGATATACATTAAACTTATCTATGGTACAGAAATACAAATTGTCATCAAGATATACATTAATTAAAAAACTTATCTAGGATACACAAATACAAATTGTCATCAAGATATACAGTAACCTTATCTATAATACAGAATAGAAATTGTCATCAAGATATACAGTAAACTTATCTATAGTACAGAAATACAAAAACTTAAGTCAAATATTTATTTGGCGCAATCAAGTGTTATATCTTTAAACTGGTAATTGGATTCCTATCGAGCCAACGCCACACACTCTCGTGGTCTTGTTTATGATATGTTATATAAACATTCATGAAATTAAAGCTGGTCAAAGTAGTTTAACTTCCTGGTTTACACAATGAAAGGCGTTTACTACATGGAAGATATCCAATATACTAATTACACGGTGAATAAGCGCTATTTTGAAATCAATGCACGCCTTCACATGAAAACAAGCATTTGCGTAAATACATGTTTACGATACAAAGAGCTACAAATAATTAGCAGGTGCACGAGGATGTGGCATTGCATTTATCAAATGAGGCATTACATGCAAACATATAAAAAAGCATATTATATGTACAAATCTATACACTTGTTTTGCAGTGCACTATACACTTTTTACACCATGATTTTTTCATTGTATCGAAATATGTGTTGTTTTTGTAGATGCTATGGAATCATGAATATAAAACACTAATCACAACGATTTCAGCATTGTTAGGATAACTCCATCGGCTAACCATTAATATTTCTACCAGAAATGTTTATAAATCTCCTGACAAGCACTAAAAGTCCTACCAATATGTATAGTTTGGTTAGGTCTATCATGTTTACGTTTTATTAACAGCCAGGGTCATTTAAGGACATTTATAGGGACCGCGAGTTCGAATACCATGTGGGGCAGTTGCCAGGTATTAACCGCTGGTCGGTGGTTTTTCCACGGATACTCTGATATTTCTCCACTATCAACCCTGGTACGTCCTTATATGAAACTGGCTGTAAATAGGACATAAAAGTAAACAAACCAAAATTAAAGACGGCCTCCTGTGAATGTAGTGTCTTGCGTGTGTGAAGTGAGTTATTTTGGGAGATTGTGGTATCTTTGTATATTACGGAAGCATGCCGCCATAGACACCATACAACACACCCCACTCGGTCACAGTCATCCCGTTCCATAATGCTAAGCGCTAAGCATTTAGAGAGGAGGCTATGGTGTGTCTCGGCCAGGGTACAAAACCTGTGTGTCTCGGCCAGGGTACAAAACCAAGAGCCTACAATGGCAAGCTCTTAACCAAAGGCAAAAAAGTGAAGTGTTGTAGTCAAGGAAAACGTTAGGTAGAAGAGAAAATATAAGATCCTATATTTAGTCGCCTTTTACGATGTCCTGCAACAGGGTAGTACCTGCAGGGCCTAAGGATATCTGAACAGTACTTATAGGTGGTATATTGTATAATATTCCGATGGAGAAATAACTATTGCCCATTTAGTAACCATAGGACAATAATACACAACGATAAGATCATTCTTGTTTCCTTGTCTGTGTTTTTATGGTTTTTATTCTTTTGGGGCTATTGTAACAGACGATAGAAAGAGATATAATTATCAAGATAATTAACTAGAAGATCCATTCCTTTTGTAAAGGTAAAGGGAACACAGATACGTCCATGCTATATATAATAATAATAGGTTACAACTGGTAGGTTCAGTAAAGCTCTTCTCATTTACAATGTTGTCTTTTATTTCTACAGTTCTCTTTATAAAATGCAAGCATACTTGTTATTCGTGTGTTATCTTTGGTCCACACTGTTGGAATGACTTATTTGCCCTTATTTCGTAAAGGGTATACGCATTACTAGTTTCCTGTAGAGCAAAACATTGAAATATGAAAAATATATTGTAAACATGAAGACGATTTAAAAGGTACAAATGAGTGATTTTTATGTTAACATGGCACCATCCTTATAATCGGTTCTTCGTTTAAGTTTGAAATAAGAATGAGTACGATTATTTTTGTAAAAGTATTGATTTTACATGAGATAACAAAAGCATAGTTCATGCATTATGTATGTATTGTATGTGCTGGTAAAGCATACCATTTTTTTAAATCCACATTACAGCTGATTTGGCTCACATGTGATTGGTTAGTTAATTTGCATAAAATAGATACGACAACTGCTGTTTAATTATTTATTTGAATGTCGATACAATGACAAAGCGATAGGTGTCTGTTTTCAGTAGTATTCTTCATTCAATCTCAATAAAATGAGATCTTTCATTACACTATTTTTTATGTTCAGTGCACTATATTCATGCGATTGGATTATTACTGTGCATTGTGCCTATACAACCGGTCATATTTTACAGACAATATATCAGGCATATTACCGTTAACCAATAATAGCGAGGTTTTTAAAAGCAACGCTGAAACAGCTATTGTAAACTGGTTATACACACTACCTTTGCATTACCTCGTTTTGACCTGCATATGAAGCATCCGGGTACAAAGCCATTGGCACCCGTCCAAATCTGTTATGTGGTAAAACCGGACAGCATCCTTGATATGCAGTGATGGCTTCCTGATGTGTGACGACGTCTGAGCGACATGGGGATATTGATAATCGTACTTGTCATCTGTAAGGCCTTGTGTGCTGTAACTACAGGTAACGTATTTGTAAAGCTCATATGTACATGTATAAAAAATGTAACAATCACCAATAGGTGTACAATGCAGAAAATGTTACGAATACGACAGTTTACTTCCTGAATCCGTTGAACCAACACTTTATCTTCACGATTATCATTTCGATGTAATGTCTACTTTAATACATTGATGATTTTCTGTTTCAGACCCTTGTTTATCATACACCAGCTTCGCCGCTGACTCTGAGCGGGCACCAAGTCACACAGAATCTGTGTACGAAAAAAAGAATTGTGACGCGGTCCTCTCTACTAAATGGTACAGGCTGGTCGGGGACGCAGGGAGTGATCTGACGAATAACAATAGTGTTTTGGTAGATAATGGATGTGGGACGTCTCACCAGCTCTGGATGAACGGTTCGTCTATATCCTATATTTTTGAAAGATGACTGTTACCTTTAACACCGAAAAACCGATAAAAATCCATGCAGAAATATCAAGATGTATTTGGAAATAGATAACATGGGCCCGAATCGCTCACCTGCTATCTGGAAATCCTGCATGGTTCATACTTAACAAATAGGAGAGTGAATAAGAACTTATTTCATGCCAAAGCACGTTAGAGGCCCCTTAGCCTATATGACCCCTGTGACCTTCAATGAAGGTCAGGATCATTCATTTGAACAAACTTGTAGCCCTTCATCCCAGCATGTAACAGGCCCAATAACAGGTCCCGAGGCTTCTTGGTTATTAAGAAGAAGTCGCTTAAAGATTTAAGCCTATTGACCCCTGTGACCTTGAATGAAGGTCATGGTCATTCATTTAAATTAACTTGGTAGCTTTCATCCCAGCATGTTACATGCCAAATATCAGGTCCCTTGGCCTCTTGGTTATTAATAAGAAATTATTTCAAGATTTAAGCCTTTTTGACCCCTTTGACCTTGAATGAGATCATTGTCATTCATTTGAACAAACTTGATAGCCTTCATCCCAGCATGTAACAGACCTAATGTCAGGTCTCTAAGCCACTTGGTTATTAAAAAGAAGTCGTTTAAATATTTTAGCCTATTTGACACATGTGACCTTGAATCAAGGTCAAGGTCATTCATTAGAACAAACTATGTAGCCCTCTATCCCAGCATGCCACAGGCCTATTATCAAGTAACTAGGCTTCTTGTTTATTAAGAAGAAGTCGTTTAAAGATTTAAGCCTATTTTACCCATGTGACCTTGAATGAAGGTCATGGTCATTCATTTGAATAAACTTGGTTTGTACTTCATCCCCGCATGTCACATGCCAAATATCAGGTCTCTAGGTCTCTTTGTTATTAAGAAGTCGTTTAAATATTTAAGCCTATTTGACCCCTTGTGACCTTGAATGAAGCTCAAGGTCATTCATTTGAATAAACTTGGTAGTCCTTCATTCCAGCTTGCCACAGGCCCAATATCAGGTCCCTAGTCCTCTTGGTTAATAAAAAGAAGTCGTTTAAAGATTTAAACTTTATTTGATCATTGTGACCTTGAATAAAGGTTAAGGTCATTCTTTTGAAAAAAAACTTGGTAGCCCTTCATCCCAACATGTCTCATGCCAAATATCAGATCTCTAGGCTTCTAGGTTATCAAAAAGAAGTCATTTAAAGATTTAAGCCTATTTGACCCCTGTGACTTGGAATGAAGGTCAATGTCATTCATTTGAACAAACTTGGAAGCCTTTCATCCCAACCTGTCACTGGCTCAATATCAGGTCCGTAGGCCTCTTGGTTATTATGAAGTCTATTCATGATTTTCACCTGTTTGCCCCCAGAGATCTTAATGAAGGTCAAGGTCATTCATTTGAAGAAACTTGTTAGCCCTTCATCCAAACATGTCACAGGCCCAATATCAGGTCCCTATGCCTTTTGGTTATTAAGAGACCGTGCCTATAAGCATCGAGCTTCGTACACTATATTAGTGGAAAGTGTGAAAATCACAGAAGTTGATGATTGTTTGTTTATTTGTTAGAACTAATCATAAAAAGTTGGTTGATATGAAAAAATATGTTTTGTATCCATGGCAACCGGCGGTTATACAATTATATATGTGAAAAAATGCATTAATCTAAAAATAACGAAATTTCTTAAAATTTATGCCATGTTTCATAATGCACAACATTTTAAATTGATTAAATCCTTATAGGCGTGTGAAAAATTAACAAAAAATATGTTTTCATAATTTTCTTAAGATCCAAGAGGCCGGAAACCCCCAAAATATTAGTTAAAATATGTTGAAATGTTGCTAAAAGTAATGAAAAATTTCTCAAAATCCATACATTGCTTGATAATGTTATTTATACTAAAACAATAAGCATTAATTGGTTAAAAATAATAAATAATAAAATTGGGTAGAAAAATGAAATGGAAAGAATAAATTATATATTTTTCCTGTGAATTTCCTGAAATTTGGCATAATTTAGCATTTGGATTATCTCCCTTGCCAGTGATTGAGTATATAATTACCTCCCTTGCCTGGAACTCTCCATGCATGAAACAACAAAAGGCGATCTATTTACAGAACAGCATGTTTTCAAGCCTGCATAAATGTGCTGTTAACTATGTTTTTGGCCTTAATATGTGTGAAGGAATGGAAAAGAAGTGACAGGATTTCTTTTGGTAAGTTTTTTTATTATGCAAATGTTTTAATGAGACAGAAATTGAATGAATTCCAACAAAAATCACTTCATATATTCTATTCTATTGTCGGTGCCATTCTTGTTAGTAGGCCTAACAGTTGTATGTTGTACTTAATTGAAATACTTATTTTCATAACATAACCTTATAGCTATATATAGTTTGATGAGAGTACATTAACCAGTGGCAGAATCAAAGACAATTCCGGTGGGGGTGGGGGTGGGTGGAGGGGGCGGTTGCATGATTGTCAAAACTTTTTCAACCCTTCTGGATCCATCACTGATCATGACCATATGGTAAAGATAAATTGATGAAAATTTTGAAGAAACTGACTATTTTATAATATCTAGAATAATCTAGGTGTATAAGTTATTATAAATATACATGAAAAAATAAAAATTAAAAAACATGCAATATTTAGTACATCTTGTAAGTGTAAGTAACTTATTAAATTATTAATATCTTGAATGAATGATTGTTGGATATTCCTTTTCTGTTTTCAGTTTCTGTACGTCCTTTAAGTGCTGTACAGCTATTTATTACTGTAATTCGTTAGTAGTACAGGAATTATTTCTTATGTAGACTCAATATAAATGTAAGTGTAAATGCACTATATCATGTATTATGTAGAAACATTTACATACCAGTATATAAAATTATTTTTATGTATAGTCAGACAAAACAGAAATGATTTCAAGTACTCTAATACTAGTAATATAGGTTACTGATTGTTCTCTTAACAAGAATATTTCATATTGTTTACTGATTGTTCTCTTAACAAGAATATTTCATATTGTGACATTTTAAATATTTAAGATAACGATACAAAAGACTGACACCCCAGTGCTTAAACCAATATGTGTGTAAAACACCAACCTGGAAACAGTCGGTACAGTCTGTATAACTTATAAGTGTCAATGTTTCTTGAACAGTAAAACACGGATGAATCGAATCATCGGATGTTTTTTATCATTTAATTGTTCCACCATAAAACATACACAAACGTGTACATATGTGTGTGTGTGTTTTTAATGTAGTGTCCCTCTGACCATCCGTACAAACTTTTCTGTCTCTAATTCTGATTCTATTAAGCTTAATTTGTTAAAATGTTGACTCTGAAACTTGTGCTTCCTATGGCAATATTATCTGTATCATTTAATTTTGCAAACATACATTCTGTTTTAGAAATCAATTAGTAGTAAATTTTAAATATTTTTTTTTTCTATTTTTACTTCTAGAATGACATCTGCATTAAAAGACTCAGTGGATCAGGTATTGCTGATGGACCAATTGTCAAGGTGTACCAAGTTAAGAAAGTTCCACAAAATACCAGTGCGAGACCCATAGTAATTGTACATACCATCGAAGGCGCTTGTTCTATACTTAAAATACATGGAGTTCTGTCTAGCAGACATTTTATCATTCTACTTTCACCAAGCAATTGATATGAAGCTGGATACTCTTGATATTAGTTTAATAGCCAGAGTCGTTTAAGGACGTGCAAGGTTTGTTGGTGGAGGAAAGCCGGCCTACCCGGAGAAAAACCACCAACCAGCAGTCAGTACCTGGCAACTGCCCCACATGGAATTCGAACCCGCATCCAAGAGGTGGAGGGCTTGTGGTAATATGTCGGGACATCTTAACCACTATGCAGACTCTTAGTTGTGAACTGACCAACACAGTTTGGTGAAGTGTGTGATATCAAAAGACCAAAGTGATGATTATTAATTCAGATAAATTAATAAGCTTAAAGTGTGTTGGTTGTAATTTCAGTTTGGAACAGATACATTCATAAAATGAGTCTACAGAGATCTGTTATCAAGCCATATGGACAAAATATTTTAGTTGAATTTTTTTAATGAGGACATCAAATGTTGTGAAAGGATGTTTAATGAAGATATTTCAGTCTGGTGAGGGTATGTTGAATGATGGCATACAAGTTTATAGTGTGATGACTGATGTAATAAGAGTATGTTTACAGTCAAGTAATTATGACTGATGAGAAGCAAAAGTTATAGTGTGATGAGGGCATACGTTTACACTCTGATGACTGATGTCTCAGTAATGATGAGGGCATAAGATTATAGTGTGATGATTGATGAGGGCATAAGTTTACAGTGTGATGACTGATGAGGGCATAAGTTTATAGTGTGACGACTGATGAGGGCACAAGTTTATAGTGTGACGACTGATGAGGGCACAAGTTTATAGTGTGACGACTGATGAGGGCACAAGTTTATAGTGTGATGACTGATGAGGGCATAAGTTTATTGTGTGATGACTGATGAGGGCATAAGTTTATAGTGTGACGACTGATGAGGGCACAAGCTTACAGTGTGATGACTTTTTTATTATATAAGCTGAATAAAAGTTGACAAAAGAATTTCTATTGATGCAGTTGTGTCTCTATATCTGCCTTTTCCCTCAAATCCATTTACATATATATTATATGGTTTGGTGAAAGGAATTAACTGTATTTTTGGTGTCAAGTAATGTCACAGTTCACATATTATAGTGACAATATAATTATTTCTATTTGAAAGAGGAGGCAGTAGAAATATAAGCAATTATAAGCTGTTGCTAAGGAAAAAATAGTGTTGCTAGGGACATTTTCAATGACAAATGGTCCTAAAATTTCACTTTTTATATAATTAATTAATTTTAAGCATACTCAATAAGCTTCCAGCAGTGATATTTATTTTTTGAATGAAACAAATACAACATTGAAAGAATAACAAACAGAAATGACCCTATTTTTCTAGTAAAAATGTGTAAAAATGACCTAATTTCAGTCATCCATTAAGAAAACAGATTAATTTTTCTACCCAATTTTATTTTTTCTTTCATTACTTAAACATCCATTAATGATCCTCAGTAATATAAATTGCATGGCAAATGTACGGATTTTCCATAATTTTTCAACAAAAAGTACACATTTTTCGTCAATTTTTGGAAATCAGGGATGTGGCTATTTACTGTTACCATAGCAACCATCCTATAATTTTGGATTGTTTATTGATGATTTATTTTAATAAAATATACTTCATATTATGAATATATATTGTTTTCATACAAATGTCATTTTTATAAATGCTTGAATTTTCCATACAAATATCCTTCTTTTTCATTATTTTTCCAATTATGAGACCTTGTTGCCATGGCAACCAAATTTCCATGCCAATCAGTAAAAATGGCCTTCCAAACAACTTAATTTTTATTGAATTTGTTTCTTAGCCAAAGGGGGTTACTTTAAAGTATATAATTTGAAATTCTATTTTTTTCACTTTCCACATAAAGCTTGATGCTTATTGGCACGGCCTCTTAAGAAGTCGTTTAAATAGTTAAGTCTATTTGACCCCTGTGACCTTGAATAAAAGTCAAGGTCATTCATTCGAACAAACTTGTTAGCTCTCCATCCCAACATGTCACAGGTTTAATATCAGGTCTCTAGGCCTCTGGGTTATCAAGAAGAAGTCGTTTAAATATTTAAGTCTATTTGACTACCGTTACCTTGAATGAAGGACAGGTCATGTAGTACCCAAACAGACGTGGAGATGGCGAATTGACATACTGCTTTACTACTAACATTTTGTCGTTTCAGTTAGGTAAATAAGTTGATACAGATTCTTTCAGTTTTTGGAATATATGAAAAACTTACATACCCAGAACTCGGTTAATTATCCTGTTAAGTAACCAAGATAATTCATTCGGATTAATTTTTATACTATTTGGATAATCTTGTGCATTTACGCTTTTATCGTTGATATGATAAGATGAACACGTTTTGCTGTCATTTATAAAACTCTATATTTGCCGTTTGTTACATAACTATTTGGTGAAAAATGTTTAGGTCTAGTCAATATTTGGGCTTTATTTGTTTAACGTCCTATCAACCGCCTGGCTCATTTAAGGAAGTGTCAGGTTTGTTATTGGTCGAAAGCCGGAGTACCCAGAGAAAAACCCACCGACCAGCGGTCAGTACCTAGTATCTGCTTAACATGGAATTCGAACTCGTGACCCAAAGTTTGGGGCTTGTGGTTATATGGCGAGACATCTGAACCACTTGGCTACCGTGACCCATTTAGGCTATACAGTGAACACATACTTTATTCAATACAATGAATACATAGATACCTTTGCTGTATTTATTTCCCAGGTACTGTCCCAGATGTATCAGATGGTATTGTAAACCGTGAAATGTGTATGAGATCCATTTTCTCTCCCTGCCACGGTAGTTTCAATATCAGGGTGAAGAACTGCTGTTCCTTCCGGGTGTATGAGCTCAAGAGTGCTACCAATTGTCCTCAGGCCTACTGTGTTAGTAAGTACTGAATCATAAAAAAAAGAAATATTAATGGGGTAAAAATGCCAAAATCTTTAACAATCCGGTTAAATGTAAATCCTTATTTTCACTCCGTTGCATAGATGCTATGACAATATACCAATACTAGTCACGTTATGTTAACCTCTATACTTACTTCAGTTCGAATGCACTTTGTCCACCTCGCTGCACCCACTGAAAACGACCCGGTTACATTATACTGACAACGGGCGAACCAGTCGTCCCACTCACTCTGATTTGTCGTGACGTGATAATGAGGATCTGTGTTTTAACCATTTTACCTTTCATATAACAATTGTTCCTGATAGAAAGGCAAAATATAATGCTCAATATTTATATTACTAAGGAACCTTTAATCTACATTAACCTTACTTCAACAATCAAATGACATGAAACAGTATCCCAGATAATAATTGGTAGAGTTCTGACGGACAAAATAGAATATGTTTACTGATTTACGAAACAGTATCCCAGATAATAATTGGTAGAGATCTGACGGACAAAATAGAATATGCTTACTAATTTATGAACAATGGTGTATAGCACAAGTAACATTAATCAAAAGAAAGTATTCACTGTTGATAGTTCTATACGATGTCAAATTAAATGGAACATACATTGTAAGTGTGAATTGCGTCCATACAATTGGGTTTGAAGAGGCCATTGGAGGATGGTGGCGGATGTTTCTGAGATACATTACTTTTTATTTTATTTTTTTCACTCCACTTTAACCTTCCCACTAAACAGATTTAAATATGATATTGCAATGCAATTTATAACTTAAAACTGACTTGGTGGATGAAACATATAAATGAAGTACTGTTATCTACCGTCACAGATTGTGATATGATATTTGACAACATTATCGTAGAATTAAACACACTATAACATATGTGTGGTTATATAATATGATGTCACAAACTGGTGAATATCATATTGCAAGGGTTTTAAAACGTGAAAATTGGGACTTTTTTTCCATTGATTATTCACAAAGCACAAAATTTTAATAATCGCTCAAAACATTTAAATACAGAGCGTTTATATTTATAGAAATGAGATACGTAAATTGCCAATCCACTCCCTAATTGTTATAAACGGTCCCGAGCCTATGTTTGATTCTATATAACATCCACACAACCAAATGTCAATTTATTGATACATAAACAAATGTCGTTGATATCCATCAGATAGAAGATAAAAATCAAAAGCCTTGAAAATGTAAACAATAGAGCATATTTATATGTATATATTCGATCCATTGAGTATGTATGATTACACTATTTATATATATTGTTATTGAAATAACATGTTGTGTAATCAGGACTGATTGTGATTAAATAGCAAATTAACACGTCGATTTGCAGGTCCTAGTACAATTTCGTCCGTTACCTGCGCCTCTACCACGACAGCTACCCCTACCACCACTACCACGACAGCCGCCCCTACCATCACTACCACAACTCCTCCCACCACTACAACCACTACTCCTGGGACGCCAGTTGTTACCACAAAAAGTACTACGGTAAAATCCACGACGACCACACCTGAAACTACGTCCACATCCGTTATACAAGACTCCGGTGAGCAAGGTCACATAGTAATGTAAATTGTAAAACGTCGACTTCATTTACGTGGTAGTATAAAAATATTAAAAAACCAAACACAACCTCTAGCTGATGTTACTGGTGTAATCAGTGAATAACATTTGTATGGTAAAGTATGCCCTGTGGTTTCAAAAAATAATACACCAAATAACACCTATTTTGTATAATTGTCAATAGTTTCTAATAATCGCGGATGTTTTTAGTTTTTTTGGATTGACACAAATTCAGGAATTCAATATATCCCAAAAATATTCAAACAATAATGGTTTTGCATTTTACATCTTTTTAACGGTGTTTTCAAAGACTACAAAGGTGAATCGCGAAAATTTTACCCTCGCGAATAAGTTAAGATCTGAAATTACAGTAAACGTTCTCCAAACAGGAAATGGATCGATATATAGCAAATCTTGAGAACTTATTTTCGATTTGGTGAAAAGAAACGTGCAGTGTTGAAGAGCAGGCATTCTTCGTTTAATCGACTTAATATTTTCAGGTTATCCTTTTGATATTGTGAATTTATTTCTTTTCTCTTTTTGAGCCTGTTTGTACATTTATCATTCTCGCTAACTTACTGGTAATATTATACAGAAGAAAAAAAACTTTAATTTTCGTCAGGAAACAACCAAGTGACGATCGTGAAACCCGTCAGCTCTGAGGTCATCATTACAGTGATAGTGCTCTTGGTCATCATAGCGACTGCTGTCTTAGGGTAAGATTACTTATGGATTAACTTTGATATGTAATGGAGATATAACATATAGTATGTTCTTACTACGCGGCTAATGGTAAGAAGACACTCTAATTTGTTTACCAAAGCTTCATATAAAGAGGGTAAGATTGTTTCAATATATGTCAATATTATGCATGGTACCAACTCTAACACAAACAGAAAAAGAAAAATGGTTAGTTCTGGCAATTGGTATAGCATTTAATCTTCAAGTTGTAACCTGTGTAATGTTCTGTAAACAATCGCCATATCGATCCTTCCATTTTGACCTTCCGTGTAACAGTACTGTATAAAATATAAAAAAAATGCTATTTTTTCTTTTAAATAATTTGTAGAATTTTTCTGTACAAAACCTACAAATGCAGCAAAGTGGATGCAGACAGAAACAACACGTACGATGTTCCGGCTCAACGCTATCACAACCAGAATGAACATGTATATGCGGATTTGTGTGTACCGACTGTGGCGGTGGAGAAAGGAGGAGCACCTGTTCACACCCATCACATTTAATAGTGAAAACAATCACGTCATTCTATATCAACACAATGGTATTCAGGAATGGCTTCATGATCGAAGTGTGTAATATACATTTATAGTACCAATTATACATTCACAACGGATAAGTAAGACAATGGACGCCTTCATTCTTATAAATGTTTTTGGTCTTTTTTCAGCAACTTAGTAACACAGCTTTATTTCCATTATTTTCTTAGGTTTTAAACGTTGATTTTTCAATATATATCTATGTTCTGTGAAAACATCAAAAGCGGCTCTTTGCAATTTTAGCATTATAATAATTAAACAACTATTTTGGTATGTATTATTATCAATGTTTTAAGAGTATCGCGTCAGTTTGTTAATAAATACTTGTGATGAAATGCACTGAGGTTTTGCATATGGGTATACCGTCAGGACGGAATACAGAATAGAGCCGGATTCTGCTTCTGAGTCACACATATATTTAGGCATTTCAACACGTCTTAGGTTCCAAGATCGGTACACTAGCCGACTTAATATGACGTATGTACAATGTAAAACTTATTTTATAAAAAAGTAAATTGCATCAGAATGATACTATTCGACATTCAACGAAAACGTAATTCAGCAGTTTTGCTAGCATTCTTAATCTGATCATGATACTCGAAAAGACAAGCTAATGTGTCATTGCCAATATCTATGATCTATGATCTTCACTCTCATTTATAATTTTCAAAAGACATTCGATAACATCTTTGACACATTTGATTACAAACTCACCACATTACTTAACATCGAATGTTCAAAGTTACCAAATAGCGAAAACGCAAACAGATTTAATCGAAAAAGGAGGTCGACTACCCTTGAGTGTGAGCGCATATGAAGCAGTATTCCTAATGTTGGTGTGATAACAGATTATATCCTGATTATTCATATGAATGACATACATCGAAGCAAATATTCTATGTATCGTTTTAATTTGCGTTTGTAAACTGGTTCGAGTTCTGTTTCTGCGTTGAAACAAAGAGTTTGGAACCAATGTCAGCCATCCAATGTCCAGAAGCTTAAAGGCGATTCTAACTGGGTAGTTTTAGCGTTTTACGGCCCATCGACAACCAAGGTTATTTAGAGTAAAAAAAAAGTCATGCATTAGTTTTAACGATCCAAATACATAATTATTGCATGTAAAAGATGAGGATAAAGCATAGGCAAGTAAGAACTTAAACAGATTAATGCGGTGGTCGAGTGGCTATAAGATATCACTTCTCATTAAAACAAGCCCTTCACCTATGAGTCGCGAGTTCGAATCCCTTGTGGGGCAGTTGCAAGGTATTGACCGTTGATCGGTGATTTTTCTCTGGGTAATCCACCATCATACCTTGGACGTTCTTACATAAGCTTGGCTGTTAATAGGACGTAAAACTAGACAAACATACCAAAACTAAATAGTGATAATTTGTATAATCGACAACCAATTCATTACCATTATGACGTCACTAATGTTGGCATGGACACATCAACTAATCAACGTCAACGTGGCTGTTCAATTGTATGGATTAATGTGATAAAATATATGGTTGATATAGATACCAGATTGTTGATTGATAACCAATTCATAATACTGAGAATTGCGAATAGAGTTGATGCCTTTTAATTCAGTTTACACGAAATTGATACATTAACTAATATACGTACGCAAACTATTTGATACTTTGAATATCGAGTATGTTTAAATATGAACTCTGAGCTTTTATCATTACTTGGCTTACCTCATAGCTTTTATCTGATATATCTAAATGGTGCCATGTCATACGAGGACTAACATCGATACGATCGCCTGTACAGATTGTGTTGTTGAAGAGAACAATATTGTAAAATGTTTTGAGAAGGACAAAATTATTGATTTATTATTTTTATGCAACCGACGTCACAAAGCAATATTATTGGAGAGATAGCGAATGGTTCACAGAACATTTGAGAGACGTAAGGAGTGGGTTTGGCAAATCAATCACCAAGTTCTCATTTACAGTCATATGTATGTGTAGTGAGACATCAAGATTGCAGTATAATTTGTTTTCAAAAGTTCCTAACCGAGTCTACATACGATGCAATGTTCAACCTGCAGGTAGGACGTTGGAATTGAGCTTCACACACACAACACAACACTTCATATATGGGAGGCCGTCCTTTACTGACCTCCTTCAGTTAGGGCGTTATATATGTACCTGCTGCTTCTATTGTATGGTCGTAATGCTGGCGTCACACTGTCCCGAATAAGACACAGGATGGACGCACGAAAACAGAAATGTTCAAATTTGGCGATGACCGTGAGCGCATCGGCCATTCGTGGGGGCATTTTTACCAATCGTATGACTACCGAGGAAGTTTATTTGGGCTTCGACAGTAACTTCGTGAGTGACGTCAATTTTTTGGCACGCTGGCGATGGTTCAATTTCGTTTGAATTCGTATGTCCATCTTGGTTTATCCTGGTTAAAGACCCCGTTCCAATGACGTTTAGGAAAATTTGCGAATGCATTGCTCACAAAGTTGGCTGATATTCGCTAAACATTAACATTATTCATAAATCGTACTTTTATCGGTCGCCCAACATCCGCAGGCATCACGATATAAAGTAACATGTGATGAATGCATGCTGAGCAAAGCGTTTATATTAAGGACAGAAACATCCATATTTTAACCAGTGTGGGATTTTTTTCTTTTTCATCCTAGAGTAAAGACAAACTACAAGAGGCCCTTGCACGTGCTCATATAGGGTTAGACAAAAGAAGCATTCACCCTCTTTGAGGTGAGACAGGAGATCTTAACCTTCGGGATAAGATTCTTAAACTAGGCACTGTCTCGTGTTTGACAACTTAAAAATCGTACCCCTCAGGTTGAGATTCTCCTGTCATACCCCAAAGGCGGTGAATGATTATATAAGTCTGTTAGAGACCTTTGATTATGTGAGGCCATAGTGGAAGAGAACCTTGAAAAGTAGGTGACTTGCCTTACCACTGAAAGATGTCAGCAGACTGCCGATGGCTGGATGCGAGGTTCTTCAGCGATGGAATGAGCGATCTGGCAACAACTATGGGCGGCTGTGATCCGAAATCAAACTGCTCTTAACTGCAGAAATGACATGTTCTGATGATAAAGAATGAAGGAAAAAGTAGCCAGCTGCAATACTTCTATTGTTTCAACTTCAAGAGCAACATGACTACTCTTATAGGCACATAACTTGTTGCATATCAATTCTTATTTATATATTTCATGGTTTTGAAGATAAAGATTTAATCGAAAGATCCTACACTAATTCCAGATTATGCTTACATTGGAACTATTACACTAAACTTAGCCATGGTGTGTCGCCTTCGCGCAGCATTTCTGTGCCCTTTTTTCAGCATTCGTATTAATATCCTGATACAAGAGGCCCATGGGCCTTAACAGTCATCTGACTATTAGTACAATACAACAAAGTCGTTTAAAGATTTTAGCCTATTTGGCCCCCTGTGACCTTGAATGAAAGTCAAGGTCATTCATTTGAATAAATCTTGGTAGCCCTTTATCCCAGCATGGTACAGGCCAAATACCAGTTCCCTGGGCCTTTCAGTTATTGAGAAGAAGTCGTTTGAATGAAAAGTTTACGCACGGCACACGGCGCATGACGACGGACAGTGCATGATGACAATAGGTCATCCTGACTCTTTGGGTCAGATGACCTAAAAATATATTCGCGTTGACTTCGTGTTTCGTTCGGATAAAATCGTGAGGCCTTCTTTAGGCATCGTATTTTCATCGTCTATTCCTTCGGTGAAGACGGCTGGATAGACCACATTCGGGACGATTTTCGCCCGAAATTGAAAATTCCATAATAGAATCGCCATCATATATCAAAATTGGGACAGTGTGACGCGGGAATAAAGGCTACCAAATTTAGGATATTATATTTTCTCTTCTTCCTAACTGACTTTGTTTTCCTAACGTCTCCTTCGACACCCCTTCACCTTTTGCCATCTGGTGAGCGCTCGCCCCTGCGAGTTGGGCTCTAGGTTCTTTCGTCTGGCCGTGACACACTAAAGTATATAAAATTGGTAGTTTCTGTTCCTGCTTAGCACTCAGCATTAAGGAAGTGGCACGACTGGTTTGCCCGTTGTCAGTATAATGTGACCGGATAGGGTGGGTTGCTTGGTGTCTTCGGTGGCATGTTTCAGTGATATTTCCCTATAAATAGGGCAATAGTTCAAGAAGACACAACACGAATATACCGCAGTCTCAATTTAATAATTCAATCAAGTAAACAAACAAAGCGTAGTGAATACCATACAACTCAAGTGTTGATTATATCACCTCATAAATCAAAAGGCTACTTGATTATGATCCGCTGTATTCTGTCTTCTTATACCTCCTATTTATAACGGTGTCTGTGATTAGTTGAAACACGTCACATTATCTTCCTTTCCTATTGTACAATTACGGACAAAGCGTAAAACGTCATTTTTACTCATCGCAAACTTAAGTAATATTTATCCCAGAGTAGCGAATCTTCAATTTTCTAATAAACAATGTATGTCTCCGGTTGCAGTGTCATATGAAGGTTTATTTAAATTGGGTATATATCTACGAGCTTATAATAGCATGCACACCAACGTGTGGGTATTAACCTACATATAAACAAAGAAATTCTTGTTATTAATTGAAGATATATTGGGTCGTAGTCAATACGACTCAATTCTGATTCATTGCCAATATATATATACGTATAGTATATAACCTGTCCTGCTATTATATCGTCGGAAAACAATTCTTTGTGCTAACAATACGTTATAGAACATAACGATGTATGGTTCATAGACTTAATTTTGTTAACAAAGAAATTCTGCGAATTGATGAAAGATATGACGTGTGTGTTTTACTTCAATACAAAACACTTCTTTCTATGTTATAACTACTGAAATAACAACACTAGGACAATTTTTACCCGACACATAAAACCAGTCTAACAAAGTCTATAAAAAGGGTAGTGTCTTGCTTATCGTACAGCATATATGGAGAAGGACAACTGGTTCACCCGTTGTCAGTATAAAGTGACCAAGTGGGGTGTGTTACTCTTGGTATCGTTGGCAGCATGCCTCAGTGACATAGCACTATTAAACGGGCCAAATTTCCACTATGCAAGAAGACAAAACACGAATAAACCGCAGTATTCCAAAACACACACCGCACACTTCTTTCTTGCTACACAGCGCATACATAGGATGCCGTCCTTACATGACTCTGGGTGTTAATAGGACGTTAATTAATCAAACAAATAAAGCCATTTTCATATTTCTCTTTACTCTACATGCCATTACTCAGAGTCATTACAACCTCGTCTTCGTGATCGGATTGGAGACCCTTACATGCTCCTATATTTTCATTAGGAAACTTCGTTTTGGGATGGTTTTGAAAATATCCTTCCACTATTAATCGGTTTTTAATGGCAAAGACATTAACTATAAAGTAGAGATCGGTTATGGTTAGAGTACGTGGATTCAATAATTGTATCTTACATAGAAGTCACAGGTCAGTAAGTAGCTGTAAGTCTCCTTCTCCACCATTTCCGGTTACAGCCCCTCCCTCTCCATCTTTATATAAAAGGTGTACTTAATGGAATCGGTTACCAATATTGAAGAGATTGTAAGCTTCCAAATATATCTTATATTATGTAGTATAAAAACCATTTCCGCTACAGTTACGTTTCGCGGGTGATAAAATTTGCGAAAATGTTTCGCTTACACATAAGGTAGAACCATACTAGTTGAAATCTCTAAACGGCGAAAATAAACCGTTTTATATAAACTGAAAAATATCTTTTGTAACTCAAAAATGTTTAGCTTTAAATGTTTGCCAAGTTGTGTGGATAGAGTCCGTCGTTACGCACTGTAAAGACGCACTGTCCTGTTCCGGCATATCAATCACAAGTAAACCTGACCTGCATACTCATACATATAGGCTTCCAACCAGGGGCGACATACTAAATACTATGTGTATAACAGTTAAGTAATGGCGGAATTTACACTGTGGACGCTTCTATGTTTCTTCATTGCGGTGACATTTTCCACAGGAGAAGGTAATATCTATTTTTTAACTAATGGTTTTCTTTTAAATATTTTGGTAATTAATTCCATTCATTTTTATGGATTTGTTGTCAGATTATCGTTAATATTAATCACTTGTCATAATGTATTCAAAAATGAAAATACAAACATTGGATAATTATCAAATACCAGCAGATACGGACCTTTATTCTTGTCAATCCGAAAATTTTATGATAACGAGACAACTTATCAATCCAGATACTGTATCTCATTACACATGTATAATGTAAAATAATATTTTCAAATATTTACATATGGGAGAGGAGTTGCGTACAAATTAACCTAATTACAATGACGTATGAATACAAACCCAGAGCAGAGCGGACTACTTCTAGTTCAACCTAAAAAAACTAACTTGGTTTACATTTTACCTATACAGTTTTGCTTTGATTTCATGTTAAACTAATACGTTTTCGGTCCTATTGTGGTCTCAAGATTGACCCCTAGGTGACACAAACAATATTATGTTAGTCAGCGTATAACGTCAGAAAAAAAGAAACAATTTTTTAGTTGATACGACCAACACTGAAATTTGACTATCGGTAGGATTGATTTGACTGTTAGTGAAATTATTGCATGTAATAAATAGAATTCTTTATATATAGAAATTAATTTTTGAATTAGTAAAAATAATTGTACTATATACAATATGTATAAAAATGGATGAAAATAAGTGATATTTTTTGCAATAAACTGTGTACTATATGAGAATGGTAAAAAAAGGATATATAGATGCAAAATATAATGAATATAAAACCACTATGAGGAAATGAGAATATGAACAGTGAGCAATTGCGAAATCATCAGATAGTTAGTATATAAATATTGTTATTATTATAAGAAAGGATCCACAAACACAGAAAGACAATCTAAAATTATTTTATTGAGTAAGTGGCAATATGTGGTCACGGCTGATTTATAGAATTGGCTGCCGCAAATGGTCAGCCACAATTACTATTACTAATTCAAGTGTATTCAATCCAATCAACATATTCAACTTTATTCAATCAATTCAACTGTATTTTAACAGTATTCAATCAATTCAACTGTATTCAATCAATTCAACTGTATTCAATCAATTCAACTGTATTCAATCAATTCAACTGTTTTCAATCAATTCAACATACTCAATGGTTTTCATTGAATCAACAGTCATTTTAAATTAACCTATTCTATAACATTAAAGACATTCAATTGTTTTCAATCCAATTCAACCCATTAATTTGTTTTTAATCAAACACAATTATTTCCACTTAATAAAAAATATATTCTTCGAATTCAACATCTCTTTAAAGCATTGTCTTCATTTAATTCAACCTATTAAGATCTTCATTTGTATTCATTCCATGAAGAATTCACTTAATTATTTGATCCCGATAACGCCGATAAAAATGTCTTATTACAATTGTCCTACTAATCAAATAATTTGCCGTAAACTGCCAAATGGACGCAGTGAGACCATGTCTCACTGAGGCCACCGCCACACCCTAGTGGGGAGGAAACGGCAAATTATATAATTAAGCCCTACACCGTGACCATCATATGCCATATGTCCTGTACTCTGTATCAAGGTTCAAAACTATCGAGAAACAAACCCTCCCTCAATTAAGATTTTTCTGGTGGGAAAATAGAACCCCCGTTCCAGTATAATTGTCTTCACTTAATAAAATATATTCTTCGAATTCAACATCTCTTCAAAGCACTGTCTTCATTTAATTCGACCTATTAAAATCTTCATTTGTATTCAATCCATGAAGAAATCACTTAATGATTTGATCCCGATAGCGGCGATGAAAATGTCTTAATTCAATTGTCCTACTAATCAAATAATTTGCCGTAAACTGCCAAATTTAAGACTGAGGCCACCGCCACACCCTAGTGGGGAGGAGACTGCAAATTATATATCAAATCTATGTATCTTCAATACCTTCCTGTAACCCTTTAAGAAAAATGTTGTTGTCTGTTGTGGATAAATGGACCCCATCAGAGAACAAGGAAGGGGCATTTCAGGGTGTTTGGTATAAAATCCCTCATGATCCACTACTGATTTTGCACATGTACTATTCAGACGCAACCTACAACGCTCCATGGCGTCATACTCTTCTTTCACATGACCCCGCCATTTAAGCCGAGGTAAAATTTGGGGCCAAACCACACGTTTTCCAGGGAATCTATGCATTACCTTTAAGATTGCAGACCTAGCCATATGGACAAGATCTACAAGAGGACTTCCTCCGATATAATCAACCCCCCCCCCTACATGCAGTAGTAGTTTAATATCAGGTTCAGGCCCTATTTAAGTCAACAGCGTGATCATTGAGTAGAGGTTTCTTACCTTCAACCCACGGTAACCATGGCGCCAAATTTTCAAATTTTCAAATTAAGTCTGTCCAATCCAAGATCAGGACCACCCGGCCTCTGTAATGCCCCAAACTGTGCCCATCTGATGATGGAAGAGCCAATGCATGTTGTCAGCATGTTTTCTCGACCCCACAACAATCAATAAGTTGTTATACGTATGTATGTCCTCAAGCACTGAGAACTCCATCTACCTGCACTTTTTATGTCCGAGTCGGTGAGCCCAGCCGTTGCAGCTGAGGTTGCTGCCCCTATTCTGAATGAATGCGACCTGTAGGAGGCTGGATCATACCCTAATTGTGCCAGGGCCTTTTTAACACTGCACTAAACTGGTACCTGGTCATACTCGCCCCATCATAATGACACAGACGTGGTCGTCCCGTTTTGGACGGATCTTTAACAAAATCGTGCAAACACTGTAAAAGACAGTTCGCCCCTCTTTGTCTATGAATAACAAGAACAGTTCTTCTCCCTAACTGATCAGTTTTTGGAAAACGTATTTTTAAGTGTAGCTTGGAATTATCTGGGGGTATTATGACATCATTTACACTAACTATGTTCTGTAACTGACAACCTTTTGTAACAGTTATCTCCCCTACCCGCACAAACACTGCAAATGCCAAAGAATAAGCTAACTTAAATGATGCTAATTCGTACCTATCACGACAGACCACTGGCAAGATATGTAGTATTTTTCCTAACAAATCCTTTGTAATTGGCAAACGAGGGTTAATTTTACTTTTTGTCCGTTTCATACCTTCTAAGATCTTGTTCACAATGAAACACCTTGTAGGATCTAGTTTACCTTGAACCTTACATTTGTAACTGATGGCAGACACATAAGAATTACCTGTTGCTACTGTTTTACCTCTTAATGAAATGTGTGCAATAAATTGAATAACTTGCCCTAAAGATGGCGGCCATAGTTGTGAGAATTTGAACTCCCGTCTAAATTTCTCAAATGAATTTAAACCTGTTTGATATGTCAACCTGGTATTTTCAACCATAGATACCATTAAGAGTCTGTCTGCTTCAGCTTTAAGATCATCTGCGAGAATTGTGCTGGGATGTCTTCTGGACACTCTGCTGCTGAGCGGGCTAGCTGGCGGAACCTCCCCCAATGTTTCCGAGAATTCAGCTATTCCATTGTCTACCCCAGAAACATGTTGAGCTCGAAAATATACATTGTACTTCATAACCAACATATTAAAAGCTCTGACTAAACACATGACGCGCTTTGATTTTGAAGTCTGTGTATTCAGAATAGACACCAAGGATATATTGTCAATTCGAAACCCCAACGAGTCAATGCTAACACCACAGGTACTAACTCTAATAAAGTAATATCCTTCATGATAGCTTGCCTTGACCAATCCTGTGGTCACTGGTAGAAAGCCCGTTTCCCACCAAAGAAGGTTCCGCAGCCAAGCTCGGTCGAGCCTGCACTATCAGTAAACAGCTGTATGACATGATTTTCTGACCACGAAACTTCAGGAAAATAAGTTTCACCTGAAAATGTCCCTAGAAACTGTAACCACATTTGAATATCAGACTTCATGTCCGAGTTGATCTTTATGAAATAATGCAGTTCTTTCACTCTTGCCATAGCATCATAAAATCTTAAAAATGCTCTGCCCGGTTTTACAGCTCTACAGAAAAAATAAACAATCTTCAATCGATTGTAACTGCCGCAATGTTATCCTTTTACTTTTTTTCAATATCAATTAACTGCCTTCTTAATTTTGGGGTTTGGGATACGAACCACCATTTCAACTGTGTCAATTTCCAGGCCTAAGAACACCAGATATGTGACAGGACCCACTGTTTTTTCCTCGGCTGTTGGAACACCTAACTCTAGGCAAACTGACTGAAAACAATCCATTAACAACTTGTATCAGCTTCTGGCTCCCCGGCAAATAAAAATTCGTCCAGGTAGTGATCAAGAGAACTAACCTTTTCTCTACCAGCCAATGAAGAAATGTTGAAAACTTCTCGAAAACATTGCATGATATAGCACAACCCATTGGTAGGCACTTGTCTACATAATATTCCCCATCTAGCATAAAACCTAACTGATCGATTTCCCCTGGATGTACTGGTAACAGTCTGAATGCAGATTTTATGTCTATCTTGGCTAACAAAGCTCCTTTCCCTAAACTTGAAATCATATTCACAACTTTGTCAAACGAGGTGTAATTTACTGTACATAAAGCCTCATCAATAAATGTATTTATTATTCCCTTCCGGGTACGACAGGTGCGTTATCAATCGCCAGGTGTTATAAGATTTTGGTACAAGACCTATAGTTGATACACGTAATGTGGAAACGGAAATGGGCTTTGTAGAAAATGGGCCAGAGATTCGTCGTAACTTAACCTTTTCATTACTTTATCTTTAGCTGCCACCAGATTATTCACTACCGAAACTAGATTTTAACACTGTGCTGGGACCTGTATAGGGTAATCTAAACCCACTAGAAAACCCCTCTTCTAATTCATGTGCTATAGTGTTCTGAGGATATTCTGATAGACATTGCTTTAACCTGTCCACCTTAACTGGTGTTTCCCCGAGGGCCCATATATCTTACCTCTCCCGCGAGGGAAATGCCCCCGGATTCCTTGTTGAATTCGGTTTTCTGACTAATTGTAGTAGCCGGGGTTGGGGCCCTAAACGGGGGTTGTCCTGCTGGAAGTGAGGGCGAAAGGAATTGTTATTCCTCCCTTGACACATTTCCATGGGGTGATTACCTGTACACTTCATACACGTGATCGAGTATGTACAGGGGTGATTACCTGTACACTTCATACACGTGATCGAGTATGTACAGGGGTGATTACCTGTACACTTCATACACGTGTGCGAGTATGTACAGGGGTGATTACCTGTACACTTCATACACGTGTGCGAGTATGTACAGGGGTGATTACCTGTACACTTCATACACGTGTGCGAGTATGTAAAGGGGTGATTACCTGTACACTTCATACACGTGTGCGAGTATGTACAGGGGTGATTACCTGTACACTTCATACACGTGTGCGAGTATGTACAGGGGTGATTACCTGTACACTTCATACACGTGTGCGAGTATGTACAGGGGTGATTACCTGTACACTTCATACACGTGTGCGAGTATGTACAGGGGTGATTACCTGTACACTTCATACACGTGTGCGAGTATGTACAGGGGTGCTTGAAACAGGACCCCTGAAAATTGTAATCATAGCAGTTATTGTTGCGAAACCTATTGCTGGTAGTTAAATTCTGAGACCCAAAGGTTGACTGGTTTTTACTTCCTAAAATAACCAAAGTTCATTATCTACAATCGCCCACGATAAGCTCATTTTTAATCTAAATTGTTGGTCATAGTTTTTCCATCCAAGACCCCTGGAAAATTTTGCTGTCCCAAGTCGAACATTGTGCATATCCTTGACAAGATCTGGGTATTTACAAAGATGTGCAGACCCATAAATTACCATAAATATCAAGAAAGCATCTGTCCAACGCTCTATTGTATAATTTTTTTTCTGAGGATGAACATTTGGCAACCAAATGACCCTGTTCATTGTAGGAATTTTTAGGATCTTTTTCTTCAAAGTTATTTTGTAATAACAGTCCCAAATCTACATATTTCCCCGTGACGATTTTTTCTCTATTCGATTCAGACACATTTGCTCCCAAGGAGCTGTTAATTTACATAATTGGCGTCGACATCCAAATCATGATCAGCAATTGGGTTGTCCGGAAGTTGTCCATGCTCTGACCCTGCTCTCCAGTATGAGCCCCGCTCGGCAGAGAAGGCCCCGCGCCCGTGTCCACTGTACCTGGCCTCTTTCTTTTGGTAGTTCTGGGCATTATGTATTGGCTTAAAGTGTCCACTCAAAAAAATAAAAACAAAGCAATTAGATACATGTTTTTACATACATTTACAACGATTTAGAACGTAGTAAATTTTAAAAGGGGGAGGATAATATAACGGATTCAAAAACATTATTTTTAAGCCGAATTTGTGCATTTCTCATTTAATTATTATATTATTAGACAACAAGTTATTAAATATGCATACGTAGTTAACTTAAAAAGAGCATAGATCATGGATTTCAAATTTTCATTTACATGCATGATTTATCTATTTATTTATCCCTCCCATAGTGAATTATTTGACATAAAGTAATTAATATACTTGAAAAACCATACTTATTCAGGATTATAATTCTGACTTAACTTGATCACCATTATAATTCATACTATGCATGGGCGTACTTACGTACATAAAGTCAAACAAATCTCGGCGAAACCAACAGTATAGGGACACCGCCACGAACCTGTTTTTAGCTTACCGTTGCTTTTGATAATCAGGTAAAAATAAACGATAAATTCAAACATGCAAATATGCAATAGTTTGAACTATACTGTATATATAAGTAGATCATCAAAATCTTGAATAAATAAACAACAAAAAGCTTTTCAAATTATCTCATCGTACCAAGTATCAATAAACGTTAATATGCTATTCGCCATGAGGCCGTAGTACAACATAACCCCCGAGCGACCATAAAATGTGTTTAAAAACGCTAATTAATCAACATCGAACGTCAATCGTATGTCATCCCCTTTAAATAATAATTTAAATAAAGCTATCATTTGTTCAATAAAATTAATTCCAAAAGATTCAAAGGATATACTGTAGACAATTTGTTGATGAACCACAAATTAAACTTGCCTGTTCAAATAAGCTGCATGTACCCAAAGGAAGTAAAATTCCAAAGGACGATAACTCTAAACTATATTACCCCCGTGAACCAAATTATAATGGTAAAGGGAAGTAACTCGACATGATCCTTCTATCAATAAGCGCATTTATTGACAAATAATAAAAGCTAATATTTTATATGATTGAGTGAATTGATTAAATTGTTGGTTGATGAATTGATCTGTGGCCGCGTGCGTGCGCGCGCTATATATGTATGTATATGTATGTATGTGTGTATGTATGTATGTATATACGTATGTGAGTGTGTGTGTATGTATGTATGTATGCAAGTATGTGTGTATGTGTAAGTATGCATGTGTTTTTGTATGTATGTTTATGTTTGAATAAAGGGAAATATTGAGAAAACAACAGTAATTAAAAACAAATTGAGAATGAAAAGCAACTTGCTCACAGTAGTTAGCTAAATTCTCGTATCTGAGCGAAAAAAAATAACGAAATATAAACATAGTTTCCTCGTCATTAACTGACGGCTTTAAAAATGGCAATAAAGAGTTGTTATTAGATCCAACTTAAATATGTATTTTACATCAAAACTGAATTTATGTCCAAATATTCGGAACTACAACCGTGAGCTTTCGCCAGGAATGTTCGTGGAATTCCATACTATACGTCAGTACACCAGAAACATATATACATAGAGATTGGCAACTCCGCCATTTTTACGATCAGCAGATGTACGTCTGTATGTGCTTAGGGGTTTTTAGATAAACTCTTAAATAGTTAAATACATCAGAATAACTTTGATATGTTATAAAAATTCAGTAACTTTCAGATGGTTTTAATACGATTTTGGATAGAAAAAATAATATTTTAACTTATTTATTAATCAAACAAAACGCACATCCGGTTTTGAATGCCTGATCTTCGAAAAACCAGGTAAAATTGCTTATTTTGATGCTTACAAAAATCATATTAAATATCATCAATCATGAAAACTGATCACATCAAACCATGATATAATGTTTAAACTTTGTGTTTATGCAAAAATATCATGTTTAAAAAAGAATACACTTAAAAGAAATTAGCCAAGGCAAAATGCCTATAAACCGGAGGTTCCTCTGCCTGTCAACAAAGACAAAGAAGGAGTTTCCAATCTCTATGTATATATGTTTCTGAGTACACGTACGGTCACTCGACTTACCCCGATATACAGGGCATCTGATTGGAGAACAATTCTGGGAGCTTCTTGAGTCCACACTTTCAAGCAAACTATAGACTATATAGTTTTGTACCCAGAGTAAACATTATCCGAAACTTAATCATCAGCGTTATCCTTCTCTTTGGTTTCTAAAATACATACCATGCAAACACTATCCTCCGCCAATGGAATGAGAGTTGTGGATATAAAGAATCTCGTTATTTTCGGATCTATATCGCGTTCGTAGACTGATACATTTATCAGCTCGAGTGTGATTTCAAACTGTTATTAACGGCCATAACATCAATATTTTAAACCAACTTTTCCAGGATGAAAATCAAATATGGCGGCTCCTTCCATTTAAGATCGCGATACTTCGTCGTTCCGCCATGGTTATCTCCAAATGGACATTAGTGATTTAAGATATTTTTTTTCAAATTAAAGAAAATAATTTTTAAACATCTGAAAGTCATTGTTATATTTCTAATCAAATGGCAGCTCTAACGTTACTCTAGCAGAACTTTATCTTCGGTCATCTTGATACCGTAGTTACCCAACTGTTATATTTGACGACGAACATGCAAAAGTAGACAAACTATGTAAATATATGAATTGTAAAATGTTTTGCTTGCATTAAGTAGGTTTGAACACAATTTAATATCGACATTTTTTTACATTTCAAAAATATTTTACTAACAATAAAAACATACAAAAATACAGAGTGCACATATATATACATTATATTGCCAAAAGAATAAGACAACAGGCATATTGCTTATATTAGTCTTCTTTTGTTACCTCCGGTTAGGCTTGAAAGAAATATGGTATGTTTCAGTGTATTACAAAAGTATGGCATTACGTGTTAAGCATCGAATTAAGGAATAAGGGATTTATGTTCATCGCGAATTAGGCCCACTACCTCTCCGAAACGGCTTTTCATTTTTAAAATGGAAATGTAAAACGAGATCGATAATTTTGTAGAGTTACAAAAGTTATTAACTTACCGTTAACTTACACATATCATCACTTTCTGAACAATTTGATTAAAATAAATAAAATGTTAATTTTAATAACGCGGGTCGTCTTATGTTTCCGCCGTCGTCTTAAATACCGCACGGTAGTTGAGTATCATTGCGTCAGACGTCAAAAGAGCGAAATGACTCTCCACTGTTATCATGTATTACTCAGGAAATCGTGTACATGTTTGGTGTTGTAACCTCATCTTAGGCCATAGGTATATATTTTCTGATGCTATCAAGGTTTTTAAGAAACCTGTATGTTTTGCTCCCGAAAGGTAGTGGGCCTTTAATGGACTATACATTATAATAAAAAGGATAATTTCTACTAAAAAAATTCTAAACAAGCAAATGAAGTTGATAATCAATAAAGTGAATGCAAAACACATTTCCAACGAGACTTAAATGAGGAAATATACGTCTCAATATTTTTTATAGAACTACTCACTCGCGCTCATTCTTTCCTGCATTCATATACTAGAATGTTATATAAATGTTCAAAATGTATATTATTAATTATCAATATATAATAATGACTTAATTGCTATGATATCAGAGTAAGTGTATGTAACTGAATTACTACTACTTAGTATTGCATATAATGCAAATTATTTGTACATAGAAAAATGTTTTGAGAATTTACTGTATAAGTTTACATGATAAAGAATGACTGTATTTAATTGATCAGGTACAATACGGATGCCACACAGCAGGCATTGTAGATTTACATAACCTAATTAATTGTAAAATGTGGTGCCTTGAATCATTATACAATGGACATTGAAAGAAAAAAATAACTAAATCTTCACTGGGAGCACCACATACACAGGGTGAATTATCAGTCAGGTGATCAGAATAATTGTCAAAATTAAGGTCACTTTTAAAATTTCTAAGTTGGCAAAGGATTATGTTAAGTTGTCTTGGAGAGGAATCCACGAAGACTTCTGAAACTATTGTATCGTAAGCAAGAGTCTCTATAATGGAACTGTCAAGTGAGTTCCACATATCCAAGGTTGACGAATCTTATATCTATTAATTATTGACTTTGGAATATTAAATACTCTTTTATTTCTATTTGTATACATTGTTTAGATTTAAACATGGTTGTATAATATTATGAAGATACTTTGGAGTACAATTATTTGTGATTCTGTCTTCTTTTACTTAATGGTTCTAGTTGTGTTTCGTTATATAAAATATAGTGAGATGTACCTCTTTTAAGTCCTGTTATAAATCTCATATCTTCCAGTTGAAAAGCTCAGCTTCAGCTTGTGTGCAATTGTCCCAGGCTACATCAGCGTATTCTAAAACTGGTCTTATGTAGGAAGTATATAAAGTTTTCCTATCAACTTCATTTTTCAATACTAGGGGTAAACTTAATCTAGCGTTAGCTTTTTGATAGATATTAGAAATATTGTCTGACCATGTTCCTTTACTATTGAAGGTAAGCCCTAGGTGGTTATGGAATTCATTTTGTGCTATTATGTTATCATTACATAAAAGATGTGGATAATCAATATATTTTGTCTTCGACTGAGGTTCATAGCTATTGTTTCATTAGGGTAGAAAAGTGCCCATTCCGAGATAGAGGCTAAGTCATTATTAAGCAGTAAAGAGGGTGTATCTAAATCATTATTATTATGTATTATTACATAAAGAGAAGTGTCATCTGCAAATAATTTTATGTTGCTGTTAATATCATTAGTAATATCGTTAATGAAGAGTAAAAACAAAAATGGACCAAGGACAGATCCTTGAGGGACTCCTGCCGAAATAGGTTTAGTGCTAGATTAATACCCTTTTAAATATTACCCTTTGTTTTCTGTCAGATAAGTATGCATTGGACCAAATATATAATTTACCTTTAATACCACAAGATGTTAATTTATGTAAAATACGCCATACGCGATCAAAAGCTTTACTTATATCACAGAAAACAAAGCGCAAATCTTTATCTTGATCTAACGTACTACTTATAGTATTATACATGTATTATACATGTACATATCAGTTAACTGATTAACTGTAGAGTCAGTGGTTCGAAAACCTGACTGATTTTCACTTTATTATGACTCGAAATATAATCAAACGTGTATTTAAAAAAAAATCTAAAATTTTAATTAAGACAGATGTGACCGCTATGGGTCGATAATTATTAAGGTCACTGGTTTCGCTTTTTTCTTTTATAACGTGCAGTAACACTACCGACTTATCAAAGTTTAGTTAAACAATAACTCAAGTGGATATACTAAAGATGTCGAGATATTTTTAATAATCACTGGTAAAATACCATTTGGACCAGCTGGTTTATTTTTATCTAGAATGTGAAGTTGGTCAATAATATCTTGTTCATTTATATTTATTTCTGATAGTTCATCATGAGGCAAGGGTGGTAATTCAGGTATATAAGAGTCTCTAATGTCTTCAATGCTTCAGCCTTATCAAGTGGATGAATTAGAATTTCGTTGTTGTTTATCAATAGAGAAGATTGGCTATTATTAATATTGTTTTTTCCCATAGCTTTGGCAATTTGCCACCACATTTTAGGATTAGTAGACTTATCAGCAAGAGAGCTCTGTAATTTTTTTCATATAACTTTCAATAGATTTCCTAATCAAATCAATTACTTCATTCCGAAAGTTCCTAAATTTTGCCCAACCCTGTTTTTGTCTCAATTTATGTCTAATTTCACCAGTTACCCATGGCTTATCATCAGGATGTACAATAACTATTTTATGCGGCAAATGTTTGTTAGTAGCAGTGTTTATTTTCTGTAACAGAATAGAATATAATTCGTTAATATTAATACTATAATTGAAAATTACATCCCAATCAGTGTTACGAATTTCACTATTGATATTTTCCCAATTTGCTTCATTAGAATTAAAGAAATATTTTATAAGGTTCGCTTCTACAAGTTTTAAAACAGATATAAGCTAGTATTGGGCAGTGATCACTTCAGAGGAGAGAAAGGACTTGTGGCGCTAACCTTTACATGCGTTATTTTACTTTATCCTGCAACTGTCCCACATACTGACCGATAACTACTGCCGGATAAACTTTATCCGTCAATACGATATGCTTTATCCGTCAATACGATCACGTGAATTTGTTCCATATCTGACGGCACTTTTTCTAACTTGACCCAGAACTTGAACCTTCCGGTGAATATCGAAAATCTCGTATGGCGGTGCCGTCTTATTCTTGGCTCATGACAAAGGTATGTATTGTTAAGTAATTATTTAATGGGTATTTATTGTTATTTGAGTATTTTCATTTCCTTTCAGTGATATATCACACTGAATAGAATTACGGTGTCTGTTTGTGAATGCGCTTATTTATTTCCCACGGCAGTAAAAAGGAGTGCACTCTCATTCGGTTAAGTGAATGAATCTTTACCTCCGCATCAAAGAAGCTTCTCCCTTCGAGCGAAACAAAGTAAGGAACTGTCAATATGCTTTCGTTTTGAATGTCATAATGGTTGCAGGATAAACAGAATACACGGTTAGTATCTTACAATACAAGTTTTATTTTGGTGCTCGACACGGAAAGCCGAGATGACTCGGCAAAGCCTCGTCATCTCGGCTTTCCTAAGTCTCGCACCAAAATAAACCTTGTATTGTAAGATACTAACCGTGTATTCTCTATTTATTCGACTTCAGGTAGTGCGTTAGAATTGTCCCTGCTGACCCTCATTGCATGATCGTAAAGGCGATTTAAAGTGAATAGTCGGGCAAAGAAAACCAGTCTAAATGCCTTCATTGGCCTTCCAAAAGTTCTCACATATTAATACGACGGTCAAGTTCTGCTTAGTTTCCCAGTTCTGACCATTAAAGTAAAGAAAAGTTGAAAGCATTGAAAGCGAGGCTGCGTGGAAATGTAACCACGGACATAGTGAGCCGGGAGGACGTTTTAGAATTTTCATACTTTAAATCAATTTCTTCGCACGCAGACAGATTTTGACGAGAGATTTTATTTTTCCATTTCATAAGAAATTATACTGGATACATTCTCACCATTTTTACCGACTTTAGCCATCCTTGCCCGACTGTTCACTTTAAAGGATCGTATCGTTTCTCTTCTTCCTAACGTCATTCATACCACCACTGCCTTCTATGCAAGTGGTAATCCTGCTCCTGCTAAGTTCTCCGCGGAAGGGAATGGGACGACTGATTTGCACGTTGTCACTATAGTGTGACCGTTTGTGTGTTTGTTCGGTATCTTCATCGGCACGCTTCAGTGATAACACTATAAAAAGACACATTTTACAAGATATCACATGGCACTGAGTAAATAAGTAATTTTAACACCAGTCTATCGCAATGTTTTAAGATCTTGTTCTGCGTACGTTTCAACATAAAACAAACCATGGATGAAGATATATCGTGCGACAACCCTAAAAACTGTCTTTATTCTAACCTGTAAAGTCACCTGAGATTTACCTGTTTTTTAGTATCATAGGTAACATTGTTGGGAAAATATTGTCTTCAATATATTCCTTACAATATATCTGTAATATAAAAATTTAGAAATTAAATATAATCAGTGCTTTAATATATATATATATATATATATATATATATATATATATATATATATATATATAATTACATACATTGTAAATGCTAAGAATTAATAAGGAACTACAGAGACCGGACAGAAGTATTCGGACAAAATGGCCGCCGTAACGTCATGTGTACATCTCGCTAGGAAAATAAAACTCTTTATAAAAAATATATGTGTTGTGATACTGACCTAATATTTGGTGATCTGACCCTTGGACTTTCGTACTTCCTTTAGACGATCGGGAATCGATTGGTATAAACCTTGAATGTATTCTACATCAATGCCTTGCCAGATGATTTGTATTGCGTCAAAAAGTTCTGTTTGATTAGTGATGTTGTTGACCACTGTTTTTAGTCGTATTTTAAGTTTTAACCACACATTTTCGATGATATTTAAATCAGGACTTTGTGGGGGCCATTCTAAAACGTGAATACCATGGTTTGTAAAATATTCAGACACAACACGAGCCTTGTGAACCGGAGCATTGTCCTGTTGAAAAATGTAGTTTTGGTTTGCGAAGTGTCTCGCTAAAACTGGCCACAAATTCTCTTCCAAAATTTCAATATATTTTAGTGAATTGATGGTTCCATTTACACTGCAAACAGTACCAACTCCATGATGGGTAATACACCCCCAAATCATCACGGAAAGTTTCCGGTGTGACCGCGGACAGATGCAGGCTGGCCGGTATGCCTCGTCTTTTCGCCTCCATATAAAAATTCTGTTGTCATTACCGATCACGATTTGACTTTCATCAGAAAAAATAACATCTTTCCAATAGTTTTCTACAGTCAGATTTCTTTTAGCAAAGCAAAATGTCACACGTTTCCTCAAATTGACTTCACGCACAACCATGGTTTTCTTCACTACCCTTCTACGGTATCCCTGATTTTTTAAATTCCGGTCAATCGTTTTACTACTAACCTGTACATCATTTACAGTGTTCCTGTAGTCATTTAATTCGGCTGTTACTTCATCCAACGTTTTTCTCCTATTTCCACGCACAACTTTAAGAGCCTTCTCTGGTCCCGATCTGTCAAATATGGCGCCCTTCCACATCGATGTGTATTTTCTATGTTTCCTCGTCTCACATATCGTTTCCAAATATCAGAAATTGTAGATTTTGGTATGCCTAACCTATCTACAACAATTGTTTGTTTTATCCCACCTTCTATCATCGCTACGACCGCTTTTCTTAAGCCTGATGTCACTTCTTTACCACGACGACCCATGTTATTTCCGTGAATTCCTGCGATTCCGTCAGCAGACGACGTAATTTATTTTTACCGCCACAACATTACGCATGACGTCATCTTTCCGATGACGTATACGATGACGCGAACCAAGCCGCCAAACTGGATTTATTCCGATTTTTACGCGCCGCGCGAAATTTAGCGGTATATATCACGACGCGTTTGTCCGAATACTTCTGTCCGGTCTCTGTACATGCGGATTATTAAGAACAATGCATTTTGGGTTCCAGGTGATTTTTTTTCAAATCTTATCTGAATTTATCAGAAAAAGCAGGTTTCTTGAACAGTGTACATGTATGTTTTAATATAACAGTATTCTGCATTGACACAGGGGTTCTCCAGGGCTACATTCTTAGCCAACTTTCATTTATTGTGATTGTGTATGTCTGATTTCGTTTATCACATAGACGTATACCTAGAGTATTTGGTTATATAATGAGTGGAGAAAAAGAGATTATAAAATTTTTAATTGATTTTGTCGAAAATATTGACCTGTTGATTATGGTTTAAATTATCTATTGAAGCCGACACAAACACATGATGTTTTTTAAACATTGGTAATAATACATTGAAAGCATCATTGGTATTTAATGCTCTATGTGTATTTTAGATACAAAGTATTAGAAGTCAGAAGCCCATAAGCACACTGGGCTGTCACTAGGCCTAGGGTCTTTTTCTCCCTCTTTCCCCATCCCACCACCTAAAAAGGTGACACCTTATATGAGGTGATGATCAGTCAGGCGTCACAGGTAAGGTATACCAATTTTCTTTAAACCCAGGAGATCTATTAGTGACCGCCTCTGTACCTGTATTACCGGATTAGTTTAGTAAAGTCTACTTGTCTCCATGTGTGGTTTTGTTTCAGATACTAATAATGAACTAACTGATAACTACTAAAGCTCTCCTGCTTTAAAATATTTATATGATTTATTTTAGTTATTTATTTATATACAATCAAACTGAAATATTGTTCAAGTTAACAAATGAAAACAAACAATGTTTGAAGATGTTTATTAAATACTTAGAAAAGCAACATTGTAAAGGTTAAATCAGCCGGTACGGTAGACTGTTTAGCAGCCTCAAAGACGTAAATAGTAAAATAAACAAAACAAAACGAAATACATATTCATTATTTAATGGATATTCTTTATACATCACATTTAGATCTACCATGTCTTCAATACAGTAGCAATAAAATCCCATCATCTTTTCGCATGTTCACTCAATAAAATTGAAATCCTAAATTTATATCAACCACGATAACTATCGCCCAGACACCGTTCCTACCGCACAGACCGCACACCGTGCGCACACCGCACATCGTGCGCACATCGTGTAACGTTGTGCGGTCACACAACTGTAAGTTCTTCCTAACGTCACCCTTGACACCGCCTCACTTTTGGGTTTTTGTTGAGCGCTTTCTCCTGTGATGTAGGCTCTGGGTTCTGTCCCCTGGCCGAGACACACCAAAGTCTATAAAGGTAGTCATTTCTACTCCTGCTTAGCGCCCAGCATACAGGGAGTTGGACGACTGGTTGGCCCGTTGTCAGTATAAGGTGACCGGGTGGGTTGTGTTGCTTTGTTCTTCGGCCTAATGTTTCAGTGATATAGCACTATAAAAAGGACAAGAGTTCTACTATACAAGAAGACAACACGAATATACCGCCGTCTCCCAAAACACACACCCGCATTTCATACACACAACCCATCGCATATGTGGGAGGCCATCCTTACATGACCCTGGCTGTAAATATGACGTTAATTAATGATAATAACAAAAAACAATAATTCGACATATGAATGAAGCACTATCATATGTTGTTCATAAAACTGCACGGAATTGTGCTTCAGTAGTTCGGCTGGCGTACATGTATATGATGACCCTGCAGGAAGGGCGTTAGAATTGTACCTGCTGCCCCTATTGCGTGATCGTAAAAGGCGACTAAATTTAGGATCTTATCTTTTCTCTTCTTTCTAACTGACTTTATATTTCCTAATGTCTCTCTTGGCACTGCCTCACTTTTGGCCTTGAGTTGAGTGTTCGCCCCTGTGAGGAAGGCTCTGGGTTCTGTCCCATGGCCGAGACACACCAAAGTCTATAAAAGTTGTAGTTTCTGCTCCTGCTTAGCGCTCAGCATACAAGGAGTGGGACGACTGGTTCGCCCATTGTCAGTATAATGTGACCGGGTGGGGTGTGTTGCTTGGTGTCTTCGGCGGCATGCTTCAGTGATATAGCACTATTAAAAGGGCAATAGTTCCACTATACAAGATGACACAATATGAATATACCGCTTTCTCCCGAAACAAGCACCTCGCACAACAAACACGCAACGCACCGCATACATGGGAGGCCGTCCTTACATGACAATAGCTGTTAATAGGACGTTAATTAATCGAACAAACGTGTATATGATAATTGTAGTTACAATGTATATCATAAACATGTATCATATTTCTATACCTATAATATACTAAAATCTTGATGATAAGCCGCGGCTTATATTTTTAGCCCACCATCTTAAATCGCTTTTCGTCCGTGGTCCGTGGTCCGTCCTTCCTTCCTTCCGTCCGGTAAAAATTCTTGTTATAGCTATTTCTCAGAAAGTACTGAAAGGATCTTTCTCAAATTTCATATGTAGGTTTCCCTAGGGCCCTAGTTGTGCATATTGCGTTTTGATACTGATCGGTCAACAAAATGGCCGCCAGGCAGCCATCTTGGGTTTTGATAGTTAAAGTTTGTTATCGCTATTTCTCGGAAAGTACTGAAGGGATCTGTCTCAATGGCCCTAGTTGTGCATATTGCATTTTGTAACTGATCGGTCAACAAGATGGCTGAACGGCCGCCATCATGGATTTTGATAGTTACCACTATTTCTCAATTACTGAAGGGATCTCTCAAATTCCATATGTAGGTTCCCCTTGGACCCAAGTTGTGGATAATGCCTTTTGGACTGATCGGGCAACAAGATGGCCAACCGGCAGCCATCTTGAATTTCATTGTTGAAGTTTGTTACCACTATTTCTTAGAAAGTACTGTTTGAAAAAGTTTGAAAAGCAGGGAAAAGATCCATCTTTCAATTACCAGACATAGATCATTTTTAGGTGGGCGCCAAGATCCTTCTGGGATCTCTTGTTTTGCAAGAAATCTCGGGCATATTTTCGAGACTGGACTATTTTCGATTCATTTATCCTTTAAGGAATGTAAGGCTTGAATATGAGACCGGCTTATTTTCGAAACCTTTCATGGGCGAATCATTGAAACCCACCATTGTACAGTCCAATTTGTTTATATACCGCAGTCTCTCAAGACACGCACCACGCAATGCTTACATATTACACACCACATACATGAATGACCGTTTTTACATTGCCCTGGCTGTTAATAGAACGTTAATGTATCAAAGAAACAAATACAATTGAATAAAATAATTAAATTAAAACCAAAATGAAATGAAGTACCTGAACTAATTCGGTAATATAAATATGTATGCTTTGCATTTTACCTGTATGTATGAACACAATACAAATACATTATGTTACGAGAATTCTGTATTGATAACACTCATGTAAAATAAAGTCAAAGTGCAAACTTGATACTTTTCAATCTAAGGCTTACGTTCAAAACCGAGTTATTATCGATTAAGGCTTATTATCGAGAGGTTAGGGTAGTCGTCTTTACACAAACATTTTATATCTGTATTACAGCATCCCTTAAAGTTACACTGACCGCCAACGTTACGCATGGACTACAGTCATCAGTGATATCTTTTTATGGGACGCCTGTGATACTGCAGGGGATAGTGTTCCAGTGTAACATCTCCAGTGACGAGGATCTGACAGACTACTTGTATGATATACAATGGTTCATCAACGACAACAGTATTGTAACACACAGAAACATACCGTACACCAACCTCACACAGACCGGCCTTCATCAGTCGGAGTGGACAGATACATATACACTGGGATTTCTGGTGAGCAATAGACTTAAACATATGAACAATTGTATAGAATTATATAGTTTACTCATGTTTATATATCAATATGAATCTTATTTAAAATCCATATGTTTACAGCCACACCAAATTAAGTGGTTTACTTTGCAGGTGATTGTAAAGATAAGATACATGCAGAACCACAGTAAACTCAAATTAGAACTGTTTTAGTTAAAGAAGCTCCACCCCCGACATAACATAAATGATACTCGTCATTTCAAAAATAAATGGTGTTTAATCGTATATATATATGTCTAGTTAGCATAAAACATCATTTAAAATATTTTTTATTTTTTATTTTTTAACTTCTGCCGAAGGGTGAATTGCGCTCCATTGTGCTGTATAGTTTAATATTTGTCTACTTTGTCCCGCATTACTGTTCGTATCCTATTTTGTAATCGTGTTCGTTTTGTTTGTCTTGATAAAGAGGCAGATCGCCTCGAAAATTTGACAATTTTCTTTTGTCCACACGGTTGGAATTACTTCCTTGTCCCATATTTACCATTTGAAGTAATTCGTATCCAACAGACTTACGTTTGATTGGATCCCTTGTCATCTGGAAAATCCTGTTGATATTAATTCTTTGACCCTTAAAAGATCATGCAGATATAACTATGTAACGTCTTCCACTTATTGTAGGCTTGTCTAGGCTTGTATAGTACCCAATTCAGCTTGTGTTTTTATTCATAATTACCGGTAATATAAACACAATATATTTAGGATATAGTGCCACAGAATTTTTTCGGAATGCAATTAATTATTTTATATATTTTTTATCTTGAAATAAAATTAGAAGCTCAAACTTTTCAATGGTGGTAATGGTATAAATTCAGTAACTTTCCGATTGAAGAAAAATACTAAATCATCTGCTCCTGATTTTGATAGAGAAAAATTACCATTTGTCAGCGGTGGAGCACCTTTAATTCTTTTACATATATATACTAGATAAAGTGTGCAGTCCGTGCCCGGAGCGACACAGAGAGTACGCCTACCCCGTATACCAACAGTGATGCGTTCTATGCAGGGTTTGAAGTAAGTTACATATAAGAGGTCATATGAAGATATGAAATCGATAAAGTAATATGTTGATTGATGAAAAAACCATTTTAAATGTAATGAGCATTTTCATTTGCTTTACAACCGTTAAATGTTATCTAACGGTTGTTAACGCCACTTGCTTCTGATTGACCAACATGAGTAAGCTGAATTACATGTACAAGGATTTATTTGACGGATATTTAATAAAGAAAATGTTTGTGTTATTGAGGGTTCGGTTCGTTGGTAATGAGTATATATTGCAGGACACAAAACGAAGAATTCAAGTGGAATTTGCTTTTCTCTTGTATTTCTTTCTCATATATCAAACATATGTGGCACATTACAAGAAATAAAATGAAAGTTCACTCGTATTGGTAATCCAATATGTAGACACCGAATTAGTTGTCCGTAGATGGCGATCCACCTATAAAAGTTCCGAATTTGAATAATGTTCACACACAGTTCACTATCTGGTAATCCAAGAAATATCCGTAGTGACCGCCTTGAAGTTTGGAAATCCAACTCATGTTCATAAATCAGGCATGGGTTTTTGTAATAAAATGACCATTGTCCGATAGGTAAACCTGGATGTAATCAAGATCAATAGCATAAAGATATTATCACAATTAAACGACTTGACAATATATCGACAGTTTGATATGAAATATATCTACTTAAGCTTATCAATGACACCATTGCCTCAAGGAAGTTTATAAACACTTTGACATGTGAATACTATATGTAATTGGTGGTCACTCCACAAAAATAAGACCACAATGCCTTAGGGTAGATTTTAAACTTGTCAACACATCTATAGGTAAAATATACAATTATATAACAACAAAGAACATCCCAAATTTCTCTATGACAACTTCCTTCTCGCTCAGGAAGACTCTGTCCCAGAGTCTAAATTATTTGTCAAACAAGTCAGTGTTGATAGTCTAAATACACCTAGGCTTTTCTCAACTTATAACGTTCATTCAATAGATTTCCCATCAAATTAATACACATGTAATAAAAGTGGATACTGTTGTTTTCAAGAGACTGTCATTGAATTTCATTTATCTCATCAAATATAGAAGTAAAATTAGCTTAAGCATGGGTTAAGCAAAACCGCTAAAAATTTAATAGTAACCGAATTGGTTTCCAAAATTTCCTCGTCTTCGATTTGGCCGAAATGGTTGGTTATGTTTGGGAGGTGCGTAATTTTGACAATTTTGTCGAGAGATTTGAAAATTTACAAGCGAAGTTTCTCTTTCAAAATTCTGAATCTTGCTTTCAAGATTAGCGATTGTTTCCTTGTATTTTGTTATATCTTTTTCGAGACGATCTATTTGACCAGATTTATCGTCGTTTCTTTTTTCAAAAAATGCATTCTCCCGTTTTAAACGCTCATGTTCACTCTGGTACAAATTAAAAGTTTCTGCAAAGCTGACTCTTAGCTCATTGGTATAAGTTTGATTCTCGTTTAGTTCTGATTTCAAGCGTTCATTTTCAGCTTCAAGATTGTCATTGGTGATTTTGAGCTCTTTAATTTCCAGCTCGTTTTCATTTGTGCCATTGTTGCTTTTGATCGGTGTTACAATTTGCACTTGAATTTGATTTCTTTTGTTTATTTTGGTGAATTCTGAGTCAGAAAGGTCCGAAAATGGAAATGCACATACGATTGATTTTCGTAAGATGAACTCTGACATGCGTTTTGCGTCCCTGCTTTTGTGAAATTTACTTTTTGATTTATGATTTTGGTTTGATTGGTCCGAAATTGGGCGCTTTGAAAAACAAGCCCGTGAAAAATGTCCGAACTTGCCACATTTGAAACATTGGGCTGATTTTGCCTGACAGGTAATATTAACGTGCTCTTGAAAACAACGGAATACCCACTTACCACATCTAAAACACTGATTCCGAGGCGACGATGTTGGGCTGTTAGATGACATAGGGAGTCTCTGGTGCCTTGTATCCGTTGTTTGACAGGCTTCGTCAGGTGAACGTGTCCATCTTCGGTTGAAAGGTAGATTTGGTAGGAACGTTGTTCGTGTCGCTGAGGGAATTGATCTTTGGTGCGACGTGTTGTTTCGATATGTGGCATCCATTGTTAAAATGCGGAGCAAATTTGTGGCAACAGTCTTGGTGCTCCAAGGTTGGGGTCTCGCTGAGGTTCCCGGGGATCTTGTGCGTAACTTGGCTTACCTGTGGCAAGTTACTCCGACTTCTCTCACCAATTTTAATAAAGAAAATGTGTGTTGTTTTCAAGTTCGGTTCGGACCGTTGGTAACGAGTATAAATTGCAGGACACAAAACGAAGAATTCAAGTGGAATTTGCTTTTCTCTTGTATTGTATTTCTTTCTCATATATCAAACATATGTGGCACATTACAAGAAATAAAATGAAAGTTCACTCGTATTGGTAATCCAATATGTAGACACCGAATTAGTTGTCCGTAGATGGCGATCCACCTTATAAAAGTTCCGAATTTGAATAATGTTCACACACAGTTCACTATCTGGTAATCCAAGAAATATCCGTAGTGACCGCCTTGAAGTTTGGAAATCCAACTCATGTTCATAAATCGGGCATGGGTTTTTGTAATAAAATGACCATTGTCCGATAGGTAAACCTGGATGTAATCAAGATCAATAGCATAAAGATATTATCACAATTAAACGACTTGACAATATATCGACAGTTTGATATGAAATATATCTACTTAAGCTTATCAATGACACCATTGCCTCAAGGAAGTTTATAAACACTTTGACATGTGAATACTATATGTAATTGGTGGTCACTCCACAAAAATAAGACCACAATGCCTTAGGGTAGATTTTAAACTTGTCAACACATCTATAGGTAAAATATACAATTATATAACAACAAAGAACATCCCAAATTTCTCTATGACAGATATACCACGCTCATCATAATTCAATTTTATTCGTTATTTGATTAAAAATTAGTTTATCAGCCCATGAATGAAAACAATGACGTCGCTCTTTAATTTGTTACGTCTCTTTTGATTGGTTGATATTATGGTGTTATGATTTCATAAAAATAGTCTGATAATGATTTTAGAATTTGAAGGACATTATTTATTATCTACTAGATTAAATCGTAGGATAAGTATGTCCCCCAAACGACATATATTTTTGTTGCTCGGGTTATTATTATTATTATTACAAGCTAACCGATATTTACATAATATATAATTCATTTTTCGCATTTTTCAGTAATGTGGACGTGACGTAAATAGCAATTATTTTACATGATGAATAATTTACGTGTCCCTGTGCTTGGGCTGAGGTGACCAATGTTACATTTTATGGTCCCAGAATAGCAGTTGAGATGGGTTGTTTTTATTCATAGTTCTAATATAACTGTCGAAGACAGATATATCTGGATCAATAATAGATGAAAAGTTACATTATTAGGACCGTGTGCACGATCATGTGCATTGTGGGTAGCGATAGGCCTAGGATGTCTCCTTGCAGGCGGTGTGTGGAATTTGCAAATTGCCATTTTCCTAGATGAAATAAATGATTTGTTTTAACGTCCAGAATTATTTATGTTATGTAAAAAATGAATAAACAAATACATATTTTCAACGTTAGACATTTTTATTTTGCTGTAATCAATATCGATGCTGTTATCGTTTGTGCGGTGAGAGGAGATGACGAGGTTTCAGGAGTCATCTCGTCTTTCCGTGTCGACACCAAAATAAAACCTGTAGCCCTACTTTAAGATATTGACCGTGTATCCGATGTAAATACTCAGATATAAAAATAATTATATATTTTTTATTAATAGCTTCACGTACATGTAGTCCTCACCTGATTTTGTGAATAGTTTGAAAAAGCATGTTTGCATGATATATTAAATAAAGCCTTAGGTGGTGAGAATCGAAAGAGCAGAAGATATTCACGTTAACACTAAGCCAGATGTTTGTTTGTTTGTTTGATTATTTTAACGCCCTATTAACAGCCAGGGTTATGTAAGGACGGCCTCCCATGTATGCAGTGGTGTAGCGCGTGTGATGTGCGAGGTGCGTGGGAGACTGCGGTATGTTCGTGTTGTGTCTTCTTGTATAGGAGATTTCAGAAAAGATGGCGATGACGTCACACAAAGGTACATCCGGGCGCTCAAAGGTACAACTCCGTATATGTACACATAAAAATAGTGGGAACACAGCCGCTTGCGATGTTTGTTTACATTTTATTGTAATAAATAGTACGACAATCTGAGAACTATTGCGTTATTTTAATTTTAAAAAGTGTAAATGAAAATATTAAACAATAGTATTTAGATATAAACATCTGGTATTCATACATTTTACTCCGTTTATACTCCATTTTCGACCGCCACGAGAAAAAAACACGGTCGCCATTAGATCTACGTATGAACATTGACAGATATTACAAAATTGACCGAAATTACAAATTAAATTCCAAGTTTCCCAAAATATTATATTGACATTTTAATAAGCGATTAATGTTTGCTAAGTCTTACTTGTTAAAACACCTTACGATGTGTGATTATGACCAAATTAAAATTTGCCTTCGTAGATTACCCCAAGCGCACGGCAGCCATTACGTACAGTACTGCCGAGATCCCGAATTTCGTTATTTTTCAGAGTCACAAAATTATGTATTCTGGATACCTTTTTCGTCAGAAATATTGGAATTTAATTTATGACATTCAAATGAGTCATTTAATGGTTACTTTTTATCATATTTTTAAACAAAACTTCGAGTATTTTAGGATTCTCGAAGCCGTGCGCAATGTGTCCTGGTCGGCATTTATAGTACTACGATCTACAATGTAGCTATATATCTAACATGTATTCAAATTATTTAAAAATCTTCAATTTGGGACTTCACATAGCGGTACATGGAATAAAAGTGACTAAAAAATAAAAATAAGCTCTACAGCATGAAATTGAACGATTTCACCATTTTATTTTTGAGATGTTGGCAGCCATACTATACGTGTTCGTACACAAACATCTGCATTTATGTGTACTAGTGGTTTATTACCATTCCTTTAAAACAGGATATTGAAGGTAAATAACGAAATGTATATGTGTTGGTAGTTACGTATTAATATTATTAATTTCCCAACTATTGGCTGTGGCCCGAGGTGATCAACCAGCGAAGCCATGCACGAGCGGCCGTGTCTAGCCAGGTGGTTGAATGAAGAGTTTTACGTACCGTGACGCTATATATAACGTTTCGGGGCACGAGTCCAGGTGGTTCACATTTCGTTGTATTTATATTAAATAGTCTTCATGTATAACATAAATATGATACATTGAAATCAATTATCTATTCATAACTTTTTCACAACATGGATTTCTACGTGTGAACAAAAAAACGGGTACGTGTGACGGCCCGGCACCGCTTCGCAAGCTGGCTTCAACACTAAATCTACACAAATATATTTAGCAATAAACAATTGTAAACATAAAAATATAAATGTCTGTAACCTCTGAAACAATAAGAAACCATTTTAAAATCAGAATTTGCAAGTATGAAAGTGTTACTTATGTCAGCGTATCGATTGTGTAGCAGGGATGTACGTATCTGTTATTGTTTTTATTAGTCGCCATACTGCGTTTGTACCTTTGAGGACCTGGATGTAAACTTTCTGTGACGTCACGCCATCTTTTCTGAAATCTCCTATAATGGAACTGTTGCCCTTTTTATAAGACAAAAAGCAGCACACCCCACCCGGTCATATTATACTGACAACAGGGGAACCAGTCGTCCCACTCCCTGTATGCTGAGCGCTATGCAGGAACAGAAACTACCACTTTTATGTAGACTTATATAGACAGAACCAACAGCCTTCCTCACAGGGGCGAACGCTCTATTCAAGGCCAAAAGTAAGGCGGTGCAAAGGGAGGCATTAGGAAAGATAAAGTCAGTTTAGGAAGAAGAGAAAAGATAAGATCCTAAATTCAGTCGCCTTTTACGATCATGCAATAGAGGCAGCAGGTACAATTCTAACGCCCTACCTGCAGAGACCTGCTTATTTATATGTGTTACGTATAGTGATTAGTCACAAGGTTGTTGGAGTTAGCTCCCTTATATTAGCCAGTAGTATAATTCTATATTGCGTACTGATGTGTATTACGTCACGATTACTTGTGTAGTAATGGCTGCTGAATAAACATACTACATTGAGAAGAGCTCTCCGAGTTATACACTCCAGTGACTTGAAACATGGTGTCAGAAGTGTTCGCACCTACTGATTAACGACGGTGAGGAGACCGCGTTATATGAACTTTCAACGATGTCACGATTTAAGCCGCCAGAGCCGTTGAATTTCAACAATCCGTCAGAATGGGAGGATTGGAAGGAGCGTTTCGCGCGCTACAGAATCGCGTCGAAGCTAAACAAAGACACCGACGAAGTGCCCTCATTTACTCAATGGGAAAGGAAGCGGAGCACATATTCAAGTCATTGCAGTTTGATGTAGAGGGTGATAGAGCGAAATATGACAAGGTACATGAAAAATTTAATGAATATTTCGTGCCCAAGAAAAACATTATCCATGAACGTGCACAGTTTCACCAGAGAATACAGAACCCGGGTGAGTCAGTTGAAACTTTCGTCAGAGGGTTATATGAAATAGCAGAACATTGTAATTTTACTGATAAAAATGAACACATCAGAGATCGTGTTGTTATTGGCATAACAGACAAAGAACTGTCAGAGAAACTTCAGTTAATATCAGATTTAACGCTTGAACAAGCTATTGAGAGAGCTAGGCAGTCAGAACAAGTCAAACAGCAAATGAAAGATCAGAGTGCATCTGTAAAACATGTCGAGAGTGTTCGTCACAGCCAGAATAATGCCGGTCAAAGTCAAGGTCGCGGTAAAGGTCAAGGTCGCGGTAGAGGTCGCGGCAGGGGCAATCGTGGTGACAGTAATTATAAACACTCGAAGCCAGCTAGAAATGACAATTCATATAATTGCAATAAATGTAATCAACGACACCAGAGAGACCGCTGTTACGCGAAAGTTAAACAATGTCACCGTTGCCATGGATACAACCATTTTGCAGTCTGCTGTACCAGTACTCGTAGCAGCTCAGTACAGGAAGTCTATGATGCTACTTCCGATAGCTCATTATTCCTTGGATCAGTCACCTGTAATGATAATGAAGCTGCATGGAGGATAAATCTGAAGCTTTGTGGCAAGATAATCAATTTCAAGATTGATTCTGGAGCAGACACTTCAGTCATGAGTGATGAAGTATACCGTTCATTGAAAAACCCTCCAAAGTTGGAACCACCTAAATCTACACTCTATGGACCAGGTACTGATAGTAAACTTACCTGCTTAGGACATTTCGTAGGAGAAACCACACACAAGTTGAAGTGTGAACCAGTGAAGATCACGCTTCGCGATAATGCTACTCCGTATTGTCTTACTACTTCGCGACGTGTCGCGTTTCCTTTGATGTCGAAGGTAGCTACGGAATTAGACCGTCTTGAAAATGAAGGTATTATTGAGAAAATTCATCAACCCACAGACTGGTGTGCACCCATGGTGCCAGTACTGAAGAAGAATGGAAACGTGCGCATCTGTGTTGATTTGAAAAGACTTAACGAGGCTGTTAAGCGTGAACACTACATGTTACCTAACCTTGATGACGTTGCACCAAAGTTAGCCGGAGCAAAAGTATTTTCCAAGTTGGACGCTTCAAGTGGATTTTACCAAATTCCACTACACCCAGATAGTTGTAAGTTGACAACATTCATTACTCCGATGGGTCGTTACTGCTTCAAGCGTGTACCCTTTGGTATCACGAGTGCGCCCGAGATCTTCCAACGCAAAATGACTGAGTTGATAACCGGACTAGAAGGCACCGAAGCCATTATTGATGACGTGTTGATCTACGGAACCAATCGCGAGGAACACGATAAGCGCCTTGAGGCAGTTATTCGGAGAATCCATGAGTCTTGGTTGAAACTGAACCGTGACAAATGTGAGTTTCGGAAAGGAGAGGTGGAATACTTTGGCCACAGAATTAGTGCTGAAGGTATCAGTCCTACAGAGGATAGAGTCCGTGCTATAAGTGAAATGCCTGCACCCTGTAACGTAGCAGAGTTGCGCCGAGTAGTTGGCATGATTAATTACCTGGGTAGGTTTGTGCCAGATCTCGCATCAGTCATCAGCCCTATGACAGATCTTCTCAAGTCTGATAAGGCATGGACGTGGGAATCACCACAACAGGAGGCTTTCGAGCGTGTGAAATCTTTACTGACTCGTACACCGGTACTAACATTCTATAACCAGAATTGTCCCATTGTGGTAAGTGCTGATGCCAGTAGCTACGGCTTAGGAGGAGCGTTGTATCAGCAAGAAGGCGACAACCTCAAACCGATTGCTTTTTGTTCTAGGAAGTTAAGTGAAACAGAAATCAAATACGCACAGATTGAAAAAGAATGCCTTGCTGCATTGTGGGCATGCGAAAAGTTTTCGCGATACTTAATAGGCCTGGACTCATTTCGTCTCCTGACAGATCACAAGCCACTGGTGCCATTAATAAACACCCAGGACTTGGACAAGGTACCTATTAGGTGCCAACGTATGCTGATGCGCCTTAGAGGGTATAATCTGAAGGCAGAACACGTGCCGGGTAAGCATCTAGTCGTCCCAGACACCCTGTCAAGATGCCCAATCGACGAGGTACATGATGATTTTCAGGACGAGATAAAGATTTATGTAGATTCAGTTGATACGACACGTCCAATTGCTGACAAACGAATACAACAGATCACCAAGGCAACTTTCAACGATGGAACTCTACAGGAAGTAATCAACCATACTCGATATGGATGGCCAACACACATCAATGATGTACGTAGTGAAATTCGTGATTACTTTGCGGCGCGTAATGAACTATCGGAGTCACGTGGTCTATTACTCTACAGAGATAGGATTGTTATACCAGAGAATATTCGTGAGGAAATTCTCAATAGTCTGCATGATGGTCATTTGGGACTGACTAAAACTCGTGCTAAAGCCCAATCAACAGTATGGTGGCCCAAGATAGCCAGGGATATTCAGAGCAAGATTGTGACTTGTAAGTTCTGTCAAGTCAATAAGCCAACACAGCACCGAGAACCAATGAAATGTACACCTTTGCCTCTCCGGCCGTGGCAAAGGGTGGGTGCTGACTTGTGTACGTCGCAAGGGAAGCAGTATTTGGTTGTTACTGACTATTATTCTCGCTTTATAGAGCTAGCCTACCTTGAAACAACCACAAGTGCACAGGTAATTGGGAAGCTAAAGAACATGTTTTCGCGCTGGGGCATCCCAGAAGAGGTAATGTCTGACAACGGATCGCAATTTACGTCCGAAGAATTCCGATTATTTGCGGAGGAATACCAATTCAAACAGACATTCTCTAGTCCACATTATCCGCAATCAAATGGCGCGGCTGAGAGTGCAGTGAAAACCGCAAAACGCATTCTCAAACAGGATGACGTGTTTAAGGCCCTAATGGCATATCGGTCAACACCAATTGAAGCTACAGGAGTGAGTCCTGCAGAACTCTTACTTGGAAGGAAAATCCGTACGTGTGTTCCAATATTACCGAAATCTCTAATGCCAGAATGGCCTGACAGCGATGAAATACGTCGTAAAGATTCAACCTACAAGGAATACGCCCGAATGTATTACGACAAAGGTCATGGAGCTTCACCATTAACAGAACTTCAACCTGGAGATTCTGTGAGAATCAAAACTGACAAAGACAAAGTTTGGTCGAGTACAGGAACTGTTCAGTGTAATCTAGGAGATAGGTCTTACCTAGTGAACACCCCTCAAGGGAACACATTCAGGAGAAATCGCCGATTTCTACAACGGGTTGACAAAAACACTGCTTTTGATGATTTTGAGCATCACAATGTTTGCGTTCCGATGAGTTCCCCGATGATTTCCAGTCGTGATGAACCGTCACAACCTATGAATGAACCACAGGACAGCCTGTTGACCAAAAATGACAATACCGACAAACCTGATGTCGTAACCACCCGAAGTGGTAGAGCCTGTCATAAGCCCAGGAGGTTTGATGACTATGTAACTGTTTAAATGATTTTGTTTAAAAACTGTGCTATTGGGTTTATTTAGTATTTAAAGGGAAGTACCTTTATATAAAGAACTGTGCTACAAGGACTTGGTTAAAAGAACTGTGCTAACTGTACCACATACCTTGAAATTTTGATTATGTTGAGTTTGCAAAAAGTTAAGTGAATTTGGTATAAGAAAAATTTTGAAATGTTTATTTTGAGTGAATTCAGAAATTTATGTTAAGGGGGGAGATGTTACGTATAGTGATTAGTCACAAGGTTGTTGGAGTTAGCTCCCTTATATTAGCCAGTAGTATAATTCTATATTGCGTACTGATGTGTATTACGTCACGATTACTTGTGTAGTAATGGCTGCTGAATAAACATACTACATTGAGAAGAGCTCTCCGAGTTATACACTCCAGTGACTTGAAACAATATGTATACAGTGTTTTGATAACACTGTTATTTTAATCACCTATCTTAGCAAATAATATGATTTAGAATTTCCTAAAAGGAAAACTTTTGTAAATATCATGTAGATGTAGCTGTGGTTTCAACATGAAGAAAAGTGGAAAAAAAACGAAAATAACAGATTGATCAATAATCACAAAGTTTTTTGTTGTTCATACCTGGTAAACCGTAATCTTTGATTATCTGTTGTTTATTTTTTGCGGAAATGCTTGAACGTCGATGAAGACATGTACACCCTTGAGAGGGATGGTTTGGATTTTGCCAAGAGAGGGTGCAAGCCCGTGTTGATACGGAGAAAACAGTTTTTATTTCATAACGTTACCATGGACTATCAAAAGTTATATGTTGTGAGAAATTGTACAACACTATCTGTTTTTAAATATATCTTTCAATCGAGTCTACTGCGTATGTATCGTAAAATTCTAGGCATACTAAGTTGAAAAATCACGATAGGCCTAACTGCAGGTAGGCCTACATGTGCAGTCGATGTAGGGAACAGGTCCGATTTGATGTATTCAACTCAAATTAAAAAAATGAACGATATTTCCGAAACTTTTTGGACCAAAGATCGCTACTTTTTAAATGAATATAAAAACACACGAAAAAAATCACGATAAATGGTAGCGACTACTTTCCCCTACCCCGGTTTCATCGGTTTTCGACGGTGGAAGACCATTTCTTACACACAATTTCAAACATATTTAATTCAAATAATTAATTAAATGTTTCAGAAGCATGTATATGATGTTTTTTGTGCAATATTTTCATGAATTTCATCTACTAAACGAAGCATTGTATCGACAAACACAGTAAGATACAATGTCGCCTAGGCCTACTGTTTCTTTTGTCAAAGTGACGTTTAAATGATAAAATGTTTCAAGATAAACTTACACAATTATTTTAAACTATGCTATGCTGCATATGAGTGCAAATTGTCACCATTATACCGCAAATGAATGCTTCTTCCTTCAAAACGCAAGCTTGCAAGGTCGAATCACCCGGGCTCATACAGAACTAAAAAGTGACGTCACTGAAATGTTCGGGATCACATCATCAAATTTAGAAATGGTGATCAAAACAAAGAAATTAAACATTTATTTACTTACATCGTAATATTTTCCTATCGCAACTGTTACAGGAAATCCTTATTATCTTGTATCGAGTTCTATGTCTGACTAATCTCGATATTAGTGCTGAATATATCTTGTTTATTAATATTGTTCCGCTCCTTCTAATGAGTTTAAATCTGCAAATTCGTCAGAACGCTTGTTTTCAATCGGAATCAACATCGTAGTGATAAAGACCTTCCAAGTGAATATTTGCATTGGGGGAACAGCGACATATAAACTTGATTTTCTCTAAAAGTAGGTAAATTTAAATACATTAATTTTGCTGGAACACTTAAAAAATCATTCTGATTTCGGAACAGTTGGAATTATGAAGATACCTCTTACAGTATTTTCATTATTATTATTATATATTATGTAAGTTAATGATTATATAGTTGATTATTTCCTCCCACTTTTTTCCGCCGGAATGGTTTCCGACACTTTTCTCCGAAACTACTGGGCCGATGATCATAAAACTTGGTAGACTTGGAAGTCAAGGGCCCATTTCCTGTTTTCAGGTTTCGGTTTCCGATCTCAATGAAAATTGGTCTAAAGAGATGACGAACAACATGCAAACATTTTTGTAAAGATTTTGGTATTCCAAGATGGCCGCTGGGCTAACTGGCTGTTTTTATGTTTTGGTCTCTGATTTCAATGAAAATTAGTATATAGGGGTATTAAGGGATGCTGATCAATATGATAAAAATGTTGAAAGATTGTCGCTGGGCCAACTTCCTGTTTTCAAATTTTCGTCTGCAATTCATTGAAAATTGGTAAATGAGGGTTTTAACTTAAAATATTAAGGGATGCCATACAGTCATGATAACTGTCAAATCAATTCCTCTGAACATTTCAGGAGACCCTGAATTTCTATATAAAAGTACATCAAAATTTCTCCCAGTATGTTCATATACACTGTGCAACTGCATTTCTGATTTGTTGCAGAAGGGGATGGGGAGGGGGAGGCAGGGGGTCGTTTGGGGGACTATTTAATGGTGTCCATTACAATGAGTACTTGTTTTTTTGGGTTTTTTTTTAATTTTCTGGAAGTATAACATCGAACTCTGCGTACTCTCACCTCAAACTGATTCGCGAGAGAGTTTATGTAAATAATCGATACTTAAACAATGATCTAAACTTACACAGTCCCCTTAAACTGCCTTCGTGAAATTCATTTCATGGGACGATTTAAGGTCGAAAATACTAATAAATTGTGTCACTGTTGATGCTTTTCACTCAATATTGACCAATCAGAACAGTATTTGCAGTAAAATTTTGCCTTTGACGGGAGTAAATTTATTGATACCATAATAAAAATATTATCTGCCTTTTAGGCAGTCTTTACTGCTACCAATTTCGTCGAAAAAAGAAACATGGGGGATGTAAGTAATGCTTTTATTAACATGTTCGCTGGATCGAGACAAGACGAGATCAATGGATTTTGAGATATTAGGCAAGCATGTTGAACTGATGAAACATAAGAACATTGGGGACAAATATAAAATTTTCACCCCATTTGATGAAATGTAATTGTTTTTTCAACAACTATCGATATCCTGTTAACAATCACATAAATATGATTTATATTTCCCTAGACTGACCTGCCCGAGTACACAGTTCCTGAAAATGGAAGTATCAACATCACAATCAGACTAACCGTTCCCATTGATTATATATATCCGGAAAATCTACCGCCTGTACTGTAAGTACTGACCTGAACGACTTTTTTCATTACTCTACATTAGAGTGTCTTTTATGTAACGTTAAAGGATTTGTGCAGTCAAAAATGATAATTTCAGTTTTACTTTATGCTGGGAATGGCTTTATTAGCACGTGTAGGAACCCCTCCGTATCGCGCGCGACCGGAATAACCTATAAGCCGTCGATATCGAGGTCAAATTGTCTGACTGCCCGATTATGCATAAACCGGAAGTGACGTTATGATAGTCCGTGGCTTATAGTTGTACTATAACTGATGTGCTATCACTTTCATCGACGGTCTCAGGAAAAGTTGGGATATTATTTTCTATAATAACTTTTGAGTGAAGTTAGAGTAAAGGCCTAGCTATCAAAACTAATTTGAGGAAAGCTGAAATTCGGAATGTAATTATAAAATATTTTGTTGACAATGGCAAATTTGTCTCTAGTGCATTAGATAGTATAGAGGAAACAGTCAGTTCAGAAATTCAAATTAGACAAATGGAACTTGAACATGAAATGAAACTAAGACAAATGGAATTAGACAAAGAAAAGGAAATGAAAATAAAACAAATAGAGAAAGAAATGAGAGAAAGAGAAATAGAAAAGGAGTTAAGAGAAAAAGAAATAGACAAAGACAGAGAGTTAAGAGGAAATGAAATAGAAAGAGATTTAAAAGAAAAAGAGATCGAGAGAGATCATATGTTAGAACTAGAGAAGCAGAAAATGCAAGCTGAAACAGAACTTAGAATTAAAGAATTAGAATTAGCTTCTCAAGACGGTTCAAGTAATCCTACTTTTAGGGGTTTACAAGGAAACAGAGGTTTTGATGTTAGTAGAAACATAAGGTTAGTTCCCCCTTTTCAAGAGAAAGAAATTGACAAGTATTTTCTGCATTTTGAGAAAATAGCTGACAGTATGAAATGGCCTGAAGATAAGCTTACAATGCTTCTTCAGAGTGTCTTGATTGGTAAAGCTAGAGACATTTATTCTTCTTTGTCTGTAGATGACATTTCAAATTACCACGTAGTCAAGAAAGCTATCTTGAAAGCTTATGAGTTAGTTCCTGAGGCTTACCGCCAGAAATTTCGAAACTATAGAAAGAGAGATGAACAAACTCATGTAGAATTTGCCAGAGAAAAGAACAATCGTTTAAAAGGTGGTGTGATTCTAAAGATATTGTTGACGATTTAGGTAAATTGAGGCAATTATTGTTGATAGAGGAGTTTAAACGTTATGTCCACACGAACATAAAAACTCATTTAGATGAGAGAAAAGTTGAAACACTTAGTGAAGCAGCTACAATGGCTGATTATTACGCTTTCACCCACAAAGGCTCATTTGTTAAAAACAGTTCTCAAGACAAAAATAATACCACAGGTACTAGTAAATTTGGTCAGCCTAGGAACCCAACCTTTAGTGGCCCTTCTAATGACAAACCTAAATTAGGTGATAAGACTAAGTCTGATTCTAAAACAGATCATAGGGTAGGTGTGGGGTCTCCTTGTGGTCAGTAGAAAGTAGGACATGTTATGTCTGAATGTTATTCTCTCCAGCTTAAGGAGCAAAGGCGTAAACAGTCAATTCCTTCTGTGTTAGCTATGTCAAAGCCTAGTCAGAAACTTAGTGAGATCGTGGAAGATTCTAACGTGTCTGTTGAGATTAAGAGCTCAGAGTCTGATAGTGTCTTGGAGAAGTACTCTCCCTTCATTTCTGAAGGTTTTGTTTCACTTACTAGTGATATCACCAACTTGAAACCTGTGAAGATTTTGAGAAATCATCTTTGTCTAGAGAGGAGCTTATAGTAGAAGAGGAAAAAGATCCTGAAATCTCCTTATTGTGTAATCGGGCTTTGAGTGAGGAAGAGGCTGAGAAAGTCCCAGTTTTTACTTCAGTAAGTCAGGTGTGTTGATGCGCAAGTGGCGCCCCCCTGATGTGTCTCCCGAAGGAGACTGAAAGGTTGTCAATCAAATAGTTGTTCCACTGAGGTATAGGCAAGATATTCTGAGTTTGTCTCATGATGTACCTAAGGCAGGACATTTAGGTGTGATAAAGACTTATAACAGGACCCTAGATCACTTCTTTTGGCACAAGGTGAAATGGGATTTGGCAGATTTTTGTAGGTCTTGTCATACTTGTCAGGTGGTAGGGAAACCTAATCAGAAAATCCCCGTGGCACCTCTGTACCCCATTCCAGCATTTGAGGAACCATTTAGTCGAGTCATTATAGACTGTGTAGGTCCTCTACCCAAAGCTAAGTCTGGGAATGAGTATCTTTTAACTATTACGTGTGCTTCCACACGCTTCCCTGAAGCAATTCCACTCAGGAATATTAAGGCCTCTAACATAGTCAAGGCTTTGGTTAAATTCTTTACGGTGGTATGTCTTCTAAAAGCTGTCCAATCAGACCAAGGTTCGAATTTCATGTCTGATTTTTTTCAACAAGTACCAGCTCCAGATCAAGCAGTATAAGTCTAGTGCTTATCATCCAAAGTCTCAGGGTGCTTTAGAACGTTTTCATCAGACATTGAAGAATATGATGAGATCTATTGTTTTGAAAACAAGAGATTGGGACGAAGGCATACACATGTTGTTGTTTGGCGTTAGAGAATATGTACAAGATTCTCTTGGCTTCAGTCCCTTTGAACTTGTGTTTGGACACAATATACGTTGTCCTTTGAAATTTTTGAAAGACACAATTTTGGACGAAGATTCGAAAGTGAATCTCTTTAAGCATTGATGTCACTATTTTTTAATTTTATCGGGGTATGAAAAAAAATTGTTTGCAAACAAATTTTTTTCATACCCCGATAGAATTAAAAAATAGTGACACCAATGCTTATAATTAATTTTATACTCTGTTTGATAAAATGAAGTATGTTTAAATGTAACATTATAGTGGTTTTTCAAGGGATTCTTTTTTCCGAATCAATACGCAACGTCAATGTCTCTATTGTGACGTCACGTTAACGTCGGGGTTTCACGCCATTCTCGTATTTTTTTTCATAGTGGTATGCAAAAAAATATTGGCCAATCAGAAAGCCAGATTTGGTATGAAAACAAAGAAAAATTAATTATTAGAGTATGTGTCTAACTTAAAGCAAAGGTTGACAAGGGCATGTGAACTGGCGAAAGAAAATTTGGCCGTTACTCAAACCAAAATGAAAACATGGTATGATAAAGATGCCCGTGCAAGAAGTTTTGATCCAGGTGACAAAATGTTGGCTCTATTACCAATACCGGGTCAGCCTTTGCAAACTAGATACTTTGGACCTTATGTTGTTGATAAAAAGAAAAAGAAAGATGTTAACTACATTGTACAAACTCCAGGGAGGCGCAAGAAAACTCAATTATGTCATGTTAATATGCTTAAGAAATATGTAGATAGAGAAGAGAGCAAGACCTCTCAACCTATTGCTACTTTGGCCTCTGTACCATCACAAAGTAAAAGTACAGCTGCTATTATAAATTAGACTTAGATGGTGGTGTACAAGATGAAGGTTTAGACTGTGGTGTTAAGTTACGGAACTCAGATGTGCTCGCGAACTTGGACAAGAAACTGTGTCATCTATCGGAAAAGGAACGCAATGAACTGAAAGATTTGATACTTGATTTTAAACATTTGTTTCCGGATACACCAGGCAAAACAGATGCTATCTATAACGACGTGGATGTGGGCGATGCGCCACCTGTCAAGCAACATCCTTATCGTGTCAATCCTTTGAAAGAAGAACACTTAAAGAAAGAAATTCAATACATGTTGGACAATGATATTATTGAACCAAGCAAAAGTGAATGGAGCTCTCCATGTGTTATGGTGCCAAAGCCAGGCAAGACATACCGGTTCTGTACTGACTTCAGAAAAGTAAACACTGTCAGTAAAACAGACTCTTATTCAATTCCAAGGATTGACTCATGTATTGACAAAGTTGGCAAACCCAGGTATGTTAGCAAGTTTGACCTGTTGAAAGGTTATTGGCAGGTGCCTTTAACAGAAAGTGCTTAAGAAGTGTCGGCATTTGTAACCTCGCAAGGTTTGTACCAGTACAAAGTTATGCCGTTTTATGACATCAACTACCACGACACGTGGGAAGACCATCTACGCGGGATTCACGAATTCTTCGAGAGACTCACTACCACGAAATTGACAGTAAACTTACTGAAATGTACATTTTGTCATGCAACTGTTGAATTTTTAGGCCATGTTGTAGAACAGGGGCATGTTAAACCTATTCAGGCCAAAGTAGAATCAATTATAGATTTTCCAACTCCTGGAAGCAAGAGAGAGCTGATGAAATTTCTTGGTATGGCTGGATACTATAGAAAATTTTGTCAAAATTTCTCTGTTATAGCAGCTCCACATACTGCTTTGTTAAAGAAAAATGTCAAATTTGTCTGGTCAAACGAATGTAAGTCAACCTTTGACCATCATCTCACTGTTGCGGAAACTGCCCTTCTAACCAAAGGCCTAAACTTTTGTCCGGTTCCCAAAGAAGTTAACCACGCCGAACTCTTTGATGACATGGAAAAGTTCTACTTGCTTCTCAGATTACGTGTGCATTTTGCCAGTGATGATGACCAAGATGATGTTGATGATAGACCACCACCTCCACCTCCTGTTGCACCCCTCCCCCCATCAACCCCTTTAAGAAAAAGAGCACTTGGAACCCACCACCCAGTCGAGAGCACGCCCTTGAAGCATATATCAAGGCAGTTAGGGAGGAAGTTGCTTCTCACAATGATCGTACCCAGATCATTAAAGATTAAAGACAACCTATCTACATCAGAACGCCATTCACTACAACAAAATGCTGAAATTGTCATCAAACCAGCAGATAAAGGCGCGGCAGTTGTAATAATGAACAGGAGAGACTACATTACAGAAGCAAACCGTCAGCTCTCTAACGCACAGTTCTTCCAGAAACTGGATAGAGACCCCACAGAGAAACACACCAAACTGGTCAATGACACCTTAGATATGATCTTAGACCGAGGAGATATCGACGAAGACACAGCGAGCTTTTTACGACCAGAGAACGCTCAAGCAGGCAAATTCTATCTCCTCCCCAAAATCCACAAACCTGGGAACCAGGACAGGCCCATCATCAACTCCATAGGCTACCCTACCGAAAAGATATCCAAGTTTATTGATTTCCATTTACGCCCCATTGTTGAAAATCTACCTAATCTTATCTAATAGATACTACTGATTACTTGAATAAAACGCCTTGCCATGACCTACCAGATGGCACTCTGTTAGTTACGATGGATGTTGTCTATATCTACACCAACATCCCGCACGCGGACGGCATTGCTGCCTGTAGTGCGGCATGGGACAGACGTGTGTCTAACCATCCGTCGACCCAGAGTTTAGTAGATTTCCTTAAACTTGTCCTCACCATTAACAACGTCAAGTTTAATGATACAACTACTTGCAAATCAGTGGTATAGCTATGGGCACCAAGATGGCTCCTTCATATGCTAATGTATTCATGGGACACCTTGAATCTGCAATCTTAACATCAGCCCCAACAAAACCTTTCAGCTGGCTCAGATTCATTGACGATATTGAAATCAAATGGACCTCCAACCGACAGTCTCTCGATGAATTTATTGGACATGTCAACACATTCCACAATACCATCAATTTCACTACCGATATATCATCAGATACCAATATATTTCTAGACACTAGATCCACCTTAGTTGAAGGGGCCATTAGTACTGACTTGTATTCCAAACCTACTGATTCTCATTTATACCTCCGTCCCACCAGTTGTCATCCCTCGCATACCACCAGAAGCATTCCCTATTCACAAGCGTTACGAATCCGTCGAATAGTCTCCGACAATTCCACCTCCGAACGCCGGTGCGAAGAGATGAAATGCCACCTTCTCTCTAGAGGATACAAATCGCATCTGATCGACCAAGAAATCGACAACGTCCGCGTCCTAGATAGAGCCAATCTCCTCATATACCAAACCAGAACTGCCACTCAACGTGTTTCCTGTGTGGTAACATTCCATCCTAACTTACCACATCTCCCTTCTATCCTTAGGAACCACTGGAAAATCATTGAGTCATCCACAAAACTTAGGCATATCTTCCTAGAGCCACCGGTACTAGCCTACCGCAGACCAAAAAATGTAAAAGACCTTGTAGTGAGTAGCAAACTTCCTTCTCTTGCTCCTGCTGCACAAACGGGTTCATTCAAGACATGCAACAATAAACGGTGCATGATGTGTCCATACACAGCATCCACAGACACATTTGAATGTGCTATCAACAACAGAGCATACAACATCCGACAGAACCTGACGTGCAAATCCAGCATTGTCATCTACCTCCTCTCGTGTAGGAAATGCACAATGCAATACGTTGGGGGAACCGGTGGTCCACTCAACGTCAGAATCAACAATCACCGCTGGTCTATCAAACAGAACAAACCTGACTATCCGGTTGCCAGACATTTCTTTTCTTTTTTCAAAAAAAAAAAAAAATTCAATACATGCATGTAAATAACAATGTTTTTCCTTTCACAGAAGGACTTCCATACCAATTTCCATATTTTAATTAATTATTTCAATTATGCATTTCCACCACTTTCACATTAATTACATATACAATCATTTTTTACACATCCATTCAAAAAAAAGTTACTTTAAAGGGGGGGATTTTTAAATAAAATAAAATTTTAATATTCGTTTACAGGTTTTATACATTTAATAATTTTAGAATATATATCACATAATGTTACATTTAATTTCAAAACAATCATGAAGTAGTATTTAATATTATCACTAGAATTCAGGTCCGAACGGGCGATATATATAGAGTTTACATTTATATAAGGAACTCAGGCTAATGTACTCGATAAGACGAGCATTAGCTGTATAATTTTAACAAACAGTCACCGTACCAATTACACACGTGTCTTCATGCTCACCGCTCTCATTCGCCACCATGCATGAAGTAAGTATTACAATTTACATATATACAGTAGTAATAAGAGTATACATAATGTGTTTCTGTGTCTATTAATATTTGCAAGACATTTCAACTTACCCATCCATAGTTGGAAAGACATGCAGGTGATTGCAATTGAGCACTGTTCCTACTGGACACAAACCAAGCGTCGATCGAGAGAGAGATTCTAGATTACCTATCTACAGACCCGCTATCCCAAAGGCATTAACGAACATTAAATATACTAATCGACATCAATTGATCACTTGCTTTTCAATTCATTATCCCTACTTCAAGCATTTTCCCATTCTGTTCTATGCGTTTTTGATCCTTTACATAATTATGCTGCCCAGCAAAAGGCGACTTTTGGGACTTTGCTTCTTTGTCAACACACTGAGAAGATAGGCGACTAAATTTGCATCCTATACTAATGAGAACTATATATATATATAAATTTCGCCACACATTTGACGTCACACATGGCACGCTTTCCAGTCATCGCTCCTATTTTAGCGTTCTGCCGAACAGCATGGATACATTTTTGTAGATCCGGCCTTCGGCTGCCACTGCCGAAGGGTAAATTGCGCTCCATTGTGCTATATGGTTTAATATTTGTCTACTTTGTCCCGCATTACTGTTCGTATCCTATTATTTAATCTTGTTTGTTTTGTTTGACATGAAAAAGATGCAGATCGCCTCGATGACAATTTTGTTTTGTACACACGGTTGGAGTTACTTCCTTGTCCCATATATATATATATACTATATATATTAACAAAATCCTAAATTATTTCAGGAAGTTGGTTCTCACACGTCAACCGTTACCGTTACATTGCACCAAATGCAGTGTTTTATTCCTTTCTGCGCCATGTCAAATTTGGAGGGTATTACTTTATGTTTTATATAAAAACAACCAAGTGTTTAACTATGTCACCGTGACCGACTTTTGTTTCTTGAGCTAAATTATGATCCAACCCATGATTTGCAGGCAAAACTGCAACAACGAAAACAACAATTTTCACGCTTTAACTTTTGACCCCTGAAATTATCATGTGCAAATCTGATGTTTTGAATAACACACAATATGCAGTTGTGGAAAAATGTTTTGATATGAAGGTATGATATGTGAAAGGAATATATTGAATATTAGCGGCCTGCATCGGTTCAAAATCGGCTTTTTGGACACTCAACGTAGATTTTCAGTCGACTCAGAATCGGTTTCGTGGCGCACAAGTGATTAAAGCACACCGTCCTGAAGCTTCCTACCCACCAGCAATATAACGTTTTTCGTGAACATAATTTCGCACCCCCTTTAAAGCACTACATATATATAGTATAATGGTAACATAATTAATGTTATAGATTGATTGTTAAACGAAAAGTTGCGCTTATTGTATCAATTCATATTTATATATTAATGCACATAGTTCATGTCATGTTATTTTTCTTTTCCAGAATGGATTCCTTCATGAGAGATCATTACATTTCCCTTCGGCTACGATCTCCATATAACTACAACGACATTAAAGACGAATATGAATGTGCATATGGTGGGGCCAATAATGAGCAGATCTCATTCGTTGATACAAGGTGTAGTCTAAGGTTCGACATATATAAATGGAATGCACCAACAAACATCACAATATACGGGTTGGTGGACGGCATCGCTGCACCAATTAGCAGTAGAACAAGTTACATCAGGTTAACAACCGACATCCCAGTGTATTCTCCAGCATTCTCTCAAGTTACGATTCCAGATATCAAGGTAATATATAAACTATACAGCTTTTCGGAAAGACTATCTTTTTTATTAGTTTAATGACCTTATAGGGCTATTTACAATAAGCGCATTGTCGCATGGCAAATTGTCGCATCGTCGCTCGCGATCAACGCACTGTCGTATTGTCGTTCTTCCCTTGGCGCATTAAAGCATTGTCGCATGGTGATTGTCTCGCTGTTGCATGATAGGGTCGCGAATGGCGGCAAATCGGCACGCGACATGCGAAAAGTGATAATGCGCCATACAGCAATGCACCATGCGACAGTATGTTTGACACATGGCACACTGTCACTTGGGGCATTGTTGCTCTTCGCATGGCGGGGTCGTCAATGCGTTAGTGCGACATGAGCGAAATCAGTCAGCATAATGTTCGACCCGACAAACCACACCATTACGGCGGTGTACAAGTTGATCCAGGAACACATGAATCGGTGGACACATGCAAGTGCGATTGGTAGTTGGTCACAGTAAAGGGTCTGACAAACTGTCTTGACTCGATTTAGAACGAACGTGTACATCAGAGTTAGGGGAGATCATATTAAAGGGACGGGCGAAGCATTTTTGTAGTTTGAGATTATTGAGGCAACATACACAAACCTAGTTAATATGTACATCTACAAAGATATATATAGGTATTTACCTGTGAAAGAATAAACAATACGGTCGATCTCTTTCAGCAAATGAATAATATTTTTAACATAAAATGTACAAAATTCGATATCTCTGTACGCTGTTGTGTTATTCGGAGGCATAGTTGTGAATGCAGAGATAAACGGACTGCTACAAATATAGAAACAACATAAATGTGGGCAAATGTTTATATTCATTGTTATTTCAAATCAATGAAAGAATAGATGTCTACGTCTGTTGGCAAGAAACGCACATGAACAAATAATTCTACCAATATAGGTGAGGTTATGTCCATACCAATGATATATCTTGCGCAAATCGATTATATGTTCGACATATATCCGATATCTTCTAATCGTTCGATTCAATTGCTGAATTGGTACTATCTCGTTTTTTCTTATATTTTTGTCATTGTTATTCAAGTTACAAGCTAACCGATACTTACATTATATATATAATTGGCTTCTTAGGTAAAATATGTTTTTCGTTTAAATATCACATACAGTGTATATAATAATGACAATAAAAAAGCCAACCGAATTTTATAACATATATATAATTCATTTTTCACAAAAAATAATACGGGCAGCCACTTGAAACGTCATGATATACACGTGCAAATGACATACGTATCAATTCACTAGTAAACGTTTCTGTCATAATATGCGTGCCTCTGTGTTTTGGCCGAGGTGACCAAATTTTCATTTTATGGTCTCGGAATAGCAGTTGAGACTGCTTGTTTTACACATGTTCATAGAAATTTAACTGTCGAAAACAGATATATCTAGATTTAATATCCCATAAAAAGATACATAATATAGGACCACGATCGAGAGAATCTCGGGTAGCGATAGGCCAAGGACGTCTCCTTGCAGGCGGTGTATGGGATTTGCAAATGATCTAGTCTAGATGAAATAAATGATTATTCTAATTACTGGTTTATGTAAATAATGAATGTACTTGCAATAGTTCCAACGTTGGACATTTTTAATTTGCGATAATTAATATTGATGCTGTTATCGTTTGTGCGATGAGATGAGATGAGGAGGTTTTGCCGAGTCATCTCGGTTTTCCCTGTGGACACCAAAATAAAACTTCTATTGTAAGATAGTGACCGGGTATTCTGTTTATCCTGCAACTTTTTCATTATACATACAGAAGATGGTATTCAAAACGAAAGCAAATTGCCTGTTGAAGGATCAAGTCAACAAATTTAGAAATTGAATCAAACGAAAGAAATTAAACATTTATTTACTGACATCGTAATATTTTCCTATTACAACTATTACAGGAAATTCTTATTATCCGATATCGAGTTTTGTGCCCGACTAATGTCGATGTTATCGCTGAAAATGCATTGCTTCTTGGTATTATTCCGCTTCTTTTGTTGACTTTAAATTCGTAAAATGAACTTAACCCGCGAAGGGCGTCAGAACGCTTGTTTTCAACAGGAATAAACACTGTAGTGATAAAGACCTTCCAAGTGAATATTTGCATCAGGGAAATAGGGACACAAAAAGACGATTTTCTTCAAAAGTAAATAAGTTACAATTCATTAATTTTGCTGGAACACTTAAAAAATCGATCTGATTTCAGAACAATTGGAATTATGAAGATATCTTTAACAGCATTTTTATTATTATTATTATATATAATGTAAGTTAAAAAGCTTACCGATACTTACATTATATATATATCATTGGCTTCTTAGGTAAAATATTCGTTTTCGTTTAAATATCACATACAGTGTATATAACAATAATGACAATCAAAAAGCTAACCTAATTTTATAACATATATGTAATATAATTTTAGGCAAAGCCTATCTGAGAGCGCAGCAGTTAGTCCATTCTTTCGTTTTTGCCAGGTAGATCTAAATAAAGGATTTCCAACGGCGAAAGAGTACACTCCCCTGACCCATCAGTCTTATCGATGTTGACATGTGTTTTGTTTTTATAGCTTATTGGGTGCGCTGAATAACTGTACTGCTAGAAACCATTTATAGAATTATTAATTATTGGAATAATAGCTTTGCTGAATTACTGGCATTGAGTTTATAACAAGAAAAACAATATTGAACAAAGATTACTTCTACTTTCACTTTCTGCAAAAATACGTGACTGCGGCTACAAATTATATCTCAACGTCATTCTCCGTTGCCAGGCGGAAACATTCCGAAGCAACTGCTCACGTAAAACGGCTTTTAAGTTAAGACTCAGAAAAAAATGTAATTGTTAGATACAGGTAAGAATAAATTGGAAGGTTTATATTTCACTAATGTTTTCATTTTGAAATTTTCGAAGCGTTACTTGTTTGTAATCACACGAGAGTGTGATTTTGTAATCACGCGAGAGTGTGACTTTGGATACTGTCTTGCGCGATGCTGGATCTTGTGTTGACTTCCTGTTTCCGGTTTGTGAGAAAGTTTTCCAACTCTACATATATTGGATGATTTACATAGAATAACGTTAGTGAGACACCTCTATCACAAGAGTTCGCTTCGCGAACGGGCCTTCGGCCCGTTCGCTGCGCTATCTATAATTTATTTTTCACAAATATAATACGGGCTGCCACATGAAACTTCATGATATACTCGTGCATATCAAAAGGTCTCCAATACTTTTAAATGACATACGTATCAAATTACTAGTAAACGTTTCTGTCATAATTTGCGTGCCCCTGTGTTTTGGCTGAGGTGACCAAGATTGCATTTTACGGTCTCGGAATAGCAGTTGAGACTGCTTGTTTTACACATGTTCATAGAAATTTAACTGTCGAAAACAGATATATCTAGATTTAATATCCCATGAAAAGTTACATAATATAAGACAACGATCGAGAGCATCGTGGGTAGCGATAGGCCAATGACGTCTCCTTGCAGGCGGTGTATGGGATTTGTAAATTATTTAGTCTAGATGAAATAAATGATTATTCTAATTACTGGTTTATGTAAATAATGAATGTACTTGCAATATTTTCAATGTTGGACACTTTTGTTTTGCTATAATTAATAGTGATACTGCTATCGTTTGTGCGATGAGATGAGATGAGGAGGTTTTGCCGAGTCATCTCGGTTTTCCCTGTGGACACCAAAATAAACTTGTATTGTAAGATATTGACCGTGTATTCCGTTTATCATGCAACTTTTTCATTATACATACATAAGATGGCATTCAAAACGAAAGCAAATTGCTTGTTATTTACACGATTTCGCTCAAAGCGAAACGCTTCTTTGATGATCAAGAAAAGATGCATTCACTAAACCAAATGAGTAGGTACTCCTTTTTACTACCGTGGGAAATATGTAAGCGACGTCATTCCAGTGATTGTGACGTCACTGTTTGGCGGGACTGACTGCCGTTTCATTCACTCCTACTAAAAGTGACGTCACTGGAATGTTCGAGATCAAGTCATCAAATTTAGAAATTGAATCAAACGAAAGAAATTAAACATTTATTTATTGACATAGTAATATTTTCCTATTGCAATTATTAGAGGAAATTCTTATTATCCGGTATCGAGTTCTGTGTCCGACCTAATGTCGATATTAGAGCTGAAAATGCATTGTTTCTTGATATCGTTCCGTTTCTTTTGTTGACTTTAAATTCGTAAAATGAACTTTACCCGCGAAGGGCGTCAGAACGCTTGTTTTCAACGGGAATAAACACCGTTGTGATAAAGACCTTCCAAGTAAGGCAAATGTGAATATTTGAATCAGGGAAATAGGGGCACAAAAAGTCAATTTTCTCGGAAAGTAAGTAAGTTACACTACATTAATTTTGCTGGAACACTTAAAAAATCGTTCTGATTTCAGAACAATTGGAATTATGAAGATACCTCTTACAGTATTTTTCTTATTATTATTATATATAATGTAAGTTAACAATATGTGACACAGATGATTGGTGTAGCGTTATAGACTTTCAAACTTTACACATTGTCTCAAACCCGTGTAGAAGAACAGGGAAAATACACAAATGATTCGTTCCGAGTGCCCCGACCAGGAATCGAACCAAGGTATCCGGCGTAAAAAAAACTACTACTCTACCGACTGAGCTAAAAAAGCATGCCCCGTCAGCTGCGTGACAGATACCGTATTTATCACTATGTACAAACCACACCGACCCGCTTCTTTTACAACCCGAGACTCTTTAACCACCTTGCATGGGTATTTATTTGGGCGCCAATGTAGAAGAACAGGGAAAATACACATTCCTGTCGAGTGCCCCGAACAGGAATCGAACCCGGGTCTCCGGCGTGGAAATATACGGCTCAACCGACTGAGCCAAAGAAGCATGCTTCGACAGCTGAGTGACAGAAATCGTATTTAACACATGTACAAACTACACCGACCCGCTCCTTTTACACACGCTGTAACCCAATATCAACCATTTATATGACACTTTAAACACTATAAACATTATTTATCAGATTAACACGACTGAACAGTATATATACATTGTATGAAAGGAATATTTAATGGATATCGTATAAATGTACGACTTTCTAACCAGCAGTGTTCGTGTGTGTAATGAGCTTTCTTCGAAAGAGAAATTTGAGATAAATTTCATGAACTTAAGTTCTACTTAGGGTTCAACTGCACAACCTTACCCTCCCTAGATAAAATTTATGAGTATTTGTAAGCGTGTTGTACTCTGAAGACTGAATCACGTGTCACTGACATCATCTGAACCCTAAGAAGATCATTTAATTTCCAAATCAGTTATAAAGCGCACAGGGACTTGTAACGTAGGTTGTGAGAAAGTCTGCTGTGTATACATGTGTACTATATACTATATAAAAGGACAAGGGAACCAACGACTCGCTTGGAAGAGGTACACCTGCCTCTACAAAAGTCGCCCGTATTCCGTCAAACATGGATAAATATGTACATATTTAATACCAATATATTCTTAAACAAATTTTCGACATGGAAAACACAACTTCAAACACGAAATAATATATTAACATACCTTTATTTCACTATGAACGTGGAAAATGCAGTCAGATATCACCGATGTCGTTTTGTCTGTCCAGTAAAATCTAGGTTTCGAAATTTTAGCCATTTTGACTCTTTATTTTGTCCCGCCCCTCTGTACCCTCCCCCTCCCCCACCCCAATCCCCGGGGTCAGCCTGGACCAATATGGATATGATGTTAATCTGCTATCTCAGGCTAATAGTTCTAATTAAGTTTGACTCATTTCCTATGAAAATTGAGCAAATAATGCTCATAAATGCGTTTTTCCTATATAAACTATAGTAAATTTGACCACCTCCCTCGGGGAAAATCTGAGAACCCAGGGCTATGAAATGCACAATTTTTTTACAAGGCCTTGGGACCTTTCAATCTATGAAGACAGAGTATTTGATTCTACCACATCGGCGAGTGGAGAAGATTTTTGAAATTCATAGTTTTGATTTTGGTTTGTTCTAAATTTCATTGAATTTGCTTCAGCAGTTTTAGAGAAGAAGTCGAAAATGTAAATTGTTTACGAACACATGACGGACGACGTACAAAAGGCGATTAGACTTGTTAAACCTTGCATAGTGTATACTTATTAATTGTAAGTCCAAAACATATGTCTGTTTAGGGTTACATTGGCAAACAAAACTTCACTCTAAGTAATGGCCGGAACAGGAGTCTAATCCGAAATCCCGAATTTTATTTTTTTTGTAGAATAGTTGGGAAAAAATTAGGGTCGAGGGTAAAACACTAGGGTCGGTTCTTGATAAAAAGTTGCTTAAAAATTTTAGCCTATTTGAATAATGTGGCCTGGTCATGGTCATACATTAGAACATACTTAGTAGCCCTTAATCCTTGATCCTAGCATTTCATATAGGGATTGGATTTCGTTTTTATGTTAACCATGCTTGTATGGAGCAATTCCTCTAAGAATATATTCAATATGGGGCGCGTTTTCCAGAGGAATTCCCTATATGGGGCGCGTCCAATCCCTATATTTACACTCACACGACTTTATATTTATATTTTATGCAATAAAATCGTCATTTGAAAGTGACGTAATTATTCAATAAAAGTCGGTCAAAAGTGGGAGGAGCTTACTCAATTGAACAGCGAATGATGACGCTTCACGTAAGGTAGAATTATTCATCCGCGAAGACAAAAAAGTTCAATATTTTAGTGTAAAATAAACATGACAAACAAAGTAAATTTCAGAGATAATTTTATTTAATCAGATCAGAACTTTAAATATATATTCAATTTTGCTAAAAGTTAATATATAGCGTAATAACATAAAGAATTTGTACACGGCCACATGTGTGAACTCTGTGACCGTTATTGTGCAGCGAGGCGAAGCTGACGCACGCTTACACACTTGAGTTTGCCGAAGTTGGCTAAACACCGATTTTCAAGTAGCTCAATGTGTTTGAGATGTCGTCTGACCTGACGATATTACATCCTTGGGAGCCATGTGATTATATAATCTACGCTTAGATCCATATCGCCATCGATAGATGAAACAAATTCACTTGTGTTCGATGGATATGTACAATGTATTTGTGGTGACGCGTAACTGTCAACACGTGGATTATTAGCGGTGCATGTTTTATAATACACATGATTAAATTCTCAAAGAACAAAGACAAGAGGATATGTTTATAACTGACCTCTATCAGAGGGTCTCACGCCCGTCCATCCCAAAGACTCGATCGTAGGACGAACATAGGCACAGAGGTAATGTTTACATTAGACAACCATCATTTTTAACAAAAATGAAAGCACGTCGCCCCGGTCGGGATATTTTTCCGTTTCTTTATACAATTGTTAATTTAAAAATTGTTTGAATCATATATAAATATAAAACATGTATATATCGTTTACATTTTCCCAAAATTCTATGAAAAACATCAATATACACGTAATGTTGCGTCAAAATGTAAACAAAGCCATGTGTTTCTTTTAAAAAAAGTAGTCCTTTTACGTAGCACAGAACATTTTCATACGCAAGTTCAAAGTTCAATGTTACCATGCAGTTATGGTAAACAAAATCGGCTAGTATTAGCGTATAGTGACCAAGCCTAGCAAGTGTAAATATATGTGTATAGTTATCAGATGACATCATCAGTATGTATGGACAGTAATTATGATATGATAAATACTCAATGACATTACTAATATCAGAACAAATTCTACTAACACTGTTGGTCTGCAAAATATAAACTGATTCTGATATACGTATTGATAATGTCATGATATCAAAGAAGTGGAAATATCATGCATACGACATCAAAAGTTTTGAATTCTTACCCTGGAAATATACGTTTTCATAAGTAATCATTTAAAAGCCTCTGCTACCCACATTTCATCAAAAAGAATCTGTTGTATAAATAAGAAATTGATAATAATAGATAATATCGGCCTGACCAAACACCCAATTTCTTACAAATACATTCTTTTTAGAGAACACGAAAAGTTAAATAGTATTTTTACAGAAAAAATCACAAAATAACTTCATTGCTATAAGTTTCCATGTAAATCGGGCAATTGATTAATTAATCAAGTTAAAATAACCAGAATTCATGCTATATAGATTGTATGACAGCAGACACCCAATATGTTATTATCACATTAGTGAGTTTTTCGAATGAAAAAATTGAAGTTCAGCTGAATTATTCAACATTAATCTTGCATACTTCCAATAGAATAGAGCAACTAAGCCAATTACCTCCCCTTACCCATCCCACATTCTTCCAAAATTTGTTTTCCATCCCTTGTTAGAATTGCGTTTACAGTACTGGTCTTTGAAGAATGTTTGTCTTGTGTAATGTTACAGCATTGTAAGTCCATTTTTTAAATTAAGTAAAACTGCAGTAAAACGTTAAAATGCTGTTATGATGAAATCATGTCATTAATATCAAACTTACAAATTTTAAAGAGTTTCATATGTATTATATCTTATATGTGTAACAAATTACATAGAATTCTTGTAAAACATTTTCAATCAGCGAAGGGATATACATGGACATGTATTTGTATTTTCTATAAAATTTGTCAGTCGGGGAGATAACTCCAAAATTGCAGGATACTTTCAGCACCAGCAAGCACTTAAACTTGTAACAAGTTATATATGTTTTCAGAATATAGCTAAATGAGACATTCTTAGTAAAACTTTATGTGCATCTACACTTTATGTTTGTATAGCGGGGAATAATACTAATATCCAATAACAGTTACGTCATGTCTATAAAACGTAAAATGACAAACTGCTTACCTTACACTGCCTATTTGAACTTGAACAGCGAAGGCGGCTTCAAGGTACAATCGACTCAATACACAATATTGGAATTTCCGTAAATGACGTCATACGTATAGACGCTTCGAGAATCTTCTAGAACATTCTAGATCGTTCAAGGAGAATTCCTGATCAATGTCAAAAATATACCTAATTTCGGGACTTAAGACTTAAATGACCATTTTATTCAGAAAAACATCGCCTTTCTACTACTGATACTTTCTGTTCATCTACTGTATTACTGAATTCGATGAAAATGTTGATTTTTGCATGTTTGACCCAAAATTTCTCCCTCACAATTTTCGTAACTATGAAAATGATGTCAAAAGAAAGATCTCGCCAAGATTTATCAGCATGCGAAATTTGTACCTATCGTTTTCTTATTACCCAAATCGCGGTTATAAGCGGTTATAATCGTGTTGGTAGGTTAAATTAGCCGTGTAAACATTTCGTTCCAAATTGATAACCCTGTTATCGCTCTTTCTCTTTATTTAATATATTCTATTAGTGCGCTTATTTTTGTAAAGTTTGCCCACGATCCATTTTTTTTTTAATTTTGCAGTATTAAAGGTCTAGGTATATATCAACTTTTTGTGTGTTTTTTATTTATTTTGTATGTTTTAAAAAAGCATAAAGGGCCTGACGTGATGTTTTCTAAAAATATTTTGGGTATATGGCATGGGGACCCCTTGTGTCCAACTTTTGAACATATTTTTCATTTTTTACTTATTTTTGTTGTTAAAAGATAATTCATTTTTATACCATTTATAATGATATTTACTATGTATATTTACTACGAGTTGATTTCAAGCAAAAAAAATTGTCAGGATAAAAATTGGCATATTTGGCATGTTATCGATTTTGTCTACACTTTTAAACCATTTTTAAATTATGCTATATGATATTTAAGATTAACAGAATTTATTAGACCTGTCCAGAGTGCTTGGCTATGTGGACAATTTCAGAAAAGATGCAATATTGTTTCAGATGCCCCACTACAAAAACTACATTCTTGATGTTCTAAAATATTTCGTTTTAAAAGCATAGAATTTCTGAAGAAGATTCTATGTATTATTCTAAATTGTAAAGTTTGTAATTTTGAGTCCTTTGTCTCCTGAAATGGAAGCTTTCCCATTGATCTTTACTAAGGGAAACATCTAAAACAACATGCCATTTTTCATGAGTTTGCTGAGGATAGACAAACACCGAGGATAATATTTTGTGATAGAAATAATTACATGGTTTTTCAAGTATTCTGATCTGTTTTAAATTATTATGTAAAACATTTTCAATATTTTTGCCATAGTTCTTTACCATACTCTTCCAGTCTCTAGGTATTGCGCTAATAATACTATTATAACACATAAAATTGATATTTACATGATATTTCTGAACAAGATTATCAAAAGACATAATATTTCCGTTTTCGTCTATTATGTCGTTAAAATAGAAAACGCCTTCATTGCATAATATTTTTGAAAATATTGTTTTTCTATTAACTTTTATTTCTTTATTGAACCATAGAGGCTGGGAGAGAACAACTTCTGGGGCTGCTGGGGGGATGTCGTACAGATTTCCCCAAATAGACAAAATTTCGCTCCAAAACTTTCCAAAATTGTGCCTTTTTATAACTTCATCTAGACCACATTTTGTTAAGCTCCATATTCTATTTCCTCCAAAATGCTCAATGTCATCAATTAATATTTTTTTCCAATCTGCGTAATTATTTGTGTCTAAGCATTTTTTTATCCAGATAAGTTTTAAAAATTTGCTGTAAGAAAGAATATCCGGAATTTTTAGACCTCCTTCATTATAGTCACCAATTAAAAGGTTTCGCTTAAGCTTGTCAACTTTACTATTCCATAAAAAATGAAAAAATAATACTTGAAATTTCTTTAGGATCTTAAAATGTGGACTAGGAATTACAGTTAATATTTGTACAATAATGGGAAATGCTAAAGTTTTGATAACAGTCACTCTCCCAATAATAGACAGGTTTCTAAAAGACCAATCTGAGAGAAGAGATTCGATAGATTTCAATTTGTCAGTAAAATTCTCTTCATAAATGTTTTCTTTTGATAAATCATATTTAACCCCTAAAAGTTTGAATTTCCCTTGATGATTCCATGAAAGATTATGTTCTGCTTCAATTTCCTCCCCGCAGCCCCGTTTCACCCCAATTCATACAGCCTGTGACTTATCAAAATTAGTTTTAAGACCAGAACACTCTCCATAGATGTCGATCAAATATAGTGATTTTGCTAAGGATCTTGCATCATCATCAAGTATCAGTGTGGAGTCGTCAGCGTATTGACTGATAAGATATTCAGAGTTATTAATAATTATCCCTTTTACATCGGGTTCAAATTTAATTGCTGCACTAAGTAATTCAATACATATAATAAAAAGGTATGGAGACAAAGGATCACCCTGTCGTACTCCGCGTGTAACTTGAAAAGAGTTGGAGAGGTGACCATTGTTTTCTACAGAGGCTGAAATATTTGAATATAAAGATTTAAAACAATTTAAAATAAAATCACTAAAACCAAAAAATCGCAAACATATGAATGCCCACTCAATATCTTCTCTGAAACTTTGTATGGGATAACAATAATAATGCATCGGTAGGGTAGGGAATTAAAATTGTACAAATGATGGGGCTTACCCTCATGGACGTCATGACGTCAAATGGCACAAAGTAACTTTTTTTTACATTTGATACGTTTTTACATGGAAACATTATATCCCAGAGGGATATTGGCGCCTACCAAAGAATGATCTATGTCTTGACAATTGAAAGAGGGATCTTTTCTGTTTTCAAACGTTGACTCAAATCCAATATGGTGGCCGTACTGAAGACCAATCGCTCCCAAAATGCATTATGCACGACTACTGCCCTAGAGAAACTTACATATGAAATTTGAGACAGATCCCTTCAGTACTTTCTGAGAAATAGCGGTACCAAAATCCAAGATGCGGATTTTCACAGGAAATAGAAAAAAATACAAATAATGACTGCTCTCCTTCAAATATGTATCCGGATATGTTTATCGCTTATTGTGTATAGCTCTAATATAAACAGCCATGGTCATTTAAGGAAGTGCTAGCTTTGTTGGTAGAGGAATTGACCGATCGCCAGGTGTAATATAGCCACGCCTCGTGCTCACAAACGCACGTGTTTCTATTCAATGTCTGAGCAAACATCGTAGCACACACAATACAAAATACAAAGTCACGTACGCTTTGATTGACAGCTGGCGATACGTCAGTGCAGGAGTAAACCACTGACCAGCGGTCAGTACCACGGCAACATGGGATTCAAATTTGCAACACAGAGGTGGAGGGTTTGTGGTAATATTTCAAGGCATCTTAACCAATCCGACACTCTGCGATTCCATGAATACTAATCTATATATTTTACAAGCTATATCACAAATGCCAAACATTATTACGCATAAAACAATTATGAAGTTAAATAATACGTAATTTAATGGTTTGTGCTTCTAGGTAGGACCCGATTTTAATTGTGAACTAGATTTGATCCCTGTCATGGGATTCGAGCGATATTTGTAATTTTATTGAACATACGATTGCTTTAATAGGTTCAGTTTTCTCTTCGCTTCAAAACCATGACCAATCCTGTATAATTAACATTCACTTAATTAATACATATATATAGGTATATATGTTAAAGATGCTCCACCGCCGACAGAGCATAAACGATACTCATCATTTGAACAATAATTAGTGTATATGTTTAATTAACATAAAAAATAATATAATTTATTTTGCTTTGGTTGCAAGCACAAACAGTTCTTTATTCCCTATAGGAAAAAGTGGCAGGGATTTTTTTCGGGATGTAATTAATTATTTTTAATATTTTTATCTTGAAGTTAAATTAGAAGCTCAAACTTTTCAATGGTGATAATGGTGTAAATTAAGTAACTTTTGTAACTGAAGAAAAATATATATTCCTCTGCTCGTGTTTTTGATAGAAAAATTACCATTTGTCAGCTTTGAAGCATCTTAACGGCATGAGGAAGAAATACTAAAGGCAAAAATAGAAAGAAAGAAATATATTCAATGTGCCTTCATTTTGCGTTCATAGCTCATAAACCTTGAATATTCAGTTTTAGAGAAGCTACACTTTCCAATGGCATCGAAATCAGAAAGTTTTTATTCAAATATTTGACATCTGTTACCTTCTATGAATGTTTAAGAACAGCAAAAATAACTTTCAAGTTCAATGTGGATTATCTCATTTTTCATTCGATTTCAATCGCATAATCTCTTTCAGGACACCATGTTATGGCCATATGTAATTCATTTTTAAAATATATATTTAGCTGTGTGACGTTGTGATCTTGACCTTGAAAGTAGTCGAAATCAAATTAATTAACACCCAGGGTCATTGTTGATGTACCATGTTTCTCAGATGGAATACAACACGGGTACCCAGATAATTCCAGTGTACCACTGTATGGCGTGGCTATATACGTGTGTTTTTCTTTATCTGAAAACAGAAGCCCTGCAGGTAGGGCGTTAGAATTGTACCTACTGTCCCTATTGCATGATTATAAAAGGCGGCAAAAAGGATCTTATATTTTCTCTTCTTCATAACCTATCCGTTAACACCGCCTCACTTTTGGCCTTCTGTTGAGCGCTTGTGAGGAAGGCTCTGAGTTCGTTCTGTCCCTTTGTCGAGACACACCAAAGTCTGTAAAAGTGGTAGTTTCTGCTCCTGCTTAGAGCTCACCATTAAGGAAGTGGGACGACTGGTTCGCCTGTTATCAGTACATGTGTATAATTTGACCAGGTATGTCTTCGGCGGTATAGTCATATAGCACTATATGGCGTACAGGAGCTGAATGTTCGGGGAGTTGAGGTAAATTCCCCTTCCAAAACATTGAAGACAAACTTTGCTTCCCTACTGAGAGCCCCTGTTCTTAGTAGGGTGTGGACGGGGCCCTGTATAATCCATTAACTTCCTGTATATATATACGCGTAGTCACTATGTGATAATGGCAGGGTATAGAGAGACCATGCAGGACATACCAAATAAATGAAATTAATGCTCAAAATACAGACGTGTTCAGTACTGAAGTTAATTTCAGTATAATAAACACATATCTCGATTTTAAGTTATACACATGCCTAATGGCATTCTTCATTAGCGTCTCCTTGTCTAAACATTTGTTATTGTGGTTTTTTTCTCTCGACTAATGTTATATTTCGCATTATAATTTCTCTATTTTTTATGTAATAAATAAGTTATCGAACTCCATAGTTTCTTCCAATATGTCTGTAAGTTACATGGCGAAGACTTTTCTCTTTTTCAGGTAACTGTCCTGGATGAAAATATCAAACTCTCGGGGAGAACATGCTCTATCCCAACAGGTCCCTTTATAAATACTTTTGACGGCAGGTATGTTATCGATTATACAAAAATACCACAGCTTTACTTTTATCTTTTATTTAAATCGCGTGATATCGCTTCATAAATGGCGGACAACAGCTTTAAAAATATCAGGCGCTCATTCATGAGTATTGCAACGTCATCATGGCAATTATTACAACCGCCAGTTTTTGTACAACGCAACAACAACACTACGATATGCGAGTCAACAGTGATATGTAAGGTTAGGACGGATGAATAGACACTCTATATCAACTAAGTTATGTCAATTACAAACATTCACTAGTTTAACCAAGTTCTTAAACCTTAAGGCAGTTTGATGGCTAATTTCAATTATTACTAAAATGATTAAATACCTTTAATTTTTAGGCAGGTGCGTTTTCTGCAGTATGGGGAATTCGTTGTATTCATACATAATGCATTACCCATTCGTGTAAGTATACCAATAAACAACGTTTCTATGCTGCAATGTACAAATTAGAAATATTGGAAAGAAAACATTTTCTCAATAACTGAGTAATTTAAGTGGCAAATCAATAAGATATGGTTGTTTTACAAGAATATTTCCTTGTTGAAAAGGAAAATTCAATTCAATTGTTAAAAACGCAATGAACTACTTTATGAGTGTGAATTAAATATGTTTTGTATTTTGCATTTAAAAGATCCATGCAGTATTCGACAGATGTTGGCACGCAGGACAAGGGTCCTGTACATGTGGTATAGCAATAAGGAACATGGATGCTGTTTTTGTACTCAACTTCTGCAAAGAGAATATTGGGGCGCAATGGCAACACTTATCCAACGTCAACAGATACGTAGAGCTCAAAGTTAATGGAAATGATGGTATGGAAATCGAATACAGATCATCAACATACAAGGTAATAAAATGATTAATCTAGAGAGGTAAACCAAATCAGCCAAAATTTGTTATATGATATAAACATTCTTGATATATATACAGTTACAATGTTCTGATGTGTGGTTAATAACATGACTTCCCCTTCCACAGGTAACACTTCCTTCCGGAACAGTGATCACCATCGGGGTACATATAGATGAGTCACATGCACATATTAATGCAGTCGTCATAAAGCCGTCTGTAGCAGACTGGAAAACGACCAGCGGAATGTGTGGCTTTCTAGATGGTAACCCGGATAATGACATCAGGCTAAGAAGCGGCGAAATCAGTGAAGGCTTTGGAATTAGCTGGAGGTACAGTGAATGCAAATGTACATAATGCCGATGAGCTACTTGGTAATCAATGACCATTTCAGTCCAGCCCCGCTACATAAATAATATTTCTTTCTGTTTATTGATCATATTTTCGGACCCAGAAACTTTAATTTTAGTTCTCACATTATAGCATTAAATTTTATACATGTACATGCATTAAGTTGTGTGTTATCAATGAGGTGCACTAGTCTATATATGGCCATTTGATTAATAAAGCAAGTAAAATATGATTTAGAAACTACTGTAGAGCAAACTAATTGAGATACATTTTTATAGTTTGTATTGCATTAAACACATTTTTATATATTTCAGACGCAACATCACACTGGACGGAAGTTCACTTTTTGTATCTGATATCATATTAATGGACATGCCACTAAAGCCTGTACAGTACTGTAGCTGTCCAGAAGATGATTATCGCTACCCCTATATTTATCCTGTCGCCCAATGCAACATGAATCCAAATACAGCAGTATGCCCTAAGCTGACCAACGTTGAATCACAAGGTCAACAATATGATAAATATCGAGCAAAGAAAGCTCTCGGATATTTACACAGAGACAGTAACACTACAGAAGATGACATTGAGGTGTCGATACATGATGTTATCATGGACGAAAAGTATCAGAATAATTCACAAGTAGGTTTGATAGTTAAAGACCCGACTTACTTATAACTATAAAACGAAAGACAGCGGTATAAGAATGCCATTTATCAGCGGTATAAGAATGCCATTTATCAAACTTAAACACAATGAAAGCGCAGATGTGTTCATTACAATTTCTGTCATAATTTTTTTCTTATAATTTGAGTTTGCATAGTATATGAAAAATAGATGAAAATAACACATATCAATTTTAAAGTTAACTTATAAGAGTTCCGAAATTATTTGATTACATAGTGGCAATTAATATAGAGACAAATGCAGCCAGATTTCGATCGAAAATATATACCGGTAGTGAATAGTTATGATCCATTGTAGTGCCTTTCTTCGTCGCGTGTGCTTATATTTATGTGAAATATAAATTGTATGTCTTGTAATTTTGATTGGGATATATCATTGTGATAAAGAGAAATATTTAATTGCTGGTATTATGCTATTAAGGTTTTTCAATTCTTTATTCTTTCATACATATATCTAGTATATTATGAGACTGTTTCATATGTGGATATGGAGCATAGGGATATTTTAATTTAGAAACATATTTTATCTTTAATAGCATATTCGCACTGGACTGGACCTAAAAAATAATATTTAATCATTTTTAGAATTAACACAAATCATACATATTACTGAAAACACTTACAAATAGTTATTTACATATATAATTAGAAGAAATTACCTATAGCGATGAATAGCATGCATATTTTCCTTTTGTATTAAATTTTAATTAATAACGGTATTAATTGATTAATATTCGCTTCATTAAAAGGTTCTGATTTAAGTGTAACTGGATTAAAATTAGGATTATAACTTAAAAGTTAAAACTTAATCCCTCAATGTCCATGGTGTTTTACCACTGAGTGCCTACCCAGTCACAAATATACGGAGTATGAGAATCATTGAGGTCGTAAACAAATATATATATGCATGTATAGTCACTTTTACATTCAATTCATAAAGGAAAAGGGATTAATCAGTGTTATTTGTTTATTCTTCACATTCATGTTTTCATCTGTCTTAGAGCCAAGTCACATCAAAATAAATGATACAGTAAAGGGTAAAATAGGATTAAATATAGTGTCAGTGCAGTATAAGTGCAGTTCAATTAATCAATATATTAATTTTACTTCAAAATCAATAATAGTTTGAAGTCTACCTGTTGATTCAATGTATTTCTGAATGTATGCACACATTGCATAATTTAGATCATGACTGAGGGGATTACTTCCCCTTGTTAGCAAGTTGATATGATTAAGTCGAGAAGTTGATATGATTAAGTCGAGATTCAACTTAAGATTAAGTTGGGTACCTACTAGCAGTTATGACAAAGAATCAATTAAAAGTTGTCGTTTGATTATATATTTTGGGCAAAATAGAAAGAAGCGATAAATATCCTCAACAGAGCTGCCACAAGTACAAGATGCATTATCAATAAGATGAACTCTATATAAATTATATTAATTGACATGCTTTGTTTCTAAGTTTGCATAAAATGATATTAAATGATCTAGATCCACTATTATTAATATCTAAAAACATCAGTACATAATTCATCAGCATTAGTGGGTATGGCATGACGGACTAGCTCCCTCTTAAGTTCACATGATGATCTCATAGCATAATAATTACAATCAGGTCTATTCAAATCAGACATTAAACTAGGATAAAAGTTTTTAAAGTACAAACGAGTTCTACAAATGGTTGTTTGAAATATACGTTGGTGTCTCATATCAATATTTTTTAGGTTATTAAGAATAATAAAAGGTTCAATATTTTCAAATAATAGTATGGAGATTAAAAGGTTGATCATTTTGAAGAATAACATTTGTTTTTGGTCATTTCTACGTTTCCTTAAAGTATCCCAGCCAAGATCTTTATAAATGAGAGCATGGTTTGTACCTCTGCGTAATCCAGTGACATTCCTAGCTGCATCTAAATGGATAGATTCTAAGAGATCAGTTTCAGTTTGATTGCAATTATTCCACACAACACTTGCATATTCAAGGTTTTGGCGTATATAAGATTTATATATAATCTCAAGTGATTTCCTATCAAGTTTGTGTTTAAGAGATCTGAACATATTCATTTTTTATAAGTTTTAGGTCACCTGAGACGAAGGTTCAAGTGACCTATTCTAATCGCCTTTTGTCCGTCGTCGTGCGTCGTCCGTCGTGCGTCGTCCGTTGTCCGTCGTGCGTCGTCCGTCGTATGTCCGTAAACAGTTTACATTTTCGACTTCTTCTCCAAAACTGCTGAAGCAATTTCAATGAAATTTTGCACAAACCTTCTAAGGCATAAGGCCAATCAAAGTTGTGAATTATATGGTCCCCACCCCCTAGGGAGCTATAGGAGGGGCCAAAAGGGGTAAAATTGACTAAAATTTCAAAAATCTTCTTCTACACTCACAGATGTGATGGAATTAAATACTCTTCATAGATAGAAAGGTCCTAAGGTCCTTTACAAATATTGTGAATTATATGACCCTGGGGTCTCAGGTTTCCCCCTGGGAGGGGGTTAAGTTTACTATAGTTTATATAGGGAAAACACATTTTTGAGTATTATTTGATCATTTGTTATAGGAAAAGAGTCAAATATTGTCAGAATTATCAGTATGAGATGGCCATTGAATCCTATTAACCAATTTTCCACGACTGACCCCAAGGGGCCTTAGGGGCGGGGTCAAAAGGGGTCAAATAGGCTACAACTTCAAAAATCTTCTTCTGAAATTCTGGAAATGGTAGAATGACATACTCTTCATAGATGGAAAGGTCTTGAGGTCCTCTACAAAAATTGTGAATTATATGACCCTGGGGTCTCACGTTTCCCCCTGGGGAGGGGGTCAAGTTTACTAGTTTATATAGGGAAAACACATTTTAATTTTGATCATTTGTTATAGGAAAAGAGTCAAATATTGTCAATTATCGTAGAGATGGCATTGAATCCTATTAACCATTTCCACGTGACCCCAAGGGCTTAGGGCGGGGTCAAAAGGGGTCAAATAGGCTACAACTTCAAAAATCTTCTTCTGAAATTCTGAGCACATACTTTTAGATGCTTGAGGTCCTCAATTTTGAATTATATGACACGTTTCCCCTGGGGAGGGGGTCAAGTTTATAGGGAAAACACATTTATGAGCATTTTTTGCTCAATTTTCATAGAAAATGAGTCAAACTTGTTTAGAATTATTAGCCTTCGAGATAACATTTTAATATCATATCTATATTGGTCCTGGTCAACCCCCTCTCGGGCAGAGGGGCGGGGCCAAAAGGGGCAAATAGGCTAAAACTTTAAAAATCTTCTTCTTAAATACTGGAAATGGTAGAATCAAATACTTGTCATAGATGGACAGGTCTTAAGGTGTTTTATGAAAATTATGAATTATATGACCCTGAGGTCTCACGTTTCCCCCTGGGGAGGGGGTCAAGTTTACTATAGTTTATATAGGGAAAACACATTTATGAGCATTTTTTGCTCAATTTTCATAGGAAAGGAGTCAAACTTCTTTAGAATGATTAGCCTGAGATAACATTTTAACATTATATCTATATTGGTCCTGGTCAACCCCCTCGGAGCAGGGGGCGGAGCCAAAAGGGGCAAATAGGCTAAAACTTTTAAAATCTTCTTCTTAAATACTGGAAATGGTAGAATCAAATACTCATCATAGATGGATAGGTCTTAAGGTGTTTTATATAAATTGTGAATTATATGACCCTTGGGTCTCATGTTTTCCCCTGGGGAGGGGGTCAAGTTTACTATAGTTTATATATGGAAAACACATTTATGAGCATTTTTGCTCCATTTTCATAGGAAATGAGTCAAACTTGTTGAGAATTATTAGCCTGAGATAACATTTTAATATCATATCTATATTTGTCCAGGTCAACCCCCTCGGGGCAGAGGGGCGGGGCCAAAAGGGGCAAATAGGCTAAAACTTTAAAAATCTTCTTCTTAAATACTGGAAATGGTAGAATCAAATACTTGTCATAGATGGACAGGTCTTAAGGTGTTTTAACAAATTGTGAATTATATGACCCTTGGGTCTCAGGTTTCCCCCTGGGGAGGGGGTCAAGTTTACTATAGTTTATATATAGAAAAAAAAACACATTTATGAACATTATTTGCCTAGTTTTCATAGGAAATTAGTCAAACTGGGTTAGAATTATTAATCTGAAATAGCACTTTAACATCATATCCATATTGGTCATGGCCGACCCCCAGGGGCCAGAGGGGCGGAGCCAAAAGGGGTCAAAATGGTAATTTCAAAAATCTTCTTTTTGAATTCACAGATTTGATGGAACCAGATACTCTTGATAGATTGGAAGGTCTGAAGGCCCTTTACAAAAATTTGTGAATTTCATGGCCCTGGGATCTCAGATTTTCCCCTGGGGAGGGGGTCAAATTTACTATAGTTTATATAGGAAAAACACATTCACAGTGTATCTGATATGATTAATTAATATTTGATGTGATGATTTAGAAGCTAGTCGATGATGCAGCGCTTAAATGTATACTACCATCTCTTTTTTATAAGAACATAACTTGGACTAATGACTGGAACGAGTCCCTAGCAGAGGAAAGCCTGTCGGGACACACCTTGGATAGCGATTCTATGTTAATTAAATGTAAAGACGCCGTATCAGGGATGGATGATGTCATAACCAACGGAATAAATGAATGCATCGTTAATATCATGGTAACTTCATTTTATCGTTATTCTTTCCTGACAAATAAGATTTTTCAAATCTTCATATTAAATATAGCTGTTTTGCGCTGTCTCATAACAAATCTCTAAATTTAGATATTCGGACAAACTTGGTATATGGAAGGAACGTTGAAAGCGTTGCAAGAACATTGTCTTGCTGAAGCAGAGTATCTAGTTACACATGAATCACATGGTGTATCCAAAGCAGTTCTGGACGAGTGAAGCAACTGAGCTGTTCACGCGATTGCTCAGGGAACGGAAATTGCATTTACGGTAAGTGGAATTAAAATGTTGCGCAAAGTTATAGCTAACGAACATATACATAGGAATAAGACAACGTATTCAGTAAGAAGGTAGTATACAATTTATGTCTTTGAGGAATTAAACACTGACTAGTTTAAATATATGTTAGGATCATTTATCATGAATTCAGTCCGATGGTGTTGGATAAGAAAATGATTTACCGAATGTGTGCTTTTTAATATTTTAGGAACTTGTCACTGTCATACTGGTTTCTATGGAAACGCTTGTACACTAGAACGTGATACAGTACCTGGGGTACTAAGTGGCGGGATGATTTGTTGGGTAGACAAGAAACCATGCAAAAACTTCGTTGTTGCTGGAAGCGACTTTTTAAATGCCAGCCTAACCTGTCTTGTCCGACCAATAACGGTATAGTAGTACTACAAGTCTAAATATCGACTTTCGCATGTTAGATAATGTAACAGTTAGCGTAATAATAAAATCAACAGGTTTAAAAGGATGTCTGACACAGTATGTAGGTTAATGTTAAATAATTGAAAGATTGCAACAAGCATTTTCATTAGCTTACAAACGTTTTATCAGCCCATAATGGAAAATCTGGTGCACCTTTTGAAACGTTGCTTCTGACTGGCTGAGATAACGGCGTAATATTTTCATAGAAAAATTATCCCTAACTGAGCCCAAAAAATTGAAGAAATTTTCTTTAGTAAATTTAATTATCAGGATTAGTGTGAATATACTTTTTATGTTATGGAGATAAAGCACAAAAATTATCATAAATCGTTCTATCCATGAAGGCAACGTCAATATAGAAATGTGTGATCTTTAACAGTCTAATTTCTGGCTTTAATTTTCTAATACAGGTTTATTCAGACCGATGGGAAATCATTGGGCCATCTGTTGCATTCCGTGCGAAATATGTAAACGACTTCAACTGTATTTGTAACATCCCAGAGTTTATCTGCAGACAGCGAGCTTCTGATGGTGAAGAGGTTTTCGCTGAAGGATACCTTCTGAGTGTTTCCAATGATGGTGACAGATTCAGCAATGAGACCGCCATTTTAAGTTATGATTCGAGATGCTATGAATGCGACGCAACACATATCAACTGCACCAAATCTATGGTAGGTGTACCTTTCTGGTAGATTGATAATTGAATACTGACATTTGATCACACGAACATAATTTTCGCCGATATTTCGTTTTGTCATACCATAGTAAATTATATTTCCTTCGAAATAGTTTCAACTATGTTTGAATTCTATTATATGCATACGTTTACTCCATTGCGGAGGAGAAATCATATACTCAATACCGGATATCTTCTAATGAATTGTATTCTTTTTGTTCGCACAGGAGACATGTCTTTCAACAGGTACATTTAATACAACAGTGCAACCTACAGAACCGTATCCATTAGAAAACGAAACAGGTATGTATATAGTTGGATGTCTGGACAACGATCAACTAGCTTATCATCAAAAATATTTATTAAGCTTCCAAAGATTTACATTTTGTACACTTTTACCTTATTGGTGATATATACATGTCAACTAGCTATTTTATTAAATTCATAAACCATAATATGCTTTCTTTACCGTTCATCATTTATCTTTTTATCGTTATTTCATCATTTTTCTAAATTTTATTTTAGCCCTGCAGGTAGGGCGTTAGAATTGTATCTGCTGCCCCTATTGCATGATCATTGTCAGTATAATGTGACGGATGGGTGTGTTGCTTGGTGTCATCGGCAGCATGCACCAGCGATTTATCACAATAAAAAGGCAACAAAAACATGAATATATCGCAGTCTCACAAAACATGCACCGCACAGTACACACACGCTACACACAGCATACATGGGAGGGTGGCTTTACATAACCCTAGCTATTAATAAAAATTAATCAAACAAAATTGACCCACCGGTAAAACTAGTAGATAGTGATACAAACATAACTTGTACGACAGTGTAATGTTGATTGAATGTTCCTTATCTTTTTGTTACAGGACCTCCTAATGTTACGATGACTGTTGAAGTTACTCATGGAATAAAAACCTCATTTATGTATCCCGTGATACGTAAGGAAGAGATTGTGTTCCACTGCAACTTCACAACTGACCTTTGTATTACTGACCACGTGTATGATATAAAATGGTTCATCAACGACAACAGTATTGTAACACACAGAAACATACCGTATACCAACCTCACACAGACCGGTCTACATCAGTCGGAGTGGACTGGTAGTTATAGACTGGGGTTTCTGGTGAGAATGATTCAACTTTAACGAGAAAAATATGTTGGTATGATAAAATAATATTTAACTATGGAATAGGCGAAATTTAATAACGATGCGTAATAAGTGATTATCAATATATAGGTACGATTGAAAATATATCATTAATATGTTAAATATGCGTTCAATTTTTTTAAAATCTCTAAATTATATGCGATTCGATTTTATATCATTGTATCTGACTTTACAGGTGAAATGTGCTGTCCGTGCCCGGACCGACACACACAATACACCAACCCCGTATACCTACAGTGATGATTTTTATGCTGGTTTTACGGTACGATAAGTATAATTACAAAATGTACATGTAATGTGACATATATTTCACTAGCTAGATTAAAAAAACAACATTTATTTATCATATTTTCACTTTGTTCCCCTCACTGAAACAAGTAAATGAAATGTGACCTGATCTCGATTCGACGTTAGCGGAGGAGAATTGGGAGAAGATCATACCTTGTTATGTGGGCTAGGAGTTAACAAGAGAAATCAAAATTCAATCGGGCCTGAAAACCCGGCTATGCATGATGTTTGACTAGCTTGTGCATGGATTGCTTCAAAGTTCCATTTGTACGCAAAGTTCCATTTGTACGCGATAGGCGTTATTCACCAGTAAAATTGGAACCAAATCCTAATTCTGGATGAAGAATGAACGAGTAGATTTTATGATATATTATAATATACTAAATAAAAATGTCAACTGCCACTTTTCTATTCGGTAAAAGACATTGTTTCGAACGAATTTTTCTGTTCTTAACTGATTATATTTGTTAAAGAATGTGTGACGTAATAAAGATGCAATGTATAATGTAAAAATTATCTTAAAGAAATGTTGCTCTTATAAAAAAACCTTGCCTATTCATATAAGAGAATCACCCCAAAAATGATGTGATGCTTTATTCTTCTCTAAAGTGATGGTATTTTATTTGACATTTTTATATTTAACTTAAACATTTTGATTCTCTCCTATTATTAATCAAAAATGTATTTTAATAAATCCTTTATGATTATGGTTTATATTGTTATGGAGTCCTGCGTGGTAGAACTATGATAATTAAAAAAAAATCCTTTAAGTTCGGTAGCTCTTTAATTTAGTGCGGATATTTCATCGGGCATGTGTTCTTAATATATCTAAAATCATTTTCGATGACAAAAATGTAATTAATTTTTAATCTAATGTTTGGAAATCAATTTTATGTATTTTTTCACATTAAAATATCGATTGTTAACTTCACTAAAAGCAATAGAAATAGTTTTAACATGAATTTCTATTCAACCATTTAATATTGATGTGAATATGATTTTACAGACTGACCAGTCCGAGTATAGCGTGCCTGAAGACAGTAGTATTAATATTACTATCAGACTCTCTGTTCCGTTGGACTGTATATTCCTCTCTAACTCAATGTAAGTAATTTGCTACCTTATGCTAAGTCGTTTTATAGCATTGCTGTAGTCATTTAAGAGAGTACAACATGTGCACACCCATCTGTTTTCTTCGACCCCGTATGCATTTATAGTCAGTAACATATTGTTTGTATGAGAAGTATCAATGTTCTAAAAAATTTAATTTTGTTGTAATCGTTGTACATACTGTACTTCTACTTTTTACTTTAATTCTTATTTATTTCGTGGTCAAGGAAATCGCGAAATAAATATCTTCTAAAATGTTTAAATACAGATAAAATAAGTTAAGTTCTTAGATTTAAGGACGCGAAAATGACTTTGTTTACAGTGTAATTGAATGCTAAGTTTTATACTCGTGGTTTATTTAATACATGGCTTGCATGTATCTTTCTGGTCTTGCAGGTAGGGCGTTAGAATTGTACAGAATTGTACCTGCTGCTCCTATTGCATGATTGTAAAAGGCGACTAAATTTAGGATCTTATATTTCTTCTCCTAACTGACTTTATGTTTCCTAATGCCACCCTTGGCACCGCCTCACTGAAGTAATTCTAAGTCTGTGTGTTCTTTAAAGTTGGTGTGGTGGGTGTATTGTTGAGTACAGTTGTGTTGATGCAAACGCAGCATTATAGTTTCATCATGTTTAATGAATAATGTGGTGGAGTCCCAGCACTCATGGTCGAGCACTGGGGGAAGTGACTACTATAAAGTGGTTTCGATGGCGTTTATATAAGCCAAAATATTCGTGTTGAGTAATATCTATAAATCAATTTTAATCACAGAGTTACATCAAAATGCTGACCGTTGTACATGATTCCTTTAGCTATAAGGCATATATATATACAATCCTGTATCTGTTCTGTTGAATAACCGTCCTTATACCGTCACTGAGGGAAGTGACTACTATAAAGTGGTTTCGATAGGCGTTTATATAAGCCAAAATGTTCGTGTTGAGTAAATATCTATAATCAATGTTTATCACAGAGTTACATCAAAAATGCTGACCGATTGTACATGATTCCTAATAGCTACAAGGCATAATATATACAATCATATATATATGTTTCTGTTGAATAACCGTCTGGTCACTGCGACCTGATGGATGCCAAACAGGCTACACATGTATAACTTCATATGCATAATGTATTCATTAATATGCCGTTTTCTAAATTTGTACATAAAGTCATTTTCTAAAATCTTAACATTTTCATATTATGCTACATCACTTTTGGCCTTAAGTTGAGCGTTCACCCTTGTGAGGAAGGCTCTGGGTTCTGTCCCCTGGCCGAGACACACCAAAGTCTATACAAGTACAAGTGGTAGTTTTCTGCGCCTGCTTATCGCTCAGCAAAAACAGAGAGTGTTACGACTTGTTCGCCTGTTGTCAGTATTATGTGACCTGGTGGGGTTTGTTGCTGCTTGGTGTCTTCGGCGGCATGCTTCAGTGAGTATAGCACTATAAAAAGGGCAATAGTTCCAAGATATTTCAAGATTTTATTTGTTACTCTCAGACACATGAAAATGTGTTACACGAGGACATAATGATATACATTAGACATATATACATGACAAGATGATACAAAATATACATGTACAAGATATAAAAAATACATAGAGTTATAATCGTATAATGTTTAAAGTAATTTCATTTCTTTCTTAGAAAAATTGCGAATTTGTTTAAAACTTGAATACTGCAGATATTCATCTAGTCGTTCTAATTTTAAAAATGTGGATTTTTGGTGTAGTACTGAGCAAAATATGTTTCTCTAATAGCTTTTATTTCCCTTTTTTGACATTTGAAAAGATAGTGAAATTCATCTCCAATATCAACTTGACATAAATTACATATTCTATTTTCTTTTGGGATTTACCGAGCCATCGTCCCAGTTTCAATAGGGAACTTTATATTTGAGGTACGAAATTTTGTAATAGTAATTCTGTTTTGTTTCCGATAACTTTGTTAAATAACTTTCATCGAAAACTAAAATTCTTTTTTTAAATTTTGAATAAAACAGACCTTTGGTACGAGGATTCTATGTCTGCGAACCCCATTTTTGTATAAAAGCGTCACGTAGACGTTGTGCAACTTCATGCTCTATAAAAATTTGCATTCATTAGGTATTTCATTATCAAATATATATGTAAAGTCCAGTATCATTAAAAATTTGTTTTAACACGATCTAACCATTTAAAACCGTATTTGTCCATTGCGACTTAAACTCGCCATTAGTCTATATAAAATATTACTTAATTTATTTTCATTTAAAGCAAAAGGTTGTTCCAAAAATTTAACATTCTCAGCTTTACCTTTATTTCTAACGTTCTAATCTTCCCCAATTCACCATAAATCATATACCCAGGCGTGCTAGACCCTAACATTTAAAATTCTTTTGCAAAATTTAAGATGGGTTTGTTCTAAAATCTTTAAATCTTCGTTACCCCAGATTTTTCTGACCCATATAACAGAATCGAGTCGGTTCAACTAAACGAGTCAAATAGCTTAACTTGTAGATCAACTGGTATTGCCTGATTTCGTGACATTTTTTAAAAAATGAAAATATAGATTTTTGAATTGGGTTCCAAACTGTTACTGAGTAAAGCATCTGTCGTATTAGCCACAAAATTTCCGTGGAAAAACATTTAAAGTAATGTCCGAGATATGTAAAGCAGATCTACTGCTTTATCAATATTACATTATCGAGTATAAAGCCTGTTTTCCGTCTACCACTTTTCTACTTGCTAAATATCAATACTTTAGTTTTATGTAACATTTACTTCTAGGTCTTTCTCACACTTGTCGCAAGTATTCGCTGTATGAAATTATTCTATTCAGTCTCACCATGACATGCTCAAAGTTGGAATTTCTTTGTCCAAAACACATTTTTCCGCAAAAAATGACCAAGTAATCATCAGCATATTAATAGTCACAAATACTTCTAATAAAATACCGCATTTATCTGGTTACATGAATCCTCATTAAGAATCGTTTGGATAGATAGCTACAACGACCTTTAGTATATCGAAAAATTCCTGGCAGATCATTAAGAAACACAGAAAACAAAAATGGATAGAGATTTTCACACTTGGCGTACCCCTTGAGGTACTTCTACCCAGTCGGTGTTTCCGAATTGACTACACAGGATTTGACGTCTACATTTTATAATTTGGATATTTGTCACAAACATTTCCCTCCTTTATCCAACACTTTTTATTCATTTTTTATCAAGTCCTTTACGGCACTTAGTCATCGAACGCTTTTTTAAAATCAACAAATGTCATATCCAAAGTTTTTTACCACATTGAATTTAAAGAGTTATTTCATATGGACTTCCAAAATGTTGTCCATGGTTGAGTAGATTTTCCTTTGAAACCCTGCTTGTTTTTTAGATAGTAAATTAACAGTATCGGAGTATTTGTTAAGTCTGTATTATTAATTATAGTTAAAAACATTTTACAATGATGCTGGTCAAAGTAACTGGTCTGTAGTTTTCCGCTCATCCGGATTTATTTTATTTTTTAAAAAATGGGTGTTATCATTTGCCTCCTTCCACTTTCTGATGGTATTAAACCCTTCTTTCAAAGTATTTGTTAAAGATTATTGATAAGAGACATTAATTACATTGACGCTTAGATATTAGGATGTAACCCATTTGGTCTACACCGGGGGATTTAGATGTTATCTAATTTTGATAGCTTTTCCGAATCATACTTCTTAAGTATTGTCACTTTGGGAATGACGTCATTATTTTGATTGTTACGTCATAACATTAGTCGACAGTGTGGTTATGATGTTAAGGTCTTCTTTCGTAAAACACTTGAAAAAAGTAGTTCTTGGATTGAAATTCATCCTCAGTTTTTTTCTTACACTGTGAATTTCTAGTTTAGAGTATTCCAGAACAGTTTAGGTTAATTTTTTTTAGAATCTGGCGGAGTTCTTTTGCACATTTTTCTTTGAATTTTTCTGTGATTTACAATTCCTTGACTAACTCTGTTTTTGGACTCGTCATTTGTATTGAAAAGTCGATTTAAAAGTTGATGTTACTCTATTTTAGCTCTGTATTTTTCAGTTTGCGCTAGTGTTTTACATTTTTATTGAACCATGGCTTGTCTTTTTTTATTTTTGTATGTTATTTTTTCTAATTCATCCAAAAATATCCTTTGCTCATTCCAGGTACTTTTGTCACTGAACATATATTTTTACTACATTGATTTAGTTTTGATCAAAGTAGTAATCACAGTATTCAGCTCATCCATTGATTGTTTTCCAATCTAACGTGTCTGAAATCTCCAAACTCCTTTTTTCGTAATTCCCTCTTAAAAACAAATTTTTTTAGCCTGTTCCCATTTTTATCAATCACAGTATCTGTGTTATAGAATATTGTTATCATGATGCTCTTTCCTAATGGTACTGGAATATTTTTTAATGATTCCTCATTACAGGAAAATACTAGATCTTGTTGATGTTCATTTCAGAGAATCTGTGCAAAATTCACTTGTTCATGTTGTATGAGATAGTTCTCGAAATGATTCTGGAGACATCAGCAGGTAATCAACGACACTAGTGTTTTACAGGAGTCACACCAACCTTGACCTGTAAATGTTTTTATAATTTCCAGTCATACATGATGACACAATATTGAATATAATTTTCCAAACACTGCACCTCGCACAACATTTAGTTCCAATGAATTTTCTGTGCTGCTTGATGGAATTCTGTTAATTAATCAAAGTTACAATGTTGTATTTAGTTTTAGTTCAAATGAAAAATGGCTGTATCATTTAAAATGCTCCACTACACATTTAATTCAACCGTGTTCCTCAATGCCTCCTTTAATTGGTTTTTGATTTGATATAGATACAATATATAAGTTTAATGAAGCACAAGTGAACATGTAAAATCATTTATTGTTGTTTTGGTGTATCGGTATCATACTTCATTTACTATAGGCATAGTAATAGCAATCGGATTTTTTGGTAACAACAGTTTTCAACTCTTGTAAATTTGTTAAGAAAAATTTTCAATTACTGTATGGTTCACACTGATAATGGTTTGTAACTAAAGAAAAATTTCAGTGTCTTGTACTGTTCTGTTTGTGATTAAAAATAAATTTGGTCAACGCGGTAAACATCAGGTGGTTGCTGTTATGTTACTTCCTCATTCCACTGCTGACTATAAATAATTTTGGATTTAAATCCTCATAGTTCATCCTTCATATATCAGTGAGCATATCGATATCACTTCCTTCTTATTTTTACATTTGGACAGTTTCCCCTAACAATACTTTTCATCGTGAATCTAGATATGTTTTATTTATTTGATGCTATACGCATGATAAGAACAGCTGATACCAGATTTCGCGGGGAAGCTATGTTAATATACGGAGCGAAAAAAAAAAGTTCTGTGCAATGACGTTTGCTTTATTCAGTGTCTATGCGATATTTCAAACATTTGAATGTTCCAATTATCATGTCAAAGCCGGATCGTTAGAAATGACACAATTTGCAAAATTTGAAATTAGGACAATAAAGTGTGCATTTGCCAAATCAGTGCCTCGATCTTATTCACCGTCAATGTAAAAAATACGCGTCAAAAATGACGTTCATACAAAAATGAACGTCAAATTCCTTGACAGAACGTATAAAGAGAACAATAACGAAGTGTAAATATGATATTATGATTTTTAGTTTAGTTTTAACCATCAATTTTTAACCCTCCTTACTGACATGGAACTTTCAACGCTCTCCCGACCCAAACTATGGCCTATTTCCCGTAATACACAATTTTGATCAACTTAAGCAAACATCCAAGTGCTCGCGACGATTGCATTTCCTTTCTCACCTAGACCAAAATGCAAGAACCACGAAAAAATTATGGTAGGCAAAGCGACACGGGTATCGTTCTCACGAACACTGTGGAATATTGGGATAAGTTTATTTTTTAAATACCAGAATAGGATAAATGATACACTGGGAATTATAATGATATATTTCGCTTAATTAATATAAGACCTGCATTCTGCAGTTTGAATGAATAAGGATACAAACTCCGAAAGCATTATACGAATACAGATAACAATAAAAGATGTACCATTGTTTGTGGAGACTGTTAGATGAACCGAATGCCTTCGGTAATTACGGTCATGTGGAATAATCTTCAAATGACAGGCGACTGGGATAGTAACCGAAAAACAGGACAATATATGGGTTGCGGGGCCGACAATATTAGTTACTGAGTTCAGAAGTAGAACAAGGCTAAGGCCGGTTCGTTTTAGCTTGCTGAAGCAATCTTTAAACAAGCCAATCCTGGGCCCTCCGCGACAAAACCGTGGCATATCAAGGTAACGTTCCCGGATAGTAAGTTTAAAAGTATGTTTTTCCACTACAAATCATTGGTATAAACAGATAATATAGCCATCTTTAACCTCTAAATGCAATAAATACACATGTAACATGTTGTCCATTCACAAATTAGGGAGCGTTAATTATAATTAACAACCTTAAACTTACGTCCAAGCTAAAAACTCACACCGTGGTGTGTAAACTTCCTTAAATTAATTTTGATTAACTGAAAGTAAGATAATGCTCAGTAAAATCTAATTGAAAGACTGGCAAAACAGCTGTAACCTCGGGCTACCATCAGATGTATAAACATAAGTTAAACCGGAAAATGCAGAAAAAACCTATCATCCAAAAATATCATCGTTACCGTCCCCCTATCTTGCAAAACGCCAATCGATTCGATTGTTGAGGTGTATTTTCAGATACCTCAATCCAGACTTTCATCACAATCCCGTTTGCTGATTTTTTAGGCGTATGGAGAGATGTGTGTCTGTGTGCAATGCATCCTATAATAAAGGTTCACCCAATAATTTTGTAAACTAGGCCCATGGTTGCGTTAAAAATGCTACATTAAAATACGATGCATACTAAACGGATTTACATGTTACAGATACAGTGTAAAAAAACTAAAACAGTGTTTTTGTTACAAAATACCATGTGAAATGTATTTCAAGGGTTAATTTGGATAAATTGAAACATTTCATTGCATGTATACATTTCTTTTAAGGTAAATGCAACTGGACGAAGACACGAAACTTGTTAGTAAAATCAATGCACTATCCAAACCGAGTCCCCACATCAACACTTTGATGGCAGGTATGTAGGTTAGACCATACTTTGATTTGGCTATATATTACTATGTTGTAGAAAAAAAGTCTCTATTACAAAAAAAAAATAGCTGTCAAGAACTTACGGACGGTGTAACATACCGAAACATGCAGCATGGACCGAAAGTATCAGATTTGATTTGCTTTGGAAATAATATCCAATTATGACTATCGCATCCAAGATGTGATGAATAGCTTTGTGTCCGAATGAAGCCAAATACACTCTTTGGTACTTCGCTAATATTAACTTTCGTGAAATAGATCTGATTGCGTTAAACGTATGAAGTTATACTTATTTTGTACATATTTTTTGTACTTATTTTGTGGATGATGATCACTCCAGAAAAAAAATCGTTTATGAGACATTGTGCACTTACAATTACCGAAGGCATGTTCCAAATTAAATTTTTCACACATGTGAAGAACAAAAGAAAAAACCACATTCAATTTGAAACGTCATTATATTTTTAATTCCCCATGTCTGCATTGTAGTGATACTTTCTCCTTTACAAATTTTTAGTCACGTTCTCTATTAAGCAATATGGAGAGTTTAATCTGTTTCAAGCACGAAACATTACCAATACGGGTACGTATAGCTTTAATCGGGCGAATCTGTTTCGCGTTGTCTATGCCGTATAGCTTTAACTTCGTTATTACAAATGAGGCTATAAATCTCAGTCGAATCTATTTCACGATTTCTATTGCCGTATAGCTTTAACTTCGTTATACATGAGGCTAATAAATCTCAGTCGAATCTGTTTCGCGTTGTCTATTACCGATAGCTTTAAACTTCGTTATTCATGAGCTATAAATCTCAGTCGAATCTGTTTCGCGTTGTCTACTTACCGTATAGCTTTAACTTCATATACCCGCCATGAGCTAAAAATCTCATTCGAATCTGTTTCGCGATGTCTATTACCGTATAGCTTTAACTTCGCTATTCCTGAGATAAGCTATATAATCTCAGTCGAATCTGTTTCGCGTTGTCTATTACCGTATAGCTTTAACTTCGTTATTCATGAGCTATAAATCTCAATCGAATCTGTTTCGCGTTGTCTATTACCGTATAGCTTTAACTTCGTTTTCATGAGCTATAAATCTCAGTCGAATCTGTTTCGCGTTGTCTATTACCGTATAGCTTTAACTTCGTTATTCATGAGCTATAATCTCAGTCGAATCTGTTTCGCGTTGTCTATTACCGTATAGCTTTAACTTCGTTACTGAGATAAGCTATAAATCTCAAAATCTGTTTCGCGTTGTCTATTACCGTATAGCTTTAATTTCGTTACTCATGAGCTATAAATCTCAGTAGAATCTGTTTCGCGTTGTCTATTACCGTATAGCTTTAACTTCGTTATTCATAAGCTATCAATCTCAGTCGAATGTTTCGCTTGTCTATTGCCGTATAGCTTTAACTTCGTTATTCAATGAGATAACTATCAATCTCATAGACATCTGTTTCGCGTTGTCCTATCACCGTAATAGCTTTAACTCTTTCGTTATTCATGAGATAACTATCAATCTTCAGTATAATCTGTTTCGCGTTTTTTATTGCCGTATAGCTTTAACTTCTTATTATTCATGAGAAAAGCTATCAATCTCAGGGTTTCGTTAGCCGTATAGCTTTAACTTCGTTATTCATGAGATAAGCTATAAATCTCAGTCGAATCTGTTTCGATACATACCATACGCGTTTACTTACGTTATTCCGGGTATACGTAAACTTGCTTTATTACCTACGATATAAGCTTATTTTCATGAGATATAAATCTTAGACGAATCTGATTTCGATACATTACCCAATACGGGTACGTATAGCTTTAACGTTCACTATTTCTAAAGATTATAAATCTCAGTCGAATCTGTTTCGTGCGTTGAATATACCGTTTAGCTTTAACTTCGGTTATTCATGATGAAATACATCTCAGTCTAATACTGTTTCGCGTTTTGTCTATTACCGTATAGCTTGGAACTAAGTCTGTATTCATGAGATATAAATCTCAGACGAATCTGTTTCGCGTTGTCTATTACCGTATATTTATAACTTCGCTTATTCATGAGATTATAAATGTCAGTCGAAATCTGTTTCGCGTTGTCCTTTTACTGTATAGTTTTTACTCTTGTATTCATAAATGAGATATAAAACTCAGGTCGAATCTGTTGTCCCGTTGTCTATTACCGAATAGCTTTAACTTCGTTATTCATGAGATATACATCTCAGTCAATCTGTTTCGCGTTGTCCTATTACCGTATAGTTATTTAAACTTTCGTTTATCATGAGATATAAAATCATGTTTTTCGCGTTTGGTCTAGATATAAAATCTCGTTATTCATGAGATATAAATCTCAGTCTAAACTGTTTTTCGCGTTGTCTATTACCGAAGTTTTCTGTTTCGATAGCTTTCTAAGTCTTCGTTATTCCGTATGAGATATAATAAATCTCAGTCGAAATCTGTTTTCGCGTTGTCTATTGCCGTATTACCGTATAATGCTTTAGTCTTCGTTATTCATGAACTTCGTTATTCATGAATCAATCTCAGTCGAATCTGTTTCGCGTTGTCTATTACCGTATAAGCTTTATTCGTTATTCGGAAAATCTCATCAATCTGTTCGGCGTTGTCTATTACTGTACAGTTGGCGTATAGCTTTAACTTCGTTATTCATGAGATAAGCTAAAAATCTCAGTCGAATCTGTTTCGATACATCACCAATACGGGTACGTATAGCTTTTTAACTTCGTTATTCATGAGATAAGCTATAAATCTCAGTCGAATCTGTTTCGATGCATTACCAATACGGGTACGTATAGCTTTAACTTCGTTATTCATGAGATATAAATCTGAGTCGAATCTGTTTCGCGTTGTCATTACCGTACGGGTAGTATATAGCTTTAACTTCCTTATTCAAGAGATATAAATCTCAGTCGAATCTGTTTCGCGTTGAATATACCGTATAGCTTAAACTTCGTTATTCATGAGATATACATCTCAGTCGAATCTGTTTCGCGTTGTCTATTACCGTATAGCTTGAACTTCGTTATTCATGAGATATAAATCTCAGTCGAATCTGTTTCGCGTTGTCTATTACCGTATATTTTTTAACTTCGTTATTCATGAGATATAAATCTCAGTCGAATCTGTTTCGCGTTGTCTTTTACTGTATAGTTTTTTCTTTGTTATTCATGAGATATAAATCTCAGTCGAATCTGTTTCCCGTTGTCTATTACCGTATAGCTTTAACTTCGTTATTCATGAGATATACATCTCAGTCGAATCTGTTTCGCGTTGTCTATTACCGTATAGTTTTAACTTCGTTATTCATGAGATATAAATCTCAGTCGAAACTGTTTCGCGTTGTCTATTACCGTATAGCTTTAACTTCGTTATTCATGAGATATAAATCTCAGTCGAATCTGTTTCGCGTTGTCTATTACCGTATAGCTTTAACTTCGTTATTCATGAGATATAAATCTCAGTCGAATCTGTTTCGCGTTGTCTATTACTGTACAGTTTTAACTTTGTTATTCATGAGATATAAATCTCAGTCGAATCTGTTTCCCGTTGTCTATTACCGTATAGCTTGAACTTCGTTATTCATGAGATATAAATCTCAGTCGAATCTGTTTCGCGTTGTCTATTACCGTATATTTTTAACTCGTTATTCATGAGATATAAATCTCAGTCGAATCTGTTTCGCGTTGTCTATTACCGTATAGTTTTAACTTTGTTATTCATGAGATATCAATCTCAGTCGAATCTGTTTCCCGTTGTCTATCACCGTATAGCTTTAACTTCGTTATTTATGAGATATAAATCTCAGTCGAATCTGTTTCGCGTTGTCTATAACCGTATAGCTTTAACTTCGCTATTCATGAGATATAAATCTCAGTCGAATCTGTTTCGCGTTGTCTATTACCGTATAGCTTTAACTTCGTTATTCATGAGATATACATCTCAGTCGAATCTGTTTCGCGTTGTCTATTACCGTATAGTTTTAACTTCGTTATTCATGAGATATAAATCTCAGTCGAAACTGTTTCGCGTTGTCTATTACCGTATAGCTTTAACTTCGTTATTCATGAGATATAAATCTCAGTCGAATCTGTTTCGCGTTGTCTATTACCGTATAGCTTTAACTTCGTTATTCATGAGATATAAATCTCAGTCGAATCTGTTTCGCGTTGTCTATTACTGTACAGTTTTAACTTTGTTATTCATGAGATATAAATCTCAGTCGAATCTGTTTCCCGTTGTCTATTACCGTATAGCTTGAACTTCGTTATTCATGAGATATAAATCTCAGTCGAATCTGTTTCGCGTTGTCTATTACCGTATATTTTTAACTCGTTATTCATGAGATATAAATCTCAGTCGAATCTGTTTCGCGTTGTCTATTACCGTATAGTTTTAACTTTGTTATTCATGAGATATCAATCTCAGTCGAATCTGTTTCCCGTTGTCTATCACCGTATAGCTTTAACTTCGTTATTTATGAGATATAAATCTCAGTCGAATCTGTTTCGCGTTGTCTATAACCGTATAGCTTTAACTTCGCTATTCATGAGATATAAATCTCAGTCGAATCTGTTTCGCGTTGTCTATTACCGTATAGCTTTAACTTCGTTATTCATGAGATATAAATCTCAGTCGAATATGTTTCGCGTTGTCTATTACCGTATAGCTTGAACTTCGTTATTCATGAGATATAAATCTCAGTCGAATCTGTTTCGCGTTGTCTATTACCGTATATTTTTAACTTCGTTATTCATGAGATATAAATCTCAGTCGAATCTGTTTCGCGTTGTCTATTACCGTATAGTTTTAACTTTGTTATTCATGAGATATCAATCTCAGTCGAATCGGTTTCCCGTTGTCTATCACCGTATAGCTTTAACTTCGTTATTCATGAGATATATAAATCTCAGTCGAATCTGTTTCGCGTTGTCTATTACCGTATAGCTTTAACTTCGCTATTCATGAGATATAAAATCAGTCGAATCTGTTTCGCGTTGTCTATTACCATATAGCTTTAACTTCGTTATTCATGAGATATAAATCTCAGTCAAATCTGTTTCGCGTTGTCTATTACCGTATAGCCGCTTATTTTCGCCAACCAAAATTTTGCCGATTTGATCTAAAAATGAAAAACAATCAAATCTTAGCAGTTTTTAATTTTCACGGTATACGATACATCAATAGTTAATTTATGGTGATGTTTTCCTGAACATCCGTTAAATATTGTATATCAATATTAATGTATGCACTACTCTTATTATTCCAAAGATCCATGCAGTCTTTGACAAGTGCTGGAAGGCGTGGCGAGGGGCCTGTACATGTGGTATAGCAATAAGATACATTGACGCTGTTTTTGTACTCAACTTCTGTAAAGAGAGGATTGGAGAACCATGGTTGTATTCGTCTAACGTTAACAGATACGTTGAGATGAGAGCTTGTGATGGTACGCACATGACAATTGAGTACAGACGACCGGCATATAAGGTAAACATGACATATTGCTATGTTTCTAGGTATTTTGTAGATGTAATAAAGAGACAATGAACGTACAATACGCTTCCCTTCCTGTGACGGATATGTTTGTCCAGGGTATTCAACTTTTGTACAATTTACATGTTTATTGCACACGCACCTGACTTAGAAAAACTCAATGACTGTATGACGTTTCGTGGATTATGGCATCATTAAAAATGGCAGACTCAAATACTAAAGCCGGAAGCAGAATAAATATTGTTGTCAGCAAATACGTTCTCATCTTTTATATTCTGGTTATAAGGATACCCAACACTCAGTCACTAAATTAGGTTAAATACATCGGCACAGCATCGTGAGTTTTAGTACATCCTTCATACCCAACACTCAGTCACTAAATCAGGCTAAATACATCGGCACAGCCTCGTGAGGTTTAGCACATCCTTCATACCCAACACTCGGTCACTAAATCAGGTTAAATACATCGGCACAGCCTCGTGAGGTTAAGTACATCCTTCATACCCAACACTCAGTCACTAAATCAGGTTAAATACATCGGCACAGCCTCGTGGGTTTTAGTACATCCTTCATACCCAACACTCAGTCACTACATCAGGTTAAATACATCGGCACAGCCTCGTGAGGTTTATTACATCCTTCATACCCAACACTCAGTCACTAAATCATGTTAAATACATCGGCACAGTCTCGTGAGGTTTAGTACATCCTTCATACCCAACACTCAGTCACTAAATCAGGTTAAATACATCGGCACAGTCTCGTGAGGTTTAGTACATCCTTCATACCCAACACTCAGTCACTAAATCAGGTTAAATACATCGGCACAGCCTCGTGAGTTTTAGTACATCCTTCATACCCAACACTCAGTCACTAAATCAGGTTAAATACATCGGCACAGCATCGTGAGTTTTAGTACATCCTTCATACCCAACACTCAGTCACTAAATCAGGTTAAATACATCGGCACAGTCTCGTGAGGTTTAGTACATCCTTCATACCCAACACTCAGTCACTAAATTAGGTTAAATACATCGGCACAGCCTCGTGAGTTTTAGTACATCCTTCATACCCAACACTCAGTCACTAAATTAGGTTAAATACATCGGCACAGCCTCGTGAGTTTTAGTACATCCTTCATACCCAACACTCAGTCACTAAATTAGGTTAAATACATCGGCACAGCCTCGTGAGGTTTAGTACATCCTTCATACCCTCATTTAAATGAAACAGTCTTATAATCATGTCTCTTTCATTTAGAACAATGACCAGGGCAGTATTTTAGAATGTAAAACGTATACAATATTGTACAAGGGTCCATTTCTCTGAAGACGTAACCACTTTAATCTACTGCATTGTATGGAACCTCAACTATTTGATTTTTTATATGAATTTAATTAATTTAGAATTAACGTCCATGCAAATATTTATCGTGATTGGGATAAAGAACCAATCTGGTATGAATTACAGATACATGTGTGCTTTTTGTTTTTCAAAAATTTCTATAAATCTTAGATTTTGACTGGTTTACACAGGTAACACTTCCGTCCGGAACAGAAATACACATCGGACTATATCTAGGTGCTATAAATACACACATTAATATGTTCATACTAAAGCCGTCTCTAGCAGACTGGGAAGCGACGAGTGGAATGTGTGGCTTCCTAGACGGTGACAAGAATAATGAAATTGCAGGCTAAGAAATGGTATGTAATGATTATTAGAAATTGCTTTTAAAAAATAGCTATATTCTAAAGTGATCTAATCACCGTTTTAGTATATTCTACCTGTAAAACGTTGGTGACGTCAAAACATGAATCACAATGATTCCGTAGATGGAATGCCAACATTTCATATTTCACTACCTGAATCAAATCGCAGTGACCGCAATAATCTCTTACGAATCTTAAGTTGTCAGCTATGTTAAATTGTCAGACAAACTTGGTACCAGTCAGGACTGTGGGAAGTTCAGAGGCGCGAAGCCCCCCAACGGAAAATGTTTTTAAGGAATTCATCAGCCTCTGAAAATGATTTTTGGTAATGCATGATAGTGCTAAACTTAAGTTATCAAATTCATAATGCAATAATACGTTTCTTTTCTACCTGTATGTGAAATTGAATTTAATTTACATGTTTCAAAATCTAATGTTGAAGGCCTATATGTAACTTGGATGACTCTTATAGGAGTTAAGGATAGAATAGACTGACGGAACCTCCTTACGCTATGGAAAGTGATTTTAACATTTATTGAATTCAAAAGATAATTCTCGTAAAATGTTCTGAGAAGTTTTATTTATGAAATCATTTCAAATAAAAGCCATTTTTCTCTTCTGTTGTGTAGTAAGAACTTCTATTACTCTATCCATATCAATTAGAATGTCTCTATGAACATGGATCATTGCCAGGGACAAAAGACGGTCTTGACGTGTCGTCGACCTAAGATACGTCTTAATACGTATAAGAACGCTAAATGAGCGCTCCGCTGTTGCAGTCGAGACCGGTGGTGTCAATAGTATAATCAATACATTGCGTATCGATGGGTAAATTTGTTGTCCCTTACCGTCCAGAGTTTCTGTCAGCTCATCAGGCCTGTCTCCAGCTATCTCCCATCGCGTTTTCCATCTCGATACGCCCCTTTCAAACTCTGCCTCCTCACCATGGATGTGGGCCTGGTATGTATCATCTATCCCTGAAATTTCTTTATCTGTTATGCCACTAACGTCATCTCTTAGCATGAGTTTGAATACCGAGTAATGCAGCTCTCGTTTAAGTAAACGATCATCCAACTCTTGCACGATGTGATCGATGAAAACTGTTCGGCGGGATATCGATGGCACAAGTACATAGTCTTGTCCAATGGCATTAGCCTCTTCATACAACGAAGTCTATACTGCATCATCGGCGAGCTCTGCACGTAATTGTGTGATTACGACACGACACTCGTCCATCGCAGCCACCATGTCACACGATTTTGTCTTGGAGGAAGTACGACAAGTGTACTTGAATTCAAGTACATCCCGGCTTTGTCGCCAGTTTGGAGATGCCGAAGCGCCTATACAGCGACAGGAAACGCATTTTAGAATGTAGATAGTGCATCTGCCTTACTGATCCATTTGTTCTCGCACAACTAGCTCAACTCTGTTTTCTTGTCCATTGCTTCCTTGGCATTTGGGATGTTGTCTAGCTCCTCCATATGAAATGAGAGACGTCAGGTGCGATAACAGAGTTATCGTTCCTTCGGAATGAATGTAACACGGCATCTTTTACCTATCATCACGCTTATAACCGTAATTTGAGTAATAAGGAAACTGACCGATACGTTTTAACGATATTTTAAAGTTAAGTAAATCTGGCGTGATCTATCAACTGAGATAGATATTGACTGTACGAAAATTCACTTGAGTGAGAAATTTTGGGTCAAACAGGCAAAAATCAACATTTTCATCGATAGTTTCTGTTTAATCCGACCTAGCGAACAAAGACTAAAAGCTAACAAAATGAGATTATACACATTAAAAATTAAAGTAATTCTGAGGAAAAACGGTATCTCTGGTATTTGAAAATATTATGATGGACGACCACAAGACGGTCTTGGAAATTGGTGGTATTTCGCAGTTTCCCAGTAAATTTCAACGGCAGATTATTAAAAAAATGTTCTCTTCTGTGACCCAACCAGTAACGTTAGATTAGAACACTATTTTATAATATTAAAAAATAACTTTTGAGAATAGATCTAAACAAAAGGCCCGTGGAACTTTACGGTCATCTGACTATTGGTACAATACAACAAAGTCGCTTAAAGATTTTAGCCTATTTGACCCCAGGGATGAAGACCAATGTCATTTAAAAAAAAACCAAATATGGTAGCCATTCATGCCAGCATGTCACAGGTTAAATTTCAGGTCTCTATGCCTCTTGGTTATTCACAAAAAGTTATGTCAAGATTTTAGCCTATTTGACCCCTGTGACCTTGGATGAAGGTCAAGGTCATTCATTTGAACAAACTTAGTATCCCTTCATCACAGTATGTGACAGGCCCAATATATGATCTTTAAGTGTCCTAGTTATTCTCAAGAAGTCATTTAAAGATTTAAGCCTAATTGACCCCTGTGACCTTGAATGAAGGTCAAGGTCATTCATTTGAACAAACTTCGTAACTCTTCATCTCAGCATGTTGCAGGCCCAATATGAGAACCCTGAGCCTTTCCCTTCTTGAGAAGAAGTCGTTTGCTGATTTTTGCCTATTTGACCCCTGTGACCTTGATTGAAGGTTAAGGTATTTTATTTCAACAAACTTGGTAGCCCATCATGTCAGTATGCTGCAGGCCTAATATTGGTACCATGGGCCTTCCGGTTATTGAGTAGAAGTCGTTTAGATATTTTAGCCTATTTGACCCCTGTAACCTTGAATGAAGGTCAAGGTCATTTATTTGAACAAACTTGGTAGCCCTTCATCCCAGCATGCTGCAGATCCAATATTAGCATCCTAGACCTTTCAGGTCTTGAGAAGAAGTTGTTTTAAAAGTTTAGCCTATATGACCTCTGTGACCTTGAATGAAGGTCAAGGTCATTCATTGAATAAACTTGGTAGTCCTTCAGCCCCACCATGCTGCTGGCCTAATATGGGTACCCTGGGCCATTCGGTTCTTTAGAAGAAGTCGTTTTAAGATTTTAGCCTATTTTACCCTTGTGACCTAAAATAGAGGTCAGGGTCAGTCATTTAAAAAAAACCTTGAAAGCCCTTCACTCCACCATGTCACAGGTCCAATATCAGGTCTCTAGGCCTCTTAGTTATTCACAAAAAGTTGTTTACAGGATTTCAGCCTATTTGACCTCGTGACCTTGAATAATTGTCAAGCTCATTTGTTTGAACAAACTTGGTAGCCCTTTATCCATGCATACTACAGGCCGGATATCAGTACCCTGGGCCTTCTGGTTCTTGAGAAGAAGTTGTTTAAAGATTTTGGCATTTTTTACCCTTGTGACCTTGAATAAAGGTCAAGGTCATCCTTAAGAACAACTTGGTTGTCCTTCATCCCAGCAACCTACAGATCAAATATGAGTACACTGTGCCTTCCTATTATTGAGAAGAAGTTGTTTGAATGAAAATATTACGCACGACACACGGCAGACGGCGAACGACGACGGACGTAGCATGATGACTATAGGTCATCCTGACCCTTCTTTACATGTTCGCAGAATTTTTTTTCACTGGGATTGTATAAAGGGAGGCCATTTTCTTTATTTGCTCATTTCTAGGTATTTTTTCTAGCACAATGTTAAACACTATTAAAAGAATCTTTTTGATAAAATAAGGTTAGCGGAGACTTTTACATGAGTGAGTTTTATTAATTAAATGTCCTATTAACAGCCAGGGTCATGTAAGGATGTGCTGTTTGTTGGTGGAGGAAAGCCGGAGTACCCGGAGAAAAACCAGCAACCAGCGGTCAGTACCTGCCGAATGCCCCAAATGGGATTCGAACCCAGAGGTGGAGCTAGGCTTGTATTAATATGTCAGTACATCTTAACCACTTGGCCACTGTGGCTCTGACTTTTACATGATAATCATATACCAAACATTTCATTATCGTTTACATCATTCCAATATCTAAATCAAATATCAAAATCAGTATTTATGGTAGTGGTAGGGTCATTTAAGGAGACGATAGAGGAAAGTCAGAGTACACAGGGAAAAACAACTGACCTGCAGTCAGTACCTGGCACCTACCTCAAATGGGATTCAAATTTGTAACCCAAAGATAGAAGGTTTATATGTCGAGACATCATTACTACTCTGCAATCCTAATCACAGCCCCAAACAAGCTACTCCATCCTTTTCACCTTCTAAATAACCAGTCCAAATAATCCAAATAAGTGACCAATATTGATGAATTGCAGGGACAAATATTAGGCAATCATTGTGTGTTTGGCTTAAAATTGCAGGTAGAAAACAAGATTTTCACCTAGGATGGGAAATGGGAGGTATTTGGTGTATTAGCTCATTTTTCATGCATTTATTGTATAATTAGCTAAAATTCATTTCAAAACCACAAGGTTCGAACTTACTTTTTAAACTACCTCTTAATGACCTGTTGGGTGTCATGCAATCAATTTTTATTACATAAAGTCTGGTTATTTTAACTAGATCAATTGCGCGGTATCCATGAAAAATTTGTAGCTTTATAATGATCTTTTGTGATTTTCTATGTTAAAACACTGTTTAACTTTCTTGTTCTCTAAAATGTATGTATATGTAAGACATTGAGTGTTCGACGAGGACAATATTGTCTATTATTATCAATTTCTTACTTATATGAAGAAAAAACAGTTTTCTTCTCATAAAATGGGGCGCAGAGCCTTTTATATGATTATCAATGAACATGCATATTTCCAGGGTACATGTAAGAATACAAAATTTTTGATGTCTGTCATACTCATATACATGACATTTCCAAATCTTTTATACTGGGTATCATAAGTGTCATATCATTATTTATGTATCAGAATAAGTTTATTGCAGAAATTGTGATTTAGGATTTTTAAATATAAATGTATAAAATGTATAAATTGAACAGATTTTGACTAAGAATTACTAATTAAGCTAAATGCTGAAAGCAAATATCAGACTTAATAAAGTTTGCAAGATTGATAAATGATGGCTTCATGGTGCCTAAAATATTCCTGCAATATGGAATTATCTCCCCCTACTTACAGATTCTGTGAAAACCACAATTGTATATCCCTCCACTAACTGAACTTTTTTTACAAGAGTGTTTTGAATTCTTTGATATGTGTTGTATTGATGGTATTATATGGTATATTATTAAGGATTAAAGTCTCTTTCTGGTGGTTCTATCGAAGGATAAAGTTGAGTAGGGTATCAATATTTGGAATGTACTCATACGTTTGGTTGAATAGCCAAAAGCAAAGCCAATTCCCTGAACGGCAGCCATTATAGTACGAACACATGGCTCTTTACAGCTATGAGCAACTGCAAGATCCAGACATTGTACTTTACAGTGAACATATACCGCATTTTGTGCATACTGCTTCATCAGAGTTTGCACGCCGTTGACTTTTCCTGACATATTACTGGCACCATCATATCCTTGTGCTCGCATTAAGTCAATGGCGATATTTTGGTCCTCATGAATTTAGCCAAAAGGTCGCAAATATCCGATCCCTTTAAGGACTTCGCAAGCAAGAAACCTACAAAACACTCATGAATTGATGACTCGCCACGATTATTATCATCAAGAAAACGAAGATATATCCATCAATGTTTTACATACCTTTCTATGAATTGATTGACATGTATGTGTCGGTATAGTCTGACAAGCAAAATAACATAGAAAATAATAACCCATGAAACTAATTCCACGAGTTGTTTGTAATATAATGTATACATATATATATATATATATAAACTTATAAATATTATATACATGTATGATTTTTAAAAGAGTAATATATTGGATTTTAATTTTTCTGATTTTAGACATGACAACCAGATGGATGGGGACTCAATGTTTGCATCTAACGGCGTTCTAGGAGACATACTTCTACCGCCGTTACGGTACTGTAGATGTCCCGTTACCAGTACACAAGAAAGTGGTTTCACCGCAGTGGCAAATTGTGACCTCACTTCAACCATTACAACGTGTGGCTCACAGACACATTATACAAATTACTTTGAACAATGCTCAACATCACAAGAAATATCCGGAAATTTACACCAAGTCGTCAGAAGATCTACAAATGATGACTTTGAAATACCCAAATTTGATATAGTCCTGGATGAAAACTATGCAATCTCGGAATATGTAAGTTACAATAACACCTACTTTTAATGTTAATGAATAAACGATTTCATCCAAAGAAGCTACTGCCACACTAGCTTTGTTTGTTTGTTTGTTTGATAAATCAACGTCCTATTAACAGTCAGGGTCATGTAAGAATGGCCTCCCATGTATGCGGAGTGTTTTACTTTCTGACGATTGTAAATGGACTCACCACATAGATTATGTATACCAGAAAGCATTTAAAAGGATAAATATTTTAAAAACATTGAAAAAAAGAGTGTCACGTAAAACTCTTTTAAACATTTATAAAAGTTATATTTTACCTATTTTAGAATATGCTGATGTTTTATGGGATAACTGTACTGAACAATGTAAACTTCTGTTAGAGTCTGTCCACTTAGAAGCCGCTAGGATTATAACGGGATTGCGCAGAGGTACCTCTCATGATATACTTTATAAAGAACTAGCTTGGGAATCTCTCTCTGATCGGCGTTAAAAACACAAACTTATTCTTATGTTTAAGATACTCCGTGGATTTGCTCCAAAGCATTTGATTGAAATTGTAAAACCATTTTTATATCAGTCTGAAAATGAGAGATATCCACTAAGGATGGCAAGATATTTTAATATTCCTATGTGCAGAACTACAAGTTACTATACTAGTTTTTTTCAAAGTACCTTTAGAGAATTTAATTCTTTCGCTTTAAACTTTGACTTATCGAATGTTAATACTGTTGCACAATTTAAAACACTCCTTTTTAACATTAATAAAATGGAACCTGATATAACAAATACCTTTATAAACAAAGGTTCTCGAATTATAAATATTACTCTATGCCAGCTCAGAAATTCCTCTAGCAATCTAAATTCTGACCTATTTCGCGATCATTTGAGAAATTCTCCAATTTGTTCTTGTGGCCTTGGTAATGAAACAGCCGAACACTATCTTTTCATATGTCCTTTATTTAATGAACAAAGATCATCACTCAGAACCAAAATACATAACTCCAATATCCCCCACTCGCATTTTAACACAAAAACTCTACTGCATGGCTGTGACAATTGTGATGAAGAAAAAAAATACATATTTATTGCAATGCATATCAGAATATATATCTGAAACTAAAAGTTTTTTTTTAGATTTTTCTACTATGATAGGTTGGGGAGATACACTAATAATAATATTCATTCATAATGTAATGTTAAATGTTAAATATTTTGTCAATAATTGTACTATACCGGATTTGTTTGGGGATGACTAATATAGGCTTTGCCTGTTGCCAAATCCATTTGCATATTATTTGCAATAAAATTTGTTGAAATGAAAAATGAAATGAAATGCGGAGTGTTGCGTCTATGAAGTGCATGATGCGTGTTTTGGGAGATTACGTTATATCCGTATTGTGTCTCATGGTATAGTTGAACTCTTGGCCTGTTATAGTGCTATATCACTGAAACATGCCGCTGAAGATACCAAGCAACACACCCCACCCGGTCACATACTAACATTGGTTTGTACAATTTACGTACCTGCTGCTCCTATTGCATGATCGTAAAAGGTGACTAAGTTTGGGATCTTATTTTTTCTCTTCTTCCTAACTAACTTTCTTCTTCCTAATGTCTCCATTGGCACCGCCTCACTTTTGGCCAATTGAGCGTTCGCCCCTGTGAGAGTTCTGTTCCCTGGTCGAGATATATTTATATATATATTATAAATATATCTACTCATCTAACTTAATCAAATTTCCATCTGTTTCAGAATATAACCTGGATAAATGGCTGGAACGAGTCCCTAGCAGAGGAAGCCTGTCGGAACACAATGGATAGCGATCCTATGTTGATTAGATGTAAAGATGCTGTAGCAGCGATGAATGATATTGCATCGAATGGGATAAATGAATGTGTCGGAGATATTAAAGTGAGGACATTATAAGGTTGTGAAACGATAAGCACGTTATCGTGAACGTTATTATCCCATATAAAATGTAGGTTGATGTCATTTTTCACGTTTCGGGATTTTCAAAATAAAATGTATAAATATCCATGTTAGCCCACGGCGAAATGCCAAATTCATCAAAATTTGGACTTTTGTAAAAAAATTATTCATATATTTTCAGAAAGTATATCTTTAGTTATCGTTTTTAAAATGTGCCTTTCTACGCTTTGAGTAGAGCCAAATTTTCACCATTATTTTTTTAAAAATTATTTTCGCCTGAATCATCAATGTCACGACATCTTTACATGTGCATAGCAGTATCGAACTAATTTTTGTTGTTAATCTTCAATTACTTGATTCATTATACACATAATTGCAAATATAAGTATTAAAAGGGAAATGATGCACTTTTATTCCTTTTTTTCATTTCAGTGAAACTTTTACTGAAACAAATGCCAAACGTTTTAATTTAAGGGTAAACTGTCAAAACGTTTAAAAATGGTGAATGATGTCACTCCAAATGAAGGGGAAGGTTCTAGGGGAAAGATGTCTTTTAATGGGGCAAAGTTTGAGTGTAAGGTTTTATTCGTTTAACGTCCTACTAACAGCCAGGGTCATGTAAGGACGAAAAAAACCACCGACCAGCGGTCAGTACCTGGCAACTGCCCCACATGGAATTCGAACTCGCAACCCAGAGGTGGAGGGCTTGTGGTAATATGCCGGGACATCTTAACCATTCGGCCACCGCGGCCCCAAATTTATTATATCATTAGTTTATTACATTTAAGTCTAATTAGCAGTCAGTCATTTAAAGTCGGCCTCCCTTGTTTGTGGAGTCTTGCGTGTGTGCGAGGTCGCAGGACACAAGCAATTCCTACAGTGTCCGCAGATTATTGTCGATTTGTTTATATAGTTTTATATGATGCTTTATTGTATGAACTCCCATTTCCCTAAATTATATGAAAAAGTTAGATACAGACAAACCTATTGCTACTTGGAGTTGCACATCCTTAACACTGCTTTATTGTATGAACTCCCATTTCCCTAAATTATATGAAAAAGTTAGATACAGGCAAACCTATTACTACTTGGAGTTGCACATCCTTAAGACTGCTTTATTCTTTTAATTCAGATATCTGGTCACACCGGTTATATATGGAAGGAACATTGAAAGCATTGCGAGAACATTGTTTGATTGAAGCCATACGTTTCGAAAATTTAACGACACAGGAATCGCATGGAACCAACACATCGTTTCTTAGCGAGTTATTGAAACTGAATTGTCCAAACAATTGCTCCGGAAACGGGCACTGCGAAAAAGGTTTGTAAACTAAATCAATTTAATTTAACACTCCGTGACTAAATAATTAAAAGACATCCGTTAAACTTGAATTATTTTGTTGATCTAGGAGTGTGTGATTGCCAAGAGGGTTTCTATGGCGACAGCTGTACGCTTGGGATTGAAGCTATACCTGAAGTACTCAGTAGCGGAATGATCTGTTCCATTGAAAAACGATTATGCAGAAATTTCGTTATTCCTGGAACTAATTTTCTAGACGTAAACTTAACCTGCCAAGTCCGGATGATAAAGGTAAGGTAACAACCATTATGTGAAATTGAAGTTTTGCTTTTTGTTGTTTTCGTGTATTTGTGCACGTGTATTGTTCGGAAAAGAGTTTGACTGGCATGCAGCTGCAAATAATACATTCATAGTCTAAACTTCCGACCATATCTCGTAGTTGTCTTTTGACTAATTAAAAATTCCAAAATTCGTTTTACTAACAAATATGGATTTCATGAATACGTCCATTTGATATCGATAAGGCAGCGTCTTTTTGCTACAATAAATTTGTTATATGTATAGTTGATGCTTTGCTTACGGAATATGTAGGCATTGGGCTATCATAAATAGGTAGAGATAAATATCAGTCCCTTGTTTGTAAGCCTCTATTTAATGTTTTCCTCTCATGCAGGTTTATATAAACCGATGGGAAATTATTGCTTCGCCAGTTTTGTTCCCCGCGACATACTTAAATGATTTCAACTGTGTGTGTACTATCCCGGATTCCTACCGAAGAAGGCGAGCGACTGACAACGAAGTCTTATCTGAAGGGTACCTACTAAGCATATCGAATGACGGCATACACTTCAGTAATGAGACCATTATTTTGACGTATGACTCGTCATGCTACGACTGTGATCCAACCAATATGAACTGCTCAATACTTGAGGTATGTGCACATTTTTGTCTGGATCATGTTCGTATATCCCTTACATAAGTTTAAATATATATGTTATATTACTATCTTACGAATGTCACAAAGTGGTAGTCTTTTCACCGTCTTAGCGCTTAGCATTAAAGGAGTGGGACGACTGGTTCGCACGTTATCTGTATAATGTGATCGGGTGGAGTGTGTTGCTTGATGTCTTCGGCGGCATGCTTCAGTGATACAGCACTATATGAAGACATAACATTACCTTACCGTAGTCTCCCAAAACTTCATACACACTTCACACCGCATACATGGGAGGCCGTCCTAACATGACCCTGGCTGATAATAGGACGTTCATTTATCAAACAAAGAAACTAACGAATGTCACTGGTAATTTAAAACGATATGAATGCACAAAATATTCATAGAATACTTCATTTTTATGTCTTAACTAGGTAATTGCAATTTAACAAAACCAAAAAACAAAGCACACATGGCAGAACAATAGACGAAAGTATATGTGCGTTTTTCTCTTCGTAGGAATCGTGTGATTTGACAACTACTCCTACTGGTACGAGCGAGCCTTCAACACTGACAGGTAATCTGGCAGGATACTTTGTTTAAGATGGTTCGATACAGTTAGGCCTAAAAATTTCCCCTCGTTTAATTTTCTTTAAAATTTGCTCATTGAAAGATTGGTTTATAAACTGTTTATTAAGGCTTTTATTTGAAATTTGACTGTGCGGTTTTCGAAATATTGTACTCTCAATAACCCTACTTTACCGTCTGTTTTTCTCAAAATACAATTTTACGCACATATTTTCAAAGCTTGATAATTGACTGAAATATTACAAACTACAATATTTTTATCTTTAATATGTAAGTTTATATAGCTATCAATGACCTCAATGTCGTTTCCACTCTTAAAAATACAATAATTGTGAATTTTTCACGCGAATGCGTGTAAATGAGGCCTAAAAAGGGGTCAATTTTTTGCATTTGAATTTCAACTTAAATACTTAATTTCAAAAAATCGTGTCGTTTAATTTTCTTTATTTTTTGTCCACATAATAAAACAGTTGTTTGGGTTATGACGAAAGAATATAAAAAAATGACCGCGGAATGTTTGAGTAATTAGCCTTTCTATACCCCTACCCCCTAAAAAATGACTTTTTTCACAATTATATTATTAGACCGAAATCGAGCGGTAATATTTTTATAAAGAACATCTTATATATTGAATATTATAAAGTGTAATAGTCTGATAATATGAATTGTTATACCTGTTAAGTTTATGTCACGATGCCACCGATTTGATGCTATACAAAGCTAAGAAATGGCAAAAATAAGCCATTTTTTGCCTGGATATAATATCTGAAAAATGAATATGGAAAATTCCGTGTAAAGATTCTACTTCAATTACCCTTTAGACAATCCATGATTTTATATTGTTTTAGGGGAAAATATTTTATCAAAATCTATCTTTCCATCGTCAAGATATGTTAACTTCAATAGTTGTTTGAGGCAGATATTTGAGCATAAATTTGAATTTGGCGCCAAACTTGTAACGATGAAAAGCGTCTACGTGACAACGATCGAAGTTGATAACTTCCCGATAACTTCAACTTGATCACAATATGTACAATGTCGATAAAATCCATGTCATCATACACAACTGTATGTTGTCTTTGTATGTTTTTGAGGAGATATCTGCATATCTAATACATGTAGATATATATTTATTATCCGAAGTAAACTAAAACAGATTTTTGGATTCTCAATATAACCTAAACGGCAAGTATACCCCTAAGAAAAAAATCTCTTATTCTATATCCTCGATCTACGTTCAACTGATTACTGTAGACAGGAAAAAAATTAGTCTATGCCTACATGTAAATGTTTAGTTTCTATATCACAGATATAATATTGATGTTGACACTCGCTTACATATGCTTTTTCGTAAGATAGTATTTGATCAACTGAATCAGAGTACTTCCTTGTATTTTCTCAAAACGGGAAATGCATGCATCATCTAATTACAGTAGTTAGGCCTATGTCTTATCGTACATGTATACAGTAAATAAAATCTTGTTTCCCGAACGTGTTAGTGCTTATTGAGGATTATATTAGCTAAACATGATACATGTAGACATCTACATACGCAATATTCATGAAATACACTAGTTTGTACATGCACGAAAAGTAGGGGTGGGGCGATGGAGAGATGAAAATATTTCTGTGTAGTTTTATACTAGAGTATTACTCGGCAAAATTGGAATATCTTGATTTAATTATGGATCTCCCTTAAAACACACATGTATATTAGGTGTCAGATATTCACAGTTTAAACGGAGTTGAACAGAAAATGTTTTAATCACTTGATTGTTATGAAATCTCATTTTATTCAGTAGGCCTACAAGATCGAGACCGTATCGGCATATATCAGTCCGTTTGTATGAGTTATGTAATGTGCTTCTCAAAAGATACATGTAGCTTCATGTTATATTAGCCTAGCCAAATTCAAAGATCTGACGACAACATTTCCAGTTTATCGAACTAGGTCCTACACCTACCGTACAAACTTTGACGGTTCGCACTATAATACACATAACATTGTCTAAGAGAACAACTAATACTAACCAGCAATATTTTAAAAGCGAATAATGATTACTTTGTCATAAAAAATGAACATCAATCACATTTTAGCCAATGTCAGTTTTATTTAATTACTTTGTTTTTATTTTATTAACACATGTATAGATTTTCTCCGTTTTCATCAAATTGTCATAATTTTACGGATAAGTCTATGATAATAAGTGATTATTGGAAGTCACTTCGGATATTTAACCCACCTTCTATCCTAATATGTTTGTCTCTGCAATTTTCTGTATTCGACATGACTTTGTCATCGGTTTTTTTTTATATTGTAGATAACACACCTTCACGCCGGCTGCCATTTTTGGATGTGTTATTGGCATCGTCGTCATTTTAGGAATTGTAATTGCAGTAGGAATGTATGTGAACATTTTAAAATACTTCCTACTTAGTATTTTTATTATCATGACAGCGTTCTTTTGACACAAGAATAATCTCTGATTGATCCAAATTGAAGACAAAAAGTTTAGTGCAAACGGATGCAATTCGGTTTCTATATATATGCAAAACAAATGAGTTTGACTATGATGAATGTTAAAACTAATCCATAATATCTGCTGCAGTACAACTAACCTTTTAGAAAGAGTCATTTATTCACACTTTGGTAATGAAGTTAATATACGGTGATATGGATATTGTTACATATATACTAACATCCACATTTTCCTACCTCTTCATTACAGAATCATCAAACTGAAATGGTTCCATGTGGACAATACGGCTAATGCAAAAATGACGGAGCTGTGCAACATGAGTTTCAATGAAGAGAACACTCGGGTACAAAATAATATTGCTGAGCCAAACAACGCAGACTATCATTTTAACGAGAACAGAGTGACATCTAAGGTAACAGAGGTCAGCTCAATTGATGGTCAGGTGAACAGTACAAAATCTACGCGTATGGTTGATGACACCATGATGGTAATTGACCTAGAGGACTATTCCATTGGTGACAAAGGCGACATAGTTTTGTAAATACTTCTTCAAGATCATGAGTGTTTATTATCAACATTAATTTCACTTTTTATAAAAAAAAACCGTATTGTTTTCCTGTCTATGTGCATGATATGAAGTTTTTACTACCAGATTTTGTTTTAATTTTGTTAACCAAACATTGGCATTTTTGTCTATTTTAACATTAACTCGATGGAACATATAATTAATAGATAAGTGTCATGCAGGATACTTGATTATCATGTTTGTCTTTTAAAAATGACTTAGGTTTTAGGTTTGCCCTATGTAGTTGATATGTTGATAATTTTGTGGGGATGTATTATATATACTCTACTTTTCACTCATTCTTTTTGGCTAATGCGCGATACTGTGGGAGTTAAAATAAAGCATGTCGATTATCTTAACACACCTAGTCAATGTTACTACTGTGACGTGAACATAATGATTTCTGTTTTAATCAGATTGATCGATATTGCGCTTGTGAACTCTTAAAGTTACCGCCAAGCGTTCATCATGGTAGTGTTAATATGGCCATATCTTTTGTAATTTGGTTAGGATTGTTACTATTTCAAAGGAATCGTCATATCTTGTATAATATGTTAAAGACGCTTGATATGGTCAATATGATGTTATTTCGCCCAGGTAGAATCTAAAGTAATGACATCGAGATAATGACACATTATGATTTTTAGGTTACGTTCTTTTTGTACAAGTGGAAATAAATAATGTTGCTCTATGTTGACCATCAGCAAACACACTATAATCGTGTTTATATCAATAAATCTAATATAATGTAATATCACTTTTTAAAAAAACGAAAAATAAGGACCTGGCATTGAAAGGATTACATGTTTTTAGTTTGATCAGCCAGTTACGCAAATCACATTGCAAATTTTACTGTTTTTATCTCTATGCTGTTGAATTATCACATAAACCTTACCAAATGTCATGCATTTGTGCATTCACGTTCTTGACAATTATGCACACTTTCTATTTGTATCTGATGCGTCTTACTGCATATCTAACGTTTTTACATTCAGTAAAATGTGGTTTTACTCAATACAAAGTTTGATAAAGATGTAATGTTATATCAATATTTATGTATTCACACGTCTGTGGTAATAAAGTTTTATTCATTTTGAAATTGAAAATGTTTTCAATGAAATATTAAAATGTAGATCAGTATAGAGAACATTATCGAGAATGATATTTAAAATCACAAATTTACCACAGTCCCCAAAATACACATTACAAACTTCATACACGCAACACACCGTGTAAATGGAAGGCCTTCCTTACATGACCCTGGTTGTTAATAGAAGTTGATATAATAAACCAAACCAAATATATAACAAGAGGCCCATGGGCCTTAACGGTCACCTTGGTGCATATACAGAATGAAACAAAGACATGTAAACACTATATATTGGCCTATCAGGCCCTTGAAGTCAGTCAGTGATTTATAAATTTGACTTTTTAATCTATGAAGAGTTTTTGGTTCAATCAAATCTGTGATTCAGAATAAAGATAATGAAATGTTATCCATTTTGACCCCGTTTGGCCCCCCGCCCCTCTGGCCCCTGGGGTTCGGCCTGGACCAATATGGATATGATGTTAAAATGTTATTTAAGGCTAATAATTCTAACCAAGTTTGACTAATTTCCTATGAAAAATAAGCAAATAATGTTGATAGATGTGTTTTTCCTATATGATATATAGTAAACTCGACCCCTTTCCCAGTGTGAAACACGAGACCTCAAGGTCATATAATTCACAATTTTTGTAAAGGGCTATAAGACCTTTCCATCTAAGAAGAGTATTTGATTCTACCTGTTCTAGAATTTCAGAAGATGATTTTGGAAGTTTTAGTTTATTTAACCAGTTGTTTATAGGATTCACTGGCCATCTCATACGGATATTTCTGACAACATTTGAATTATTAACTATTACAAATGACCAAATAATGTTCAAAATGTGTTTTCCCTATATAAAACTATAGTAAACTTAACCCCCTCCCCAGGGAGAAAACTGAGACCCCAGGATCATATAATTCACAATTTTTGTAAAGGACTTCAATACCTTTCTATCTATGATGAGTATTTGATTCTACCACATCTGTGAGTGGAGAAGAAAATATTTGAAATTTTTGCCCAATTTACCCCTTTTGGCCCCTCCCACAGCCCCCTGGGGGTGGAGGTCATATAATTCACAATTTTATTGGCCTTACGCCTTAGAAGATTCGTACAATTTCATTGAAATTGCTTCAGCGGTTTCAGAGAAGAAATTGAAAATGTAAATTGTTTACGGACACACGACGCACGACGACGGAGAAAAGGCGATTAGAATAGGTAACTTGAGACTTCGTCTCAGGTGATCTAAAAATGATCAATGTAAAGTCTTTGGAAACCCCTTACTGACGAATGGTGGTTGCACGGATTAAAGGACCGACAGAATAAAAATGTAATATAATTCATCCGTGTGTAATATCAATAAAACAAGTATTTGGAAAATGCACCTATGTAGAGAAGACATTACCGTTAGCTATAAACACGAAGATCGAATGGGATGGGATCATATCATGTTGATTTTATCGCTTGAAATGCCAACCATTTTCATTATATAACCTAGATGTAATGAAATTATTTATAATGAAAGTTGTTCAGGTGATTCTGTAAGAGAAATATAATGACATTGACATAAAGACATGTCTTTAGAGAAAGAACATTTTACAACAAGGTGCTCAATTATGTTAAAAGTCACATTAGTTATGAAAAAAGATATATTGATAAGTATATATTGACCCATTGCACAAAAATAAGAAAATAAAAAATATTTATAAAGTACCAATGTGATATAAGAAGTGGTTTTATCTTTTTTATCTTTTAATCTTAAAAGATTCCATCACATCTGTGAATTCAGAAGATGTTTTATCACATAATACGCCTGATATCCAGTGAATTCCTCCATGTAATATGTTTGCGTATGTCACTAGTGTTAATATGACATTGAGCGATGTTCATTGGCTGGGAAATTCATTGTGACGTCAGACAGAAACAATATAATGTCATGACGTCACGAAAATAGACGTGACGTCGGGATTATGAGAATGACGGGACAAAATGGCGGCCTCTGTTGGATTTTTAGGATACATTTTGACGTGAAATTCTTTGTTATGTAAGTATTTGAAGTTATGTGATAAAAATTATCTTAAACTTGTCTTCATTTCATACGAGATTTTATGAAACTCATCTCGATATTTTTAATTTTTACTCGCCAAGGCTCGCAAAAATAACAACTACTAGACTCGTTTCATAAAATCCGTATGAAATAAATACTCATGTAGGATCCTATATTTATTTAAATTGTAGTTACTTTGACTCCTTTTGGCCACGACCCTCTGAACCCTGGGGGTCAGCCAGGACGATGATTGACTCATTTCCCTTGACAATTATGCTAATAATGCTTATAAATGGATTTTCCTTATATAAATTATAGAACGTTTAACACCCTTTCCACCTAAAAAAACCATTAATATTTAGCTCACCTGGCCCGAAGGACTGGTGAGCTTATTTCATGGCGCAGCGCCCGTTGTCCGTCCCTCCGTACGTCAACATTTTTTTCAAATCACTACTAGTCATAGAGTACTGCATGGAATGTAACCAAAGTTGGTCAGAAGCATCCTTGGGTGAAGGGAAACAGAGTTTGAATCATTTTTGGCTCTGACCCCTCCCATCCGGGGAAGGGAGAGGCAGTGTCCAATGGGGGAAATAGAAGTAAATCCTTTCAATTGCTACTAGTGATTGAGTTCTGCATACAATATAACCAAGTTTGGCGAGAAACATCCTTAGGCAAAGGAAACAGAGTTTGTATAAACTTTGGCTCTGACCCCAAGGGGCAGGAGGGGTTGGGCTCAATAGGGGAAATACAGGTAAATCCTTTAAATCGCTTATTGTCATATAGTTCTGCATGGAATGTAACCAAATTTGGCAAGACACATCCTTGGGGGAAGGGGAATATATTTAAATTCTTGCTTTAACACTCGGGAGCAGGAGGGTTGGGGCCTAAAAGGTAAATCCTTTACATCATTTCTTGTGATAGAGTTCTGCATGGAATGTAACCAAATTTGGCCAGAAACATTCTTTAGGGAAAGAGGAACAGAGCTTGTATAAATGTTGGCTCTGATCCCAAGGGGGCAGGAGGGGCGGGGCCATATAAAGGAAATAGAGGTAAATCCTTCAAATCGCTAATAGTTAATAAGTTCTGCATGGAATGTAACATAATTTAAACAGAAACATCCTTGGGAGAAGGGAAACAGTGTTTGACCACCCGGAGACAAGAGGGTCGGGGGCCAATAGGGGAAAACAGGTAATTCCTTAAAATCGCTTCTAGTCTACATGAAATGTAACCAAATTTGGCAAAAAACATCCTTGGAGGAAGGGTCACAGACTTGTATAAATTTTGGCTCTGATCCCCCGTGGGCAGGAGGGACGGGGCCAAATAGGTGGAATAGAGTTTAATATTAAAATTCCTTTAGAAAAGAAACTATGAACATGTATTCAGATCATAACTTGGCATTACAAAGCAGGTGAGCGATACAGGTCCTCTGGGCCTCTTGTTATATTATTTGACATTCACAGGAGATGTGGGGAGGGTATTTGATTTTACCATATCTGCGAGTTCAGAAGAAGATTTATGAAATTATAATCAACTTTACTCCCTTCCCCCTTTGACCCTTCCTACAGCCACCTAGTGCCGGACACATTATACTGACAACGGACAAGCCAGTAGTCCCGCTCCAATAATGCTGAGCGCTAAGCAGAAGTAGAAACTGCTATTATTTATAGTGAAGCAGTGTCAAGGGTAGAACTTACTTAGTAAGAAAGAAGAGAAAATACCCTAAATTGAGTCGCCTTTTACTATCATGCAACAGGGACTACAGAAACAATTCTAATGCCCTACCTGCAGGGCCAAGAAAATATTCATTTTCATATATCAATTTCATAAATGTTTCCATTTAATTTGTCATCTGGCAATGGTGTTGATATATTTTAACAAACGCATACCAATAACCTCTTATATTATGTTATTATATTATTTAAAAACATTTTAAATCAGCATATATCATACATACAATGTATTTACACTGTACGTGATAAATAGATATGCACTACGCCGATTCTTGCATTTACAATATTTCCATACTCTAATGAAATTTTGAAAAAAAGTTCAATGAAATAGATATTCATATATTAACTTCATTCCTGAAATGAAAGCCAGTTATTGATTTGTTAATCAAACCTGGATTAGATGATTTCTTTTTACTTTCGTATTTGTGTTCTTCTGGGCTGTAAGGCTCACGAACAAAAAGGAAAGTGCCATAGTTATAAAAAATTCACAATAGCACGTGCACCGTTATGAAGTTTCTACTAAGTATGTATTTGATGGTTTTCTTCATTGGAACTATTAAATAAAGACTTTTTATTTAAAACATATTCATAAATAATAATGTTGTGCAACCTTAACTGATTTAAAGTAATCTGGAAAATGGTAAAAACCTATAGTTGGAAAGAGGCCGATGTTTGGTAGAAATCGTGAATACGTTTAGCTTTGCATTATTTTTAGGTAGGCTATGTATTTCAATGACTGATTAGGTGTAATTAAGTGGAAAACAACGAGCCATAGAATCGTTTATCATATGTACCTTTTTTGCTGAGCAGTTTGTTGATTATCCGTCTTTGACACCTTTGACGATCTCGAGATTAACGACCTTTGTGTACAACAGACGCGAGACTTCCGTGAAACACTAACAGCTGATATCAGGTGTAGATTAATTGTAACATAGAGACAAGACTTGGATAAAAACGAACACCACACAAAGTCAATAACACATGATTACAACATATGGTGTTGAAGTTTAGTTTGTCTTTTTCAAACAGTCATAATAGCAGTTTTCAACTGATCTTTTTATTAACGGTTACATTCTAAAATTCTTATATTTATACAAAACAAAGCAACATAAAGTCGAAAAACAGCCAAAGAAAAATATATCAATCTGCTTAAAATATCTGGAAAAAGAGTAGAAATTTTCAGAAAATGTTAAAAGAAAAGAAGGGAACCTCTGCTTCATCAGGTTAGAAAACAAGGCCACATCTGGAAGGTGAAACAAGGACAAGACACCCGAACTGTCAAACATTTGATCCAAAATGGATAGGAAGTGGTCAGTCTATCAAGTGGGTTAAGCTTTTGCACGTCCTTGTAGCGTAGGTTATTATCATCAGGCAATATTGTTAATGGCGATTTAAGACTATTTAGACTTCTATGGTTCTACGAAAGCTGTACTTAATATACTTCCAGAGACGAAATTATTATGTGCCCTTTTCTGCACTTCATTCAACAGTACACAATACAACAAAATATTCGTGTACAAGATATGCATCATCTAATGGTACATGTGTTCCTTCCAGAAGTGATTTATTCATCAAAAACATGGGTATACTATTCTTGATTATGCTCATATGGCTTCATTTAAATGTGTAAAACAAAGTCCTTATTTCTGTCGTTATTTACATTAATGAGCAAACATTAACTGATGTTTAGGGTGGGATGTGTTGCTTGGTGACTTTGGTGGCATGCTTCAGGGATATATCACTACAAAAAGGGCAAGAGTTCCAACATTACAAGAAGACACAAAACGAATATAGCCTTTCTGTTAATAGGACGTAAACTTTTCAAAAAAAAAAAAAATCAATATATGCATGTAAATAACTATGTTTTTCCTTTCACAGAAGGACTTCCATACCAATTTCCATATTTTAATTAATTATTTCAATTATGCACTTCCACCACTTTCACATTTATTACATATACAATCATTGTTTACACATCAATTAAAAAAAAGTTACTTTAAGGGGAGGAGTTCTTAAATAAAATAAAATTTTAATATTCGTTTACAGGTTTTATACATTTGATAATTTTAGAATATATTATATTAATTTCAAAACAATCATGAAGTTGTATTTAATATTATCACTAGAAGTCAGGTCCGAACGGTCGATATATATAGAGTTTACATTTATATAAGGAACTCAGGCTAGTGTACTCGATAAGAGGAACATAAGCTGTATGATTTTAACAAACAGTCACCGTACCAATCACACACGTGTCTTCATTCACCCCAGCGGCTAACGTTCATTTTGCTCACCGATCTCATTTGCCACCATGCATGTACAGTAGTAATAAGAGTCTACATAATGTGTTTCTGTGTATATTAATATTTTTTTTCATGTTGTTTGTTTTGTTTTAAATAGTTTTGCTTATATTCGAAATATCATCTGGTTTTGCTTACGATAACGCAGTCCTAGAGCCACGTGTTGCACGTGGTAGACTTCATGATATACAATATAACTATGCGATATACATGTATAAATAGATGTGATATTAAAGAATTATGCATACTCTATGAGATGTATGTGGTGGTTCTTATGCATTTAAATATTATTTAATATGTCATTTTATTACTTTAGAAAATCCCTTTTGTGGCCTCGAGCTCGTTTCTCAAGTGTTTGTGTGCGAGGTCGCTGTCTTTACAGTTCGCGACCTTGTATATGTGTAGGCCTAGGCATCTAGCTTGTGTTAATCAATGCGGTTTGTTGTTATTGATTTTTGTTTATATATTTTGAAATTTTAGAAAAAAGATTTGTTTTTTATTTAATTTTATGGTTTATTTCATTTTCAGTTTTATTCCAGGTTCACAAAAAAGGACTTCATTGTAAAGAAATGTGCCTGAAGAGAATTGGAGTTTTGTGTTTATGAAATCATTAGAGAAGAGGAACAGCATCTTGGAAGGTTTTACAGCTTATTTTTCTGTATTTGTTCTCATCAATTATTATTTGTATGTTTTGTTTTAAAATGTTTGTTATGGTAATTTGTTTTGTTTTTGCTTCACTAATGTAATATCCTTTGTATATACTGTACCCTATTACTGTTAAAAGTTTGTTTATTTCTTTGTATTTTGGGTGTGCAATTTTATATCCCAATACCAAATTTTTTTAAAGTTATTATTTCTCTGTTGTAGCCTAGGGTTTCAAAGATTTGTTTTAATTTATTATGGAATATGTTTAGATATTTACATTTAATGAAATAATGTTCATAGTATTCTTTAATGTTACAGTGATTACAGTTTGGTGACTCGCTTATTTTCCATCTATCCAATGCTTCTTTTGATGCTAGGATTTTATTCAAAAGTTTCCATCTAAATTCTTTTAATTTGTTATTTTGTAATTCATTAAAGATAAATTCATTTGATGATCTTACCATGATATTTATATCTTTTACTGTTGGTTTTTTTCCCCAGTAAATGTTTTCTATGGGTTTTTCGGATCTTTGATTTTCAAAATACTGATATATAGTTTTGATTTTTGCATTTTTCTAATTTAATTGGTTCTTGCTTTGGGAGTTTTATTACAAGGTCATCTTCAGTTTTTATTATGAAATTTTGTATGTTGACATTACTATTCGATATTTCCTCAAACAAATTACTTTTTTGATTGATTTTTCGAAATAAATTATCATCATCTATTTTGCGGTTGTTGTTTAGTAAATCTTTAACTTCAATTATTCCTGATTCTATCCAGTTTTTGAAATGTAAAGATTTGCCGCTAAATTTTATATACTTGTTACCCCATATTATTTGTGAAAGTATTGTATTGTGATGTTTTGGTTCTACAGATTTTTTTCAATTTCATTGATGCAGATATCATTTCAAAGTAAAATGGTGAAAGATTTTCATTTTTGTAATGTTTTTTAAATTATCATTGTTCATTTTACATAAAAGATAGTTTGGACCAAACTTATTTAGCTCTAGCCGAGGGATAATTTTCCATAGTGCAGTGTTTTCGGTTTTCAATTTTTTTAACCAGCTTACTCTTACTGTGTCTATATGTGCTTGTAGGTCTATGTTGTTTAAACACCTTCAATATATGGTTTAATCATTGTTCTTCTTTTTACTTTTTCCTTCTTACCATCCCAGATATAGTTGTAAATTACTTTTTCAATGAGTTTGGCTGTGTTTTGGTTAATATATAATGTTAAAATTAGGAATGTAAGTTGTGGTAATAGCAGGGATTTTACTTCTTGTATTCTTCCTATTATGGTTAGTTTTCTCATTTTCCAGTTGTCTATTATTTTTTTTAATTTTTTCTATATTTTTTCTTCCAATTTAATTCCAGCATTTTGTTATGATTGAGACAGAATTGTATTCCTAGTGCTTTAATTATTTCCTCAGTCCATGTGATGTTCTCAAAGTTATCTTCAATATTAGTATTAGTTCATAGTCCTATTCCTTTTGTTTTTTCTCTGTTGAGCACCAGTCCTGAATAAGTTCCAAAAGTTTCTATTATGTTTATTGATCTTTGTATGTTTGTTTTGATTTTAAAAATAGTGTGGTATTCGTCTGCCGGTTGGGATATTTTGTTTGGTCGTGTTTGATTATTTTTAATTGTTATTCCTAATATGGTTTTGTCATTCCTTATTCTTGTTGCCATTTCAGCCACCATTACGAATAGTAGTGATGATGCGGGGCAGCATTGCCGAATACCTATAGATATGTTTATTGGTTCTGAAATCCATCCATTGTTGCAGATTGTGCTGTTTATATTATTATAGAGTATTTCAATCCATTTTATGAAGTGATTATTAAAGCCAAATAGAGTGAGTGTTTGATAAAGAAATTCCAATTAACAGTATCAAATGCTTTTGCAAAATCTAAAAATAGTATTGCTCCCTGAATTTTTTTTTTTTTTTTGTATTGTCAATAATATCTTTGTTCTGCCTTATATTATACCCAATGTATCTCCCTTTAATGAAACCATTTTGATTAGAGTTTATTATTTGTGGAAGAACTGCTTTCATTCTTTGCGCTAAGCATCTTGGTAATATTTTATAGTCAGTGTTTAATAGTGTTATTGGGCGCCAGTTTCTTAGGTTTAATGGGTCTCCTTTTTTGTACAGTAGTGAAAGAATATCCTGTTTTTGTGATGTTGTTAATTCGTTTTTATTGAAGCTTTCGCTGAAGCTTTTTAGTAATATGATTTCTAGATGTTGCCAAAATTCTTTGTAAAAATCAACAGTCAAACCATCAATACCTGGTGACTTATTTAATTTCATCTGATTTATAGCTTCTTTTATTTCTTCAGTTTTGATGAGTCCATCACAGGATTGGCTTTCTTCTTCTTTTAATTTGTTTTCAATTTGTGTATTCTCTATGTAGGATAATATTTGTTTCCGATCAGTGTTATTAGTTGTGTATAGTTTTTGATAATATTGTGTTATTCCTTTGAGTACATCTTCTTGTTTGGTTAGCAGTATTTTATTTTCATTGTTGATTTTTGTTATGGCTTTTTTGTATTTGTCTTTTTTTTCTAGAGACAGAAAATATTTTGTGTTTTTTTTTCTCCTTTTTCTATCCAGTTAACTTTTGATCTTATTTGTGCTCCATATGTTTTTTTACTGTATAGGTTTTCTAGTTTAGTCTTCATTTTTGATAAATGTATCATTTTCATTTTTGTTTTCCGTTTAATTTTTGTAGTGATTTTCCAATTTCTTCTACTTCTTTTTCTGTTGTTTTCGCAATTTTTTTACTAAATGCAATTGATGTTTCTTTTATTTCAATTTGGCATAGTTCCCATGCAGTGTTAGCGTCAATGGTTTTGTTATTGACTTGTGTGTTGAAATTTTATAGTGATTTTAATAAGTTCTTTGTACTCTTTATTGCTTAAGAGACTTTTGTTAAATTCCCAGTAGCCAGGGCCACTGTTTGGATTAGTGTTATCTATTATTATTGACACTGCTAGGTGATCTGTATGTTTGATCATTGCCGGACGAATATCTGTTTTAATGAGTTTTGTTGTTATCTCCCTTGATGTTAAAAAATAATCAATTCTACTAGCTTCTTTATTTGAGTTTTTTCTTCTCCATGTGAATTGTTGTTTATGAGAGTTTTTTAATCTCCACATGTCTATTAATTTCAATTCTTAACTTAATCAAGCAAACAATAACAACTAAATCAGTGCACTAAAATACTACTAACAATGTGTAGTATTGTAGTGCATTGATTAATTTATTTGATAAATATGATAAGTGATTACCACCTTTCAACATTAAAACATTGATTTCAAAATTCATGGTTTACTTTGAATGAACGACAGACACATACATTGTTATGAATTTCACTTATTCATGATATTTGTCCGAAGTCAAATTTCAGCCATGATTAAATTCAAATTAAAATGATTTATTTCGAGTTACCTCCCTTTGTCTATGTACGTGATAACAAGTTGGGGAGCATTATATATCGGTTCATTTGTTTGATTAAACATTAAAATGTAGATAAAAAATTCATGGATTTTTTATTTTTACATGCGTGCCTCAGATATACTGCAATTCTATTCATTATGATCGTTGCCACACATCACTAGACATGAATATAGCTACGACATAAAGGACAGAAAATGCGGAATCTAATATTATGATAAATGTTACGAGAGGGAGGGAGATCGCTTGGAAGAGAGCCAATCCTGTGATAAATAATAAACTCTAATCAAAATGGTTTCATTAAGGGAGATACATTGGGTATAATATAAGGCAGATCAAAGATATTATTGACAATACAAAAAAAACAAAAAATTCAGGGAGCAATACTATTTTTTAGCATTTGATACTGTTGAATTGGAATTTCTTTATCAAACACTCACTCAATTTGGCTTTAATAATCACTTTATAAAATGAATTGAAATACTGTATAATAACATAAACAGCAAAATCTGCAACAATGGATGGATTTCAGAACCAATGAACATATCTAGAGGTATTCGGCAAGGCTGCCCCGCATCATCACTACTATTCGTAATCAAAATCAAACTCATTGAAAAAGTAATTTACAACTATATCTGGGATGGTAAGAAGGAAAAAGTAAAAAGAAGAACAATGATTAGTATCCAAAATTAAAAAGCCATACCCAAGACATGGAAATATCGAATAGTAATGTCAACATACAAAATTTCATAATAAAAACTGAAGATGACCTTGTAATAAAACTCCCAAAGCCATAACCAATTAAATTAGAAAAATGCAAAAATCAAACTATATATCAGTATTTTGTAAATCAAAGATCCGAAAAACCCATAGAAAACATTTACTGGGGAAAAAAACTAACAGTAAAAGATATAAATATCATGGTAAGATCATCAAATGAATTCATCTTTAATGAATTACAAAATAACAAATTAAAAGAATTTAGATGGAAACTTTTGAATAAAAATCCTAGCATCAAAAGAAGCATTGCATAGATGGAAAATAAGCGAGTCACCAAACTGTAATCACTGTAACATTAAAGAATACTATGAACATTATTTCATTAAATGTAAATATCTAAACATATTTCATAATAAATTAAAACAAATCTTTGAAATCCTAGGCTACAACAGAGACATGATAACTTTAAAAAATTTGGTATTGGGATACAAAATTGCACACCCAAAATACAAAGAAATAAACAAACTTTTAACAGTAATAGGGTACAGTATATACAAAGGATATTACATCAGTGAAGCAAAAACAAAACAAATTAACATAACAAATATTTTGAAACAAAACATACAAATAATAATTGATGAGAAACAAATACAGAAAAATAAGCTGTAAAACCTTCCAAGATGCTGTTCCTCTTCTCTAATGATTACATAAACACAAAACTCCAATTCTCTTCAGGCACATTTATTTACTATTAAGTCCTTTTGTGAACCTGGAATAAAACAAAAATGAAATAAACCATAAAATTAAATAAAAAACAAATCTTTTTTCTAATATTTCAAAATATATAAACAAAAATCAATAACAACAAACCGCACTGATTAACACAAGCTAGATGCCTAGGCCTACACATATACAAGGTCGCGAACTGTAAAGACAGCGACCTCGCACACAAACACTTGAGAAACGAGCTCGAGGCCGCAAAAGGGATTTTCTAAAGTAATAAATTAGACATATTAAATAATATTTAAATACATAAGAACCACCACATACATCTCATAGAGTATGCATAATACTTTAATATCACATCTATTTATAAATTAATGTAGTTTAGAGTTATCGTCCTTTGGAATTTTACTTCCTTTGGGTACACGCGGCTTATTTGAACAGGCAAGTTTGATGTGTGGTTCATCAACAAATTGTCTATAGTATATTCTTTGAATCTTTTGGAATTCATTTTATTGAACAAATGATAGCTTTATTTAAATTATTATTTAAAGGGGATGACCTACGATTGACGTTCGATGTTGATTAATTAGCGTTTTTTAACACATTTTATGGCCGCTCGGGGGTTATGTTGTACTACGGCCTCATGGCGAATAGCATATTGACGTTTGATGATACTTGGTACGATGAGATAATTTGAAAAGCTTTTTGTTGTTTATTTATTCAAGATTTTGATGATCTACTAATATATACAGTATAGTTCAAACTTTTGCATATCTGCATGTTTGAATTTATCGTTTACTTTAACCTGATTATCAAAAGCAACGGTAGGCTAAAAACAGGTTCGTGGCGGTGTCCCTATACTGTTGCTTTCGCCGAGATTTGTTTGACTCTATGTACGTAAGTACGCCCATGCATAATATGAATTATAATGGTGATCAAGTAAAGTCAGAATTATAATCCTGAATACGTATGGTTTTTCAAGTATATTAATTACTTTATGTCAAATTAATTCTATTGGAGGGATAAATAAATTTGAGGTTTTTCAATGTAAAACCAATTTTCATGATGTAATACTTACCATAACTTTAGTATGCAAATACGCTACCTACACCCATCTTTGTAGCCCCAACAAACATAAGATTTGAGAATCCCGTCTCCCTACCGTACCTCATCTCGTACTCGACGAGAGTAACATGGAGTGGTCTCCCTTCCTCAAAAACCCTTTATGGAGCCACAGGGGCAAAATGGCTGAGGAGGAAAGGGGAGGAAACAGAAGGGTGGGACTCCATAAAGTTATGGTAAGTATTACATCATGAAAATTGGTTTTACATTGAAAAACCTCAATTTCATTTCAGTAATACGTTACCATAACTTTAGTATGCGAATTCGTCTTACCATAGTGGAGAGTCCGAAGCCAGGCAGCCCAATCAAACGTCAAATCCAGGAGACAAGCCCCAGTAGGGAGAATAAAAAGGGGTTCCAGGAACCCCCCGAAGGAAAGGGATAAAAAATGGAATACCTCCCAGAGAAAAGAGGAGTACCATCGTGATGCCTGCCCGCATACAGTTAAAACCAAAAATAAATACCATGTCTAGGGCGGAGGAACAGTCACAGACTGAGCCGCCACAACTGGACCCAAGGAAAACAGTCCCTCAGAATGAGAGGACAGGGACCGGAGGTAAAAGTCAGTGAAAGTAGACTGACCACGCCAAAAGGCAGCAGACATGATGTTCTGGAATGAGGACCCATTTAGGAGAGCCAAAGAAGCTGCAAGGGCTCTAACCTCATGAGCCCTCACCTTACATTTCGCCCGAGATAGATCATTAGATAGCTCATAAGCAATCTTGATCACCTGACATATCCATCTGGAAATGGATTGGGAGGAGATATCCTGCTGACCCTGTTTAATGGGCAAGAATAGACGTGAATGCATCGTCCGTGACCGAGGCTGGCGCAGGAGATTGGATCTGAGTGGAAGAACCAGAGGAACATCCACCAGAAACGACAAGAGCTCCGGAAATCATGGTTGTCTCGGCCACAGGGGCGCTATCAGAAGGAGGGAGCAATGATGCGTCCGAAACTTCTGTAGAACCCTGCCAACCAGGTTGAATGGAGGGAATGCATAAGCCTGCATCCCCTCCCAATCCAGAGATAACGCGTCCACAGCCCAAGCCAATTGGTCTGGCACCGGAGAGACAAAGGTTGGCAGCTGGTTGTTCAGGGAAGTGGCGAAAAGGTCTATATGAGGCCTGTCCCACACCTGACAAATGCCCTCGAAGATCGAGGGATTTAGTTGCCATTCTGTCAGAACCGGCTGGCGGCGCCTGGAGAGAGTATCCGCCAGAACATTCAACCTGTCTGGAAGATGCTTGACTAGAATAGTCAACTGCATTTCCTGACAGAGAAGAAGAACACGGATAGCGAGGGCACAAAGGACGTGGGACCTTGTCCCCCCTGTCTCTCCAAATACGCGACAACCGTAGAGTTGTCCGTAGCCACACAAACCACCTTGGAATGCAGAATCTTTCGAAAAGCCTGCAAAGCCAACAGAACAGCCTTCATCTCCAGCACATTGATGTGCTCGGAGAGCTGATCCCCAGACCATTCCCCCGACCGGCAATGGCCATCGAGGTAAGCCCCCAAACCTGTCATGGACGCGTCCGTGAACAAGGTCATGGTGGGAGCTGGCTTGGACAACGGAACCCCCTGTAGAACATTGTCTTTGAGAGTCCAACACCGTGCAAACTCCTTCACGGACTGGTTGAGAGGAAGCCAAGCCTCCCATTCCCTGCTGGCAGGAACCCAGTTCGCGAGGAGAAACATCTGGAGAGGTCTGATGTGAAGTCTCCCAAGGGGGACTACATCTGCCAGGGAGTTGAGATAACCCAGAAAACTGAGAAACCAACGCACCTGGACGTGTGACCAACTGATGAAGGTCAGAGCAAGATCTCTGGCCTTCTCGAACTTCTCCAAAGGTGGAAGGGCAATGCCCTGAACCGTGTTGAAACGGTTTCCCAGGAAGACAAAGTCTCGAGAAGGGGAGATCACGGACTTCTCTCTGGAAGGAATGCAGCCGACTTTGAGCAAAAGTTTCAGGACCAGACGGGTGTTCTGCACCAAAGATTCCCGCACTAGGTGGAGCATGAGGGAATCGTCGAAATAGATGTGAACATCTATTCACCTGGAGTGCAGAAACCCCACGACAACCTGCAGCAGCTTTGTGAAAACCAAAGGAGCTGTCGTGAGCCCGAAAGGCATGGCCCGGAACTGAAAAACCTTCCCGTTGCAAGTGAAACGGAGGAATTTCCGTGCCGACTTCTTGATGGGAACGTGGAAGTAGGCATCCTTCAGATCTACTGAAGTAGCCCACATCCCCTCTCTCACCGAAGCTATGATGCTCCGTGGAGTCTCCATCTTGAAGTGAGGAGAATCTACGTGCCTGTTGAAGGCACTTAGATCTATGATGGGACGCCAAGCTCCGGACTTTTTCCGAACCAGAAACATTCTGGAATAAAAGCCCGGAGTGCATTCCACCATAGGCACCTCCTCGACCGCGCCCTTTAAAAGCATGGTCCTTACTTCCTCCTGGATGGCAAGTGCCTTTTCTGGATCCCCCGGAGGAGGGAAGCAGATAGGTCTTGATGCCAAGGGCGGATCCCTTAAGAGGGGAATGCCCAACCCCTCCTTGACCACAGACAAGGCCCATGTGTCCTCTGTGATTTCCTTCCACTCTGGGAGGAAGAAGGACAGACGACCTCCTACAGGAAGATCGGGGCGAGGAAGATCGAGACCCTCCCAGGCCGGAGAATCGCTTCCTAACCCAAAACTGAATCCTGTGGGAGAAGGACCGGAATCTAAAACTGGAGGAGCGGAGTCCTCCAGAACAGACTCCTCGTCTGGAATGGCCAAGGAGGGGGAAAAAAGAGTCAGGAACTCTTCTTCTTACCCCCAGGAGGGTTCTTGCCCTTCTTACCCTTCCCCTTGTTGCCCTTGAAGTAAGGCTTCGACTTCGGCTGTGCAGTAGACTGAGGAGCTGAAGTTCTAGCCTTCTTCTTGGGAGGCACGGACCCCTGCGAGGTACTGGCCTTCACGGTCTGCAATCTCTTCAAAAGAAGGGCAGAAGCGACCGAGTCCTCCTTCAAATCCTTCTGAACAGAAGGAAGTGTCCCTCCAAAAAGAGTGGACCCAGAGAAGGGGGCAGTCAACAATCGGGACCGGTAAGGTTCTTCGACCGGGCGGTTTTTCAACACAGAAAAAACGCCTAGCCAACAAGACATTGGCGAGCAATGACACCTGTAAAGACGCCAAGGCTCTCAATGCCCTGTTCAGGGCAGAGGTAACTCTGTCCTGAATGTCGGCCTGCTCTGTCTCAGATATCCGACCCTCAGGCACATCGGATACCCTATATAGACTAACCGTCAGAAAGTCTATATAAGACAGAATTTGAATGGAAAGGCGCAGCAGCCTCTCCATCTTGTGGAGCCTTGGAGCCGAACACCACCTGGTCCACTGACTTGCCGGGCCAAGCTGCCAATTCTCTAGACTCCAGCTTAGCTGGCTGAGAGGACAGCAGTCCATCGTGAATGGCATAATCAGAGGCCTGAACCTCTGATAAATCACCAACACTGAGCTGCAGCCCGGCAAACGCAGGCGTGAGAGATGAAGAAGAATTCTTCTCCATAACTCGAGACTGGGCAGTGGCCAGAGCTGAAGACACAATAGTGCCTTCTGGCAGTGAGCGATCTGACTGAGCAGATGCCCGTGGAGCCACCAAAGAACCCAAAAGGGTGGTGGACTCCGGATGGATGATGCGGAAGGTGGTGGGCAAACCTCCGCCCCGAGAATCCGAGATACATCGGCCCTAAGGGCCCGCATCCCAGACAAAACCTGCTGGGCATCCACCTCAGCAGCCTCGAGGTCACCCTCCTCCTGGAAATCCTCAACCTGAGGATCTGCATCCGACAAACCAGATTGGTCAATATCGCAGCAGCCAGGGGAGAGATGAACAACATCATCATCCTCTGCCGAACCCACGACCTCACAGTCCATATCCTCCTCGTTGCCTGGACCCGAGGTCCCAACGGGGAGAAAAGGGCCAGCAAAAGAGACAGACTCGGGAAAGGTCCGGCTGAGCAGGCTCTAACAAATGGCGTTTAGGAGTCGAACTCCTAACCACAGAAGCTGAGGGCTTCGACCTAACGGACGAAGCTCGACCCTTGGACTCGGAGACAAACGGGACTGCACGAGAAGCAGAAGTCCTAAAGGTCCGGCGAACCTTTCTAGGACCGGCCGTAACGGCCCCCGAAGCAGCAGTAGGTTGGGGGGGGGGGAGCAACCGAACAGCTGACAGGTCTCCGCGAGGGAGAGACCAAACCCCAAGGGTTCCAAGAAGGAATAGCCATGGGGGTTAAAAACCGTATCCCTGAAAATACGGAAAAGGTCCCGTGGGTTGGGAGTGACCCCAGAACTGGCCAAACTGGCCTGCCTGAGACTGGGGCTGGCCAACCTGACCAAAGGACGAGGTTGGACCACCACTCCCTCCAAGTGGAAACCCGGACATGTATGGGCTAGGCCCATAACTGCCGGGATGCTGCTGAAACCCAAAACCATCCGCAGGCTGGTTTGGGCGGCCCAAGGATGGTTGCCCGCAGGCACCCGTATACCCTAAGCCAGGGGGAAAAGGAGGCCGAAAATCGGACACCTGACCAACAAACCCAGGACCCTGAGGATGACCCCCTGGGAAAACCGAGCCAGCACACTCAGGAGCGGACCTAATAGGACCGGGACCAGGTAACTGGACGGGAGGGAAAGTTGGACCAGAATTGATGCCGGGATTAGAGAGCTGCGCATCACTAATCCCAGTGGAAACGGACAAACCAGAAAGGAGTCTGTAGTCCCTGAACCCAAACTCGGACGAATAGGTCCGGCATTAAGACCGCCCCCAACAGCAACACCACCTGGAATGCCGGAGCCGCTGACAACGTCGAGACCGGCGGCTGGTAGTCCCTACCCGAAGGCAGGCATGGAAGCTTACGAGCATTCCCAGCCAATTCGACCCTAGACCGAGAAACGTCAGGGTCAGGCTGCCCCTGCCCTACGCCAGGAACATCCTGGACAGGAGGGACCACCCCCTGATCTCGAGAAGAACCTGTAGAGACAGGAACTACCGAGACAGGAACAGAAACAGAACTAGAAGCCTGCTTCCTTCTCCTCCCGTAAGATGAGGACGAATCCCTCTTACGGGAGGACGAAGATCGCCTTGGTGTAATGCTGGCCTGGCCAAGAGCCTCTCCAACTGGACAAAGTTCACAAGGAGAGGACTCATGACAAGGGCGACATAGGGGACATGCATCATGTGGGTCCCGTTCCTCATAGAAATGGGAACACCTATGAGCAGACCCCTGACGCTGACCCGAGCGGGACATACCAGGCATTACAACGACAATTACGTAAACAAGGTAAGAAAAATACGTCAAAAACGTAAAATATAAGCAACACACACTAAACACGTAAAAAACAGTGTTAGGTGACAAAAACCTTACCTAATAAAAACGGCAACGAAGCCTCAGCGACGAAAAACCGAACAAAAAACAAACGTAAACAAACCGGAAACAGCGAGACGTCACCAGTAATGACGGATCGCACGGGAACACCGGCAAGCACGTGGAACAGTCAACAAACGGCCGAAAAAGGCACAAAAATACGAATGACAGTACAAAAAGATAACAACACAGGGCAGATGGGTAAACACACAACTGAATGTGTGAAAAAATTTGACTAAAACGTCAAATAAATGGACCTAACAGCGAAACGAAATAGACACAATGCAATTGCCGTCCGAGCTGTGTAGCGCCATAAAGGAAAGAGGAAGGGAGACCACTCTATGTTACTCTCGTCGAGTACGAGATGAGGTACGGTAGGGAGACGGGATTCTCAAATCTTATGTTTGTTGGGGCTACAAAGATGGGTGTAGGTAATGTATTTGCATACTAAAGTTATGGTAATGTATTACTGAAATGAAAAGATAAATCATGCATGTAAATGAAAATTTGAAATTCATGATCTATGCTCTTTTTAAGTTGACTACGTATGCATATTTAATAACTTGTTGTCTAATAATAGAATAATTGAATGAAAAATGCACAAATTAAAATAATGTTTTTGAATCCATTATATTACCCTCCCCCTTTTAAAATTTACTACGTTCTAAATCGTTGTAAATGTATGTAAAAAAAACATGTATCTAATTGTGTGTAAAAAACATGTATCTAATTGCTTTGTTTTTCTTTTTTTGAGTGGACACTTTAAGCCAATACATCATGTTCAGAACTACCAACAGAAAGAGGCCAGGTACAGTAGACACGGACCCGGGGCCTTCTCTGCCGAGCGGGGCTCATACTGGAGAGCAGGGTCAGAGCATGGACAACTTCCGGACAACCCAATTGCTGATCATGATTTGGATGTCGACACCAATTATGTAAATTACCAGCCCCTTGGGAGCAAATGTGTCTGAATCGAATAGAGAAAAAATCGTCACGGGGAAATATATAGATTTGGGACTGTTATTACAAAATAACTCTGAAGAAAAAGATCCTAAAATTTCCTACAATAATCAGGGTCATTTGGTTGCCAAATGTTCATCATCAGAAACAATTTATACAATCGAGCGTTGGACAGATGCTTTCTTGATTTTTATGGTAATTTATGGGTCTGCAAATCCTTGTAAATACCCTGATCTGGTCAAGTATATGCACAATGTTAGACTTGGGGCAGCAAAATTTTCCAGGGGTCTTGGATGGAAAAACTATGACCAACAATTTAGATTAAAAATGAGCATGAACCCAAGCTTATCGTGGTCAATTGTTGATAATGAACTTATAGTACATGGTAGGAAGTAATAACCAGTCAAACTTTGGGTCTCCGAACTTAAATACCAGCAATAGGTTTCGCAACAGTAACTGCTATGATTACAATTTTCAGGGGTCCTGTTTCAAGCATCCCTGTGCATACCCGCACACGTGCATGAAGTATACAGGTGATCACCACATAGCAATGTGTCAAGGGAGGAATAACAATTCCTTTCGCCCTCACTTCAAGCAACGGGAGAGGTCAAAGATATATGGGCCCTTGGGGAAACACCAGTTAAGGTGGACAGGTTAAAGCAATGTCTATCAGAATATCCCTCAGAACACTATAGCACATGAATTAGGAGAGGTGTTTTCTAGTGGGTTTAGGTTACACTATACAGGTCCCAGATTCCCAACGCAGTTTTAAAATCTAGTTTCGGTAGTGAATAACCCGGTGGCAGCTAAAGATAAAGTCATGAAAAGGTTAAGTTACGACGAATCTCTGGCCCATTTTCTACAAAGCCCATTTCCGTTTCCACATTACGTGTATCAACTATAGGTCTTGTACCAAAATCTTATAACACCTGGCGATTGATAACGCACCTGTCGTACCCGGAAGGGAATAATAAATACATTTATTGATGAGGCTTTATGTACAGTAAATTACACCTCGTTTGACAAAGTTGTGAATATGATTTCAAGTTTAGAGAAAGGAGCTTTGTTAGCCAAGATAGACATAAAATCTGCATTCAGACTGTTACCAGTACATCCAGGGGAAATCGATCAGTTAGGTTTTATGCTAGATGGGGAATATTATGTAGACAAGTGCCTACCAATGGGTTGTGCTATATCATGCAATGTTTTCGAGAAGTTTTCAACATTTCTTCATTGGCTGGTAGAGAAAAGGTTAGTTCTCTTGATCACTACCTGGACGAATTTTTATTTGCCGGGGAGCCAGAAGCTGATACATAAGTTGTTAATGAATTGTTTTCAGTCAGTTTGCCTAGAGTTAGCTGTTCCAACAGCCGAGGAAAAACAGTGGGTCCTGTCACATAACTGGTGTTCTTAGGCCTGGAAATTGAAATGGTGGTTCGTATCCCAAAACACAAAATTAAGAAGGCAGTTAATTGATATTGAAAAAAGTAAAAGGATAACATTGAGTCAGTTACAATCGATTGAAGATTGTTTATTTTTTTCTGTAGAGCTGTAAAACCGGGCAGAGCATTTTTAAGATTTTATGATGCTATGGCAAGAGTGAAAGAACTGCATTATTTCATAAAGATCAACTCGGACATGAAGTCTGATATTCAAATGTGGTTACAGTTTCTAGGGACATTTTCAGGTGAAACTTATTTTCCTGAAGTTTCGTGGTCAGAAAATCATGTCATACAGCTGTTTACTGATAGTGCAGGCTCGACCGAGCTTGGCTGCGGAACCTTCTTTGGTGGGAAACGGGCTTTCTACCAGTGACCACAGGATTGGTCAAGGCAAGCTATCATGAAGGATATTACTTTATTAGAGTTAGTACCTGTGGTGTTAGCATTGACTCGTTGGGGTTTCGAATTGACAATATATCCTTGGTGTCTATTCTGAATACACAGACTTCAAAATCAAAGCGCGTCATGTGTTTAGTCAGAGCTTTTAATATGTTGGTTATGAAGTACAATGTATATTTTCGAGCTCAACATGTTTCTGGGGTAGACAATGGAATAGCTGAATTCTCGGAAACATTGGGGGAGGTTCCGCCAGCTAGCCCGCTCAGCAGCAGAGTGTCCAGAAGACATCGCCAAAACAAGTATAATAAAATGGTTTTTGAATCTTGTTTTGTAAAGTTGTATTATTTAGCTGTTGTATAGGTGGCCATCAGGTATATGTAGTCTTCGTTTGTTGGGTCCGTACAACGTTGAGAATTGTCGTTGAAATGATGATTGACTCTGATGTTTTTGTCGACATTTTATTCTTTAGTACTTCATACGTTACATAGAGTCATTGTTGATATATGTGGCCCAAAATGGGACCACACACAAGGTGTGTGCTCCTCTATGTTTCTCCCTCTCTCTTCTACAATAAGTGGTCAGCTCTATTTATACATAACAACGAGAGCATGGGGATCAGTATTTGGCCATGATATCTAACACCTGAAACATCTGATACATGGATAGCTACTGCATAACATAAGTAACACGCTGAACCAATTAATACTGACCAGTTTCACAATTAGCATTACATATAAGATGTTCAGGCACCACATACCATTACACAACAACGAGAAACTTATACCTATAATCCAGACTATTATGTACAGACCTGGCCAGCTATCGCATGACACTGATAACTGATAGTATATATAGACCTGGGACACACACGAATAGCTGTAAGTCTATATCAGTATCTTATGAAATAAAACTTATTATAATATATTACGTCCCCTTGTTAATAATTATTTAAAATTAGTTATAATTTGAAATAATAATAATAAATTTAAAATAAAACTTATTATATTCCGCTATGTTTCCGAAATACAATCTAAATTGATACAAGACTTAAACATTATCATATGAAGAATTTATATAAAGCTTGATAATTATAGATTATGTACTTAATAATTATAAATGATGTACAATGTAAATCAACTTGAAGAACGTACAAGAACTGATTCTATATTTGTAGCTAGAGTTTGTGTAAGCAAAATACAAAAACAATTACAGGACTTCGACATATTCATGATAATTATGCTGTTATTAAAATAAAAATGAAAATGAAAGCAAATGAATAGCGCTAGGTCAACGTCATATCGTTTTAAAACACTAGCATGATGCCTCGTCTTTAATTAGACTAAGACTGGTAAACAATTAATGTAATGATACAATTCACAGGAAGTTCTTTGTTGTTGTGCAAGTAATAAATGTAGCAAAGTTGTGTAAATAACGCAAGAGGAACATATTTCAACTTATGTGAACCCAGCATAAAACTGCATTGGGCATTCCCCAAATTATTCTAAGTTAATGTGTTTGTATATCTTACATTATGTTTAAGTGAATATGAATATCATATGTATTAATGTCACAATATAAAATGTAAAAAGAACTTCCATATGAAAAATTATAGAACAATAGCATAACCATGGATAAGTCACAGAGTATATAAAAATTTAGCAATAAATTGTTACATTGCTTTAAGAAAATCTGTACTATTAATAAAGTGGAAAAATATTCTCTAATTAATCATAGGTATTTATATTACAGTGTGTAGCTACATTAGAACATAATATGTTTCTTGTTAGTTATCAGTTATAAATGTACATGATGCAATATAATTAATTGAATAATTTGACCTGGGCACAGTGTTTTGTATATCTGTTAAACGTTAGTTGATAAATCAATTATAAAATGACCAATATATAGAAATTACCAAGTGCATGGTTACAAATGTATTGTGAATGATATTTAAGTATTAACCAACCAGTAAAAATGAAAATGCTATAAAAAGTAATTGTACATTTGCTCAGAGTAACAACATATGTAAAACAGAATTTTGTTGTATTGTATTTCAAATATCTTAGACTAATAGTAATTTTTAAGAATGTTTAAATATCATGATTTTGTAAAATAAAGGATGATAGAGTTCATTAGCATAGAAATTTCATTTAGTTCATAAATCCAAAAAGGATAAAAAAATGATTAACCTGAACTAGTACTGTTCAAACTTGTGCTATATAAAAATGGAGTTAATGAAAAGAAAAAAAAATGCTTGTGCTGACGTCATGCCGTCTTAACAATCAAGCCGTGAAATCTTGCACTCCAATCAGGCTAAGATCTTATAATCAATAAAATGAAATGAAAATCATCTTACAAAGAAAGTTCCATGTTGTGTATTTGTGTGTGCATGTAAACGTTGAGAGAAACATAAAAAACTTGTTTGTGCCCGGCATTAAACTGCATCGGGTATTCCTCCTCACGTGAAATAATATACATAAACGTAAATATGTCATTAATATCGAGAAAATGGGCCTTAATGAATTAGCTCACCACCCTATTGTTCTCAGACATACTGGAAGTTCCAATTACTTTTAAAACTGCATGTTAGACAATGTCAGCAGAACATTTCCAGACGTTTAAATATATGTTTTATATTATGAAATTGTATTTGTGTCAATAAAAAATAGTTTAAAACAAAAAGTATGTTAAGGAATCTTCTCTGAGAATGATGAAAATGAAGAGCACAAGTCATGAACATATCAATATAATTAGTTTAACATTTGGTTTGGTTTGTTTAGTTTTACGTCCTATTAACAGCCAGGGTCATGTAAGGACGTGCCAGGTTTGTTGGTGGAGGAAAGCCGGAGTACCCGGAGAAAAACCACCGGCCAGCGGTCAGTACCTGGCAACTGCCCCACATGGGATTCGAACCCGCATCCCAGAGGTGGAGGGCTTGTGGTAATATGTCGGGACATCTTAACCACTCGGCCACCGCGGCCCCTAGTTTAACATAATATAACTTTAGCAAAAATCTAAGTTCAGGAAAAAAAAATGATATTACAATAATTATAAATTACAGAATTATTGTAATAACAACTTGGTGAAGTAAAATGAAGGAGTGTATAGTAAACATACAGAATTTAGAATAGTATGTATTGCACTACATTATTGGATAAATATTTGCTTAGAACAACTATCATCCTTTTGGGTGTGTGTACAAATAATAAACTTAGTTTTACATTGTTTTTAAAATCTGTAGTAAAAAGTAACGTTAAATTGAGATCTTGTAAGAATTAGACGAAGAACAAATTAAGAATTAAGAAAAGATGTAAATATAGATTTAGAAAAAAAATAAACATAATACATTACCGAACACTAAATTCCAATATCTCAAAACACTGATCAATGTGCAAATTTTTTTAAGAAATCACAATTATTATAAAGAGTTCATTTTCTTTCTTCTTTCTTCGTTCTTCTGTCTTCTTACTGGTTGGTGTATGGTGGTTGTGGTCATTAGCGTTGGTTCCTTGAAGATTCTTATTGTAAGTGTGTTCTGTGTTCTTGTGGCACTGATGATCGTAGAATGGAATGGAATATGGCTGCTGGTCGAAAACTTGTTGTTGATGTGTTGTTTGTAGCTGGTGATCATTTAGTGGAGTAGCTCCGCGAAGTGTCCAATGGTCTGGTATTCATAAAGTGGTGCCCTTCTGCTTAACCCAGGTCCCATCGCACGTCACAGCGCCAGTATAATAAAATGAATCTTGATTCTTGTTGGTATACTGATGTCCGGGTTGTGGCGTTGTTACTGTAATTGTCCGGCATGGTTTCTTTGTTGTGGTTCAATGATGATGGAGACCAATATTGTGTCGACGTTTTATTTTCTTAGTGCATTTTACAATATGCAGGCAATATACATTGTACATTATATCAGGAGCCCAAAATGGGGCCACACACAAGGTGTGTGCTCCTCTATGTTTCTCCCTCTCCCTTCTACAATAAGTGGTCAGCTCTATTTATACATAACAACGAGAGCATGGGGATCAGTATTTGGCCATGATATCTAACACCTGAAACATCTGATACATGGATAGCTACTGCATAACATAAGTAACACGCTGAACCAATTAATACTGACCAGTTTCACAATTAGCATTACATATAAGATGTTCAGGCACCACATACCATTACACAACAACGAGAAACTTATACCTATAATCCAGACTATTATGTACAGACCTGGCCAGCTATCGCATGACACTGATAACTGATAGTATATATAGACCTGGGACACACACGAATAGCTGTAAGTCTATATCAGTATCTTATGAAATAAAACTTATTATATTATACAATTCTCGCAGATGATCTTAAAGCTGAAGCAGGCAGACTCTTAATGGTATCTATGGTTGAAAATACCAGGTTGACATATCAAACAGGTTTAAATTCATTTGAGAAATTTAGACGGGATTTCAAATTCTCACAACTATGGCCGCCATCTTTAGGGCAAGTTATTCAATTTATTGCACACCTTTCATTAAGAGGTAAAACAGTAGCAACAGGTAGGTCTTATGTGTCTGTCATCAGTTACAAATGTAAGGTTCAAGGTAAACTAGATCCTACAAGGTGTTTCATTGTGAACAAGATTTTAGAAGGTATGAACTGTAAAAGAGTAAAATTAACCCTCGTTTGCCAATTACAAAGGATTTGTTAGGAAAAATACTACATATCTTGCCAGTGGTCTGTCGTGATAGGTACGAATTAGCATTATTTAAGTTAGATTATTCTTTGGCATTTGCAGTGTTTGTGCGGGTAGGGGAGATAACTGTTACAAAAGGTTGTCAGTTACAAAACATAGTTAGTGTAAATGATGTCTTAATAACCCCAGATAACTCCAAGCTACACTTAAAAATACGTTTTTTGAAACTTGATCAGTTAGGGAGAGGAACTGTGCTTGTTATCCATAGAGAAAAGGGGCGAGCTGTCCTTTACAGTGTTTGCACGATTTTTTAAAGATCCGTCCAAAACGGGACGGCCCACTTCTGTGTCATTATGATGGGGCGAGTATGACCTGGTACTAGTTTAGTGCAGTGTTAAAAAGGACCCTGGCACAATTAGGGTATGATCCTACAAGTCGCATTCATTCAGAATAGGGGCAGCAACCTCAGCTGCAATGCCTTGGCTCACCGACTCGGACATAAAAAGTGCAGGTAGATGGAGTTCTCAGTGCTTGAGGACATACATACGTATAACATCTTATTGATTGTTGTGGGGTCGAGAAAACATCCTGACAACATGCTTTGGCTCTTCCATCATCAGATGGGCAAAGTTTGAGGCATTACAGAGGCCGGTGTTTCCTGTTCTTGGATTGGACAGACTTAATTTGAAAATTTGGCGGCATAGTTACCGTGGGTTGAAGTTAAGAAACCTCGACTCAAAGATCACGCTGTTGACTTAAATAGGTCCTGAACATGATATTATACTACTGCATGAAGGGGGAATTATATTGGAGGAAGTCCTCTTGTATATCTTGTCCATATGTGCATAGATTCCCTGGAAAACGTGTGGTTTGGCCCCAAATTTTACCTCGGCTTAAATGGCGGGATCATGTGAAAGAAGAGTATGACGCCATGGAGCGTTGTAGGTTGCGTCTGAATAGTACATGTGCAAAATCAGTAGTGGATCATGAGGGATTTTATACCAAACACCCTGAAATGCCCCTTCCTTGTTCTCTGATGGGGTCCATTTATCCACAACAGACAACAACATTTTTCTTAAAGGGTTACAGGAAGGTATTGAAGATACATAGATTTGATTATATAATTTGCCGTTTCCTCCCCACTAGGGTGTGGCGGTGGCCTCAGTGAGACATGGTCTCACTGCGTCCATTTGGCAGTTTACGGCAAATTATTTGATTAGTAGGACAATTGTAATAAGACATTTTTATCGGCGTTATCGGGATCAAATAATTAAGTGAATTCTTCATGGAATGAATACAAATGAAGATCTTAATAGGTTGAATTAAATGAAGACAATGCTTTAAAGAGATGTTGAATTCGAAGAATATATTTTTTATTAAGTGGAAATAATTGTGTTTGATTAAAAACAAATTAATGGGTTGAATTGGATTGAAAACAATTGAATGTCTTTAATGTTATAGAATAGGTTAATTTAAAATGACTGTTGATTCAATGAAAACCATTGAGTATGTTGAATTGATTGAAAACAGTTGAATTGATTGAATACAGTTGAATTGATTGAATACAGTTGAATTGATTGAATACAGTTGAATTGATTGAATACAGTTGAATTGATTGAATACAGTTGAATTGATTGAATACTGTTAAAATACAGTTGAATTGATTGAATAAAGTTGAATATGTTGATTGGATTGAATACACTTGAATTAGTAATAGTAATTGTGGCTGACCATTTGCGGCAGCCAATTCTAAAATCAGCCGTGACCCTATATTGCCATTTACTCAATAAAATAACTTTAGATTGTCTTTCTGTGTTTGTGGATCCTTTCTTATAATAATAACAATATTTATATACTAACTATCTGATGATTTCGCAATTGCTCACTGTTCATATTCTCATTTCCTCATAGTGGTTTTATATTCATTATATTTTGCATCTATATATCCTTTTTTACCATTCTCATATAGTACACAGTTTATTGCAAAAAATATCACTTATTTTCATCCATTTTTATACATATTGTATATAGTACAATTATTTTTACTAATTCAAAAATTAATTTCTATATATAAAGAATTCTATTTATTACATGCAATAATTTCACTAACAGTCAAATCAATCCTACCGATAGTCAAATTTCAGTGTTGGTCGTATCAACTAAAAAATTGTTTCTTTTTTTCTGACGTTATACGCTGACTAACATAATATTGTTTGTGTCACCTAGGGGTCAATCTTGAGACCACAATAGGACCGAAAACGTATTAGTTTAACATGAAATCAAAGCAAAACTGTAAAGGTAAAATGTAAACGAAATTAGATTTTTAGGTTGAACTAGAAGTAGTCCGCTCTGCTCTTGGTTTGTATTCATACGTCATTGCGATTAGGTTAATTTGTACGCAACTCCTCTCCCATATGTAAATATTTGAAAATATTATTTTACATTATACATGTGTAATGAGATACAGTATCTGGATTGATAAGTTGTCTCGTTATCATAAAATTTTCGGATTGACAAGAATAAAGGTCCGTATCTGCTGGTATTTGATAATTATCCAATGTTTGTATTTTCATCTTTGAATACATTATGACAAGTGATTAATATTAACGATAATCTGACAACATATCCATAAAAATGAATGGAATTAATTACCAAACTATTTAAAAGAAAACCATTTGTAAAAAAAATAGATATTACCTTCTCCTGTGGCAAATGTCACCGCAATGAAGAAACATAGAAACGTCCACAATGTAAATTCCACCATTATTTCACTGTAATACACATAGACGTCGCGCACAATGTTCGGTCACTTTTATGTAACGTTATTGAATGTAAAAGACGTCTTTATTTTATAACGTGACGTGCGTAATTGACGTCATTTCCGACATTCGGCAAACCTACAAGACAAAGAAAAAACACAATTTTTCGAATACTTTTTTGAATTTTCAGTAGAGATTTCGCACACGTATATTTGAGCAAAAACGTATTTTTTTATTCTGAATAGAAACCATAATTCCTCATATAAAGTCACTTTTCAACGTCGTGAACTTGCGTGACAGAACAGTTAATATGAAAAATTTCATTTTGTGTCATTTCTGCAAGACAAAGGTTTTGTTCGATAAAAAAGTAGAACGACGTCGCAGTCTATATTTTCTGACATGTTATTAAAATAGAAGAAAAATGTATTTTTATATTAACAATTCATGTCTCTTTATCATGTATTAGTACCGTTTTGTACTGTGTGTATTTGTAGTTTTTCACTTTTTTATCTTTTCTCTTCTGATCTGTCGATCGGCACGTCTACAAACAAAGTCCACCATTTTGAAGTATGACGTCACAATTCATTATAACGAAATGACATCATTATAGTGCGTTTTCGGGGAATCTCTGTGTCAAATTTTACCGCCATGTGGTGTTCAGTATGACCACAGTGACACTTTAACTGAAACCGCATAAAGGTGCGTGTTATATCTGTCGCGCCAAAAAACGTCATTTTCTCAACAAAAAAACGCATCAATAGAAAAAATATGTTGCAGACATTTTGATAAAAGTCCTCCCGTAATTGAATAAATATATCTTTTCTGTTTTTCAATCAAAAAACAAAATAGTATTGCGCTTATATTATTTTACTGTTCAACGCTTTTTCCAATGAAATTCCGGCGTAACGGAAAAGTGACCGAACATTGTGCGTTATGTCATAGTATTTAGTATGTCGGCGGACTCTATTCACACAACTTGGCAAACATTTAAAGCTAAACATTTTTGAGTTACAAAAGATATTTTTCAGTTAATATAAAACGGTTTATTTTCGCCGTTTAGATATTTCAACTAGTATGGTTCTACCTTATGTGTAAGCGAAACATTTTCGCAAATTTTATCACCCGCGAAACGTAACTGTAGCGGAAATGGTTTTTATACTACATAATATAAGATATATTTGGAAGCTTACAATCTCTTCAATATTGGTAACCGATTCCATTAAGTACACCTTTTATATAAAGATGGAGAGGGAGGGGCTGTAACCGTAAATGGTGTAAAAGGAAGCTTACAGCTACTTTGTTACTGACCTGTGACTTCTATGTAAGATACAATTATTGAATCCACGTACTCTAACCATAACCGATCTCTACTTTATAGTTAATGTCTTTGCCATTAAAAACCGATTAATAGTGGAAGGATATTTTCAAAACCATCCCAAAACGAAGTTTCCTAATAAAAATATAGGAGCATGTAAGTAAATCTCTTTCGTTGATCGGGTTAAAAGGTCGGGGTCTCCAATCCGATCACGAAGACGAGGTTGTAATGACTCTGAGTAATGGCATGTAGAGTAAAGAGAAATATGAAAATGGCTTTATTTGTTTGATTAATTAACGTCCTATTAACACCCAGAGTCATGTAAGGACGGCATCCTATGTATGCGCTGTGTAGCAAGAAAGAAGTGTGCGGTGTGTGTTTTGGAATACTGCGGTTTATTCGTGTTTTGTCTTCTTGCATAGTGGAAATTTGGCCCGTTTAATAGTGCTATGTCACTGAGGCATGCTGCCAACGATACCAAGAGTAACACACCCCACTTGGTCACTTTATACTGACAACGGGTGAACCAGTTGTCCTTCTCCATATATGCTGTACGATAAGCAAGACACTACCCTTTTTATAGACTTTGTTAGACTGGTTTTATGTGTCGGGTAAAAATTGTCCTAGTGTTGTTATTTCAGTAGTTATAACATAGAAAGAAGTGTTTTGTATTGAAGTAAAACACACACGTCATATCTTTCATCAATTCGCAGAATTTCTTTGTTAACAAAATTAAGTCTATGAACCATACATCGTTATGTTCTATAACGTATTGTTAGCACAAAGAATTGTTTTCCGACGATATAATAGCAGGACAGGTTATATATTATACGTATATATATATATTGGCAATGAATCAGAATTTGTACAATAGGAAAGGAAGATAATGTGACGTGTTTCAACTAATCACAGACACCGTTATAAATAGGAGGTATAAGAAGACAGAATACAGCGGATCATAATCAAGTAGCCTTTTGATTTATGAGGTGATATAATCAACACTTGAGTTGTATGGTATTCACTACGCTTTGTTTGTTTACTTGATTGAATTATTAAATTGAGACTGCGGTATATTCGTGTTGTGTCTTCTTGAACTATTGCCCTATTTATAGGGAAATATCACTGAAACATGCCACCGAAGACACCAAGCAACCCACCCTATCCGGTCACATTATACTGACAACGGGCAAACCAGTCGTGCCACTTCCTTAATGCTGAGTGCTAAGCAGGAACAGAAACTACCAATTTTATATACTTTAGTGTGTCACGGCCAGACGAAAGAACCTAGAGCCCAACTCGCAGGGGCGAGCGCTCACCAGATGGCAAAAGGTGAAGGGGTGTCGAGGGAGACGTTAGGAAAACAAAGTCAGTTAGGAAGAAGAGAAAATATAATATCCTAAATTTGGTAGCCTTTATTCCCGCGTCACACTGTCCCAATTTTGATATATGATGGCGATTCTATTATGGAATTTTCAATTTCGGGTGAAAATCGTCCCGAATGTGGTCTATCCAGCCGTCTTCACCGAAGGAATAGACGATGAAAATACGATGCCTAAAGAAGGCCTCACGATTTTTATCCGAACGAAACACGAAGTCAACGCGAATATATTTTTAGGTCATCTGACCCAAAGAGTCAGGATGACCTATTGTCATCATGCACTGTCCGTCGTCATGCGCCGTGTGCCGTGCGTAAACTTTTCATTCAAACGACTTCTTCTCAATAACTGAAAGGCCCAGGGAACTGGTATTTGGCCTGTACCATGCTGGGATAAAGGGCTACCAAGATTTATTCAAATGAATGACCTTGACTTTCATTCAAGGTCACAGGGGGCCAAATAGGCTAAAATCTTTAAACGACTTTGTTGTATTGTACTAATAGTCAGATGACTGTTAAGGCCCATGGGCCTCTTGTATCAGGATATTAATACGAATGCTGAAAAAAGGGCACAGAAATGCTGCGCGAAGGCGACACACCATGGCTAAGTTTAGTGTAATAGTTCCAATGTAAGCATAATCTGGAATTAGTGTAGGATCTTTCGATTAAATCTTTATCTTCAAAACCATGAAATATATAAATAAGAATTGATATGCAACAAGTTATGTGCCTATAAGAGTAGTCATGTTGCTCTTGAAGTTGAAACAATAGAAGTATTGCAGCTGGCTACTTTTTCCTTCATTCTTTATCATCAGAACATGTCATTTCTGCAGTTAAGAGCAGTTTGATTTCGGATCACAGCCGCCCATAGTTGTTGCCAGATCGCTCATTCCATCGCTGAAGAACCTCGCATCCAGCCATCGGCAGTCTGCTGACATCTTTCAGTGGTAAGGCAAGTCACCTACTTTTCAAGGTTCTCTTCCACTATGGCCTCACATAATCAAAGGTCTCTAACAGACTTATATAATCATTCACCGCCTTTGGGGTATGACAGGAGAATCTCAACCTGAGGGGTACGATTTTTAAGTTGTCAAACACGAGACAGTGCCTAGTTTAAGAATCTTATCCCGAAGGTTAAGATCTCCTGTCTCACCTCAAAGAGGGTGAATGCTTCTTTTGTCTAACCCTATATGAGCACGTGCAAGGGCCTCTTGTAGTTTGTCTTTACTCTAGGATGAAAAAGAAAAAAATCCCACACTGGTTAAAATATGGATGTTTCTGTCCTTAATATAAACGCTTTGCTCAGCATGCATTCATCACATGTTACTTTATATCGTGATGCCTGCGGATGTTGGGCGACCGATAAAAGTACGATTTATGAATAATGTTAATGTTTAGCGAATATCAGCCAACTTTGTGAGCAATGCATTCGCAAATTTTCCTAAACGTCATTGGAACGGGGTCTTTAACCAGGATAAACCAAGATGGACATACGAATTCAAACGAAATTGAACCATCGCCAGCGTGCCAAAAAATTGACGTCACTCACGAAGTTACTGTCGAAGCCCAAATAAACTTCCTCGGTAGTCATACGATTGGTAAAAATGCCCCCACGAATGGCCGATGCGCTCACGGTCATCGCCAAATTTGAACATTTCTGTTTTCGTGCGTCCATCCTGTGTCTTATTCGGGACAGTGTGACGCCAGCATTACGACCATACAATAGAAGCAGCAGGTACATATATAACGCCCTAACTGCAGGAGGTCAGTTAAGGACGGCCTCCCATGTATGAAGTGTTGTGCTGTGTGTGTGAAGCTCAATTCCAGCGTCCTACTGCAGGTTGAACATTGCATCGTATGTAGACTCGGTTAGGAACTTTTGAAAACAAATTATACTGCAATCTTGATGTCTCACTACACATACATATGACTGTAAATGAGAACTTGGTGATTGATTTGCCAAACCCACTCCTTACGTCTCTCAAATGTTCTGTGAACCATTCGCTATCTCTCCAATAATATTGCTTTGTGACGTCGGTTGCATAAAAATAATAAATCAATAATTTTGTCCTTCTCAAAACATTTTACAATATTGTTCTCTTCAACAACACAATCTGTACAGGCGATCGTATCGATGTTAGTCCTCGTATGACATGGCACCATTTAGATATATCAGATAAAAGCTATGAGGTAAGCCAAGTAATGATAAAAGCTCAGAGTTCATATTTAAACATACTCGATATTCAAAGTATCAAATAGTTTGCGTACGTATATTAGTTAATGTATCAATTTCGTGTAAACTGAATTAAAAGGCATCAACTCTATTCGCAATTCTCAGTATTATGAATTGGTTATCAATCAACAATCTGGTATCTATATCAACCATATATTTTATCAAATTAATCCATACAATTGAACAGCCACTTTGACGTTGATTAGTTGATGTGTCCATGCCAACATTAGTGACGTCATAATGGTAATGGATTGGTTGTCGATTATACAAATTATCACTATTTAATTTTGGTATGTTTGTCTAGTTTTACGTCCTATTAACAGCCAAGTTTATGTAAGAACGTCCAAGGTATGATGGTGGATTACCCAGAGAAAAATCACCGATCAACGGTCAATACCTTGCAACTGCCCCACAAGGGATTCGAACTCGCGACTCATAGGTGAAGGGCTTGTTTTAATGAGAAGTGATATCTTATAGCCACTCGACCACCGCATTAATCTGTTTTAGTTCTTACTTGCTATGCTTTATCCTCATCTTTTACATGCAATAATTATGTATTTTGATCGTTAAAACTAATGCATGACTTTTTTTTTACTCTAAATAACCTTGGTTGTCGATGGGCCGTAAAACGCTAAAACTACCAAGTTAGAATCGCCTTTAAGCTTCTGGACATTGGATGGCTGACATTGGTTCCAAACTCTTTGTTTCAACGCAGAAACAGAACTCGAACCAGTTTACAAACGCAAATTAAAACGATACATAGAATATTTGCTTCGATGTATGTCATTCATATGAATAATCAGGATATAATCTGTTATCACACCAACATTAGGAATACTGCTTCATATGCGCTCACACTCAAGGGTAGTCGATCTCCTTTTTCGATTAAATCCACTTGCGTTTTCACTATTTGGTAACTTTGAACATTCGATGTTAAGTAATGTGGTGAGTTTGTAAATCAAATGTGTCAAAGATGTTATCGAATGTCTTTTGAAAATTAAATAAATGAGAGTGAAGATCATAGATCATAGATATTGGCAATGACACATTAGCTTGTCTTTTCGAGTATCATGATCAGATTAAGAAATGCTAGCAAAACTGCTGAATTACGTTTTCGTTGAATGTCGAATAGTATCATTCTGAAGCAATTTACTTTTTTATAAAATAAGTTTTACATTGTACATTACGTCATATTAAGTCGGCTAGTGTACCGATCTTGGAACCTAAGACGTGTTGAAATGCCTAAATATATGTGTGACTCAAAGCAGAATCCGGCTCTATTCTGTATTCCGGACGGACGGTATACCCATATGCAAAAACCTCAGTGCAATTCATCACAAGTATCTCATTACCAAACTGACGCACCACGCGATACTATAAAAAAACAATTGATAATCAATACATACCCAATATTTTGTTTAATTATCTATAATGCTAATATGGACAAAAGACCCGCTTTTTGAATGTTTACACAGAAACATAGATATATATTTAAAAATCAGATGTTTAAAACCTACAGAAAATATTGGAATTAAGCTTGAGTTACGAAGTTTTGCTGAAAACAAGCCCTAAAACATTTAATAAAGAATGAATGCGTCCCAATGTCATACATATCCCGTGGTGATGGATACATTGGTACTAATAAATTTAATATTCCCACACTTCGATCCATGAAGCCCATTCCTGTATGACCATTGTGTTGAGAAAAAAATTACGTGATTTTTTTTCACAATTAAATGTGATGGGTGTGAACAAGGACTGCTCCTCCTTTCTCCACCGCCACAGTCGGTACACACAAATCCGCATATACATGTTCATTCTGGTTGTGATAGCGTTGAGCCGGAACATCGTACGTGTTGTTTCTGTCTGCATCCACTTTGCTGCATTTGTAGGTTTTGTACAGGAAAATTCTACAAATTATTTAAAAGAAAAAATAGCAGCATTTTTTTATATTTTATACAGTACTGTTACACGGAAGGTCAAAATGGAAGGATCGATATGGCGATTGTTTACAGAACATTACACAGGTTACAACTTGAAGATTAAATGCTATACCAATTGCCAGAACTAACCATTTTTCTTTGTCTGTTTTGTGTTAGAGTTGGTACCATGCATAATATTGACATATATTGAAACAATCTTACCCTCTTTATATGAAGCTATTGGTAAACAAATTAGAGTGTCTTCATACCATTAGTCGCGTAGTAAGAACATACTAATATGTTATATTCTCCATTACATATCAAAGTTAATCCATAAGTAATGTTATATCTCCATTACATATCAAAGTTAATCCATAAGTAATCTTACCCTAAGACAGCAGTTGCCTATGAGTGACCAAGAGCACTATCACTGTAATGATGACCTCAGAGCTGACGGTTTTCACGATCGTCACTTGGTTGTTTCCTGACGAAAATTAAAGTTTTTTTTCCTTCTGTATAATATTACCAGTAAGTTAGCGAGAATGATAAATGTACAAACAGGCTCAAAAAGTGAAAAGAAATAAATTCACAATATCAAAAGGATAACCTGAAAATATTAAGTCGATTAAACGAAGAATGCCTGCTCTTCAACACTGCAACGTTTCTTTTTCACCAAATCGAAAAATAAGTTCTCAATATTTGCTATATATCGATCCATTTCCTGTTTGGAGAACGTTTACTGTAATTTCAGATCTTAACTTATTCGCGAGGGTAAAATTTTCGCGATTCACCTTTGTAGTCTTTGAAAACGCCGTTAAAAAGATGTAAAATGCAAAACCATTATTGTTTGAATATTTTGGGATATATTGAATTCATGAATTTGTGTCAATCCAAAAAAACTAAAAACATCCGCGATTATTAGAAACTATTGACAATTATACAAAATAGGTGTTATTTTGGTGTATTATTTTTTGAAACCACAGGGCATACTTTACCATACAAATGTTATTCACTGATTACACCAGTAACATCAGCTAGAGGTTGTGTTTGGTTTTTTAATATTTTTATACTACCACGTAAATGAAGTCGACCTTTTATAACAAATTACATGACTATGTGACCTTGCTCACACGAGTCTGGAATAACGGATGAGGAGCAAAAGTTTTCAGGTTGTGGTAACGTACCGTGGTAATTTTTAACCCGTAGTTACTTTATGTGGTAACAACTCCACTGTGCGTCCCAGAGTAAGTGGTAGTATGTGGGCAGAGTGAGTTGTGGTAGTGATGGAAGGGGCGGCAGTCGTGGAAGTGGAGGTAAGGGGCACCTGTCGAGGTATAGGTCGCAGTTAACGGACGAAATTATGCAAACAAGTGACCCTGCAAATCGACCGTGTTAATTTGGCTATTAAATACACAATCCAGTCCTGATAGCACAACATGTTTATTCTCAATAACAATATATATATAAATAGTGTAATTCATACATACTCCTATTGGATCGAAATAAATACATATAAATATGCTCTATTGTTTACATTTTCAAGGCTTTTGATTTTTATCTTCTATCTGATGGAAATCAACGACATTTGTTTTATGTATCAATAAATTGACATTTGGTTGTGTGGATGATGTTATATAGAATCAAACATAGGCTCGGGACCGTTTATAACAATTAGGGAGTGGATTGGCAATTTACATATCTCATTTCTATAAATATAAACGCTCTGTATTTAAATGTTTTGAGCGATTATTAAAATTTTGTGCTTTGTGAATAATCAATGGAAAAAAAGTCCCAATTTCACGTTTTAAAACCCTTGCAATATGATATTCACCACACAACTATGTTATAGTGTGTTTAATTCTACGATAATGTTGTCAAATATCATATCACAATCTGTGACGGTAGATAACAGTACTTCATTTATATGTTTCATCCACCAAGTCAGTTTTAAGTTATAAATTGCATGGCAATATCATATTTAAATCTGTCTGGTGGGAAGGTTAAAGTGGAGTGAAAAAAATAAAATAAAAAGTAATGTATCTCAGAAACATCAGCCATCATCCTCCAATGGCCTCTTCAGACCCAATTGTATGGACGCAATTCACACTTACAATGTATATTCGATTTAATTTGACATCGTGTAAAATTATCAACAGTGAATACTTTCTTTTGATTAATGTTACTTATGCTATACACCATTGTTCATAAATCAGTAAACATATTCTATTTTGTCCGTCAGATCTCTACCAATTATTATCTGGGATACTGTTTCGTGCCATTTGATTGTTGCAGTAAAGTTAATGTAGATTAAAGGTTCCTTAGTAATATGAATATTGAGCATTATATTTTGTCTTTCTATCAGAAACAATTGTTACATGAAAGGTAAAATGGTTAAAGCACAGATCCTCATTATCACGTCTAGACGAGTCAGAGGGAGTTGGACGACTGGTTCGCCCGTTGTCAGTATAATGTAACCGGGTGAGGTGTGTTGCTTGGTGTCTTCGGCGGCATGCTTCAGTGATATAGCACTATAAAAAGGGCAACAGTTCCGTTATGCAAGACGACAACACGAACGCCCCGCAGTCTCCCAAAACACGCACGTCGCACTTTAGACACGCTACACACTGCATACATGGGAGGCTGTCCTTACATGACCCTGGCTGTCAATAGGACGTTAAAATAAACAAACAAACAAACAAACATCTACTTACTTGCTATTAATAGTCACTTTCTGATGACCTTTCGGGTTGACTGACCAAATAACTAATATCAAAATTCTTGACTGGTACGAAATAGTCATCTCGACCAAAGAGTCAGAACACAACAAACTACATAGATATGTGTACTGGGACGATATGTGTACTGGGACGATATGTCGTTTTCAGTGGGTGCAAGTAAGTATAGAGGTTAACATAAATGACCCGTAATTGTATATTGTTAAAGTATCTATGCAACGGAGTGAAAATAAAGATTTCCATTTAACCGGATTGTTAATGATTTTGGCATTTTTACCCATTAATATTTCTTTTTTTATGATTCAGTTACTTACTAACACAGTAGGCCTGGGGACAATTGGTAGCACTCTTGAGCTCAATACACCCGGAAGGAACAGCAGTTCTTCACCCTGATATTGCTACCAGGCAGATGCGAGAAAAAAATGATCTCACACATTTCCAGCCAGAATACCATCTGATACATCGGTAAAGCCAGTTTTAAATATCCTAAAGGAATTTGATATATTTGGCACTAGAACTGTCCCTAAAGAATCATGGCTAAACCATGTAGAACTGAACAGAGCAATAGGCAATTCGTAGTTCCCATAGAACAATTAATCGGACTTCAGCGTGTCCGAGGAATGTGGAGGATTTACCTCGACAGTTATGAGTCGCGACTCAAACTTATCACTCATGGGCTTGTCGTTAGGAGCAAATCCATCAAGATATATGCAAAACAATCCAGTAATAGGGAATACATACGATGAAAACACTACACTAATTCGAGTGAAAAATATTCCACTATCTGCCTTTGATGGTCAAATCAAACGTGACCTTGAGCTCAAAGGTTGTGAAATTCAGAGCCTATATAGAGAAAGACTTAGAGTAGATGGATACCTCACCAATTGTGAAACCGGTGACCGAATAGTTATTGTCAAGAAGCTGGAAAATCCACTTCCAACATCAATGACCATAGGGGGAAAATACAGAGCCATGATAAGACACAGAGGTCAACCCAATGAGAACGCTCACTGTAGCAACTGTCTGCAGGCTGGCCACGTAGCCAGAGACTGTATTAACGATAAAGTGTGCAGACATTGCAAGAGCCCAGGTCATATCCAGTCTAACTGTCCTTCATTGTTGAAAGATGACAATAGCGCTGATGAAAGCTCCGATGATGAGAGCGACAGCGAAGATGACGACGAACAAATCGATGATGGCAATGAAACTAAGTCCGAAAGCCAAACGGAAACCCATAAGCCTCCAATTGCAACTGATACAACCAATGTGCCCTCAACAGACATAACCCCTGTGCCCTCATCCGGATCAACAAATGTGCCCTCATCAGCAGCAGAGTCAACAGATTCCAAAGATGAGCCAAGAAAACGAAAAAAGAGCAAAAAATCAAAAGGTAAAAAACAAGAAAGTAAACAACCACAGAATCAGACAATCATAGACTCTTTCCTGAAAGAGACTCCCTCCAGAAAATCAAGTCAACTCCCGTCGGATGTCAGATCCCCACTGGATGAACTGAACAATACCCCAAAGAAAAAATGTAATGCCAAATGACAAAAAAGAGAGTATTTATGCTTAACTGAAATTTATTAAAAACAATCATAAAAAACTACATTCAAGATATGGATAGAAGGAAAGAAGTTAAAAATTTGTATAAATTTATCTCTTTTTGAAAATGCCACAAAGTTTTACACAGCATATACTTACAAATGCCTAAAATATCAAGTAAGTTGGTTAAAATATGCACAATGCTATATATTACCCGTTATAATATTCCTAAGTATATTATTTTATAACAGTATATTTAGTATAGTTCTAAGTGTATCACATTATGTTTGTTGTGTATCATATAATAATAGTATATATATAAATACACAAAATATTATGAAAACTGGTTAAAATTTGCACAAAGTTATACAGTATATGTGATAATATCTCTATATATACCGGTATCATATTATACCAGTATCAAATTTCTAAGTTTAGTATATTATGCCAGTTATGTGTTTCACGTGATTGTAGTACTAAGTATAGTATATTGTAACAGTAGGATATCTGTAAGTGTATCACAATGCATCTGTTATGACATATGTGAATTACATTACATTTTTATACATAAATGCTTAACATGTTATAAAAGCTGGTTAACATATACACAAAATTGTATATTACATGAGAAAATATTTCTATTTATATTATATATTTATCAGTGTAATATATTATACTAATATGATAATATGTGTGATATTTAGAAGAGTGTTACAGATTATTAAATATGAAAGTTTATTCCAGGAATCACTTATACATATAATAATTCAAAGTTTATATGCATATGGTCACTTAAATCAAAATATGCACGTATTGAATTATTATATCTCAAAGATAATATATCATCACAATGATATTACTATTTGCTCATATCCTAATTTTGATAAGAATAAAATTATCTTGATATATTATCTGCAAGGTAATATTACTAAAGTGCTAAAAAGATTTTTTCTAATATTATTAGAATTCAACATATGGTACAACTCTATAAAAAGAGAAATGAAATTGAATAACCTACCTCTGATTCAATTGTTTTATTTAAGTGTATGTGTGCATACAATTTTATACATGAAAGTATATGAAGACATCCGGCTATGTGTATGTAAACATACTAGTGTGGTCGGCAGGTGTATATATGTATATATATGTGACTATGAGACTGTAAGTCTGCTGTTTAGATATGTATGTACGATTATATTTTTATAAATTTTATCTGCAATACATAAATGAATAGTATACGTAAGAATGGATACATTCCTGGCTAGATCTTTTTCGAGTGTGTATATACATGTAGGTGTAATATACATAATACTTACCAAAATATTTTTACTCTTCTACATAACATGTTGCAGAAACTACATTTTTTGACTGCTAACACACAAGGTTTAGGTGATAAACAAAAACGAGAGAGATTCTATACATGGGCTAAATATCAAAAAAGGTAACATAATCCTGGCACAAGAAACACATTTTACAGCAACTAATGCCCCATTCGTACAATCAGAATGGAATGGTGAAGTATTACATAATTTTTGGCACCAGCCAGAGCTGTGGGGTAGCTATCTTTCTAACAAAAAACTTAGAGTATGAGATAATTGATGTACACAGAGACAACGATGGCAGGCTTTTGCTAGTTAATTTGAAAATAAATGACAATGTTTACACAATAATAAATATTTATGCCCCTAATGATAAAAACAGGAGAAATATTTTTTTTAAAAATTTGAAAACATTTACACAAGAACACAGTTTAGGCCTAATTATCATAGGTGGAGATTGGAATGAAATTCAAGACACCAAATCTGACAGAAAATCTAGAGTAAACCCCCAAAAACCTGTAAAATCTTTAAAGTCACTGATAAACGAATGTCGTTTAATAGACTGTTGGAGAATAAAACACCCAACCACAAAACAGTTTACATGGAAGCGGAAAAATGTAAATAATGAGGCTAGTAGAATTGACTATTTCCTTATACAAAATGAACTTATTCATAAAATTTCATCAACTGATATAAGACCAGTATTAAATTAAATACACTGATCATCAAGCTGTATCACTTTATCTAAATGTTGAAAAAACAATACGTGGACCAGGGTATTGGAAGTTAAACAATAGTCTGCTAAATGATTATATGTACCAAAAAATAATAATTAAAGTACTTAATGAATTTAAAAAATTAAAAGAAGATAAAAGCATGTCAAGTCGAATGATATGGGATCTATGTAAAACTGAAATTCGCGAAAGATCAATTGAATATGGAAAAAAGAAATCAAAATTAAGAAAGAATATTATTTCTGTATTAGAAAATAAACTTAAAAAGCTTAACGAAGAAAATACAGACACAGCAGAAGAAATAGATCAAGTCACAGAACAGATAGAAGAACAATACACTCAAATAGCTCTCGGTTCGCAAATAAGATCACGCGCTAAGTGGTTTGAACATGGTGAAAAGAACACTAAATATTTTCTTTCTTTAGAAAAAGGAAGACAAATTAAAAAATCCATTACTAAACTAAAAAATGAAAAGGAAGAATTACTGACAAAACAAGAAGACATAATCAAATATGAGAAACAGTTCTATGAAAAAATGTATACATCAAAAAACCCAAATGTAGATGACATAAAGCAGTATCTAGGTTCAATAAATTTTGAAAAGATACTATCTGAGGAAGATAGCAATAAATGTGAAGGTTTATTAATTGAAAATGAATGCTATATAGCTATAAATAAGATGAAATTAAACAAAGCTCCAGGCTCAGATGGATTAACAATAGAATTTTACAAAATATTTTGGCCACATTTAAAAGAAATGTTAATAGATTGTCTAAATGAAGGCTATTTACAAAATCAACTAGCATATTCACAGAGAGTAGGAATATTATCATTAATGTTTAAAAAAAATGATCCATTAGACTTAAATAATTGGCGACCATTGACACTTCTAAATATAGATTATAAGATATTAGCTCATTGTCTATCTGAAAGAATAAAACCCATCCTACCTAAAATAATAAATACTGATCAGAATGGCTTTATCAAAGGGCGCGACATAAGATATAGCATTAGACTTATTCAGGATATAATAGAATATGCCGAGAAATTTAATATTACTGGATCTATACTATTTTTAGATTTTGCCAAGGCATTTGATTCAATAGAATGGGAATTTATGTTTCATACTTTGAAAAAATTTGGATTTAAAGAAAGTTTTATGAAATGGGTTTCAGTCCTATACAGTGATATATATTGCATAATAACAAACAATGGATGGCTATCAGAACCAGTAAAGATTATGCGCGGAATCCGTCAAGGATGTCCGTTATCAGCTCTACTTTTTGTAATAACAGTCGAGACATTATCAATGAAAATGAGACAAGATATCAATATTCATGGAATCCAAATTAAAAATTCACAAGAAAGACATTTTAAAATCTCACAACTAGCAGATGACACCACCCTCTTCTTGAAACATAAAAAAAGACATAACTGCAGCCCTAAATGCTATAGAGATATTTGGTAGTCTTTCAGGATTAATCCTAAATAGAAAAAAATCACTAGGTCTAAAATTAGGAATTAATAAAATAAACATAGAAGATGACTTTGAAAAGATTGATTGGTCACAAAGTGAAATAAAAGCACTAGGAGTATACTTTGGGCTTAATGCTATTAAAACATCTCAAATCAACTGGGAAAGTAAGATTGAAAAAATAAATAAATTAGTCAATACATGGAAAAGGAGGAAATTATCAATGATAGGGAAAATACAAATTGTTAAATCATTACTTATTCCTCAATTATCTTATCTTATATCTGTACTGACTATACCAAAACATATTGTAACAGAAGTAGAAAAAATTATTTACAATTTCATTTGGGAGGGTAAAAGTGAGAAGGTAAAGCGAAAAACTCTATGCAGATCATATAGCGAAGGAGGTCTTAACACACTTGATCTCAACTCCTATATTACAACTATACAATTAGGATGGATAAAAAAAATTAAAAAGCAATGAAGAAAATCAATGGAAAATCATACCAAGATTATTTTTAAATCAATTTGGAGAAGATTTGTTAATTTTTTCAATGAATATAAAACACACAAAACAACTAGAAGATTTCTCTAACATTCCACAATTCTATCAAAATATCATTAATGCTTGGGTAGACATAAATGGGAGAAATGTGAAACCCCCCAAAAACATAACAGATATTGGAAAACAAATAATATGGGGCAATCAATTCATCACATATAATAATAGATCATTGATCTTTAAAAATTGGATAAAAAGTAATATCATCACTATAAAAAGATCTGTTAGATGTTGAAGGATACATAAATGAAAATGTAATATTGAACATATTACAAGATAAACACAATTGGATATCACAAATATCAATACTTAAAAACGCAATACCTAAAATATGGCAGGAAAAATTAAAAAAATCAGATATATCAAAATACAACATAAATGAGAAATATTATGAACTGTCAGTTGTTATGACACCCTCACTAAAAACAATACCTATAATTAAAATTACAAACAAAATCATATACAACAACCTGATTGAGAAAATATCAGTTAGACCGATTGCATATATATCATGGGAAAACACATTTATACATTTTAAAAAATCCGAGATAGAACACAAATTAAAAAAATCCCTTCAGTGCACCTTTAAACATTTTGAAGACAATAGAATGAAAATATTTAAATGGAAACTGATTAACAGAGTTCTGGCAAATAATTACCTACTTTATAAATGGAAAATAAAAGATAGTCCACTATGTAATACATGCGGAGTTGAAGAAAATTACAAACACTTTTTTGTAGAATGTAAATATATTAAATCATTTATTGCACATGTCAGCGATATGTTCAGTAAACTAGGTTATTGCAAAAAAATGGTGACATTGGAAAATATAGTGTTAGGTTATAAAATTGATTATGAAAAATATGAAGGAGTTAACTTTCTACTTACTTATATAGGCTACGTCATTTACAAGGCCTACTACACAAGCAATTGTAAACAAAAAGCAATAAACCTAGAACATTCACTCAGACGAGAATTACACTCAGTCATGAGAACTAAAAAGTACAACAAATCACCTCTCCCAACATTCATAAAATCAGCTTGTGAAATCCTCGGAATAAATCTTGACTCCGATATTCTGTGAAACTTTGATAGTAAATCCAGTTGGTTTTCAGTAAAATGACATCAAGATTCACACTCAAATCTTCCTAATCCTTCACCATAATTTTCACTGTCCTTGATAACTTTCCATGTAGCTGTCCTTTACAGTACACTTCATCTGAAAAAAGATTAACAGAACGACACGTGTCATAATATATCGGAAATAATTATTTTTGTGCAATATTAAGTAAAATGCACTATTTATACTGACGTACATAATACTCACCTGAAATAGTTATCTGTTCAAACCATTGTTTTCTCCACATACATACAAATACTTCGCACAGGTACTTCTCCAACGAAAAAACCACGTGTATGTTGTTTTCGTTATGATTTCCGGTTATGAGAGTTATCTTCTTCCGGTTTACACTAGTCATCGACTCAATATTTTTTTTTTTTCATTTCGATTTGCTTTATTATGGTCATCGACAAATTCGTTATAAAACTACTATAAAAGTCAAAATATATGATGTATTATTTATATGTTGCAAAATAGTAATTTATCCATTGCATAGTTCATTCGCATTTTGTCTGAGTTATGTCCCTTGAAAATCTTTGATTTAATATCCAAAATCACATTTTTTAATGTCATGGTATTGCAAATGAGACAAACTTTTAATTTATATATTCAAATACATTAACTTTATTACAATATGTTTAATAAGCAATAATCTTTGAAGGGAATTAATGGTGACAAATTGATAAAAATATTATTGTCAAACAAAATTTGTATTTATATACCATTTATATACATGTTGTACATTTTGTGTGTCTGAAATAAAAATTTTCCTGTAAAAAAAAAAAAAAAAAAAAAAGATTGCAACAAGCATTTTCATTAGCTTACAAACGTTTTATCAGCCCATAATGGAAAATCTGGTGCACCTTTTGAAACGTTGCTTCTGACTGGCTGAGATAACGGCGTAATATTTTCATAGAAAAATTATCCCTAACTGAGCCCAAAAAATTGAAGAAATTTTCTTTAGTAAATTTAATTATCAGGATTAGTGTGAATATACTTTTTATGTTATGGAGATAAAGCACAAAAATTATCATAAATCGTTCTATCCATGAAGGCAACGTCAATATAGAAATGTGTGATCTTTAACAGTCTAATTTCTGGCTTTAATTTTCTAATACAGGTTTATTCAGACCGATGGGAAATCATTGGGCCATCTGTTGCATTCCGTGCGAAATATGTAAACGACTTCAACTGTATTTGTAACATCCCAGAGTTTATCTGCAGACAGCGAGCTTCTGATGGTGAAGAGGTTTTCGCTGAAGGATACCTTCTGAGTGTTTCCAATGATGGTGACAGATTCAGCAATGAGACCGCCATTTTAAGTTATGATTCGAGATGCTATGAATGCGACGCAACACATATCAACTGCACCAAATCTATGGTAGGTGTACCTTTCTGGTAGATTGATAATTGAATACTGACATTTGATCACGCGAACAAAATTTTCGCTGATATTTCGTTTTGTTATACCATAGTAAATTATATTTCCTTCGAAATAGTTTCAACTATGTTTGAATTCTATTATATGCATACGTTTACTCCATTGCGGAGGAGAAATCATATACTCAATACCGGATATCTTCTAATGAATTGTATTCTTTTTGTTCGCACAGGAGACATGTCTTTCAACAGGTACATTTAATACAACAGTGCAACCTACAGAACCGTATCCATTAGAAAACGAAACAGGTATGTATATAGTTGGATGTCTGGACAACGATCAACTAGCTTATCATCAAAAATATTTATTAAGCTTCCAAAGATTTACATTTTGTACACTTTTACCTTATTGGTGATATATACATGTCAACTAGCTATTTTATTAAATTCATAAATCATAATATGCTTTCTTTACCATTCATCATTTATCTTTTTATCGTTATTTCATCATTTTTCTAAATTTTATTTTAGCCCTGCAGGTAGGACGTTAGAATTGTATCTGCTGCCCCTATTGCATGATCGTTGTCAGTATAATGTGACGGATGGGTGTGTTGCTTGGTGTCATCGGCAGCATGCACCAGCGATTTATCACAATAAAAAGGCAACAAAAACATGAATATATCGCAGTCTCACAAAACATGCACCGCACAGTACACACACGCTACACACAGCATACATGGGAGGGCGGTTTTACATAACCCTAGCTGTTAATAGGACGTTAATTAATTAATCAAACAAAATAGACCCACCGGTAAAACTAGTAGATAGTGATACAAACATAACTTGTACGACAGTGTAATGTTGATTGAATGTTCCTTATCTTTTTGTTACAGGGCCTCCTAATGTTACGATGACTGTTGAAGTTACTCATGGAATAAAAACCTCATCTATGTTTAACATGATACGTAAAGAGATCGTGTTCCACTGCAACATTACAACTGACCTTTGTATTACTGACCACGTGTATGATATACAATGGTTCATCAACGACAACGGTATTGTAACACACAGAAACATACCGTACACCAACCTCACACAGACCGGCCTACGTCAGTCGGAGTGGACTGGTACTTATAAACTGGGGTTTCTGGTGAGAATGATTCAACTTTAACGAGAAATATGTGTTGGTATGATGAAATAATATTTAACTATAGAATAGGCGAAATTTAATAACGATGCGTAATAAGTGATTATCAAAATATAGGTACGATTGAAAATATATCATTAATATGTTAAATATGCATTCAATTTTTTTTAATCTCTAAATTATATGCGATTAGATTTTATATCATTGTATCTTATTCTACAGGTGAAATGTGCTGTCCGTGCCCGGACCGACACAGACAGTACACCAACCCCGTATACCTACAGTGATGATTTTTATGCTGGTTTTACGGTACGATAAGTATAATTACAAAATGTACATGTAATGTGACTTATATTTCACTAGCTAGATTTAAAAAAAAACATTTATTTATCATATTTTCATTTTGTTCCCCTCACTGAAAAGGGTAATTAAATTCAATCGGGCCGGAATACTCTGCTATGCATGATGTTTGACTAGCTTGTGCATGGATCGCTTCAAAGTTCGTTCCATTTGTACGTGATAAGCGTTATTCACCAGTCATGCAAACAATAAAATTGCAACCAAACCCTAATTGTGGATGAAGAATGAACGAGTACATTTTATGATATATAATACACTAAGTAAAAATGCAAACTGCCACTTTTCTATTCGGTAAAAGTACATTGTTTTGAACGAATTTTTCTGTTCTTAACTGATTATATTTTTATAAAGAATGTGTGACGGAATAAAGATGCAATGTATAATGTAAAAATTATCTTAAAGAAATGTTGCCCTTATAAACAAACATTACCTATTCATATAAAAGAATCCCCTAAAAAATGATGTGATGTTTTATTCTTCTCTAAAGTGATGGTATTTTATTTGACATTTTTATATTTAACTTTAACATTTTGATTCTTTCCTATTATTGATCAAAAATGTATTTTAATAAATCCCATATGATTATGGTTTATGGAGTTATGGAGTTATGGAGTCCTGCGTGGTAGAACTATGATAATTAAAAAAGTTCGGTAGCTCTTTTTTTAGTGCGGATATATCATCGGGCATGTGTTCTTAATATATCTAAAATCATTTTCGATGACAAAAAATGTAATTTCTTTTTAATCTTATGTTTGGAAATCAATTTTATGTATTTGTTCACATTAAAATATCGATTGTTAACTTCACTAAAAGCAATAGAAATATTTTAAACATGAATTTCTACTCCACCATTTAATATTGATGTGAATATGATTTTACAGACTGACCAGTCCGAGTATAGCGTGCCTGAAGACAGTAGTATTAATATTACTATCAGACTCTCTGTTCCGTTGGACTGTATATACCTCTCTAACTCAATGTAAGTAATTTGCTACCTTATACAAGTCGTTTTATAGCATTGTGGTTGTCATTTAAGAGAGTACATGTGCACACACATCTGTTTTCGTCGGACCTGTATGCATGTATAGTCAGTAATATATTGTTTGTATAAGAAGTACCAATGTTCTAAAGATTTTAATTTTATTGTAATCGTTGTACATACTGTAATTCTACTTTTTACTTTAATTCTTATTTTTTCGTAGTCGATGAGAAATCGCGAAATAAATATCTGCTAAAATTTTTAAATACAGATAAAAGAAGTTAAGATACTAGATTTAAGGACGCGAAAATGACTTTGTTTACAATGTAATTGAATGTTAAGTTTTATACTCGTGGTTTATTTAATAAATTTCTTGCATGTATCTTTCTGGTCCTTCGGGTAGGGCGTTAGAATTGTACCTGCTGCTCCTATTGCATGATTGTAAAAGGCGACTAAATTTAGGATCTTATATTTCTTCTCCTTAAAGGGACAATTCGGTCTAAGAGTACATTAACACTTACACTTATTTCGGAAACAAGCCAGTTCTAATGGAAATTAGATTAGTTGGTTTAACTGTGATATGTCGGAAAAGCCCACTGTAGCCAAATGTATGTGAAATGTTCAATCGCCATTACACATAGCCTTGTATGCCGAACCCTGACCTTTGCCTGTGTAGTAAAGAATTTTTATTCTAGAACTACTCACAATGTTCTTACAGTTGTGGTAACATTATTAGATGCATGTTCTTGTCTAAAAATAATTTCATCAACTTCTCAGTGGTTATATATTGCATTTGTTTAACGTGCGTGACTTTGACTCTGGTAAGGGTACAGCATACATGTTGTACCTCCTTAATCGTATTGATCAATGATTTGGAATTTCAATGGTATTACTAAAAATACTTAACAATGTTGTGGAATTTGTCACTGTTTCTTGTCATATGTTTCATAAGGAATGTAGAACAATTCATTTATGTCATATTTTGCTTCGTGGTTATGTAATGAATTTGCCTGAGTGAATTGTCCCTTTAACTGACTTTATGTTTCCTAATGCCACCCTTGGCACCGCCTCACTGAAGTAATTCTAAGTCTGTGTGTTCTTTAAAGTTGGTGTGATGTATTTTTGAGTAAAGTTGAGTTAATGTAGAGTCAAACGCAGCATTATAGTTTCATCATGTTTAATGAATAATGCGGTGGAGTCCCAGCACTCATGGTCGAGCACTGAGGGAAGTGACTACTATAAAGTGGTTTCGATGGCGTTTATATAAGCCAAAATGTTCGTGTTGAGTAATATCTATAATCAATGTTTATCACAGAGTTACATCAAAATGCTGACCGTTGTACATGATTCCTATAGCTACAAGGCATATATATACAATCATATATATGTTCTGTTGAATAACCGTCTGGTCACTGCGACCTGATGCCAAAGGCTACATGTATAACTTCATATGCTAATGTATTCATTAATATCCGTTTTCTAAATTTGTACATAAAGTCATTTTCTAAATCTTAACATTTTCATATTATGCTACATCACTTTTGGCCTTAAGTTGAGCGTTCACCCTTGTGAGGAAGGCTCTGGGTTCTGTCCCCTGGCCGAGACACACCAAAGTCTATACAAGTGGTAGTTTCTGCGCCTGCTTATCGCTCAGCAAACAGAGAGTGTTACGACTTGTTCGCCTGTTGTCAGTATTATGTGACCGGGTGGGGTTTGTTGCTTGGTGTCTTCGGCGGCATGCTTCAGTGATATAGCACTATAAAAAGGGCAATAGTTCCAAGATTTTCAAGATTTTATTTGTTACTCTCAGACACATGAAAATGTGTTACACGAGGACATAATGATATACATAGACATATACATGACAAGATGGATACAAAATATACATGTACAAGATATAAAAATACATAGAGTTATAATCGTATAATGTTTAAAGTAATTTCATTATCTTTCTTAGAAAAATTGCGAATTTGTTTAAAACTTGAATACTGCAGATATTCAATAGTCGTTCTAATTTTAAAAATGTAGGATATTTGGTGTAGTACTGAGCAAAATATGTTTCTCTAATAGCTTTTATTTCCCTTTTTTGACATTTGAAAAGATAGTGAAATTCATCTCCAATATCAACTTGACATAAATTACATATTCTATTTTCTTTTGGGATACCGAGCCATCGTCCAGTTTCAATAGGGAACTTTATATTTGAGGTACGAAATTTTGTAATAGTAATTCTGTTTTGTTCCGATAACTTTGTTAAATAACTTTCGAAAATAAATTCTTTTTTAAATTTTGAATAAAACAGACCTTTGGACGAGGATTCTATGTCTGCGAACCATTTTTGTATAAAAGCGTCACGTAGACGTTGTGCAACTTCATGCTTATAAAAATTTGCATTCATAGGTATTTCATTATCAAATATATATGTAAATCCAGTATCATTAAAAATTTGTTTAACACGATCTAACCATTTAAACCGTATTTGTCCATTGCGACTTAAACTCGCCATTAGTCTATATAAAATATTACTTAATTTATTTTCATTTAACAAAAGGTTGTTCCAAAAATTTAACATTCTCAGCTTTACCTTTATTTCTAACGGATATCTTCCCAATTCACCATAAATCATATACCCAGGCGTGCTAGCCCTAACATTTAAAATTCTTTTGCAAAATTTAAGATGGGTTTGTTCTAAAATCTTTAAATCTTCGTAACCCCAGATTTCTGACCCATATAACAGAATCGGTTCAACTAACGAGTCAAATAGCTTAAGTTGTAGATCAACTGGTATTGCCTGATTTCGGATTTTTTAAAAAATTGAAAATATAGATTTTTGTGCCTGTTCTATAAGCTTCTGTCTAGCCGCCACAAAATTTCCGTTAAATTTAAAAGTAATTCCGAGATATGTAAAGCAGTCTACAGTTTCCAATATTTCATTATCGAGTATAAAGTTGTTTTGCCGTCTACACTTTCTCTTGCTAAATATCATTACTTTAGTTTTATTAACATTTACTTCTAGCTTCCACACTTTACAATATTCGCTGAAATTATTCTATTCAGTGCAGCATGCATACCTTCAACACTTTCCGCAAAAATAACAGTATCATCAGCATATAATAGTACAAATACTTCTAATAAAATACGCAATTATCTGGTTATAATCTCATTAAGATTTTGGAGAGAAGTACTACCTTTAGATATCAAAAATTCCTCCAGATCATTAAGAAACACAGAAAACAAAAATGGAGAGAGATTTTCACCTTGGCGTACCCCAACTTGACAAGGGAAAAAGTCGGTGGTTTCCGAATGGAATTTCACACAGGATTTGATATTATCGTACATATTATATATTATTTTGAAACATTTACCCTTTATACCACTTTTAATCATTTTCTTCCAAAGTCCTGTTCGCCAGATAGTATCGAACGCCTTACGAAAATCAACGAATGTGCAATAAAGTTTTTTACCACTTGATGTATAAAGAGATATTAAAGTATGCAAAATAAAAATGTTGTCCATGGTTGAGTGGTTTTTCCGAAACCCTGCTTGATTTTTAGATAGTAAACTAACAGTATCGGAGTATTTGTTAAGTCTGTTATTAATTATACGTGTAAATAGTTTTCCTAAACAGCTTATCAAAGTAATGGCTCTGTAATTATCGGGGTCATCCGGATTTCCTTTATTTTTATAAATGGGTTTGATCACGCCGATTGTCCAACTTTCTGGTATTAAACCAGTTTCAAATATAATATTAAATAATTTACAATACATTGACATTAATTCCGGAGACGAAAATTTGATATATTCATTTAAAATGTTGTCTACACCAGGCGCTTTACTATTTTTCAGCTGGTTAATAGCATTTTTAAGCTCATCTTCCGATATCATACTATTAAGTATAGCGTCATTCTCTTCTGGGATGACGTCATTATTTTGATTAGTTACGTCATATTCATTATCGTCGACAGTCTGGTTTTCGTTTAATTTTCTAAAATACTGAAATAAAGTATCTATTGGAATTTCGCCAGTTTTTTTCTTACACTGTGAATTTTTATTTAGAGTATTCCAGAACAGTTTAGGGTTATTTTTAGAAATCTGGCGGAGTTCTTTTGCACATTTTTCTTTGAATTTTCTATGATTTACACGGATTCTTTTCCTATACTCTGTTCCTTTTTTATTCATTTGATTTTTAGTAAAAGTCGATTTAATACGTTTATATGTACTTTTAGCTCTGTTAAATTCAGTGCGAGCTGTTTTACATTCTTTATTGAACCATGGCTTGTCTTTACTTATTTTTGTATGTCGAGGTTTTTTAACTCCAAAAATATCTTTGGCTGAAGTAGTTAGCACAGAACATATACTTTTTACTACATTGTTAATTTGATCATTAGTAATCAAACCAGAATCCATTGATTGTAGTCCATTTAACGTGTTCTCTATATTACGGAGACTGTCCTGTTTTGTCTGAATAGCTTCAGAAAACAAATTTACTTTAGCCTGTTCCCATTTAACATTATCAGTATGTATACGAAATTGGTCATCTTCTGCTGATACCGGTACTGGAATATTTTGGCATGATTGTAAATTACAGGAAAATTCTATTGTTTTATGTACATCAGAGAATAAAGGGTCAAAATCACAAATTACGAAGTCAGACACTAATCGAAATGATTCTGGAGACATCAGCAGGTAATCAACGACACTAGTGTCTTTACAGGTTGTCACACCAACACATTTATCTCTGTAAATACCAAATGTTTCCACTATACAAGAAGACACAACATGAATATACCGCAGTTTCCCAAAACACGCACCTCGCACAACATACACGCAACACACTGCATTACATGACCATAGCTGGTAATAGGACGTTAATTAATCAAACAAACAATGTTGTATTTAGTATTTAGTTCAAGGGAAGCAAATATGATGGCTGTATCATTTAAAGATGCTCCACCGCCGACACAGCATAACCGATACACATCATTTGAAAAATAATTGGTTTTTGATCTGGTATATATATATAAGTCTAATGAACGCACAAATAATGTAAAATCATTTATTGAGTTTTGGTGTATGCGTTATCAGTACTTCATTTACTATAGGACATAGTAATAGCAATCAATTGTTTTTAATATTTTATCTTGTAAATTTGGAAGTTCAAAATTTTCAATGATGGTAATGGTTTAAAGTAACTTTTGTAACTAAAGAAAAATATCCATTTGTCTGTTCCTGTTTTTGATTAAGAAAAGACCATTTGTCAACGCGGTAAACCATCTTTATGGAATAACTGTTATGTTTTGTTGTTCACTGGTGTATAAAGGTAATTTTGACAGATATTTTAAATGACGCCCGAAATAATGACCTTCATATATCAGTGAGCAAATCAAATTATTACAATTGTTTCTTATTTTTACATTTCGACAGGTTTATCATAACAATACTTTTAATCGGAAGGAGATATCTTTTTATTATTTGATGCTATACGCATGGTTGGAACAGCTGATCCAGATTTCGCGGGGAAGCTATGTTAATATACGGAGCGAAAAAAAAAGTTCTGCAATGACGTTTGCTTTATTCAGTGTCTATGCGATATTTCAAACATTTGAATGTTCCAATTATCATGTCAAAGCCGGATCGTTAGAAATGACACAATTTGCAAAATTTGAAATTAGGACAATAAAAGTGTGCATTTGCCAAATCAGTGCCTCGATCTTATTCACCGTCAATGTAAAAATACGCGTCAAAATGACGTTCATACAAAAATGAACGTCAAATTCCTTGACAACGTTATAAAGAGAACAAATAACGGAAGTGTAAATATGATATTATGATTTTAGTTTAGTTTTAACCATCAATGTTTAACTCCTTACTGACATGGAACTTTCAACGCTCTCCCGACCAAACTATGGCCTATTTCCCGTAATACACAATGTTCAACTGAAGCAAACATCCAATGCACAACGTGGCATTTTCTCACCATACCAAAATGCAGAATCAATGCAAAAATGGTAGCATAGCACACGTTCGTTCTCACGAACACTGTGAATATTTGTTACTATATACCAGATAGATAATGATACTGGGAATTATATTGATATATTCGCTTAATTTATTTTAGACCTGATTGCAGTTTGAAGATAAGGATAAAATTTCCAAAGCATTATGATACAGATAACAATAAAGGATGTACCATTGTTGGGACTGTAGATGAACCGATTGCCTTCGGTAATACGGCTTGTGGAATATTCATCAAATACAGCGACTGGGATGTACCGAAAAACATGACAATATATGGTTCGGCCGACAATATAGTTACCTCTTCCAGAAGTAGAACAAGTTATGTTCGTTTAGTTGCTGAAGAAAGCTTTACTAGCCAAGCCTGGGCCTCCGCGACAATACCGGATATCAAGGTAACGGTCCCGGATAGTAAGTTAAATTATGTTTTCACTACAAATCAGTGGTATAAAAAGATAATTAGCCATTTTAACTGTTAATCATAAATACATGTACATGTTTCTATCACAATTGGGAGGTATTCTTATTACAACCTTAAACTTACGTCCAGCTTAAACCACACGTGGTGTAAACTCTTAATTTATTTTGATTAACTAAAAGAAGATAATATCAGGAATCTAATTGAATGACTGCAAACTGCTGTACCCAGGCTACCATCTGATGTATAAACTTAAGTTAAACTGAAATTGCTGTAAAACCTATTCAAAAATATCATCGTTACGGCACTATCGGCAAAACGCCAATCGATTGTTGAGGTGTATTTAAGATACCTAAATCAGACTTCATTACAACGCGTTTGCTGATTTTTGAGCGGTCTGGAGATGTGTGCTGTGCAATGCTTCTATATAGTTCACCAATAATTTGTATTCTAGCCATGTTGCGTTAAAAATGCTACATTAAATACGTGCATTACGGATTTACATGTTACATACAGTGTAAAAACTAAAAAGTGTTTTTTACAAATGCATGTGGAATGTATTTCAAGGTTATTTGGATAATTGAAACATTTCATTGCATGTATACATTTCTTTTAAGGTAAATGCACTGGACGAAGACAAGAAATTGTTAGGAAAATCATGCACTATCCAAACCGATCCCCACATCAACACTTTTGATGGCAGGTATGTAGGTTAGACCATACTATGATTTGGCTATATATTACTATGTTGTAGAAAAAAAGTCTCTATTACAAAAAAAAAATAGCTGTCAAGAACTTACGGTGTAACATACCGAAACATGCAGCATGGACCGAAAGTATCAGATTTGATTTGCTTTGGAAATAATATCCAATTATGACTATCGCATCCAAGATGTGATGAATAGCTTTGTGTCCGAATGCCAATACACTCTTTGGTACTTCGCTAATATTAACTTTCGTGAAATAGATCTGATTGCGTTAAACGTATGAAGTTATACTTATTTTGTACATATTTTTGTACTTATTTTGTGGATGATGATCACTCCAGAAAAAAATCGTTTATGAGACATTGCACTTACAATTACCGAAGGCATGTTCCAAATTAAATTTTTCACACATGTGAAGAACAAAAGAAAAAACCACATTCAATTTGAAACGTCATTATATTTTTAATCCCCATGTCTGCATTGTAGTTATACTTTCTCCTTTACAATTTTAGTCACGTGCTCTTTATGCAATATGGAGAGTTTATTCTGTTCAAGCACGATACATTACCAATACGGGTACGTATAGCTTTAACTCGAATCTGTTTCGCGTTGTCTATTGCCGTATAGCTTTAACTTCGTTATACATGAGCTATAAATCTCAGTCGAATCTATTTCACGATGTCTATTGCCGTATAGCTTTAACTTCGTTATTCATGAGCTATAAATCTCAGTCGAATCTGTTTCGCGTTGTCTATTACCGTATAGCTTTAACTTCGTTATTCATGAGCTATAAATCTCAGTCGAATCTGTTTCGCGTTGTCTATTACCGTATAGCTTTAACTTCATTACCCATGAGCTATAAATCTCAGTCGAATCTGTTTCGCGTTGTCTATTACCGTATAGCTTTAACTTCGCTATTCCTGAGATAAGCTATATATCTCAGTCGAATCTGTTTCGCGTTGTCTATTACCGTATAGCTTTAACTTCGTTATTCATGAGCTATAAATCTCAATCGAATCTGTTTCGCGTTGTCTATTACCGTATAGCTTTAACTTCGTTACTCATGAGCTATAAATCTCAGTCGAATCTGTTTCGCGTTGTCTATTACCGTATAGCTTTAACTTCGTTATTCATGAGCTATAGATCTCAGTCGAATCTGTTTCGCGTTGTCTATTACCGTATAGCTTTAACTTCGCTATTCCTGAGATAAGCTATAAATCTCATTCGAATCTGTTTCGCGTTGTCTATTACCGTATAGCTTTAACTTCGTTACTCATGAGCTATAAATCTCAGTAGAATCTGTTTCGCGTTGTCTATTACCGTATAGCTTTAACTTCGTTATTCATAAGCTATCAATCTCAGTCGAATGTTTCGCGTTGTCTATTGCCCAATAGCTTTAACTTCGTTATTCATGAGATAAGCTATCAATCTCAGTAGAATCTGTTTCGCGTTGTCTATCACCGTATAGCTTTAACTTCGTTATTCATGAGATAAGCTATCAATCTCAGTAGAATCTGTTTCGCGTTTTTTATTGCCGTATAGCTTTAACTTCGTTATTCATGAGATAAGCTATCAATCTCAGTAGAATCTGTTTCGCGTTGTCTATTGCCGTATAGCTTTAACTTCGTTATTCATGAGATAAGCTATCAATTTCAGTAGAATCTGTTTCGCGTTGTCTATTGCCGTATAGCTTTAACTTCGTTATTCATGAGATAAGCTATCAATCTCAGTAGAATCTGTTTCGCGTTGTCTATTGCCGTATAGCTTTAACTTCGTTACTCATGAGCTATAAATCTCAGTCGAATCTGTTTCGCGTTTTTTATTACCGTATAGCTTTAACTTCGTTATTCATGAGATAAGCTATCAATCTCAGTCGAATCTGTTTCGCGTTGTCTATTACCGTATAGCTTTAACTTCGTTATTCATGAGATAAGCTATAAATCTCAGTCGAATCTGTTTCGCGTTGTTTATTACCGTATAGCTTTAACTTCGTTATTCATGAGATAAGCTATCAATCTCAGTAGAATCTGTTTCGCGTTGTCTTTTACCGTATAGCTTTAACTTCGTTACTCATGAGCTATCAATCTCAGTCGAATCTGTTTCGCGTTGTCTATTACCGTATAGCTTTAACTTCGTTATTCATGAGATATAAATCTCAGTCGAATCTGTTTTGCGTTGTCTATTACCGTATACCTTTAACTTCGTTTTTCATGAGCTATCAATCTCAGTCGAATCTGTTACGCGTTGTCTATTGCCGTATAGCTTTAACTTCGTTATTCATGAGCTATAAATCTCAGTCGAATCTGTTTCGCGTTGTCTATTACCGTATAGCTTTAACTTTGTTATTCATGAGAAAAGCTATAAATCTCAGTCGAATCTATTTCGCGTTGTCTAATACCGTATAGCTTTAACTTCGTTATTCATGAAATAAGCTTTCAATCTCAGTCGAATCTATTTCGCGTTGTCTATTACCATATAGCTTTAACTTCGTTATTCATGAGATAAGCTATCAATCTCAGTTGAATCTGTTTCGCGTTGTCTTTTACCGTATAGCTTTAACTTCGTTATTCATGAGATATAAATCTCAGTCGAATCTGTTTCGCGTTGTCTATTACCGTATAGCTTTAACTTCGTTACTTATGAGCTATAAATCTCAGTCGGATCTGTTTCGCATTGTTTATTACCGTATACTTTAACTTCGTTATTCATGAGCTATAAATCTCAGTCGAAATTATTTCGCGTTGTCTATTGCCGTATAGCTTTTACTTCGTTATTAATGAGCTATAAATCTCAGTCGAATCTGTTTCGCGATGTCTATTACCGTATAGCTTTAACTTCGTTTTTCATGAGCTATCAATCTCAGTCGAATCTGTTACGCGTTGTCTATTGCCGTATAGCTTTAACTTCGTTATTCATGAGCTATAAATCTCAGTCGAATCTGTTTCGCGTTGTTTATTACCGTATACTATAACTTCGTTATTCATGAGCTATAAATCTCAGTCGAATCTATTTCGCGTTGTCTATTACCGTATAGCTTTAACTTCGTTTTTCATGAGCTATAAATCTCAGTCGAATCTGTTACGCGTTGTTTATTGCCGTATAGCTTTAACTTCGTTATTCATGAGCTATAAATCTCAGTCAAATCTGTTTCGCGTTGTCTATTACCGTATAGCTTTAACTTCGTTATTCATGAGATAAGCTATAAATCCCAGTCGAATCTATTTCGCGTTGTCTATTACCGTATAGCTTTAACTTCGTTATTCATGAGATAAGCGTTCAATCTCAGTCGAATCTATTTCGCGTTGTCTATTACCGTATAGCTTTAACTTCGTTATTCATGAGATAAGCTATCAATCTTAGTAGAATCTGTTTCGCGTTGTCTTTTACCGTATAGCTTTAACTTCGTTATTCATGAGATATAAATCTCAGTCGAATCTGTTTCGCGTTGTCTATTACCGTATAGCTTTAACTTCGTTATTCATGAGATAAGCTATAAATCCCAGTCGAATCTATTTCGCGTTGTCTATTACCGTATAGCTTTAACTTCGTTATTCATGAGATAAGCGTTCAATCTCAGTCGAATCTATTTCGCGTTGTCTATTACCGTATAGCTTTAACTTCGTTATTCATGAGATAAGCTATCAATCTTAGTAGAATCTGTTTCGCGTTGTCTTTTACCGTATAGCTTTAACTTCGTTATTCATGAGATATAAATCTCAGTCGAATCTGTTTCGCGTTGTCTATTACCGTATAGCTTTAACTTCGTTATTCATGAGCTATAAATCTCAGTCGAATCTGTTTCGCGTTGTCTATTACCGTATAGCTTTAACTTCGTTTTTCGTGAGCTATCAATCTCAGTCGAATCTGTTACGCGTTGTTTATTGCCGTATAGCTTTAACTTCGTTATTCATGAGCTATAAATCTCAGTCAAATCTGTTTCGCGTTGTCTATTACCGTATAGCTTTAACTTCGTTATTCATGAGATAAGCTATAAATCCCAGTCGAATCTATTTCGCGTTGTCTATTACCGTATAGCTTTAACTTCGTTATTCATGAGATAAGCGTTCAATCTCAGTCGAATCTATTTCGCGTTGTCTATTACCGTATAGCTTTAACTTCGTTATTCATGAGATAAGCTATCAATCTTAGTTGAATCTGTTTCGCGTTGTCTTTTACCGTATAGCTTTAACTTCGTTATTCATGTATAAATCAGTCGAATCTGTTTCGCGTTGTCTATTACCGTATAGCTTTAACTTCGTTATTCATGAGCTATAAATCTCAGTCGGATCTGTTTCGCGTTGTCTATTGCCGTATAGCTTTAACTTCGTTATTCATGAGATAAGCTATAAATCTCAGTCGAATCTGTTTCGCGTTGTCTATTACCGTATAGCTTTAACTTCGTTATTCATGAGATAAGCTATCAATCTCAGTCGAATCTGTTTCGCGTTGTCTATTGCCGTATAGCTTTAACTTCGTTATACATGAGCTATAAATCTCAGTCGAATTTTCACGTTGTCTATTGCCGTATAGCTTTAACTTCGTTATTCATAAGTTATAAATCACAGTCGAATCTGTTTCCCGTTGTCTATTACCGTATAGCTTTAACTTCGTTACTCATGAGCTATAAATCTCAGTCGAATCTGTTTCGCGTTGTCTATTGCCGTATAGCTTTAACTTCGTTATTCATGAGATAAGCTATAAATCTCAGTCGAATCTGTTTCGCGTTGTCTATTACCGTATAGCTTTAACTTCGTTATTCATGAGATAAGCTATCAATCTAAGTCGAATCTGTTTCGCGTTGTATATTGCCGTATAGCTTTAACTTCGTTATTCATGAGATTAGCTATAAATCTCAGTCGAATCTGTTTCGCGTTGTTTATTACCGTATAGCTTTAACTTCGTTATTCATGAGCTATAGATCTCAGTCGAATCTGTTTCGCGTTGTCTATTACCGTATAGCTTTAACTTCGCTATTCCTGAGATAAGCTATCAATCTCAGTCGAATCTGTTTCGCGTTGTCTATTGCCGTATAGCTTTAACTTCGTTATACATGAGCTATAAATCTCAGTCGAATCTATTTCACGTTGTCTATTGCCGTATAACTTTAACTTCGTTATTCATAAGTTATAAATCACAGTCGAATCTGTTTCCCGTTGTCTATTACCGTATAGCTTTAACTTCGTTACTCATGAGCTATAAATCTCAGTCGAATCTGTTTCGCGTTGTCTATTGCCGTATAGCTTTAACTTCGTTATTCATGAGATAAGCTATAAATCTCAGTCGAATCTGTTTCGCGTTGTCTATTACCGTATCGCTTTAACTTCGTTATTCATGAGATAAGCTATCAATCTCAGTCGAATCTGTTTCGCGTTGTCTATTGCCGTATAGCTTTAACTTCGTTATTCATGAGCTATAAATCTCAGTCGAATCTGTTTCGCGTTGTCTATTGCCGTATAGCTTTAACTTCGTTATTCATGAGATAAGCTATAAATCTCAGTCGAATCTGTTTCGCGTTGTCTATTACCGTATCGCTTTAACTTCGTTATTCATGAGATAAGCTATCAATCTCAGTCGAATCTGTTTCGCGTTGTCTATTGCCGTATAGCTTTAACTTCGTTATTCATGAGATTAGCTATAAATCTCAGTCGAATCTGTTTCGCGTTGTTTATTACCGTATAGCTTTAACTTCGTTATTCATGAGCTATAAAATTCAGTCGAATCTATTTCGCGTTGTCTATTGCCGTATAGCTTTAACTTCGTTATTCATGAGCTATAAATCTCAGTCGAATCTATTTCGCGTTGTCTATTACCGTATAGCTTTAACTTCGTTACTCATGAGCTATAAATCTCAGTCGGATCTGTTTCGCGTTGTCTATTGCCGTATAGCTTTAACTTCGTTATTCATGAGATAAGCTATAAATCTCAGTCGAATCTGTTTCGCGTTGTCTATTACCGTATAGCTTTAACTTCGTTATTCATGAGATAAGCTATCAATCTCAGTCGAATCTGTTTCGCGTTGTCTATTGCCGTATAGCTTTAACTTCGTTATTCATTAGCTATCAATCTCAGTAGAATCTGTTTCGCGTTGTCTATTACCGTATAGCCGGTTATTTTCGCGAACCAAAGTTTTGCCGATTTGATCTAAAAATGAAAAACAAACAAATCTTAGCGGTTTTTTATTTTCACGATATACGATACATCAGTAGTTAATTTATGGTGATGTTTACCTGAACATCCGTTAAATATTGGATATCAATATATTTATATGTACTATTCTTATCATTCTAAAGATCCATGCAGTCTTTGACAAGTGCTGGCAGGCGTGGCGAGGGGCCTGTACATGTGGTGTAGCAATAAGATACATTGACGCTGTTTTTGTACTCAACTTCTGTAAAGTCAGGATTGGGGCGCCATGGCTGTATTCATCTAATTTTAACAGATACGTAGAGATGAGAGCTTGTGATGCTACGCACATGACAATTGAGTACAGACGACCGGCATATAAGGTAAACATGACATATTGCTATGTTTCTAGGTATTTTGTAGATGTAATAAAGAGACAATGAACGTACAATACGCTTCCCTTCCTGTGACGGATATGTTTGTCCAGGGTATTCAACTTTTGTACAATTTACATGTTTATTGCACACGCACCTGACTAAGAAAAACTCAATGACTGTATGACGTTTCGTGGATTATGGCATCATTAAAAATGGCAGATTCAAATACTAAAGCCGGAAGCAGAATAAATATTGTTGTCAGCAAATACGTTCTCATCTTTTATATTCTGGTTATAAGGATACCCAACACTCAGTCACTATATTAGGTTAAATACATCGGCACAGCCTCGTGAGTTTTAGTACATCCTTCATACCCAACACTCAGTCACTAAATTAGGTTAAATACATCGGCACAGCCTCGTGAGTTTTAGTACATCCTTCATACCCAACACTAAGTCACTAAATTAGGTTAAATACATCGGCACAGCCTCGTGAGTTTTAGTACATCCTTCTTACCCAACACTAAGTCACTAATTTAGGTTAAATACATCGGCACAGTCTTGTGAGGTTTAGTACATCCTTCATACCCAACACTCAGTCACTAAATCAGGTTAAATACATCGGCACAGTCTCGTGAAGTTTAGTACTTCCTTCATACCCAACACTAAGTCACTATATTAGGTTAAATACATCGGTACAGCCTCGTGAGTTTTAGTACATCCTTCATACCCAACACTCAGTCACTATATTAGGTTAAATACATCGGCACAGCCTCGTGAGTTTTAGTACATCCTTCATACCCAACACTAAGTCACTAAATTAGGTTAAATACATCGGCACAGTCTCGTGAGGTTTAGTACATCCTTCATACCCAACACTCAGTCACTAAATTAGGTTAAATACATCGGCACAGAATCTTGAGTTTTAGTACATCCTTCATACCCTCATGTAAATGAAACAGTCTTATAATCATGTCTCTTTCATTTAGAACAATGACCAGGGCAGTATTTTAGAATGTAAAACGTATACAATATTGTACAAGGGTTTTTTAAGTGTCCATTTCTCTGAAGACGTAACCACTTTAATCTACTGCATTGTATGGAACCTCAACTATTTTATTTTTTATATGAATTTAATTAATTTAGAATAAACGTTCATGCAAACATTTATCATGATTGGAATAAAGAACCAATCTGGTATGAATTACAGATACATGTGTGTTTTTTGTTATTAAAAAATTCTATAAATCTTAGATTTTGACTGGTTTACACAGGTAACACTTCCGTCCGGAACGGAAATACACATCGGACTACATCTAGGTGCTATAAATACACACATTAATATGTTCATACTAAAGCCGTCTCTAGCAGACTGGGAAGCGACCAGTGGAATGTGTGGCTTCCTAGACGGTGACAAGAATAATGACATCAGGCTAAGAAGTGGGGAAATTGCGCCAGGCTTCGGAGTCGATTGGAGGTAAATATGTAATGTAATGATTAATTAGTAACTTAGTGTATATATAACACTTTGTTTAGAAATTTAGATATTTAAAAAAATAGAAATATAATCTGCATCCAAAAGTGATTTAATCACCGTTTTAGATATATGGAATTTATGAATTCGTTGTAGAAACGTTGGTGACGTCAAAACATGAATCACAATGATTCAGTAGATGGAATACCAACATTTGATATTTCACTACCTGAATCAAATCGCAGTGACCGCAATAATCTCTTAACAAATCTTCAGTTGTCAGCTATGTTAAATTGTCAGACAAACTGGGCACCAGTCAGGGCCCTTGTGAGAAGTTCAGAGGTGCGAAGCCCCCCAACGGAAAATAGTTTTAGAATTCATCAGCCTCTGAAAATGATTTTCGGTAATGCATGATAGTGCCAAATTTAAGAAATCAAATTCATAATGCAATAATAGGTTTGTTTTCTACCTGTATGTGAACTTCAATAGAATTTACATGTTTCTAATGTTGGAGGCCTATATGTAACTTAGATGACTCTTATAGGAGTTGAGGATAGAATAGACTGACGGAACCTCCTTACGCTATGGAAAGTGGTTTTAATATTAATTGATTTCAATACCTAATTTTCGTAAAAGGTTTTATTTAGGAAATCATTCCAAATAAAAGCCATTTTTCTCTTCTGTTGTGTAATAAAAACGTCCATTACTCTATCCATATCAATTAGAATGTCTCTATGAACATGGATCATTGCCAGGGACAAAAGACGGTCTTGACGTGTCGTCGACCTAAGATACGTCTTAATACGCATAAGAACGCTAAATGAGCGCTCCGCTGTTGCAGTCGAGACCGGTGGTGTCAATAGTATAATCAATACATTGAGTATCGATGGGTAAATTTGTTGTCCCTTACCGTCCAGAGTTTCTGTCAACTCATCAGGCCTGTCTCCAGCTATCTCCCATCGCGTTTTCCATCTCGATACGCCCCTTTCAAACTCTGCCTCCTCACCATGGATGTGGGCCTGGTATGTATTATCTATCCCTGAAATTTCTTTATCTGTTATGCCACTAACGTCATCTCTTAGCATTAGCTTGAATACCGAGTAATGCAGCTCTCGTTTAAGTAAACGATCATCCAACTCTTGCGCGATGTGATCGATGAAAACTGTTCGGCGGGATAACGATGGCACAAGTACATAGTCTTGTCCAATGGCATTAGCCTCTTCATACAACGAAGTCTATACTGCATCATCGGCGAGTTGTGCACGTAATTGTGTGATAACGACACGACACTCGTCCATCGCAGCCATCATGTCACACGATTTGTCTTGGAGGAAGTACGACAAGTGAACTTGAATTCAAGTACATCCGGCTTTGTCGCCATTTAAAGTTTGGAGATGCTGAAGCGCCTATACAGCGACAGGAAACGCATTTCAGAAGTAGAGAGTGCATCTGCCCTACTGATCCATTTGGTCTCGCACAACTATTTCAACTCTGTTTTCTAGCCCATTGCTTCCTTGGCATTTGGGATGTTGTCTAGCTCCTCCATATGAAATGAGAGACGTAAGGTGCGATAACAGAGTTATCATCTTTTACCTATTATCACCCTTATAACCGTAACTTGAGTAATAAGGGACTGACCGATACTTTTTAAAGATATTTTGAAGTTAAGTAAATCCTGGCGTGATCTATCAACTGAGGTACGAAAATTCACTTGAGTGAGAAATTATGGGTCAAACAGGCAAAAATCATCATTTTCATCGATAGTTTCTGTTCAATTCGACCTAGCGAACAAAGGCTAAATGTTGATAAAATGAAATTATACACATTAAAAATAAGTAATTCTGAACAAAACGGTATCTCTGGTATTTGAAAACATTATGATGAACGACCACAAGACGGTCTTGGAAATTGGTGGTATTTCGCAGTTTCCCTGTAAATTTCAACGGCAGAGGATAGTTCCGGACTTGTGGGCCGCCTTCCTTCAAAGCTATTCTGACCGATTGGATCAACGAGTGGACCATTCACAAATTGATCCTATTTATGAAAATTCTGGGTTTTTTATTACATAATTACTAAAAATTATACAAAAAATTATATCCAAATCTTTGTTGTGGATTGCGTGTATTGTGGAAATGGGTGCTGTTTGGGGCATAAAGCCGCATAAAGGAATGCTATACGACTAGCGCCACCTAGTAAAAAGAATCATGGTAACGTTGTGTCACTTGTGTATCCGGTTTGAACCGTTTCGGATTGATGTTGAAGTCTGCCTCGCTTTTCAACTTACAATCGTCAATATCAGGTAAGTAGGCCTAGTTATGTATTTTACTTGTTAAAGCTACCACTTTCGGCGGATGTTAGTGTTATTCGTTATCTAATATTTGAGGTTGCTGTTGTTTATTATGATTGTTTTTCGTATGCCTACTGCAGTACCGAGTCATGACAGCGACTGAATTAAACGTTGGCCAGGCAACCCTCATGAAAAACAAAACAGACAGTCTATTGTACAGACTCTGAGACAAATGCCGTTTTAATATGTTCTCCTAATATATTGCTTAATTGTATGATTTAATTACTACCTACTAGGCTAGTAGCGTAGTTAAGCCATACCTGTTATCAGATGACACATGTTTTGTTGATCAGCTGCACTCTAAACATAGCATCGAGTATACAATGATGAGATCGAAGTGAAAGTGTTCATGCGATAATGTCAGGTAAGGGATAGCCGTAAACTAAATGACAATGAAAGAAGACAAACCCGAAAAATTTTGTAGTTTGACAATGGACAATAATGGATGATAAAAATTATTAGATATGCACTGTAGTTTTACATGACACGTATGCCTACCGAACACATTTTTTTTACTTTAATACCTAAAAGGTTACAGATTTTGCCTTAGAATTACTAATTAAGCTAAATGCTGAAAGCAAATATCAGACTTAATAAAGTTTGCTAGATTAATAAATGATGGCTCCATGGTGCCTTAAATATTCCTGCAATATGGAATTATCCCCCCCCCTACTTACAGATTCTGTGAAAACCGCAATTGTATATCCCTCCACTAACTAAACATTTTTACAAGAATTCTTTGATATTTGTTGCATTGATGATATTATATGGTATACATGTATATAACATACAGATGAAACTCTTTGAAATCAATACGTTTGATAATGACGTGATTTAACCTTAAACATTTTAAAGTTTTAATTACTGAACTTAAAAAATGCTGGAACATAGCAAAAACAAACAGTCTTCATGGAAGACTGTAAAAGCAAAGTTAGTTAGACTAACAGGAAAAGATGATATTTCATTAGATTGATTCAATATTAAAATTGAAAATTCAATGAATTTGTCCATTACTACTGAAAACTGACTTTGAAACGGTATGCTTTCATTACCAAAGTCTTTCTCATTATTATTTATGATTGGAGTATTATTCGGCAAGCTGTTCTAGCTTCATGAGAGAGGCCACATGAGAAATTTTAATTGGGATTGAATAAAGGGCGGTAATTTTCTAATTTAGTATCTTTTAGCTAAACAGAATATCCGAGAATAAGGCTAAATATTTAATTCTATAATACCTCATGTTTATAACAGTGCCTGTGATTAGTTGAAATATATCACGTGGCTGAGAAATAATAACATTGGGGATGTGTGGATGAAGCATCATATTTTACTGAGACGCATGTCCCCATGCCCATGGTAACCGCTCTTCTTCCAAAAAAATTACTACCCTTATGTCCCCATGCCCATGGTAACCGCTCTTCTTCCAAAAAAATACTACCCTTATGTCCCCATGCCCATGGTAACCGCTCTTCTTCCAAAAAAATACTACCCTTATGTCCCCATGCCCATGGTAACCGCTCTTCTTCCAAAAAAATTACTACCCTTATGTCCCCATGCCCATGGTAACCGCTCTTCTTCCAAAAAATTACTACCCTTATGCTTGAACAACAATATCGGACGAAGAGCGAATATACATAAACACGGGCATTCTTGACAGTGGTTCTATTAATAATCAATGATATTATCATTGAAAGAAATCAGTCTAAATTAATCGCCATGAATTTCTGTAATGATCATTTTTTTCATGTGAGATTCATGGCCATTGATTTGTAAGTGATGACAATGAATTTTAGATTTGATGAAAGGTAGTATTTCATGGCCATTGATTTAATAATGATGACCATGAATTAATAGAAGAGCTAAAGTGGAAAGTATTCCATGGCCGTGTTTTTTTTAGGTTGATAATGAAAATAAAATAACTGATGATTCATGGCCATGAAATTTACAATTATGAAAATTAACTTAATTAGAAATTAGCTAATTAAGATACTCACAAGTAATTTCATATCCTTGCCTTGATTAAGATGAGTTTTTTTTGTCAAAAGTCAATAATTAAAGTCAAATGACTCCCCTTTTTCTAAAACTTGAGACACATGACTTCTTTTTCTATCATTAGAGTCATGTGACTTCTATATTTTAATACTTGAGTCACATGACTTGAATATTCCCGCCTAAACAGAGGAAATCCAAAATGGCTGCTGTGTCTGTTGATGTATGACCAGGAACAGAATTTTCATGCTCACTAATCTGTTATACACTCTGTAGACAAGTGCTGAATTTAATCCTGAGTTCCTAAAGGTACAGTAAACAATTTTAGATAAGATGTGATTCCTTACAATTAATGACATTCCATACACTGGGTGGCATTACCAAATTCTCACAATCAACTACATGACAGTGTACAAATTTATTTGCCATGTGCCTGCATGTTGAATGCTTTATATGTTTTGTTAATGCTAATTTAACTTTCAAACTGAAGATTTTTTTTTATTGTATTTCTTTATTTTAAAATACATTAAAGCAGAGAGTTTTTGATGACAGATTTAGGAAAACTGATCATATCATGCCGAATGTAATATTTGTACTTTAATTCCTTTATCATAAAATTCATGGCCATGAATGATAAGTATGCATTCTAATGTCAATTTCATGAAAATCAAAACTATGTGATTGTATTGGTTCCATGGCCATGAAAATGGTTAAATCACATCAGACAAGCACTTCTCATAGGTTGAAAATTCATGGCCATGGATTATGTTCCTTTTAAGGGGAATTTCATGGCCATGATGCAAGGATAGTTCTGATTCATTGGATAATCATGGGTATGAAAATCCCCATGAAATTATTCCTAGGTTTCATGGCAATGAAATTGAATGATGACATAATTCAATTTCATGGTCAAAATTTAACATGCATTCATGGCATTTTCATGTTTCTTTATTCAAATTCATGGCCATGAATAATGATCCTTTTAAGGGTTTTTTTCATGACAAAGTTTCATGGAATTTTCATGCATTATTTTCATGGGTAACTGTTCATGGCAAATTCATGTGTTGACATGCAGTAGTGAGTGTCAAACGGTCTAAAATCTTTTAATTACTACGAGTTATCAATTTATGGTCCTTAACGTCTCTCATTTCATCCGCAACACCCCTAAAGGTGTTGCCCCACTAGTAAATGTACTCATACGTTTGGTTGAATAGCCAAAAGCAAAGCCAATTCCCTGAACGGTAGCCATCATAGTACGAACAGATGGCTCTTTACAGCTATGAACAACTGCAAGATCCAGACATTGTACTTTACAGTGAACATATACCGCATTTTGTGCATACTGCTTCATCAGAGTTTGCACGCCGTTGACTGTTCCTGACATATTACTGCCACCATCATATCCTTATGCTCGCATTAAGTCAATGGCTATATTTTGGTCCTCATGAATTTAGCCGCAAAAAGGTCGCAAATATCCGATCTCTTAAGGACTTCGCAAGCAAGAAACCCACAAAACACTCATGAATTGATGACTCGCCACGATTATTATCAAGAAAACGAAGTCAAACACAAACTATACAGATATATGTATATATGTGTTGTTTCGTCAGCAAATAACGCAAAATAGTTTCCGTTACAGTATTGGAGAAGAGTGTCCCCGCAGATCTCTATAATCTCTTTTTGAGAAGTACATTGTATATTTGAATTTTGCAAACATGTGGAGTATGGACATAAAATTGCTGTTTTCTTCAAAGTGTCCACGAAGTGGAATGTTTTGCCGTCCACACATAGCTATAACATTAATTATCTCTCTTAAGACGTGTCTGTTCTTCTCAATGTCAGCTTTGTGTGACTGTGATAATTAACTTACGATTAAGGTTTTTTTTCGTGGATTCACTATCAATGTAGTTCAAACCCTTTTGGACGTAACCGTTGTGTTGGGAATGATGTTTGACAAACTGTCCAAGGTTAGTCCAGTCGGTAACAGGCGCCTTAAGGTAAACGTTCTCAATTTTTGGTTGCCGTGTCCGAAAATGGTACAATGCACACAATATACGCAGTCCTTTCTGATAGAGCACCTCATTCTGTGATAGAGTACCTCATCCAGTCGTTCTGTTTCAGCCAAGCTGAATTTAAGCTTAAACTCTCGTTAGTTATTTTTCAAAAGTTAAAAAAACACGAGCTTAAACTCTCGTTAGTTATTTTTCAAAAGTTACAAAAAAAATACGAGCTTAAACTCTCATTAGTTATTTTTCAAAAGTTACAAAAAACACGAGCTTTAGTGCATTTTGGTATTACACTTGCATTATACTCTCCATTTCCAATTATATCAAATCACACTAGTAAGGTTTGAGACTTTACTATATTATATTTACACTTGCTAGGCTTGTTCACTATACGCAAGTACTAGCCGATTTTGTTTACCATAACTGCATGGTAACATTGAACTTTGAACTTGCGTATGAAAATGTTCTATGCAACGTAAAGGGGCTACTTTTTTTAAAAGAAACACATGGCTTTGTTTACATTTTGACGCAACATTACGTGTATATTGTTGTTTTTCATAGAATTTTGGGAAAATGTAAACGATACATATATGTTTTATATCTATATATGATACCAACATTTTTTGAATTAACAATTGTATAAAGAAACGGGAAAATATCCCGACCGGGGCGACGTGCAGTGCTGTCAAATGTAAACATTAGGCCTACCTCTGTGACTGTGTTCATCCTACGATCGCGTCTTTGGGGTGGACGGGCGAGAGCCCCTCTGACAGAGGTCAGTTATAAACATATCCTCTTGTCTTTGTTCTTTGAGAAATTAATCATGTGTATTATAAAACATGCACCGCTAATAGTAATCCACGTATTGACAGTTTCACGTCACCACAAATACATTGTACCCATCGAACAAAAGTGAAAATGTTCCGTCTGTAGATGGCGATGGATCTAAGCGTAGATTATATAATCACATGGCTCCCAAGGATGTAATATCGTCAAGTCAGACGACAATCTCAAACACGTTGAAGCTACTTGAATATCGGTGTTTTGACAACTTCGGCAAACTCCAGTGTGTAAGCGTGCGTCAGGTTCGCCTCGCTGCATAAAAACGGTCACCGAGTTCACACATGTGGCCGAGTACAAATTCTTTATGTTATTACGCTATATATTAACTTTTAGCAAAATTGAATGTATATTTAAAGTTCTGATCTGATTAAATAAAATTTTCTCTGAAATTTACTTTGTTTGTCATGTTTATTTTACACTAAAATATTGAACTTTTTTGTCGTCGCGGATGAATAATTCTACCTTACGTGAAACGTCATCATTCGCTGTTCAATTGAGTAAGCTCCTCCCACTTTTGACCGACTTTTATTGAATAATTTCGTCACTTTCAAATGATGATTTTATTGCATAAAATATAAATAAAAAGTCGTGTGAGTGTAAATATAGGGATTGGATTTCGCTTTTATGTTAACCATGCTTGTATGGAGCAATTCCTCTAAGAATATATTCAATATGGGGCGCCATCTACAGACGGAACATTTTCACTTTTGTTCGATGGGTACAATGTATTTGTGGTGACGTGAAACTGTCAATACGTGGATTACTATTAGCGGTGCATGTTTTATAATACACATGATTAAATACTCAAAGAACAAAGACAAGAGGATATATTTATAACTGACCTCTATCAGAGGGTCTCACACCCGTCCAACCCAAAGGCTCGATCGTAGGACGAACATAGGCACAGAGGTAATGTTTACATTTGACACCCATCATTTTTAACAAAAATGAAAGCACGTCGCCCCGGTCGGGATATTTTTCCGTTTCTTTATACAATTGTTAATTTAAAAATTGTTTGAATCATATATAAATATAAAACATGTATATATTGTTTACATTTTTCCAAAATTCTATGAAAAACAACAATATACACGTAATGTTGCGTCAAAATGTAAACAAAGCCATGTGTTTCTTTTTTTTAAAAAGTAGTCCTTTTACGTTGCACAGAACATATCCTTACGCAAGTTCAAAGTTCAATGTTACCATGCAGTTATGGTAAACAAAATCGGCTAGTATTAGCGTATAGTGACCAAGCCTAGCAAGTGTAAATATATAAGCATGGTTAACATAAAAGCGCAATCCAATCCCTATATATAATTCATTGGTATCCATCAATTATTTACATACCTTTCTATGAATTGATTGACATGTATGTGTCCGTATAGTCTAACAAGCAAAATAACATAGAAAATAATAACCCATGAAACTAATTCCGCGAGTTGTTTGTAATATAATGTATATATATATATATATAAACTGATAAATATTATATACATGTATATTTTTTTTAAAGTAATATATTGGATTTTAAGTTTTCTGATTTTAGACATGACAACCAGATGGATGGGGAATCATTGTTTGCATCTAACGGCGTTCTAGGAGACATACTTCTACCGCAGTTACGGTATTGTAGATGTCCCGTTACCAGTACACAAGAAAGTGGTTTCGCCGCAGTGGCAAATTGTGACCTCACTTCAACCATTACAACGTGTGGCTCACAGACACATTATACAAATTACTTTGAACAATGTTCCACATCACAAGAAATATCTGGAAATTTACACCGAGTCGTCAGAAGATCTACAAATGATGACTTTGAAATACCCAAATTTGATATAGCCCTGGATGAAAACTATGCAATCTCGGAATACGTAAGTTACACCTGCTTTTAATGTTAATGAATAAACGATTTCATCCAAAGAAGCTACTGCCACACTAGCTTTGTATGTTTGTTTGTTTGATAAATTAACGTCCTATTAACAGTCAGGGTCATGTAAGAATGGCCTCCCATGTATGCGGAGTGTTGCGTGGATGAAGTGCGAGGTGCGTGTTTGGGGAGATTGCGTTATATCCGTATTGTGTCTCATGGTATAGTGGAACTATTGGCCTGTTATAGTGCTATATCATTGAAACATGCCACTGAAGGTACCAAGCAACACACCCCACCCGGTCACATACTAACATTGGTGTGTACAACATACGTACCTGCTGCTCCTATTGCATGATCGTAAAAGGTGACTACGTTTGGGATCTTATTTTTTCTCTCCTTCCTAACTAACTTTCTTCTTCCTAATGCCTCCATTGGCACCGCCTCACTTTTGGCCAATTGAGCGTTCGCCCCTGTGAGAGTTCTGTTTCCTGGTCGAGATATATTTATATATATTATAAATATATCTACTCATCTAACTTGATCAACTTTCCATCTGTTTCAGAATATAACCTGGATAAATGGCTGGAACGAGTCCCTAGCAGAGGAAGCCTGTCGGAACACAATGGATAGCGATCCTATGTTGATTAGATGTAAAGATGCTGTAGCAGCGATGAATGATATTGCATCGAATGGGATAAATGAATGTGTCGGAGATATTAAAGTGAGGACATTATAAGGTTGTGAAACGATAAGCACGTTATCGTGAACGTTATTATCCCATATAAAATGTAGGTTGATGTCCTTTCAAAGTTTCAGTCTTTTTAAGGTCCCGTCTTAATCGAGGTAAAATAACGTTTTGGGATTTTCAAAATAAAATGTATAAATATCAATGTAAGCCCACGGCGAAATGCCAAATTCATCAAAATTTGGACTTTGTAAAAAATGTACTTATTTTCAGAAATTATTTCTTTAGTTATCATTTTTAAAATGTGCCTTTCTACGCTTTGAGTAGAGTCAAATATTCACCATTATTTTTTTTCAATTATTTTCGCCTGAATCATCAATGTCACGACATCTTTACATATGCATAGCAGTATCAAACTAATTTTTGTTGTAAATCTTCAATTACTTGATTCATTATACGCATAATTGCAACTATAAGTATTAAGACGGGAAATGATGCACTTTTATTACTTTTTGCATTTTTAGTGAAACTTTAACTTAAACAAATGCCAAACGTTTTTAATGAATGTTTTAGGGTTCTAGGGGAAGAATGTCTTTTGATGGGGCAAAGTTTGAGTTTAAGGTTTTATTCGTTTAACGTCCTACTAACAGCCAGGGTCATGTAAAGACGAAAAAACAACCGACCAGCGGTCAGTAACTGGCAACTGCCCCACATGGAATTCAAACTCGCAACCCAGAGGTGGAGGGCTTGTGGTAATATGCCGGGACATCTTAACCATTCGGCCACCGCGGCCCCAAATTTATTATATCATTAGTTTATTATATTTAAGTCTTATTAGCAGTCAGTCATTTAAAGTCGGCCTCCCTTGTTTGTGGAGTCTTGCGTGTGTGCGAGGTAGGAGGACACAGAAGCAATTCCAACAGTGGCCGCAGATTATTGTCGATTTGTTTTATATAGTTTTATATGATGCTTTATTGTATGAACTCCCATTTCCCTAAATTATATGAAAAAATTAGATACAGACAAACCTATTACTACTTGGAGTTGCACATCCTTAAGACTGCTTTATTGTATGAACTCCCATTTCCCTAAATTATATGAAAAAATTAGATACAGGCAAACCTATTACTACTCAGAGTTGCACATCCTTAACACTGCTTTATTCTTTAAATTCAGATATCTGGTCACACCGGATATATGGAAGGAACATTGGAAGCATTGCGAGAACATTGTTTGATTGAAGCCATACGTTTCGAAAATTTAACGACACAGGAATCGCATGGAACCAACACAACGTTTCTTAACGAATTATTGAAACTGAATTGTCCAAACAATTGCTCCGGAAACGGGCACTGCGAAAAAGGTTTGTAAACTAAATCAATTTTATTTAACACTCTGTGACTATATAACTAAAAGACATCCGTTAAACTTGAATTATTATGTTGATCTAGGAGTGTGTGATTGCCAAGATGGTTTCTATGGCGACAGCTGTACGGTTGGGATTGAAACTATACCTGAAGTACTCAGTAGCGGAATGATCTGTTCCATTGAAAAACGATCATGCAGAAATTTCGTTATTCCTGGAAGTAATTTTCTAGACGTAAACTTAACCTGCCAAGTCCGGATGCTGCAGGTAAGGTAACAACCATTATGTGAAATTGAAGTTTTGATGTTGTTGTTTTTTGTGTATTTGTGCACGTGTATTGTTAGGAAAAGAGTTTGACTGGCATGCAGCTGCAAATAATACATTCATAATCTCAACTTCCGACATATCTCTTAGTTGTCTTTTGACAAATTAAAAATTTCAAAAGCCATTTTACTAACAAATATGGATTTCATGAATACGTCCATTTGATATCGATAAGGCAGCATCTTTTTGCTACAATTTTGTGATATGTATAGTTGATGCTTTGCTTACGGAATATGTAGGCATTGGGCTATCATAAATAGGTAGAGATAAATATCAGTCCTTGTTTGTGAGCCTCTATTTATTGTTTTCCTCTCATGCAGGTTTATATAAACCGATGGGAAATTATTGCTTCGCCAGTTTTATTCCCCGCAACATACTTAAATGATTTCAACTGTGTGTGTACTATCCCGGATTCCTACCGAAGACGGCGAGCGACTGACAACGAAGTCTTATCTGAAGGATACCTGCTAAGCATATCGAATGACGGCATACACTTTAGTAATGAGACCACTATTTTGACATATGACTCGTCATGCTACGACTGTGATCCAACCAATATGAACTGCTCAAAACTTGAGGTATGTGCACATTTTTGTCTGGATTATGTTCGTATCTCCCTTACTTAAGTTTAAATAGATATGTTATATCACTATCTTACGATTGTCACAAAGTGGTAGTCTTTACACCGTCTTAGCGTTTAGCATTAAGGGAGTGGGACGACTGGTTCGCACGTTATCAGTATAATGTGATCGGTTGGGGTGTGTTGCTTGATGTCTTCGGCGGCATGCTTCAGTGATACAGCACTATATGAAGATATTACATTAACTTACCGTAGTCTCCCAAAAGTTCATACACACTTCACACCGCATACATGGGAGGCCGTCCTACCATGGCTCTGGCTGATGATAGGACGTTAATTTATCAAACAAAGAAACAAACGAATGTCACTGTTAATTACGTTTAAAACGATATGAATGCACAAAATATTCATAGAATACTTCATTTTTATGTTTTAACCTAGGTAATTGCAATTTAACAAAACCAAAAAATAAAACACACATGGCAGAACAATAGACGAAAATTCAAACTTGGAAAGTATATGTGCGTTTTTCTCTCCGTAGGAATCGTGTGATTTGACAACTACTCCTACTGGTACGAGCGAGCCTTCAACACTGACAGGTAATCTGGCAGGATACTGTGTTTAAGCTATATAGTAGCAATGTTAAGTTTGTTTATCACCAAGAGGATTTACACAATCTTGACAATTCCATTATTTCTATTATAGCTATGGGTTAATTCACCATTGATTTCAATGTTTTGATTATAAAATATTGTTCACGTTATAGTACACATAACATTGTCTAAGAGAACAACTCATACTAACCAACAATATTTTAAAAGCGAATCATGATTACTTCATTATAAAAAAATGAACATCAATCACATTTTAGCCAATGTCAGCTTTATTTTAATTACATCGTTTCCGTTTTTTTATTATTATTATTTTATTAACATATGTATAGATTTTCTCCGTTTTCATCAAATTGTCATAATTTTACGGATAAGCCTGTGATAATAAGTGATTACTGGAAGTCACTTCGGATATCTAACCCACCCTATATCCTGATACCTGTATGTTTGTCTCTGCAATTTTCTGTATTCGACATGACTTTGTCATCGTTTTTTTATATTGTAGATAACACCTTCACGCCGACTGCCATTCTGGGATGTGTTATTGGCATCGTCGTCATTTTAGGAATTGTAATTGCAGTAGGAATGTATGTGAACATTTTAAAATACTTCCTACTTAGTATTTTTATTATCATGAGAGCGTTCTTTGACACTAGAATAATCTCTGTTTGGTCCAAATTGAAGACAACAAGTTTAGTGCAAACGGATGCAAATCGGTTTCTATATATGCAAACAAAATGAGTTTGACTATGATAGATGTTAAAAATAATCCATAATATCTGCTGCAGTACAACTAACCTTTTAGAAAGAGTCTTTTATTCACACTTTGGTAATGAAGTTAATATACGGTGATATGGATAATGTTACAAATATACTAACATCCACCTCTTCATTACAGAATCATCAAACTTAAATGGTTCCATGTGTACAATACGACCAATACAAAAGTGACGGAGCTGTGCAACATGAGTTTCAATGAAAAGAACACTCGGGTACAAAATAATATTGCTGAGCCAAGCAACGTAGACTATCATTTTAACGAGAACAGGTTGACATCTAAGGTAACAGAGGCCAGTCCAATTGATGGTCAGGTGTTTGATGACCCCATGATGGTAATTGACCTAGAGGAAGATCAACCCATTGGTGACAAAGGCGACATTGTTTCGTAAATACTTCTTCAGGATCATGAGTGTTTATTATCAACATTAATTTCACTTTTTATCCGAAAAAAAACGTATTGTTTTCCTGTCTATGTGCGTGACATGAAGTTGTAACTACCAGATTGTTTTTAATTTTGTTAACCAAACATTGGCATTTTTGTCTATTTTTACATTTTACATTAACTTGATGGAACATATAATTAATAGATAAGTGTCATGCAGGATACTTGATTATCATGTTTGTCTTTTAAAAATGACTTAGGTTTTAGGTTTGCCCTATGTAGTTGATATGTTGATAATTTTGTGGGGATGTATTATATATACTCTACTTTTCACTCATTCTTTTTGGCTAATGCGCGATACTGTGGGAGTTAAAATAAAGCATGTCGATTATCTTAACACACCTAGTCAATGTTACTACTGTGACGTGAACATAATGATTTCTGTTTTAATCAGATTGATCGATATTGCGCTTGTGAACTCTTAAAGTTACCGCCAAGCGTTCATCATGGTAGTGTTAATATGGCCATATTTTTTGTAATTTGGTTAGGATTGTTACTATTTCAAAGGAATCGTCATATCTTGTATAATATGTTAAAGACGCTTGATATGGTCAATATGATGTTATTTCGCCCAGGTAGAATCTAAAGTAATGACATCGAGATAATGACACATTATGATTTTTAGGTTACGTTCTTTTTGTACAAGTGGAAATAAATAATGTTGCTCTATGTTGACCATCAGCAAACACACTATAATCGTGTTTATATCAATAAAACTAATATAATGTAAAATTCCCTTTTTCAAAAATGGAAAATGAGGACTTGGCATTGAAAGGTATCCTGATACGAGGGGGGCGAAATACTACACAAAAAACCCGAATCCATATCTCGGCGTATGAGGTTTATTTTAATTACGATGAAACAAAGTGAAGAACTGAAACAAACAGAAAGAAGAATTACTCTTTCTGATAGACAGAACACATAACAAACAACACTATGCTATAATGCAATAAATGTTACTCGAAACGATATGACCTTAATTTGACATGATTTACTTTAATATGTCGACTGTATATTTCCTATTCATAGTAAATATGAGTGATCGATAACATAACATACAATAGGAATGAAATTACATTTAGTCTAAACGATTATACACTCTGTAAACTCACATTTTTGGACCACCCAAACTAATGGTGCGAGGCCCTCCAATGGCGTATCTTGCGAAAAGAGCGAAACAAAAGGGGATAACTCTAATGTAACTATAAAGTTTTAAAGCGGCGATGTACCGAATCTATGACACATAATATAATACGAAATAATTGTATAATGTAACTATTTGTTACAGAACAAAAGGATTACATGTTTTTAGTTTGATCAATTGAAAGCAATAAGACATCTATTAGCCAGTTACGCAAATCACATTAGAGATTTTGCAAATTTTACTGTTTTTACCTCTGTGCTGTTGAATTACCACATAAACCTTACCAAATATCATGCATTCGTGCATTCACGTTCTTGACAATTATGCACACTTTCTATTTGGGTCTGATGCGTCTGACTGCACATCTAACGTTTTTACATTCAGTAAAATGTGGTTTTACTCAAGCAAAACGAAGTTTGTTAAAGATGTAATGTTATATCAATATTTATGTATTCACACGTCTGTGGTAATAAAGTTTTATTCATTTTGAAATTGAAAATGTTTTCAATGAAATATTAAAATGTAGATCAGTATAGAGAACATTATCGAGAATGATATTTAAAATCACAAATTTACCACAGTATCCCAAAATACACATTACAAACTTCATACACGCAACACACCGTGTAAATGAAAGGCCCTGGTTGTTAATAGAAGTTAATATAATAAACCAAACCAAATATTTAACAAGAGGCCCATAGGGCCTTAACGGTCACCTTGGTATACAGAATGAAACAAAGGCATGTAAACACTATACATTGGCCTATTAGGCCCTTGAAGTCAGAAAGTGATTTATAAATTTGACCTTTTAATCTATGAAGAGTATTTGGTTCAATCAAATCTGTGATTCAGAATAAAGATTTTGAAATGTTATCCATTTTGACCCCGTTTGGGTCCACCGCCCCTCTGGCCCCTGGGAGTCGGCCAGGACCAATATGGATATGACGTTAAAATGTTATTTAAGGCTAATAATTCTTACCAAGTTTGACTAATTTCCTATGAAAAATAAGCAAATAATGTTGATAAATGTGTTTTTCCAATATAATATATAGTAAACTCAACCCCCTTCCCAGGGGAAAACACGAGACCCAAGGGTCATATAATTCACAATTTTTGTTAAGGGCTGTAAGACCTTTCCATCCAAGAAGAGTATTTGATTCTACCTGTTCTAGAATTTCAGATGAAGGTTTTTGAAGTTTTAGCCTATTTAATCCGTTGTTAATAGGATTTCTGACAACATGTTAATAGGATTTCTGACAACATTTGAATTATTTCCCATTACAATTAACCAAATAATGTTCAAAAATGTGTTTTCCATATATAAACTATAGTAAACATAACCTCATCCCCAGGGGGAAACCTGAGACCCCAGGGTCATATAATTCACAATTTTTGTAAAGGACCTTAAGACCTTTCTATCTATGAAAAGTATTTGATTCTACCACATCTGTGAGTGGAGAAGAAAAGTTTTGAAATTTTAGCCAATTTTACCCCTGTTGGTGCCTCCCACAGCCCCCTTGGGGTTGAGGTCATATAATTCACAATTTTATTAGCCTTATGCCGTAGAAGATTTGTACAAAATTTCATTGATATTGCTTCAGCGGTTACGGAGAAGTCGAAAATGTAAATTGTATACAGACACACGACGGACGACGACGGACAAAAGGCGATTAGAATAGGTTACTTGAGACTCTCAGGTGATATAAAAATGATCAATGTAAAGTCTATGGAATAAGTGCAAACCCCTTACTGACGAATGGTGGTTGCACGGATTAAAGGACAGACAGAATAAAAATGTAATATAATTCATCCGTGTGTAATATCAATAAAACGAGTATTTGGAAAATGCACCTATGTAGAGAGGACATTACTATTGATTTTATCGCTTGAAATGCCAACCTTTTCATTATTTAACCTAGCTGTAATGAAATTATTTATAATGAAAGTTGTTCAGGTGATTCTGTAAGAGAAATATAATGACTTTGAAATAGAATAAGACATGTCTTTAGAGAAAGAACATTTTACAACAAGGTGCTCAATTATGTTAAAAGTCACATGAGTTATGAAAAAAGATATATTGATAAGTATATATTGACCCATTGCACAAAGAAAATAAGAAAATAAAAAATATTTATAAAGTGCCAATATGCCATCAATATATATCCAAGAAGTGATTTTTTCTTTTTATCTTTTAATCTTAAAAGATTCCATCATATCTTTGAATTCAGAAGATGTTTTATCACATAATCCGCCAGATATCCATTGAATTCGCCCGTGTAATATTTTTGCGTATGTCACTAGTGTTAATATGACCTTGAGCGATGTTCATTGGCTGGAAATTCATTGTGACGTCAGACAGAAACAATATAATGACGTCATGAAAATAGACGTGACATCGGGATTATGAGAACGACGGGACAAAATAAACTTTAGAACGTTTTACACCCTTTCCACCTAAAAAAAAATTAATATTTTGCTCACCTGGCCCGAAGGGCTGGTGAGCTTATTTCATGGCGCAGCGCCCGTCGTCCGTCCCTCCGTACGTCAACATTTCCTTCAAATCACTACTAGTCATAGAGTTCTGCATGGAATGTAACCAAATTTGACCAGAAGCATCCATTGGGGAATGGAATTAGTAGGCCATGGGCTAGGAGGGTCCCACATGCATCGCCCCCCCCCAACCTCTGAACCAATATTTTTCTTAACCCTTATGACCCACTGATGACATATCAAAATGTTAACATTGCAGTTGGGACGACCTTCCGGTTATGACGTCATCAAGATGGTCGCCATCTCGAATTTCACTGAAAAATGAAAAATAGTCATAACATTGACATTTTTCAACTGAAGTAGACAAATGAGGTATCAAAATGACCACAATAGAACAACAAATACATATCAGGACCAAATAATCCAATATATGTAGTAAATTTTACGCAGGGAATGGAAACAATAGGATTTTTAGCTCAAAAATTGTAATTATTTAGTAACTTGTTCATATTTTGCTTGACGCAGCAACAATGTTTTCGAACAACAAACTATTATTTCTAATCAGTTTTTTGTCCACTTATAAATCAGTTTAAACAACAACAACAACAACTAAAAAAACAATGTTAACATTGTATAAGTTCCGGTTATGACGTCATCAAGATGGCTGCCATCTCGAATTTCACTAAAAAATGAAAAATAGTCATTACATTTACATTTTTCAACTGAAGTAGACAAATGAGGTATCAAAATGACCATAATAGAACAACATATACAGATTCGCGTAGCAAAATTTTTCCCAAAAACAAATCATTATTCGTAATCAGTTATTTACAAAAACAAAAATGTATAGAAATGCGAAAGAGAATTATTGTATCACCAGGTGCGTATAATGGGCATATGCTATTTTTCTAACAGCAAACCGCTGACGTTGACCAGCGTCTCAAAAATAATTGTTACAGCACAACACCTACTGATAGAGTAACAAATGTAATCTAAGCCCATGTTTCCGTTTATATCATCAACAGTTTCCAAAACGTTTGTGAAAATGAGAACATTCATTGTTTATTTCCTATGCATAGCATAAGCAAATTGTTAGATGGTTACTACAGTGTCACATATTTCTGTCACTGGTTCTTAATAACCACTATCATTGTGCGTGATCTCTCGCCTCACTGCTCCATCCACTGAAGAGACTTGGCATGTTTGGTAGCTGGTAGTCCAAATCATTAAAATAATCGAGATATCAGTATCAAATTTGTCGAAAGCCAGAGCGTCGTCTTCAGTGTCGATGAGCTGATGTGACACTACATTACCAGTGGTGTTCTAGCCTGTCATATTTCATGGCCCATCCATGATCAGAGTTCATATCAGGAACAATAGGTTCAGAGATGTGGGACCTCCCTCAGATTCTAACATATCGTATATGCTGTTTCAGACTTCTCCGGTATAATGGAAAGTACACCAGATCCACATTATTCTAATGGTGGAATTGGTTCTCCTTAGCACTTAGCTCCATAATTTGTATGAAGTACCATTCATCAATCTCGTGGACCCTCGTGCGACCATTAATGGCACAGGTGATATCATCGAGGTCATTAATGAGTCAATAAATGTTAAATGTTTTTCATTGGTTTGACTCTTCCCACTCCCTTGAAGGTGCTGGTTGTGTCACATCTGGTGTATGCGTAAAGAGACCATTGAAGCCTCTCCAGAAAAAAATTCTTTACAGTGCTTTCCAGACTTGGCAAAAAGTGGAACTTCGCTGCAGTATGACCTCAAAGAATCCACCTGTGCCATCTATGGTCACTGAAGGTTCACAAGAATGAGGAATTGTGCTTCATACGAATTACGGAGAACAATTAAGCTCAACCCTTCGCAGAATGTGGATCTGGTGATCTGCCGGGGAAGTCTGGAACATCATATACCATATGTGAATCACTAGGGTGGAAACAGGAAGAGCTCCCACATCCCTGAAATCGATGTTTCTTATGTTAACACTGGCCATGGACGGTTGACAAGTTACAACCACGATGGCAACCCGGTAATGCAATGTCACATCAGCTCATCAGCTCATCGCCATCGAAGACAAAGAACTAGTGAAAGAAATATGTGACACTGTTAAGTAACCATCTGACATTTCCTTACGTTATACATAGGAAATAACACTGGATGTGCTCATTCTAAAAGGCACAAAACGTTTCGGAAAATGTCATGATATTTACGGAATGACAGAATTACCACAGTTTTAATTTGATACCATATAGCTATTAGTTAGCGTTTTGCTGTACTAGTAATTCAGTTTGAGACGCTACTAGTCTACAATATTTCGAACATGAAAATGAATTATTTTGACGTCCCACTTAAATATTCAGCCACTTTTAAATTCAAATCTGTTAAGATTTAAATTTTCAATAGCCAATGTTATATTAAGGAAATTCTAAGACACCAGGAAACTGTAGTGTCGGCGGTTTGGGGAAAATAACTATCATATGCCCTGTATACGCAAACGGTGATGTTTTGTAAACCAAATGATTGTATAACAAAACTTTTGCATTTCTATATATTTTTGTAGTTGTTTTTACCGATTGACATGAGATCAAATTACTGATTACGATATCAATAATAATAATTGTTGGGAAACATTTTTAATTTTAATTCTAAATTTCAATTTCCAAATATTTTATTGACAAGAAGATATTACAAGAGATCCCAGAGGGATCTTGGCGCCCACCAAAGAATGATCTATGTCTGACAATGGAAAGAGGGATCTTTTCCCTGTTTTTCAAACTTTTTCAAACACACTACATGTAAGAGGGATCTTTTCCCTGCTTTTCAAACTTTTTCAAACATACTAAATATGAAATTTGATCGCTATAGTACTTTCTAGGAAATAGTGGTAACAAACTTCAATAATGAAATCCAAGATGGCGGCCGTTCAGCCATCTTGTTGACTAATCAGTTACAAAATGCAATATGCACAACTAGGGCCCTAGGGAAGCCTACATATGAAATTTAAGAGAGATCCCTTCAGAACATTTTGAGAAATAGCGATAACAAACTTTAATTATCAAAATCCAAGACGGCAGCTGCCAGGCGGCCATTTTGTTGACCGATCGGTCCCAAGACACAATATGCACAACTAGATTGTCGACCATCTTGTTGACCGATCGGTCCCAAAATGCAATATGCACAACTAGGGTCCAAGGGAAACCTACATATGAAATTTGAGAAATAGCGGTAACAAGAATTGTTAACGGACGGACAGAAGGGCGGACGGACCACGGACCACGGACGAAAGGCGATTTGAATCAGATGGTGGGTTTAAAATGTCAATAGGCTTAGGCACCAACCACAGCATATCTTAGTGTTCTCCCGATATTGGTTATACTAAAATGTACGGTTTATGAAGGTAAGGGAGGCAACTCCCTGATGAAGAAAGATTATCATCATTATTGTTACCATCTAATACTTGTTCATGGTAGGGTTAATGAAGCTAAGGGTGGTAACTCTCCCATGAAGAAATATATCTTTATTTATATTTTTTCAACATTAATTTTTCACTTTTAATGTGTTTACCTAAGTATTCTTGATTGTATGTGTAAATTTGATGTAGAATGAGGAATAACTGACATGCTATAACTTGGTGTGAAATTATTATTTTAATGGAAATGTATGTGTAATGTGAGTAAAATAATAAAAACAAAATTCTATGGTTAGTTTATTTTTACTATCTTTAATATAATATCGCAATAGAAAATATGACAATTTGGACAATTACTCAATAGTAACATTTTCACCTTAGAATATCTATATCATATAATATTATAGGTACCAAGTATACAAAGGGTGATTAAAATTTCACTTTTGGATGATTGTGACCAATAAGCTTTTAAAATTATAACTTACAATTTAACTATTGTTCAAATGTGTAGCAGGCTACATTATTCTACAATACTGCTTGGTTTTGGCGTTATTAGGTTAACATCCTATTAACAGACAGGGTCATTTAAGAATGTGCCAGTTTGTTGGTGAAGGAAAGCCAGAAAACCTGGAGAAAAAAACACCAATTAGTGCTCAGCACTGCCTCACTTGGGAACTCAGAACCCAGAGTTGGAGGGCTTGTGGTAATATGTTGGGATATCATAACCACTTGTCCCCACCCCACCCCCCAAACATAATTGCAAAATAATTATAACAATATGAGCATGTTGTTTTTTTCCTGGTAATAACAGCCCATGTTGTGTAAGGTTTTTCCATCATAGAAGTTGGAAGAAACCTTTCAACTGTCTCACCTGGATTTCAAAACTAAAACAGAAACAATGGACAAAACAGCATTACTTCTTTGAGAAAAGAATTAAATAAATATCAACAAGCACAATGTAATTTTCTTAAGTTTAATCTTTTGGACAAAAGAAAGTAGAATTTCTCATAAATTAGATTAAAATCGTCTCTTAGTTCATAATTTGAAAGATATTCACAGCTATTAACCGAAGGGAATAAAATCCTATTACAACATTTTCCTCTTTGTCCTGTTCGTCTTTCATTTAGCCGATCATGAACTAATTACTCCAGCTACAACATTATTTTGCTTTTGATTGTTGCCTTTCAGTCCTCTTTAATGTATTAGTTTTAAATCACTGTTCCAAGCCTTACACAATACACACTGTAAAACTAATCATGAATCTCTGCCATGACTCGAGAAGATTTCCTACAATGTTGTCAGCATCTTAATGAAACTAAATCTTATTTGATTAAGTATTACAGGATTACTGAAGGTTTTAAAACACAGCAGTCAGGTAACACAGTGAGTATTCCCTTGTCACACTCTAATGGCCAGGATTCTGTTTCCCGTCCTAAATATTTTCCACTGGCTTGTTTCATAAAAACTATGCTGGACAGCTTTTTTGAAACACCGTTTAGAGCCATGTAAAGCACTTGTTTTGCACCAGATATTCTTAATCCTGGATTGTGCCTGAGATGGTACGACATCCCCAAATGAACATGTTTCCTGGTGGAATGTGAAAATATATGACATCACTAACTCAGTGGCCATGTTTGTTCTCCACAAATGACTTCATCTGATTGACCTGCTTTCGAAACAATCTGGAAATGTATGGCATCATCATCAGACCGTGTGGGTTTTCTCAAGCTTGTAAAATGAAGAAGGCTGTGTAACCCACAATTGTTTAGAAGCACTGTCAACCACAACTACTTAACACAGCCGGGAGTCACCAAGGCCATATAGCGTCAAGGAAGCATCAGCAGGCTGGAAATGACCTGAAACAGGAGAGAACATGTGTAGCTGTTAGTCCTACTGAAACAGGAGAGAACATGTGTAGCTGTTAGTCCTACTGAAACAGGAGAGAACATGTGTAGCTGTTAGTCCTACTGAAACAGGAGAGAACATGTGTAGCTGTTAGTCCTACTGAAACAGGAGAGAACATGTGTAGCTGTTAGTCCTACTGAAACAGGAGAGAACATGTGTAGCTGTTAGTCCTACTGAAACAGGAGAGAACATGTGTAGCTGTTAGTCCTACTGAAACAGGAGAGAACATGTGTAGCTGTTAGTCCTACTGAAACAGGAGAGAACATGTGTAGCTGTTAGTCCTACTGAAACAGGAGAGAACATGTGTAGCTGTTAGTCCTACTGAAACAGGAGAGAACATGTGTAGCTGTTAGTCCTACTGAAACAGGAGAGAACATGTGTAGCTGTTAGTCCTACTGACAGGAGAGAACATGTAGTGTTAGCCTGATAGTCCTACTGAAACAGGTGAGGAACATGTGTAGCTGTTAGTCCTACTGAAACAGGAGAGAACATGTTAGTCTAGCTGTTAGTCCTACTGAAACAGGAGAGAACATGTGTAGCTGTTAGTCCTACTGAAACAGGAGAGAACATGTGTAGCTGTTAGTCCTACTAAAAACAGGAGATGACATGTGTAGCTGTTAGTCCTACTGAAACAGGAGAGAACATGTGTAGCTGTTAGTCCTACTGAAACAGGAGAGAACATGTGTAGCTGTTAGTCCTACTGAAACAGGAGAGAACATGTGTAGCTGTTAGTCCTACTGAAACAGGAGAGAACATGTGTAGCTGTTAGTCCTACTGAAACAGGAGAGAACATGTGTAGCTGTTAGTCCTACTGAAACAGGAGAGAACATGTGTAGCTGTTAGTCCTACTGAAACAGGAGAGAACATGTGTAGCTGTTAGTCCTACTGAAACAGGAGAGAACATGTGTAGCTGTTAGTCCTACTGAAACAGGAGAGAACATGTGTAGCTGTTAGTCCTACTGAAACAGGAGAGAACATGTGTAGCTGTTAGTCCTACTGAAACAGGAGAGAACATGTGTAGCTGTTAGTCCTACTGAAACAGGAGAGAACATGTGTAGCTGTTAGTCCTACTGAAACAGGAGAGAACATGTGTAGCTGTTAGTCCTACTGAAACAGGAGAGAACATGTGTAGCTGTTAGTCCTACTGAAACAGGAGAGAACATGTGTAGCTGTTAGTCCTACTGAAACAGGAGAGAACATGTGTAGCTGTTAGTCCTACTGAAACAGGAGAGAACATGTGTAGCTGTTAGTCCTACTGAAACAGGAGAGAACATGTGTAGCTGTTAGTCCTACTGAAACAGGAGAGAACATGTGTAGCTGTTAGTCCTACTGAAACAGGGAGAACATGGGTAGCTGTGTAGCTGTCCTACTGAAACAGGAGAGAACATGTGTAGCTGTTAGTCCTACTGAAACAGGAGAGAACATGTGTAGCTGTTAGTCCTACTGAAACAGGAGAGAACATGTGTAGCTGTTAGTCCTACTGAAACAGGAGAGAACATGTGTAGCTGTTAGTCCTACTGAAACAGGAGAGAACATGTGTAGCTGTTAGTCCTACTGAAACAGGAGAGAACATGTGTAGCTGTTAGTCCTACTGAAACAGGAGAGAACATGTGTAGCTGTTAGTCCTACTGAAACAGGAGAGAACATGTGTAGCTGTTAGTCCTACTGAAACAGGAGAGAACATGTGTAGCTGTTAGTCCTACTGACACAGGAGAGAACATGTGTAGCTGTTAGTCCTACTGAAACAGGAGAGAACATGTGTAGCTGTTAGTCCTACTGAAACAGGAGAGAACATGTGTAGCTGTTAGTCCTACTGAAACAGGAGAGAACATGTGTAGCTGTTAGTCCTACTGAAACAGGAGAGAACATGTGTAGCTGTTAGTCCTACTGAAACAGGAGAGAACATGTGTAGCTGTTAGTCCTACTGAAACAGGAGAGAACATGTGTAGCTGTTAGTCCTACTGAAACAGGAGAGAACATGTGTAGCTGTTAGTCCTACTGAAACAGGAGAGAACATGTGTAGCTGTTAGTCCTACTGAAACAGGAGAGAACATGTGTAGCTGTTAGTCCTACTGAAACAGGAGAGAACATGTGTAGCTGTTAGTCCTACTGAAACAGGAGAGAACATGTGTAGCTGTTAGTCCTACTGAAACAGGAGAGAACATGTGTAGCTGTTAGTCCTACTGAAACAGGAGAGAACATGTGTAGCTGTTAGTCCTACTGAAACAGGAGAGAACATGTGTAGCTGTTAGTCCTACTGAAACAGGAGAGAACATGTGTAGCTGTTAGTCCTACTGAAACAGGAGAGAACATGTGTAGCTGTTAGTCCTACTGAAACAGGAGAGAACATGTGTAGCTGTTAGTCCTACTGAAACAGGAGAGAACATGTGTAGCTGTTAGTCCTACTGAAACAGGAGAGAACATGTGTAGCTGTTAGTCCTACTGAAACAGGAGAGAACATGTGTAGCTGTTAGTCCTACTGAAACAGGAAAGATGACTGGAGAACATGTGTAGCTGTTAGTCCTACTGAAACAGGAGAGAACATGTGTAGCTGTTAGTCCTACTGAAACAGGAGAGAACATGTGTAGCTGTTAGTCCTACTGAAACAGGAGAGAACATGTGTAGCTGTTAGTCCTACTGAAACAGGAGAGAACATGTGTAGCTGTTAGTCCTACTGAAACAGGAGAGAACATGTGTAGCTGTTAGTCCTACTGAAACAGGAGAGAACATGTGTAGCTGTTAGTCCTACTGAAACAGGAGAGAACATGTGTAGCTGTTAGTCCTACTGAAACAGGAGAGAACATGTGTAGCTGTTAGTCCTACTGAAACAGGAGAACATGTGTAGCTGTTAGTCCTACTGAAACAGGAGAGAACATGTGTAGCTGTTAGTCCTACTACTGAAACAGGAGAGAACATGTGTAGCTGTTAGTCCTACTGAAACAGGAGAGAACATGTGTAGCTGTTAGTCCTACTGAAACAGGAGAGAACATGTGTAGCTGTTAGTCCTACTGAAACAGGAGAGAACATGTGTGCTGTAGTTAGTCCTACTGAAACAGGAGAGAACATGTGTAGCTGTTAGTCCTACTGAAACAGGAGAGAACATGTGTAGCTGTTAGTCCTACTGAAACAGGAGAGAACATGTGTAGCTGTTAGTCCTACTGAAACAGGAGAGAACATGTGTAGCTGTTAGTCCTACTGAAACAGGAGAGAACATGTGTAGCTGTTAGTCCTACTGAAACAGGAGAGAACATGTGTAGCTGTTAGTCCTACTGAAACAGGAGAGAACATGTGTAGCTGTTAGTCCTACTGAAACAGGAGAGAACATGTGTAGCTGTTAGTCCTACTGAAACAGGAGAGAACATGTGTAGCTGTTAGTCCTACTGAAACAGGAGAGAACATGTGTAGCTGTTAGTCCTACTGACACAGGAGAGAACATGTGTAGCTGTTAGTCCTACTGAAACAGGAGAGAACATGTGTAGCTGTTAGTCCTACTGAAACAGGAGAGAACATGTGTAGCTGTTAGTCCTACTGAAACAGGAGAGAACATGTGTAGCTGTTAGTCCTACTGAAACAGGAGAGAACATGTGTAGCTGTTAGTCCTACTGAAACAGGAGAGAACATGTGTAGCTGTTAGTCCTACTGAAACAGGAGAGAACATGTGTAGCTGTTAGTCCTACTGAAACAGGAGAGAACATGTGTAGCTGTTAGTCCTACTGAAACAGGAGAGAACATGTGTAGCTGTTAGTCCTACTGAAACAGGAGAGAACATGTGTAGCTGTTAGTCCTACTGAAACAGGAGAGAACATGTGTAGCTGTTAGTCCTACTGAACAGGGAGAGAACATGTGTAGCTGTTAGTCCTACTGAAACAGGAGAGAACATGTGTAGCTGTTAGTCCTACTGACAAAGGAGAGAACATGTGTAGCTGTTAGTCCTACTGAAACAGGAGAGAACATGTGTAGCTGTTAGTCCTACTGAAACAGGAGAGAACATGTGTAGCTGTTAGTCCTACTGAAACAGGAGAGAACATGTGTAGCTGTTAGTCCTACTGAAACAGGAGAGAACATGTGTAGCTGTTAGTCCTACTGAAACAGGAGAGAACATGTGTAGCTGTTAGTCCTACTGAAACAGGAGAGAACATGTGTAGCTGTTAGTCCTACTGAAACAGGAGAGAACATGTGTAGCTGTTAGTCCTACTGAAACAGGAGAGAACATGTGTAGCTGTTAGTCCTACTGAAACAGGAGAGAACATGTGTAGCTGTTAGTCCTACTGAAACAGGAGAGAACATGTGTAGCTGTTAGTCCTACTGAAACAGGAGAGAACATGTGTAGCTGTTAGTCCTACTGAAACAGGAGAGAACATGTGTAGCTGTTAGTCCTACTGAAACAGGAGAGAACATGTGTAGCTGTTAGTCCTACTGAAACAGGAGAGAACATGTGTAGCTGTTAGTCCTACTGAAACAGGAGAGAACATGTGTAGCTGTTAGTCCTACTGAAACAGGAGAGAACATGTGTAGCTGTTAGTCCTACTGAAACAGGAGAGAACATGTGTAGCTGTTAGTCCTACTAAAAACAGGAGATGACATGTGTAGCTGTTAGTCCTACTGAAACAGGAGAGAACATGTGTAGCTGTTAGTCCTACTGAAACAGGAGAGAACATGTGTAGCTGTTAGTCCTACTGAAACAGGAGAGAACATGTGTAGCTGTTAGTCCTACTGAAACAGGAGAGACATGTGTAGCTGTTAGTCCTACTGAAACAGGAGAGAACATGTGTAGCTGTTAGTCCTACTGAAACAGGAGAGAACATGTGTAGCTGTTAGTCCTACTTGAAACAGGAGAGAACATGTGTAGCTGTTAGTCCTACTGAAACAGGAGAGAACATGTGTAGCTGTTAGTCCTACTGACACAGGAGAGAACATGTGTAGCTGTTAGTCCTACTGAAACAGGAGAGAACATGTGTAGCTGTTAGTCCTACTGACACAGGAGAGAACATGTGTAGCTGTTAGTCCTACTGAAACAGGAGAGAACATGTGTAGCTGTTAGTCCTACTGAAACAGGAGAGAACATGTGTAGCTGTTAGTCCTACTGAAACAGGAGAGAACATGTGTAGCTGTTAGTCCTACTGAAACAGGAGAGAACATGTGTAGCTGTTAGTCCTACTGAAACAGGAGAGAACATGTGTAGCTGTTAGTCCTACTGAAACAGGAGAGAACATGTGTAGCTGTTAGTCCTACTGAAACAGGAGAGAACATGTGTAGCTGTTAGTCCTACTGAAACAGGAGAGAACATGTGTAGCTGTTAGTCCTACTGAAACAGGAGAGAACATGTGTAGCTTTTAGTCCTACTGAAACAGGAGAGAACATGTGTAGCTGTTAGTCCTACTGAAACAGGAGAGAACATGTGTAGCTGTTAGTCCTACTGACACAGGTGAGAACATGTGTAGCTGTTAGTCCTACTGAAACAGGAGAGAACATGTGTAGCTGTTAGTCCTACTGAAACAGGAGAGAACATGTGTAGCTGTTAGTCCTACTGAAACAGGAGAGAACATGTGTAGCTGTTAGTCCTACTGAAACAGGAGAGAACATGTGTAGCTGTTAGTCCTACTGAAACAGGAGAGAACATGTGTAGCTGTTAGTCCTACTGAAACAGGAGAGAACATGTGTAGCTGTTAGTCCTACTGAAACAGGAGAGAACATGTGTAGCTGTTAGTCCTACTGAAACAGGAGAGAACATGTGTAGCTGTTAGTCCTACTGAAACAGGAGAGAACATGTGTAGCTGTTAGTCCTACTGAAACAGGAGAGAACATGTGTAGCTGTTAGTCCTACTGAAACAGGAGAGAACATGTGTAGCTGTTAGTCCTACTGAAACAGGAGAAACATGTGTAGCTGTTAGTCCTACTGAAACAGGAGAGAACATGTGTAGCTGTTAGTCCTACTGAAACAGGAGAGAACATGTGTAGCTGTTAGTCCTACTGAAACAGGAGAGAACATGTGTAGCTGTTAGTCCTACTGAAACAGGAGAGAACATGTGTAGCTGTTAGTCCTACTGAAACAGGAGAGAACATGTGTAGCTGTTAGTCCTACTGAAACAGGAGAGAACATGTGTAGCTGTTAGTCCTACTGAAACAGGAGAGAACATGTGTAGCTGTTAGTCCTACTGAAACAGGAGAGAACATGTGTAGCTGTTAGTCCTACTGAAACAGGAGAGAACATGTGTAGCTGTTAGTCCTACTGAAACAGGAGAGAACATGTGTAGCTGTTAGTCCTACTGAAACAGGAGAGAACATGTGTAGCTGTTAGTCCTACTGAAACAGGAGAGAACATGTGTAGCTGTTAGTCCTATGAAAGAGACATGTGTACTGAACTGAAACAGGAGAGAACATGTGTAGCTGTTAGTCCTACTGAAAACAGGAGAGAACATGTGTAGCTGTTAGTCCTACTGAAACAGGGAGAACATGTGTAGCTGTTAGTCCTACTGAAACAGGAGAGAACATGTGTAGCTGTTAGTCCTACTGAAACAGGAGAGAACATGTGTAGCTGTTAGTCCTACTGAAACAGGAGAGAACATGTGTAGCTGTTAGTCCTACTGAAACAGGAGAGAACATGTGTAGCTGTTAGTCCTACTGAAACAGGAGAGAACATGTGTAGCTGTTAGTCCTACTGAAACAGGAGAGAACATGTGTAGCTGTTAGTCCTACTGAAACAGGAGAGAACATGTGTAGCTGTTAGTCCTACTGAAACAGGAGAGAACATGTGTAGCTGTTAGTCCTACTGACACAGGTGAGAACATGTGTAGCTGTTAGTCCTACTGAAACAGGAGAGAACATGTGTAGCTGTTAGTCCTACTGAAACAGGAGAGAACATGTGTAGCTGTTAGTCCTACTGAAACAGGAGAGAACATGTGTAGCTGTTAGTCCTACTGAAACAGGAGAGAACATGTGTAGCTGTTAGTCCTACTGAAACAGGAGAGAACATGTGTAGCTGTTAGTCCTACTGAAACAGGAGAGAACATGTGTAGCTGTTAGTCCTACTGAAACAGGAGAGAACATGTGTAGCTGTTAGTCCTACTGAAACAGGAGAGAACATGTGTAGCTGTAGTCCTACTGACAACAGGGAGAACATGTGTACGTAGTCCTACTGAAACAGAAACAGGAGAACATGTGTAGCTGTTAGTCCTACTGAAACAGGAGAGAACATGTGTAGCTGTTAGTCCTACTGAAACAGGAGAGAACATGTGTAGCTGTTAGTCCTACTGAAACAGGAGAGAACATGTGTAGCTGTTAGTCCTACTGAAACAGGAGAGAACATGTGTAGCTGTTAGTCCTACTGAAACAGGAGAGAACATGTGTAGCTGTTAGTCCTACTGACACAGGTGAGAACATGTGTAGCTGTTAGTCCTACTGAAACAGGAGAGAACATGTGTAGCTGTTAGTCCTACTGAAACAGGAGAGAACATGTGTAGCTGTTAGTCCTACTGAAACAGGAGAGAACATGTGTAGCTGTTAGTCCTACTGAAACAGGAGAGAACATGTGTAGCTGTTAGTCCTACTGAAACAGGAGAGAACATGTGTAGCTGTTAGTCCTACTGAAACAGGAGAGAACATGTGTAGCTGTTAGTCCTACTGAACAGAGAGAACATGTGCAGACAGGAGAGAACATGTGTAGCTGTTAGTCCTACTGAAACAGGAGAGAACATGTGTAGCTGTTAGTCCTACTGAAACAGGAGAGAACATGTGTAGCTGTTAGTCCTACTGAAACAGGAGAGAACATGTGTAGCTGTTAGTCCTACTGAAACAGGAGAGAACATGTGTAGCTGTTAGTCCTACTGAAACAGGAGAGAACATGTGTAGCTGTTAGTCCTACTGAAACAGGAGAGAACATGTGTAGCTGTTAGTCCTACTGAAACAGGAGAGAACATGTGTAGCTGTTAGTCCTACTGAAACAGGAGAGAACATGTGTAGCTGTTAGTCCTACTGAAACAGGAGAGAACATGTGTAGCTGTTAGTCCTACTGAAACAGGAGAGAACATGTGTAGCTGTTAGTCCTACTGAAACAGGAGAGAACATGTGTAGCTGTTAGTCCTACTGAAACAGGAGAGAACATGTGTAGCTGTTAGTCCTACTGAAACAGGAGAGAACATGTGTAGCTGTTAGTCCTACTGAAACAGGAGAGAACATGTGTAGCTGTTAGTCCTACTGAAACAGGAGAGAACATGTGTAGCTGTTAGTCCTACTGAAACAGGAGAGAACATGTGTAGCTGTTAGTAGTCCTACTGAAACAGGAGAGAACATGTGTAGCTGTTAGTCCTACTGAAACAGGAGAGAACATGTGTAGCTGTTAGTCCTACTGAAACAGGAGAGAACATGTGTAGCTGTTAGTCCTACTGAAACAGGAGAGAACATGTGTAGCTGTTAGTCCTACTGAAACAGGAGAGAACATGTGTAGCTGTTAGTCCTACTGAAACAGGAGAGAACATGTGTAGCTGTTAGTCCTACTGAAACAGGAGAGAACATGTGTAGCTGTTAGTCCTACTGAAACAGGAGAGAACATGTGTAGCTGTTAGTCCTACTGAAACAGGAGAGAACATGTGTAGCTGTTAGTCCTACTGAAACAGGAGAGAACATGTGTAGCTGTTAGTCCTACTGAAACAGGTGAGAACATGTGTAGCTGTTAGTCCTACTGAAACAGGGAGTGAGAACATGTGTAGCTGTTAGTCCTACTGAAACAGGAGAGAACATGTGTAGCTGTTAGTCCTACTGAAACAGGAGAGAACATGTGTAGCTGTTAGTCCTACTGAAACAGGAGAGAACATGTGTAGCTGTTAGTCCTACTGAAACAGGAGAGAACATGTGTAGCTGTTAGTCCTACTGAAACAGGAGAGAACATGTGTAGCTGTTAATCCTACTGAAACAGGAGAGAACATGTGTAGCTGTTAGTCCTACTGAAATAGGAGAGAACATGTGTAGCTGTTAATCCTACTGAAACAGGAGAGAACATGTGTAGCTGTTAGTCCTACTGAAACAGGAGAGAACATGTGTAGCTGTTAGTCCTACTGAAACAGGAGAGAACATGTGTAGCTGTTAGTCCTACTGACACAGGTGAGAACATGTGTAGCTGTTAGTCCTACTGAAACAGGAGAGAACATGTGTAGCTGTTAGTCCTACTGAAACAGGAGAGAAACATGTGTAGCTGTTAGTCCTACTGAAACAGGAGAGAACATGTGTAGCTGTTAGTCCTACTGAAACAGGAGAGAACATGTGTAGCTGTTAGTCCTACTGAAACAGGAGAGAACATGTGTAGCTGTTAGTCCTACTGAAACAGGAGAGAACATGTGTAGCTGTTAGTCCTACTGACACAGGAGAGAACATGTGTAGCTGTTAGTCCTACTGAAACAGGAGAGAACATGTGTAGCTGTTAGTCCTACTGAAACAGGATAGAACATGTGTAGCTGTTAGTCCTACTGAAACAGGAGAGAACATGTGTAGCTGTTAGTCCTACTGAAACAGGAGAGAACATGTGTAGCTGTTAGTCCTACTGAAACAGGAGAGAACATGTGTAGCTGTTAGTCCTAGTGAAACAGGAGAGAACATGTGTAGCTGTTAATCCTACTAAAACAGGAGAGAACATGTGTAGCTGTTAGTCCTACTGAAACAGGAGAGAACATGTGTAGCTGTTAGTCCTACTGAAACAGGAGAGAACATGTGTAGCTGTTAGTCCTAGTGAAACAGGAGAGAACATGTGTAGCTGTTAGTCCTACTGAGACAGGAGAGAACATGTGTAGCTGTTAGTCCTACTAAAACAGGAGAGAACATGTGTAGCTGTAAGTCCTACTGACACAGGAGAGAACATGGATAGCTGCTATCTTTCGGAAATAGATATAAGAAATACACTTCGTGTTCATAGCCATGCTCATAAGAGAATATACGACTGCATTAGTCCTAAATCTATTATATTTTGTCATTGTTATCTCTGATAAGATCCATCTTCCCCTATCGTCTATCATACAAACACAAATCACATACATTATCATGCACATATTCATCATACCATGCCAGTCTTTAGACAAACATTCTACAAATGATCTCCCTTGGTCCAGGTATAAAGTAAAGCTGAACAAAAATAATTTTAGGATTTCTTAACATCAGGTTGTGCAGGCCAACATTAAAATCTCTATTAAACCTTTTATTCTTACCTTTGGAAATCATCTCTTGGCTCTGCCACTTTATATCTCACCATGAATGTTGCTAAGATATCCGCTACCTGTAACAAAAGTATAAATAACAAATTTCTTTTACTGCCAACGTAATCATACCTTGAACAATTTTGGTTGATCACTACATCAGCGAACTGTGGCTATACCTTTATACGCTGTCACTACATTCTCCATAACTTGGTCACAGTGTTGGTGATGTTATCTTGACGATGACGACAGGTGGCGCTGTTACATCATGTGTGTCATGGGGAAACATGCCTGTCGTTAGTTACCCGTTGTTGTGTCCACTTATTTATACTTACAACCTGATACATATACAGCAACTTTATTTTATTTGGTTCATTTGTTTGGCTAATCAAGAGATGGAGGCAATACATTAGCTACAGTAGTCTACTATCTAAATCTCTGGCCTTCAAAATATGAACTGTATAATACACATATACATCTTTGATTAATTAGGACCAATGGTAAAAAAAAAACTATTTGTTAATTGTGTAAACATTGAATAGAGTTTGATATTTGAGACTTTGATGTGATTCATAATACATTTTGTACATGTATCCCAGCGTATCCTGAGCTCAACTGATTTGCGCTCTTCTAAGTAGAGAAGTCTTCTCAGAAGATCTTCCAGGCTATAGACGGAAGAGCTTCCAGAAGAAGAAGAGCTACAATCGAGTAAACTGAAGTTATATTCTGGAAGTAGAAGAGGGCAAATCGAATTAGGCTCGTATGTACCGGTACTTTTCCATTATAGGCTACAATACAGTTGTTACGGCATATTTTCACTTTTCCAACAACTAGACAAGTCACAGAAAATTTAAGAAAGAGGTTGAAAACGGATACAAATACCTGGTATCAATAAATTTGCCTGCAGCATGATCTGCATTTTATGTAGGAAGTGAGGTTTGGAAGCACATTGTGTATCAAGTAATAGACTGTCGTACAGTACTGTATATATGTAGACCAACTCCAGACCTGTAGATTTAAATGAGTACAATTTTCAAGGAAAATTATCATTAAATGAATTCATTATGACCCTTAACAAAAAATATTACAATTCCAAATTTTGGGCATCGTTCTAAGGTTAAATAATATTTTATTTGTTTTGAAAACATCACCACAAGCCAACACACAGAAATCCTATAAGTAATCTACCTATAGCTATGGTACGAAACTGTAATCTGGTTTCCCAATTCATGCATTTAGTACTTTTGTGTAGATTTAATTTCTACATGATAATGTTTCAATGCTTGCTGAAAACTAATTCACACTTGTGTCAAGTTTGACTACGGTAATTACGTTACATGTACATACTGAACATAATCTTATAATATGTAAACTACTTCAGTAAATTGCTAAAAGTCCTGCAATGAACGGTACGTTACATTAAAAACATGAATAGTGTAATTTTTGTCGCTTGTAACTGCAGCTATATCTGTGCATACACACATGTGTATGACGAAACGGCGCCATCTGCCAGCACCATCAAGATAACATCACCAACACTGTAACCAAGTTATCAAGAATGTAGCGACAGCGTATAAAGGTATAGGGACAGTTCGCTGATGTAGTGATCAACCAAAATCGTTCAAGGTATTATTGCTTCGGCAGTAAATTAGCTCAAAAACAATTTTTAATTTAATCAATCTAAAATAACATTTGCATTATTTTGCATTAATGATAAAATATTTAATTGATAACTACAACGATTTTGGTGAAAATATTACCAGTCATTTTAAAATAAAGAAAACATGTGCCATTTTTAATCTTATTTGCTATTCTTGAATGGACTACACCAACCTTATCAGTAGTGTGTACTAAAGAATAAATATACTATAGAAAGAGTAGGCCAAACGTTTTTAAAGCTAGTGAGCCTGTTGTATGAAGACTGAATTAATTAATATCTAAATGAGTGTACATGCATGGGTCCAATCTACATCATTAATCAGCTGTATTATTTATGGAAAGGTCACCATTTTGTATCGCCTGGCAGGTAAACGTATCGTATAATCATCTTTACGGCAGCCATTGATGTGATAAAAGACAGCCAAATGATGCCGTAGATTGGTACCCTTATGTGTGCAAGTCTCGTTGTCCTACCTTATCTGGAACATCCTCGTGGACAGCGTGGCCGCTCTGTGGTAAAACCTGCATCTGAAATTTACCTACAACCACCAGCAGATATTACTGTATATTTACAGTTTGCACTGACATGGACTCAATAACCATGCTTTCTAGTTAATCATTATCAGTGCATAATGTTAGCACAACACGCGCGTCGATTCTATTGTTACGTGAATAGTCGATGGCGTAGCAACGTGGGATCATGACCCCACTTTTGGCGGGAACATATGAATGACTCGATTCCAATCAGCTGTTTAATCGAATTCGTTGACGATGACGGGAGAGAAAAAAATGTGTATTTTAATAAAAAATATGCAACTGCCGTGGGAATTAATAATATTAATTTACTTGAAAAACTGTAAATATAAGGAATAGATGTTTATTTTGTTGAGGTTATGAGGGTATAATGATAATGGAGCAAGTGTAAATTTTATGTAACCCGGCTTCGCCGGGGTTACATAATTTACACGTGCTCCATTATCATTATACCCTCATAACCTCAACAAAATAAGCATCTATTCCTTAAATCATTACAACTGATAAATCAGATCAAGATACAAAGGAAGCACAACAAACATTAATCTTGCCAAGTTAATATGATTTCTACAATATGGTCATTTCCTTCCATACAAAGATTGCTGCTGTACATGACATACTTTCACAGAAAGTAGCAACTCTGAATATTTAGATAAATATCAAAAGGTTTGACAGAATTATAACCCAGAACTCTTTGTACCTACCTTGCATTTGCCCAATTGTTAAATCTTTATCTAGTCTGTCAACACCTTTAAAATCAAAACAAGGACATTATTTAACATGATTTAATACAGTTGAAGTCAAAACGTTCTAATACAATAAAGTGATTCAAGCACAAAAACAAAGTAGACCATGTATATGTATTTTACCTGCTCAAACTAACATCTTATATATCTTACCTGCTAAAACTAATATCTTATATATCTTACCTGCTAAAACTAACATCTTATATATCTTACCTGCTAAAACTAATATCTTATATATCTTACCTGCTAAAACTAATATCTTATATATCTTACCTGCTAAAACTAATATCTTATATATCTTACCTGCTAAAACTAATATCTTATATATCTTACCTGCTAAAACTAATATCTTATATATCTTACCTGCTAAAACTAATATGTTATATATCTTACCTGCTAAAACTAATATCTTATATATCTTACCTGCTAAAACTAATATCTTATATATCTTACCTGCTAAAACTAACACCTTATATATCTTACCTGCTAAAACTAACATCTTATATATCTTACCTGCTAAAACTAATATCTTATTATCTTACGTGCTCAAACTAACATCTTATATATCTTTCCTACTAAAACTAACATCTTATATATCTTACCTGCTAAAACTAATATCTTATATATCTTACCTACTAAAACTAACATCTTATATATCTTACCTGCTAAAACTAATATATTATATATCTTACCTACTAAAACTAACATCTTATATATCTTACCTGCTAAAACCAATATCTTATATATCTAACCTGCTAAAACTAACATCTTATATATCTTACCTACTAAAACTAACATCTTATATATCTTACCTGCTAAAACTAATATCTTATATATCTTACCTACTAAAACTAACATCTTATATATCTTACCTGCTAAAACTAATATCTTATATATCTTACCTGCTAAAACTAATATCTTATATATCTTACCTACTAAAACTAACATCTTATATATCTTACCTGCTAAAACCAATATCTTTTCTGCTAAAACTAACATCTTATATATCTTAACCGCTAAAACTTAAAAACTTACATATCTTACCTGCTAAAACTAACATCTTCGGAACCTCACAGGATAAAAATCGCTGAGACAGGCCTTGAAACCATCCTAATTAAATCAAAATATTTAATATTGTACAGTATTCTACCTGCGATAAATTCTTATTTGCAATAAGTCGCTCAATTTTTTAAGAAATTTTTTGGAACTAGGCCTCCTTAATGTCAAATTCAGAAACAAGCTACCTCTCTATTTTACCTCTGTCCGTACTTTGTATTCTTTCCGGATTCCATACCAGAAGTATTGATTAGTCTCGCCCATGGAAGTTTTTGAGAAAATGCCGGACAAAATGTCCAATTATTTTGTGATAATTCATTTAACACAAACATGCTAAGGTTGGTGCAAGTATTTAAAGGTACTTAGAAACAATTTTATGAATCTGAATATACAATAGGAAATTTATTGTGAAGGAAAATGTCAATATTGATTATCGACTATAGTCAGCAACTAGGAAGAGGGAGGGTAAAATTCTATCGACTATAGTCAACAATTGGGAAGAGAGAGGGTAAAATCCTGTCAACTATAGTCGACAACGTTACAGAAAGAATTAATCTGTTTGCTTTTAACTTAGTTCTGAAAACACTGATGTATAGAAATAAATTTGACTTTGGATAAAACAACTTTAAAAATTGCAAAACAATCACAGATTTTAGTCTTTCCTATTGATATTTATACATAGTAAAAAGAAATAAATCATTACCACAATTATGCAAAAGAAAATAAAGAAATAACACAATTTTCATTCATAATACAGTATTTCTTCCAGAACTTTTAAATTTTCCCTATGCCTTTATAAATGTAACATAGAATACCTTTCCAGAACTTTTCCGTTTTCCCCAAGTCTATTCGCCATGTGTAAGCAGATGTTTGTTCTGTCTAAAATAATAAACACCATTTTCATTTACAGTATCCACTTTATTTTGTAATATAAATATTGACATTAAAATTCAACTCAATTGAAAGTTTTCTACCAAATGAAATATTTGTCAACACTCATGAATGATCACACCAGCATTCCAAAGATAGGGGATTTAAAATTAAGAATTACTTCCCTTAATCTTCATAGCAAATATGGATTGAAGAGATTTAAATAAATGTATGTGAATATATAATAAAATAGTTCTAATAATAAATTCTTGCTTCTGTTGTTAAGGTTTTTGATATCATTAAGAATAATACCCTGATTGACCATGTCACTCACTGTTGTTGGTTTTGGAGATTTGAAATGATCTGAGCTACTTGATTGTTGAGATTCTGGTGTTGATGCACTTTCTCCATCTTCGTCCTCCTCCTGTATGGTATCACCCACCCTGGATCCTGATGCCTCGGAATCTGTACTCTGATCCAATTCTGATGTAGCAGTTTCCTGAGTATCAAGTCTTAAAAGAGAATATTCTGCAAGGTTCTATATCACAAACTGAAAAGTTACATAACCACAATACCTGGCATGTTGAACTTGAAAAGGAGATTTTTTTTCTGTATTCAGCCTGGAGCAAATTTTTGTAATTTTTAAGGCTATATTCATTTCTTTGTATTATCAAATAAAGTTGGGTATCATTAAAACAGATTGATTTTTTTTATTCTTCTTTGCTTGTTCTTAGTCCAGTAAGTACATAAAAATACAAAAATAGTATATTGCATCAAAAATGCATAAGATATTTGATAATGGGCTAAAAACCAATAACCAGTTTTCAAACATTGCCATTCTATTATCAATTATTTGATGTTTCAAAAGTTTACCATTGCATCATAATCATACATACATGACAGTCGCGCGTACATTCTTACCTCTTAATCTGTCCTACCATGGATACCTTGGCCGACTCCAGATTCCTTATCTGTCCACTGCGAACACTGAAAATGTTGTAATTTCCATTCAGTACTGAACCCTGACACAAATGAATTCAGTGTGATCTGTGGCCATGGGTACTAAATCTACAGACTTTCTCGTCATAGAATCATATAAACAAGGGACTATAATCTTGAAAAAATTTAGTCCAGTTTAGGTGACATTTGATAACTGGTACTGCATTACCGTAAACAATATTGTAGAAAAAGTATATCAACAGTCTGGATAACTATTTCAATGATAAATGAAGTTTTTTTCAAAACTCTTTACAGCTTTACCATTTCCACTTTAAACTGACATGAACCTCTATTAAAACAAGGCATTAGCTATTTTATTAACAAGTATTACCTCCACTCTATAGCATGCTCTAGGGACTTAAATGTAGACGGCCTCCCTCGCAGGAAACTCTGCATACTGTTCAAGGAATCCATAGCAGTTCCTGTTCAACAAAACTGTACTGTCAGTGTTTATCATGTGACAGGGAAGTAATCTGTATGGAGGTTTGAAACAAAAATAACTGGAAACTATCTGATATGTAAAGCTACAGAAGGGAAAGGTGGGAGGTGGGGGGTATTCTTATGTGTAAAGATAGAGAAGGTATGGGGAGACACACTACAGAAGGTAAGGGGAGATAATCTGATATGTTAAATTAAAGACGGTAAGGGGAGACAATCTGATCTTAGACACTACAGAAGATAAGGGGGAGATTATCTGATCTGTGACACTACATAATGTAAGGGGAAACAATCTGATATGTTATATCAGACGGTAAGGGGAAACAATCTGATCTTAGACACTACAGAAGATAAGGGGAGACAATCTGATCTGTGACACTACAGGAGGTAATGGGAGACAATCAGATCTGTGACACTACAGAATGTAAGGGGAGACAATCAGATTTGTGACACTATAGAAGGTAAGGGGAGACAATCAGATCTGTGACACTACAGAATGTAAAGGGAAACAATCTGATCTGTGACACTACAGAAGGTAAGGGGAGACAATCTGATCTGTGACACTACAGAAGGTAAGGGGAGACAATCTGATCTGTGACACTACAGAAGGTAAGGGGAGACAATCAGATCTGTGACACTACAGAAGGTAAGGGGAGACAATCTGATCTGTGACACTACAGAAGGTAAGGGGAGACAATCAGATCTGTGACACTAGAGAAGGTAAGGGGAGAACAAAACAATCTGATATGTGAAGCTACATAATGTAAGGGAAAACAATCTGATATGTGAAGCTACAAAAGGTAAAGGGGAGACAATCTGATAGGTTACACTACAAACACTCAAAACTCCTCAGATGTAACTGTCGTACTCTAACCCCGGATGTAACACAAAGGCATCCATTTTGAAACTAAGGGACTATTTTCATTACAACTGGTTGCCACAGAGGACAAAAACCGTCGAAAAATGTCAGTTCATGTATACAGTTTGTTGTCTGTCTCGAATGGAAAATGGTTACATTTAATTTCTTAAAAGACAACTATAGAAGTTCAACATTTCAATAACTATTCATTTCAGTTAGGACATTATTAGGTTTCCGGCAAAGAAAATGTTTGATATTCTTACATATTCTTACACTTATCACATCTGAGGTAATGTTTTACATCCAAGGAGTTCCGATTGATACTAAAAAAGGTAAGGGGAGATAATCTGATATGCCACACTACGGAAAGTAAGGGAATACACTCAGATCTGTAACACTATAGAAGGTAAGGGGAGACAATCAGAATGTAAGGGGAGACAATCTGATCTGTAAGACTATAGAAGGTAAGGGGAGACAATCAGATCTGACACTATAGAAGGTAGGTGAGACAATCAGATCTGACACTATAAATGGTAAGGGGAGACAATCTGATCTGACACTATAGAAGGTAAGGGGAGACAATCTGATCTGTGACACTACAGAAGGTAAGGGGAGACAATCAGATCTGACACTATAGAAGGTAAGGTGAGACAATCAGATCTGACACTATAGAAGGTAAGGGGAGACAATCAGATCTGAAACTATAGAAGGTAAGGGGAGACAATCAGATCTGTGAAAAATCTTTCTATTTGGACAAGTCCTAGATAATTAGTTCAATAAGTAAAATAAGTAGAGCAAGATTAGACATTTGTTAATGAGTAATTTCAGTGGTTGTAAGATGAAAAGGAGATATTCTAAATTAAAGAGATAACAAAGAGGAAATAGTATGATAAGGAAGATAATCCATGTCCATGACAGGAACTACTGGAGTAAGCAAAAATAACAATTATTATAGAGAATACAGGATGCATTAAGGCCAGGTAAGTTTATGTTATGAAGGACTGCATTAAATATTACCATTACGCTGTATTCATTATTCACATGTGATGTAAAACAATGATGAACAACCATTCTCAATGGCTGTTTGGAAATAATATCTAGTAACAACATAACAAAATAACTTACCCTCAACGACATCAATCACAACCAGACCTATTAATGATGGTATGAGATTTCTCTCAGCAGTGTGGACAGCGATGGCTCCTCCCATACTGAAATATCAAGTCGGACTAATCAGCAGTTTCAATTAACTAAGCATCCTGCAAACAGTTAGGGAGGCCTCTTACTTAGCAAGATGGGTGTTAACCTAGGACTTGTGATGTCAGAGAGTTACAGTTAGAACAAAGTATGGCAAAACCCAATAGCAAATCAGTAACAACATCAACATGTCTTCATTCCTGACCTACCTATGGCCAATCAGGATAATAGGTGGAGGCTCGTCTCCATATAAGGATTTCACAACATCACAAACGTCACTGTGAAAAGAAATATGATATATTTCTTAATAAAAGATAAAACAAAGTTTCCTATTCATCGTTTAAATGTCATTGATCTAGTCAATTCAAAAATGGTACCAAATAACTCTTAAAGAAATCAATGCACACATCCAAAATCAGCATATTTTTTAATACAGCTTTTTAACAAGTCCTGTTTATGTATGAAAAGGGATAGTCTATATGAGTTATCTCTTAATGTCTCTTCTAGACAAATTTATGTACGTAACAACTGTAACATTATGTGTTGAGAAAAACTGTTGATAATACATTACCTAGAGAGTGTTTCTGCTGAAAGGTCGCCATCATCTGTGGAGCTTGTGTCACCTAAATGTAAGAGTACACATAATATATATAGTCTACCCAGAAGAGAACATAGATACATATGACAAATTGAAAATAACAAGACATGATACTGTCATATTGTGGATATATATAACATTAAGATATTTTCCTAAATATTGGATACCTAACAATGAAAGAATTATCTTTTAAACTTTTTTAAAAGCCATAGGCTTCAGTAAACTGACACATGTGACATTTTTTTTTTTAATCTTTGAACCATCTTTTTTTTGTCTTGAAACTGACCATGTCCTCGAAGATCCAAAGCAGCACATCGACAGGTCACCAACTGACAAAGAGTGGACTACAACAAAAAGATAGGATTACCAGTATAATACACGGACAGCATTTGTTACACCTAGCCTTAAAGGCTATTGACACTTAATGTTAAGTAATATATATATAGGAACCTTACCACCATCCACCAGCTATAACACGATTGGTGTTGACTCAACTACCTAAATTCTACTTACTGACACTTGTGATAAAGTTATATACTCTTAATTGATGAAAAAAGACATAATATTGTAAGGAAGTGAGAATGAAGAAATATTACAATTTTAAAACTTAGGCTTTATACCTTTGACTTTTCTTTTTAATAAAAAAAAGAAACCCATGGAACGATATAAAATATACCAATACCAGGTATAAGCTTTAAAAGTGTCAAATCTCATTCTGTAAAATTTGCAATACAACTTATACCCATGAGTAACAAAAATTGCAAACAATATATATGTTCAAAATATTGTACAAAATAATTTCCTGTTTTGTTTAAATATGTGTAACATGGAAAGTGTGGACAGAAATATCGTCAAATTTTCAAGGTGATCTGTCCCTTTATCGAGACACAAAAAGATCAATTAAAACTGCATATTAAGGACAGTCACAAAATGTCCACATAAACATAACCATGAACATTGCGTATATTAACTCACCGATACCAATGACCATGACAAAGCAGAAAATCCACCTCCATGTAAAAAGAGTAGTACTGGTCCTGATGTTCCACATTCATATAATCGGAATATCTAGTGTCATGTCAAGGTTTATTACATAAATACCTGGTAATTGATTTACCATACTTAATTATTACAATGCTCTAAAACAGTAAAACATTGAACCTTATCTTTTTGTTTGTTGTAGTTTTACGTCCTATCGACAGCCAGGGTCATATAAGGATGTGCCAGGTTTGATGGTGGAGAAAAGCTGGGAAACCCGGAGAAAAACCATCGACCAGTGGTCAGTACCTGGCAACTACCCCACATGGGACTCGAACTCGCGACCCAGAGGTGGAGGGCTTGTGGTCATATGTCGGGACATCTTAACCACTCGGCCACCGCAGCCCCATGAACCTAAATCCTATCCAAACAAAAAAAAACAAAAAAAAACTTAACCTTAATCCTATTGTGTGTACAAACCACCAATATGTCGTTTAACAAAAAGATACATTTTCACCAACTTGGACATCATGTTTCTGGTCAAAGTATTTATCCCAGTGTACAGCAGTATAATCTTTCTTCCTCATCATATTTCTTTTTGCCACTCCTCTTCTACAAAAATAAACAGATAAACATGTATGAAATATTTTGCCTGCACACAGGTATATAATTGGCCACATTGTCAATCTGGAAACTTGAAATGAGGCATTCATTCAGGCTCCAGGTTTCATCAATCATCTACTTCATTTAGTTCAAGATACACAAACAGTGTCAAGAAAATGTGAATCTCAGTATTTGCACAAAACCATACATTTTAGACTGTCCTTATCTGCTTATACTTGTAACAGAGTGAAAGTAGTGTGACGAACCCACGACCTTGGACTTACTGGTCTGCCATTCTACCAACTGAGCTAAAGGGAAATTCCCCCTAGCGTGAAGGTAGAAAGCGACCATATCACTTAATACACTACAATGTATATATACAACTAAAACCTGCTATACTAAATATAACCCCCATCCCCCATTCAAACTTGTTCGCCCCTGAACACAGACCAACCCAGGTTCTATCTCCATCGAAGCCTCTCAATCATAGCTTTCACTTGGAGTAGTCTACGGCACCAATTGTAACAAGACGAAAGTACAACTTAAACCTGCTACATACATCACACACAATGTACACTGTACTAAATCAACAGGCACAACCCTGCATATGGGTAATAGTTACCCTTTTGAGTAACAGTTACCTGTTTGTACTGTAATCAATAAGTTACCCAAATGAGTAATTCTGTGAAAAGAAAACACATAATTTTGTTTTAAAAATCATTACCATAAAAAGGGCGTCATAATTTTTAGAATGTCATACAACTGATCTAATTAATAAGACTCTATGTTTCTGTGGGTGAAATATCAAATTCTGTTGTCTAACTTTGTTGTAAGATGACAATTTAGGTGCTGTCCATTGACTACAGTGTATAGCCATCAGGGAAATTCAGTGCAAATGTCATGGTTGAATGAGTTTTACATGTATTCTATTTTTAGCACCATAGTAACCAATGAAGGTGGTTTAGTTTGTGACTTTTACCAAAATTGAGACAATGAAGTTTGTCCCATTTTGATTAATAATGTACTAAGTTATGTTAGTAATAGTGCCATGTCAAATTTAGTACGCCCTTTTTTGATAAAAAAGTTTAAAACAGCTTCATGCATTTTTCTTGCAGAAAATTCCTCATTTTGGGTAACTTATTGATTACTCAAACGTTAACAGGTAACTGTTACTCAAATGGGTAACTGTTAGGCATATGCAGGGTTGTGTCCAATCACAGGGGCCCGTAACTACTGTTTATATTATAATATAAACATTAGTTACGGGCCCCTGTGGTCCAACCTGATCAATGCAAGTAAATGATCATTATGATGTCTGTTGAAATTCTCCTTATAAAACGGAGTTACACAGAAACTAGCTTCCACTGAAGCTAACATTATCAAGTACTGATATTGATAATGTTAGTCAGGTAGGCAACTATTCCTAGCTATATGTTTCCAGTGCCACTACTGTCTGACTGTAGGCCAAAGAGTGACACTAGACTAGTACCGTCAGCTGGTGTTGACAAGTGCCCGGTATATGCCAATGTCATATATTATCATTATCATACAATTTTCAAGTTTTTGATAAATGATGGACTTATCATATAAATCTTCCTACCCAACTCCAGCTGGAGGCATCGGCGGTAAACCGCCAATCTTGGACTTCAAAGCTTGCCTCTCGAGAGCAGACATCTTTTCTTGAATCGAAGCCAAATCGGAGACGGGGTGACCATTTTACGGATCAATTAGTCACACTAAGTTTTCATGTTTCAAATAATTTTGTATATATCGTATTAATTTTGTTGGCGTTAAGTTCTATAATATAAGATGTTATTGTATAAAATCTCAATATGCATACATTTGGTAAGGGGAAAATAGAAAAAAATCTTCCTATCCGTTAAAAGGTTCATTCCGCGATCCGTATCAACTACTTTAGTCTCTAAACAAAAGTACCCTCAAACAACATTTTTATTTGAAATGTTCTTATAACATTGCTGTCTGTTTGTTTGACAAAAATATAAGTTAAGTAATGATAAAGGAGTTAAAATTGTATTTTAGATCAATTAGATTAAAGTAGAACAGATAATCTCGCGTTACGAGAGTTGTGTCCGATAAGAGTTATGGCGGACAGGTTTGGACGAAATGTTTTGGATGGTAACAGATTCGATTTGTAAATATGGATTAACAGGATATGTTTAAAATGGTGTCCATACACTGGCGATACTTCAAAACACATAGGAAATGGTGAAGAAGAAGGCAAAATCTTCCAAGTCAACGAAAAGGCGGGGTAAGCGCACTTGTAAACAAACTGTTGATATCCGACCGTGTTTGTACATGCTGTCATGTTTGACATTTGACGATGGCGCCAATACAGAAAATAATAGATTGCATCAAAATACTCCATCTTTTGGATTGCTATTCTCTTGAAAATACTAACAAATGTGACTTTAGATCGTGCAATTATTTAAGTCTATGTTGTATTGCAAATTATCTAAAGAGAATGGAAACACTTAACTGTTAACAGCACCCCCCCCACTTCAATATTTCTGTTTTAAATTTTTGTTGGGGAGATGATCAAACTTATATTGATCATTCGTTGTAGGTTCTGTTTTATCCTTCTAAACATTGCAATACTTCCTATTGCAAATTAATGACGTTATGATAGTGCCATAAATTAAACTCATACAATGTTTTATTCAGGATCATGGCAGATGGAGGATGTTCAAGTTCACACTGGCCTGCCCCCTCAAGTAGATGGCCAGTTACGATGTTTTTGTCGCCTGACTATCGATCAAATTCACTGGCATTCTCCTAACCCTCCGGATGTTTCACATGTCCGTGTGAAGTGGTGGGGTGAAGATGGGGATGGAGCTTTATTCAGGTATATTATAAATGTTTGAGCCGTCAGACCGGCATCTGAACCCAAGACCAACCACACTTTTATAATTTATATACATTGTCCACTAACTTCATCATGTCTTCATGCCATTTGCATGACATCTGATGTGGCAAACACCCAGTGCAAAGTCCAGAACAAGACATGCTGGTATTTATTTATAATGTATTTATTTCATTTCAGAACAATTTAGTGTTAGACTACGAAACAAATGTCTCACACCAGATATAAAGAATATGAAAATCCCAGCATGAACTGTCTTTACCATGAACTTTGCCTTTGTTTCTAATGATCATGACCAACCAGCTGGTGATCCTACTGTAGTTTTCAGATTCCATATAATTAACCCTCAGAAGTCCTGATGGGATCACTACTTATCACAAACATTTTATTTTACTTTTCAAATCTGCAGACCTCTAAATGTAAAGAAAGGGGATAAGGGGCCAGCTAAGACCACAGCAAGGTACCCAGTGAGGTCAGGTCCACGGCAGTTTGCATCATACCTGATAGATATGGGCAGCCTGGCAGTGGAGGTTCTCAGTGGACAAATGATGATCCCTGTGGGACAGGCAGAAATCACACAGATTGGACTGCTCTCTAACACCAGGCCTATTGATGGGTGAGTTTTATTTTTAGACACAAATTGAACGGGTTTATGTATTATTTACACAAACCCATAAATTCTGTCATTCACATAATATAAACACTTATTTCTTATTGTGATGACTGTCTATATATGTACATGTATTCTGAGTGACTAGTGTACATGTTGTATATATATATTTATGTGAAGTTATAGTTTTGACCATTTTTTCCATCTATAAAGATCAGTATTATAATTTTATATCTTAAAATGTTTTAGTAAGTTTCATAATAAACGTGTTCAGATGCTTTAATTAAACATTTCCTGATTTTTTTTCTTTTTCTTTTTCAGAATGTACCCAGTATTTTCACCTAGAGAAGAAAAACTGGCCGATATCCATGTTTCACTGATTTTAGAATCTTTAATGGGTAATATTATAACTAATTAAATTATATTAGGATCACATGAATTTTGAAACTTTTGTTAATTTGCTCATTCATGTAAATATTTCAAAATGAAAATAATGAAGTATAACTTTTGAAATATATGCTGTGTGTGATTACTGACCCCAGTATATATTTCAGGACTCACTTATATAAAGTTGTTTTCAATTCATATAATTTTCTTCAATAAATTAATGTTAAGAAGTTTATTGATATTTCCAGGTTAAACTATTTTTTTTATTCTGAAAAAATGGAATGGAAAACTATTTAACCTAGGCGGAAATTTTCATTTAAAGCAGTTATAAAGATTACAGGATTGAATCTAAAAGGAAAATTTTATTGCAGCCTCCTTTGACAGTACTGGGTCCATCCCAACGACTGATATCAGTATGGAAACCCAAGCCACACAGGAATCCATGTATCCCCAGAGAGTTCAGCCGATCCCCCACTCACAGGCCCCTCAGAAACCAGTAGAGGACCCATTCATCTCCCCAGCTTCCCATCAAGTAAGTATAAAGGGATTATGATCCCTCAGTCACAGGTCCCTCAGAAACCAGTAAAGGATCCATTCATCTCCCCAGCGTCCCATCAAGTAAGTATAAAGGGATTATGATCCCTCACTCACAGGTCCCTCAGAAACCAGTAGAGGATCCATTCATCTCCCCAGCGTCCCATCAAGTAAGTATAAAGGGATTATGATCCCCCACTCACAGGTCCCTCAGAAATCAGTAGAGGACCCATTCATCTCCCCAGCGTCCCATCAAGTAAGTATAAAGGGATTATGATCCCCCACTCACAGGTCCCTCAGAAATCAGTAGAGGACCCATTCATCTCCCCAGCGTCCCATCAAGTAAGTATAAAGGGATTATGATCCCTCACTCACAGGTCCCTCAGAAACCAGTAGAGGATCCATTCATATCCCCAGCGTCCCATCAAGTACATATAAAGGGATTATGATCCCCCACTCACAGGTCCCTCAGAAATCAGTAGAGGACCCATTCATCTCCCCAGCGTCCCATCAAGTAAGTATAAAGGGATTATGATCCCCCACTCACAGGCCTCTCAGAAACCAGTAGAGGATCCACTCATCTTCCCAACATCCTATATCAATTAATGATAAATGGATATATAAGTCAGAACATTCTAACCCAAACCTGTCAACTTGATATAGGGTCTCGACTTTTTATCTCTGCTATTTCAGAATATATGAAAAAACAAAGGTTTATCATTTTTCTATGTTTTTGATAGATTGTGCTCTGTCTTTAAGCTTTATTTTACGTAAATTGCAAAACAAGTTATAATATTGAATTTATTAAATTACTTCCGATGACCAGATGTTACAGCATGGGAGTGGAAGTAATCTTTTCTTATCATAGAATAAAAACGCCATCTTGAATTGGATTTTGTTAGTAGGAATTTGCTACTGTTCAATGTAAATGTATTAGACATAAAAGATTGGAGCATGATATATGTTACAGTCAACATTACAAGAGACCAAATGGTCATACTGTAGAAACATGTGCATAGCTCAGGGAAGACTAACATATTAATCAGATAACTCAAACACTAGAAATTAATCTGGTATTATTCTTACAACAGTTGTAGCAGGCAAAGTTATCATTATACAAACTGAAAAGCAGGTCTTTTAATACAAATTTTTTCTTGCTATATGATAGTGAATTGAACCAAAATATATAGAAAATAATGTTGAATCTATAATATTTTCAGAATGGTCTACAGAATGGTTACTGTGGTCGGGCCGAGGACCTCCGTAAACAGTTAAACTACAGTCTACAAGAACCAGAGGAGAGGCAACTGTCTGGTATACAGTCTGGTAGCACAGTGGCTATCACAACTAATGGGGATGTGGTGACCACCAACCTGGGTCAGGAGTCATCGTCTACACAGAGTAAGTATACAGTCTGGTAGTACAGTGGCTATCACAACTAATGGGGACATGGTGATGACCAACCTGGGTCAGGTGTCGTCAACTACACAGAGTAAGTATACAGTCTGGTAGTACAGTGGCTATCACAACTAATGGGGACATGGTGACGACCAACCTGGGTCAGGTGTCGTCAACTACACAGAGTAAGTATACAGTCTGGTAGTACAGTGGCTATCACAACTAATAGGGACATGGTGACGACCAACCTGGGTCAGGTGTCGTCAACTACACAGAGTAAGTATACTGGTAGTACAGTGGCTATCACAACTAATGGGGATGTGGTGACAACCAACCTGGGTCAGGAGTCATCGTCTACACAGAGTAAGTATACAGTCTGGTAGTACAGTGGCTATCACAACTAATGGGGACGTGGTGACAACCAACCTGGGTCAGGTGTCGTCAACTACACAGAGTAAGTATACTGGTAGTACAGTGGCTATCACAACTAATGGGGATGTGGTGACAACCAACCTGGGTCAGGTGTCGTCAACTACACAGAGTAAGTATACTGGTAGTACAGTGGCTATCACAACTAATGGGGATGTGGTGACAACCAACCTGGGTCAGGTGTCGTCAACTACACAGAGTAAGTATACTGGTAGTACAGTGGCTATCACAACTAATGGGGATGTGGTGACAACCAACCTGGGTCAGGTGTCGTCAACTACACAGAGTAAGTATACTGGTAGTACAGTGGCTATCACAACTAATGGGGACGTGGTGACAACCAACCTGGGTCAGGTGTCGTCAACTACACAGAGTAAGTATACAGTCTGGTAGTACAGTGGCTATCACAACTAATGGGGACGTGGTGACAACCAACCTGGGTCAGGTGTCGTCAACTACACAGAGTAAGTATACTGGTAGTACAGTGGCTATCACAACTAATGGGGACGTGGTGACAACCAACCTGGGTCAGGTGTCGTCAACTACACAGAGTAAGTATACTGGTAGTACAGTGGCTATCACAACTAATGGGGACGTGGTGACAACCAACCTGGGTCAGGTGTCGTCAACTACACAGAGTAAGTATACAGTCTGGTAGTACAGTGGCTATCACAACTAATGGGGACGTGGTGACAACCAACCTGGGTCAGGTGTCGTCAACTACACAGAGTAAGTATACAGTCTGGTAGTACAGTGGCTATCACAACTAATGGGGATGTGGTGACGACTAACCTGGTCAGGAGTCGTCAACTACACAGAGTAAGTATACAGTCTGGTAGTACAGTGGCTATCACAACTAATGGGGATGTGGTGACGACTAACCTGGTCAGGAGTCGTCAACTACACAGAGTAAGTATACAGTCTGGTAGTACAGTGGCTATCACAACTAATAGGGACATGGTGACGACCAACCTGGGTCAGGTGTCGTCAACTACACAGAGTAAGTATACAGTCTGGTAGTACAGTGGCTATCACAACTAATGGGGACGTGGTGACAACCAACCTGGTCAGGGTCGTCAACTACACAGAGTAAGTATACAGTCTGGTAGTACAGTGGCTATCACAACTAATGGGGATGTGGTGACGACCAACCTGGGTCAGGTGTCGTCAACTACACAGAGTAAGTATACAGTCTGGTAGTACAGTGGCTATCACAACTAATGGGGATGTGGTGACGACTAACCTGGTCAGGAGTCGTCAACTACACAGAGTAAGTATACAGTCTGGTAGTACAGTGGCTATCACAACTAATGGGGATGTGGTGACGACTAACCTGGTCAGGAGTCGTCAACTACACAGAGTAAGTATACAGTCTGGTAGTACAGTGGCTATCACAACTAATGGGGATGTGGTGACGACTAACCTGGTCAGGAGTCGTCAACTACACAGAGTAAGTATACAGTCTGGTAGTACAGTGGCTATCACAACTAATGGGGATGTGGTGACGACTAACCTGGTCAGGAGTCGTCAACTACACAGAGTAAGTATACAGTCTGGTAGTACAGTGGCTATCACAACTAATGGGGACATGGTGACGACCAACCTGGGTCAGGTGTCGTCAACTACACAGAGTAAGTATACAGTCTGGTAGTACAGTGGCTATCACAACTAATGGGGATGTGGTGACGACTAACCTGGTCAGGAGTCGTCAACTACACAGAGTAAGTATACAGTCTGGTAGTACAGTGGCTATCACAACTAATGGGGATGTGGTGACGACCAACCTGGGTCAGGTGTCGTCAACTACACAGAGTAAGTATACAGTCTGGTAGTACAGTGGCTATCACAACTAATGGGGATGTGGTGACGACTAACCTGGGTCAGGTGTCGTCAACTACACAGAGTAAGTATACAGTCTGGTAGTACAGTGGCTATCACAACTAATGGGGATGTGGTGACGACTAACCTGGGTCAGGAGTCATCGTCTACACAGAGTAAGTATACAGTCTGGTAGTACAGTGGCTATCACAACTAATGGGGACGTGGTGACGACCAACCTGGGTCAGGAGTCGTCAACTACACAGAGTAAATAGGGGCAGACCCAAGATAAATAGGGGCAGACCCATGTGTAATAGGGTAATAGTTTTTGTCACAATTCTGTGAGTATTTTAATAACAAATTATACTGTGTAGAACCCGCAGTGCAGCATGCTATTATTATATATGTATAAATCATGTTATCTTTAGTTTAACTTGAGGGACTTTGTTGTAGATGTTGCCACTGTAAGAAATTCTCAGTCCGACCTTCTGTCTGTTCTGCTCGACCGCGGTAACAAGTTACGAGACCAGATGATTATATCATCTGTAGACGAACGGGGACCCCAGACTGGTGTGAAACAGACTTATTTATCAAATGGAGAGGCAGAACTACCCACCAGTAACTCGGACTTGCCAGAAAGGTAACAGTCAATCTGAATTAATGCCATTCTTTTGTTTTAAAAGAATCAAGGGATAAATTGATAAAGGAAACAACTTTTCATGTTTTAAGCATATCAAATACTTTTTCAAATATTGAATGTGTTATACATCATTATAATATGATAAAGCCTCAATTGTATCTGAAATATGAAGTATGGATGACGTAATCTGTACAGCTGTGTACCATTCCGTGGGAAGTTATGATGATATATGTACAGATGAAGTTCTGTGGGAAGTTATAATATAATGATATCATTGTATATAAATATAATAGTATGGATGACGTTATTTGTACAGACGAAGTTCCATGGGAAGTTTACTGAAGGAGATCCTGAGGACAGAGAAGGGAGCAGCTGATGTATCACACGCTGACTATGATCCTGTAGATATGGTGTTTGGGAAGGGAGCAGCTGATGTATCACACGCTGACTATGATCCTGTAGATATGGTGTTTGGGAATCAGTTGTCTGACAACTTCGAGGTAAACCTACAAATCATTCTTAGATATGGTGTTTGGGAATCAGTTGTCTGACAACTTCGAGGTAAACCTACAAATCATTCTTAGATATGGTGTTTGGGAATCAGTTGTCTGACAACTTAAAGGTAAACCTACAAATCATTCTTAGATATGGTGTTTGGGAATCAGTTGTCTGACAACTTAAAGGTAAACCTACAAATCATTCTTAGATATGGTGTTTGGGAATCAGTTGTCTGACAACTTAAAGGTAAACCTACAAATCATTCTTAGATATGGTGTTTGGGAATCAGTTGTCTGACAACTTAAAGGTAAACCTACAAATCATTCTTAGATATGGTGTTTCAGGACAACTTAGAGGTAAACCACAAATCATTCTTAGTATGTGTTTGGGAATCAGTTGTGACAACTTAGAGGTAAACCTACAAATCATTCTTAGATATGGTGTTTGGGAATCAGTTGTCTGACAACTTAGAGGTAAACCTACAAAATCATTCTTAGATATGGTGTTTGGGAATCAGTTGTCTGACAACTTAAAGGTAAACCTACAAATCATTCTTAGATATGGTGTTTGGGAATCAGTTGTCTGACAACTTAGAGGTAAACCTACAAATCATTCTTAGATATGGTGTTTGGGAATCAGTTGTCTGACAACTTAAAGGTAAACCTACAAATCATTCTTAGATATGGTGTTTGGGAATCAGTTGTCTGACAACTTAGAGGTAAACCTACAAATCATTCTTAGATATGGTGTTTGGGAATCAGTTGTCTGACAACTTAGAGGTAAACCTACAAATCATTCTTAGATATGGTGTTTGGGAATCAGTTGTCTGACAACTTAGAGGTAAACCTACAAATCATTCTGTTCAGAAAAACACAAAATTGATATACATACTGTAAAGCAATTTATTTCTGTGGATTTCAAGAGGGATAAGAATTCACGACAATAAATTGTCATGAAACTCTTAATACAGATAAAGTAGAATTCAAGAAGTCTAGATCGCAATATGAAATCTCCATGAAAACGCCCTTAGGTATAAAAACACAAAAATAATTGGCCACAGAAGTTGGTTTACATAATGTGCAATACTCGAGATTTTTTCTCGAAAGACATTGTTCTTTTATAGTCAATGGAAATACTATCTGATCAGTTCATAAGGAGTTTTTATTTCATACGTGATAATATTTAACTTGTGCTATTATTTATAAATCCAGATACTAAAGATGATGGGAGGCAGTCCTAGATCTAGTGTATCACAGGACCTGGATCTGATGAGTGACCCGGGGGATCCAGTCCACAGTGAATCTATCTTACAGGAACTCTTCTACAAAAACCTGGTAAGTCACCCCACACTCTCACAGTGAATCTATCTTACAGGAACTCTTCTACAAAAACCTGGTAAGTCACCCCACACTCTCAGTGAATCTATCTTACAGGAACTCTTCTACAAAACCCTGGTAAGTCACCCCACACTCTCACAGTGAATCTATCTTACAGGAGCTCTTCTACAAAACCCTGGTAAGTCACCCCACACTCTCACAGTGAATCTATCTTACAGGAGCTCTTCTACAAAACCCTGGTAAGTCACCCCACACTCTCAGTGAATCTATCTTACAGGAACTCTTCTACAAAACCCTGGTAAGTCACCCCACACTCTCACAGTGAATCTATCTTACAGGAGCTCTTCTACAAAACCCTGGTAAGTCACCCCACACTCTCACAGTGAATCTATCTTACAGGAGCTCTTCTACAAAACCCTGGTAAGTCACCCCACACTCTCACAGTGAATCTATCTTACAGGAGCTCTTCTACAAAAACCTGGTAAGTCACCCCACACTCTCACAGTGAATCTATCTTACAGGAACTCTTCTACAAAAACCTGGTAAGTCACCCCACACTCTCACAGTGAAGTCTATCTTACAGGAGCTCTTCTACAAAACCCTGGTAAGTCACCCCACACTCTCACAGTGAATCTATCTTACAGGAGCTCTTCTACAAAAACCTGGTAAGTCACCCCACACTCTCACAGTGAATCTATCTTACAGGAGCTCTTCTACAAAAACCTGGTAAGTCACCCCACACTCTCACAGTGAATCTATCTTACAGGAGCTCTTCTACAAAACCCTGGTAAGTCACCCCACACTCTCACAGTGAATCTATCTTACAGGAACTCTTCTACAAAACCCTGGTAAGTCACCCCACACTCTCACAGTGAATCTATCTTACAGGAACTCTTCTACAAAAACCTGGTAAGTCACCCCACACTCTCACAGTGAATCTATCTTACAGGAGCTCTTCTACAAAAACCTGGTAAGTCACCCCACACTCTCACAGTGAATCTATCTTACAGGAGCTCTTCTACAAAAACCTGGTAAGTCACCCCACACTCTCACAGTGAATCTATCTTACAGGAGCTCTTCTACAAAACCCTGGTAAGTCACCCCACACTCTCACAGTGAATCTATCTTACAGGAGCTCTTCTACAAAACCCTGGTAAGTCACCCCACACTCTCACAGTGAATCTATCTTACAGGAGCTCTTCTACAAAACCCTGGTAAGTCACCCCACACTCTCACAGTGAATCTATCTTACAGGAGCTCTTCTACAAAACCCTGGTAAGTCACCCCACACTCTCACAGTGAATCTATCTTACAGGAGCTCTTCTACAAAACCCTGGTAAGTCACCCCACACTCTCACAGTGAATCTATCTTACAGGAGCTCTTCTACAAAAACCTGGTAAGTCACATTACTGTACAGCAAGCTTGGGGCTTTTTCTCCACCTTTTTTTGCTGACATGTTTTATTTTAACCAAATTTTCGGGAAATACAATATGGGGGTTTTGAGATCCCAAAACGACATGGGTAAAGTGCGATTTACTGTTGATTAGTCCCACCTTCCGGTAATTGTGATGTCATATTTGTACAAGATTTTTGCGATGTCATAATCAGCAGAAGGCAGTACTACGGTAATAAGCAGTAAATTGTACTTTACCCACATCATTACTCCTATAAGTTCCCTTTCCAATTTAATTTCTTCTTAAAATGCGCCAAAGTTCCTTATCAATTATTTTTAATAATTAGATAAAAAACAGTCTTTAAGTCCAAGCCATCTGAATTAATGAAAAGGAGATAAGACATGATATATAATGATATAATTTTGTTGACTGTTTCTCTTAGTACAATAATATATATGTTACAGGAGACATGATATATAATGATGTAATTTTGTTGACTGTTTCTCTTAGTACAATAATGTATATGTTACAGGAGACATGATATATAATGATATAATTTTGTTGACTGTTTCTCTTAGTACAATAATGTATATGTTACAGGAGACATGATATATAATGATATAATTTTGTTGACTGTTTCTCTTAGTACAATAATGTATATGTTACAGGAGACATGATATATAATGATATAATTTTGTTGACTGTTTCTCTTAGTACAATAATGTATATGTTACAGGAGACATGATATATAATGTTATAATTTTGTAGACTGTTTCTCTTAGTACAATAATGTATATGTTACAGGAGACATGATATATAATGATATAATTTTGTTGACTGTTTCTCTTAGTACAATAATGTATATGTTACATGAGGGGAAACCCCCATTTGAATGTACAGGAGACATGATAATTATAATGATATAATTTTGTTGACTGTTTCTCTTAGTACAATAATGTATATGTTACAGGAGACATGATATATAATGATATAATTTTGTAGACTGTTTCTCTTAGTACAATAATGTATATGTTACAGGAGACATGATATATAATGATATAATTTTGTTGACTGTTTCTCTTAGTACAATAATGTATATGTTACAGGAGACATGATATATAATGATATAATTTTGTTGACTGTTTCTCTTAGTACAATAATGTATATGTTACAGGAGACATGATATATAATGATATAATTTTGTTGACTGTTTCTCTTAGTACAATAATGTATATGTTACAGGAGACATGATATATAATGATATAATTTTGTTGACTGTTTCTCTTAGTACAATAATGTATATGTTACAGGAGACATGATATATAATGATATAATTTTGTTGACTGTTTCTCTTAGTACAATAATGTATATGTTACAGGAGACATGATATATAATGATATAATTTTGTAGACTGTTTCTCTTAGTACAATAATGTATATGTTACAGGAGACATGATATATAATGATATAATTTTGTTGACTGTTTCTCTTAGTACAATAATGTATATGTTACAGGAGACATGATATATAATGATATAATTTTTGTTATAATGACAATTTGTTTCTCCTTAGTAAACAATAAATGTATATGTTACAGGAGACATAGATGTATATGTTACAGAGACATTTTAGTAATGTTACTGTTTCTGCTTAGTACAATAATGTATATGTTAACAGGAGGACCATGATATATAATGTTACTAATTTTGTAGACAATGTTTTCTAAATGTATATGTTACAGTAGACATGAGTATAATGTTATAATTTTGTAGACTTTTCTCTTAGTACCGAATAAATGTATATGTTAACACCGAGACATGATTATATAATGATATAATTTTGTAGACTGTTTCTCTTAGTACAATAATTGTATATTGTTACAGGAGACATGATATATAATGATATAATTTTTGTAGACTGTTTCTCTTTAGTACAATAATGTATATGTTAACAGGAGACATGATATATAATGATATAATTTTGTAGACTGTTTCTCTTAGTATAATAATGTATATGTTACAGGAGACATGATATATAATGATATAATTTTGTAGACTGTTTCTCTTAGTACAATAATGTATATGTTACAGGAGACATTATAATATAATGATATAATTTTGTAGACTGTTTGCTCTCTTAGTATAATAATGTAATTGTTACAGGAGACATGATATATAATGATATAATTTTGTAGACTGTTTCTCTTAGTATAATAATGTATATGTTACAGGAGACATGATATATAATGATATATAATTTGTTGGACTGTTTCTCTTAGTACAATAATGTATATGTACAGGAGACATGATATATAATGATATAATTTTGTGTAGACTGTTTTCTCTTAGTACAATAATGTATATGTTACACAGAGACATGATATATAATGATATAATTTTGTAGACTGTTTCTCTCTTAGTACAATAATTATATGTGTTACAGGAGACATGATATATAATGATATAATTTTGTTGACTGTTTCTCTTAGTACAATAATGTATATGTTACAGGAGACATGATATATAATGATATAATTTTGTTGACTGTTTCTCTTAGTACAATAATGTATATGTTACAGGAGACATGATATATAATGATATAATTTTGTTGACTGTTTCTCTTAGTAGTACAATAATGGTATATGTTACAGGAGACATGATATATAATGATATAATTTTGTTGACTGTTTCTCTTAGTACAATAATGTATATAGTTACAGGAGACATTGATATATAATGATATAATTTTGTAGACTTGACAATGTTTCTCTTAGTAACAATAATGTATATGTTACAGGAGACATGATATATAATGATATAATTTTGTAGACTGTTTCTCTTAGTACAATAATGTATATGTTACAGGAGACATGATATATAATGATATAATTTTGTTGACTGTTTCTCTTAGTACAATAATGTATATGTTACAGGATACATGATATATAATGTTATAATTTTGTAGACTGTTTCTCTTAGTACAATAATGTATATGGTTTACAGGAGACATGATATATAATGATATAATTTTGTTGACTGTTTCTCTTTAGTACAATAATGTATATGTTAAGGCTGGAGACATGATATATAATGATATAATTTTGTAGGACTGTTTCTCTTAGTACAATAATGTATATGTTACAGGAGACATGATAATATAATGTTATAATATTTGTAGACTGTTTCTCTTAGTAACAATAATGTTATATGTTACAGGAGACATGTTATAATGATATAATTTTGTTGACCTGTTTCAGTACAATAATGTATATGTTACAGAAGACATGATATATAATGATATAATTTTGTAGACTGTTTTCTCTTAGTACAATAATGTAAATATGTTACTGGAGACATGATATATAATGATATAATTTTGTAGACTGTTTTCTTGAGTACAATAATACTATGTTACAGGAGAAATGATGTATAATGTTATTTTTGTTCTGGTTCTACATTATAGTTACAATAATGTATATTGTTACAGGAGACATGATATATAATGATATAATTTTGTTGACTGTTTTCCTCTTAGTACAATAATGTATATGTTACAGGAGACATGATTATATAATGATATAATTTTGTTGACTGTTTCTCTTAGTACAATAATGTATATGTTACAGGAGACATGTTAATAATATATAATGTTTGTATGTTTCTCTTAGTATAATTAATTGTTATGTTTCCTCTTAGTAGATAGAATCATAATGTATAATGTTACAGGAGACTGTTATATAATTATTTGCAGACTGTTTTCTTAGTGAAAAAATTTTGATACAGTAGACTGATATATAATGTAATAATTTTGTAGAATGTTTCTCTTTAGTAACAATAATGTATATGTGTGAACCCGGATACATGATATATAATGATATAATTTTTGTTGACTGTTTCTCTTAGTACAATAATGTAATATGTCTTAACAGGAGGACACTGATATATAATGATATATAATAATGTATATGTTACAGGAGACATGATTATAATGTTATCGTCTTACTAGTCTGTTTCTCTTAGTATTATATAATGTACGTGTTCCCGTGAGAACAATGATATATAAGTAGATGTAATATTCGTTTGCCTGATTTCTCTTATTACACTAATATGGTATCATGTGATGGACATGAGCACATGATAATCATGTTTTAGTAAAGAGTTTTTTGTTGACTAGTGTTCAGCTTAGTTCACAGGGATAGAAGTTATTATGGTTACCGTATCCGTAACTAGATAATGAATAGATGAGATTTGTAGACCTGTTATCTCATCGTACAATTAAATGTATACTTGATACAGGAGACATGATACATAATGAGTAACCTTTTGTAGACTGTTTCTCTTCGAGACAGCAAATATAATATGTTACAGGAGACATGATATATAATGATTATACGTTTGTAGAGCTGTTTATCTTCGTATCCAATATTGTATATGATCGCCGGGAGATCATACATAGAATAAATGTGATATAATTATATTGTATGACCTGTAATGCCTCTATATGCCATTAATAGTATTTCGTTCCAAGCAGCACAATGATCACATTAATGCATTTACAATTTGTTATGACTAGAATTCTCTTCGTAACAAATAAATGGTAAATGATTACCAGGAGCACATCGAAATATAGCTGATCTAATTTTTGTGTGACTGTTGATCACCAATACGACTACTGTCTATGTTACAGGAGACATGATACTATAAATGAGTATAATATTTAGAGAGCATGATAATGTTATAATATTTGAGACATGTTTCTCTTAGTACAATACAATGATATATATGATATAATTTATGTTGACTGATTTCACTTAGTACTGTTTCAAGTAAATGTATATTGTTACAGGAGACATGATATATAATGATATAATTTTGTAGACTGTTTCTCTTAGTACAATAATGTAATGTTACAGGTGAGACATGATATAATTAATGTTATAATTTTGTATGACTGTTTCTCTTAGTACAATAATGTATATGTTACAGGAGACATGATATATAATGATATAATTTTGTTGTAGACTGTTTTCTCTTAGTACAATAAGTGTAAATATTGTTACAGGGAGACATGATATATAATGATATAATTTTGTTAACTCGTTTCTCTTAGTACAATAATCAGGAGACATGATGTATAATGAAATAATTATCCACTCCATTTTTCCTTGTATGTTTTGTTACAGGAGACTGATGCGAGTGGTATCAGTGACCTCAGCGGAGATGAGAATCCTGTCCCGTTTAAACACCACGGAGATGAGAATCCTGTCCCGTTTAAACACCAGAATGGTGATCTGCATATGTCTATGGAGGATCCAGCTAATGCTGTAAGTACTAGTAATATGGCAGGAGGCAATGTTGTCAGACATTTCATAACATAATTGATTGACAATTTATTCTGATTTCATCTTTACAAAAGTTATTTTAGGGTTCTGAACACTCTGCAGAATGGATATAGATATGCCTATGTCACTATATTAACTTAATGCTTTTATGAAGTGACTAGATTTTGAACATTATTTTCATCCCTTCTAATTCATTTGTAATCAGCCTGATCATATATGCTATTCCAGAGACCACCGTCCAGAAGATCATCTGTAACAAGTTTAGATTTCCCTGAACCTCCACCTCTGGAGGAAGTGAAAAAGAAGAAAAAGAAGAAACTGGATGAATCATTATCATCAAAAGTGCCAAAGCGAAGATCTCGTGTAAAGACGAAGACAAAAGGAGCAAAGAAGCGGAGGCGTTCGCGCAGTAGTGCTCGTAGTAGTGCTAGTGAGGCTAGTGACAGTGAAGTACTGACAGCACGGTCGGAAGTGTCACAAGTATCGTTTGATATGCCCGCCTCAGACCTGGACGAACCAGAGGAAGGTAAGGCTTTAGTTTTCCTTAGTCTTCATTTTGATGTGAGAAGATTGTCTCAGAAATTCTTTGGTATTAAAATACTTAGGTGAATTGCTACAAGCTAGTAGATATTTGATTACATATTTTCTTAGCTTCTAGGTTATCACAAATTAAATGCGTTAAATACTAAATGCAATCATGAATATTCCTTTTGTACATATTTTTATTAAAGACATACTGATGTTTAATAGTACTGATCTACTACAGATTTATGTCTCCTTATGATCTACCACAGATTTATGACTCGTTATGAGTATTAGTATCTTCAGTAATGACTGAACAGCTGATAAGATATATTTGTATTGTTCGTTCCTCACAGAAAAGCCTGAGAGGCGACAGCGAAGTGATGGTCTCAGTGTGGAGAGGTTAACACTGCTAGGAAGGGTCCATGTGGCACGGGTCACAATAGACACTTTACATCTCGCAGGCTCACACGACCTGAATACCTCCATGAGAAAGGGTAAAAATGGAGGAAAACCTCCAAAGCCGTCGCCTAAAGCCAAGAAATCAGTGTAAGTAGATAAGTATACTGGTAAACACTATATGATCACTATATGATCAAACTCTGTAACAAATTTCTAATCAAATACCAAAATATCTCTTTGTAAAGACTCCAGTTTACCCCACCACCAAAACCTTCAGACATATCGTTTGATTCCGAGTCTCAGTACTGAGGGGAAAGCCTTTATCAAAATGTAACATTGATATAGATACATGATATAAGTATTGATTGACCTAAGCCTTACCTTTCTGTATTACAGAACCTACTTCATTGAGTACCAGTTTCCTATAGATGCATGATATATATATTGATTGACCTAAGCCTTACCTTTCTGTATTACAGAACCTACTTCATTGAGTACCAGTTTCCTATAGATGCATGATATATATATTGATTGACCTAAGCCTTACCTTTCTGTATTACAGAACCTACTTCATTGAGTACCAGTTTCCTATAGATGCATGATATATATATTGATTGACCTAAGCCTTACCTTTCTGTATTACAGAACCTACTTCATTGAGTACCAGTTTCCTATAGATGCATGATATATATATTGATTGACCTAAGCCTTACCTTTCTGTATTACAGAACCTACTTCATTGAGTCACCAGTTTCCTATAGATGCATGATATATAAAATTATTGATTGACCTAAGCCTTACCTATTCCTTCTGTATTACAGAACCTACATCATTGAGTACCAGTTTCCTATATAGATGCATGATATAAGTATTGATTGACCTAAGCCTTACCTTTCTGTATTACAGAACCTACATCATTGAGTACCAGTTTTCTATAGATGCATGATATAAGAATATTGATTGACCTAAGCCTTACCTTTCTGTATTACAGAAGAACCTACATCATTGAACCAGTTTCCCTATAGATGCATGATTATAAATAATGATTATAAGACCCTAAGCATTACCTTTTCTGTATTACAGAACCTACTTCATTGAGTACCAGTTTCCTAAAGATACATGATATAAATATTGATTGACCTAAGCCTTACCTTTCTGTATTACAGAACCTACATCATGAGTACCATTTTCCTATAGATGCATGATATAAATATTTGATTGACCTAAGCCTTACCTTTCTGTATTACAGAAACCTACATCATTGAGTTACCAGTTTCCTATAGATGGCATGATATATAAATATTGATTGACCTAAGCCCTTACCTTTCTGTATTACAGAACCTACATCATTGAGTACCAGTTTCCTATAGATGCATGATATAAATATTGATTTGACCTAAGCCTTACCTTTCTGTATTACAGAACCTACATCATTGAGTACCAGTTTCCTATAGATGCATGATATAAATATTGATTGACCTAAGCCTTACCTTACCTTTCTGTATTACAGAACCTACATCATTATTAGTACCATTTTCCTATAGATACCATGATATATAATGATTGATTGACCTAAGCCTTACCTTTCTGTATTACAGAACCTACATCATTGAGTACCAGTTTCCTATAGATGCATGATATATATATGATTGACCTAAGCCTTACTTTCTTTCTGTATTACAAATATAATATTGATTGACATAATACGGTGTTACCTTTTGTATTACATCATTGAGTACCAGTTTCCTATAGATACATGATATAAATATTGATTGACCTAAGCCTTACCTTTCTGTATTACAGAACCTACATCATTGAGTACCAGTTTCCTATAGATGCATGATATAATATATTGATTGACCTAAGCCTTACCTTTTCTGTATTACAGAACCTACATCATTGAGTACCAGTTTCCTATAGACATGATATATATATTGATTGATAAGCCTTACCTTTCTGTATTACAGAACCTGTATTTACTAACCATGATATATAATATATGAGTACCTTTCCTATTAGACCTGCATGATATATATATGATACATGATTATATATATTGATTGACCTAAGCCTTACCTTTCTGTATTACAGAACCTACATCATTGAGTACCAGTTTCCTATAGATGCATGATATAAATATTGATTGACCTAAGCCTTACCTTTCTGTATTACAGAACCTACATCATTGAGTACCAGTTTCCTATAGATACATGATATATAATATTTTGAACCTGACCTAAGCCTTACCTTTCTGTATTACAGAACCTACATCATTGAGTACCAGTTTCCTATAGATACATGATATAAATATTGATTGACCTAAGCCTTACCTTTCTGTATTACAGAACCTACATCATTGAGTACCAGTTTCCTATAGATGCATGATATATATTGATTGACCTAAGCCTTACCTTTCTGTATTACAGAACCTACATCATTGAGTACCAGTTTCCTATAGATCATTATATAAATATTGATTGACCTATTCTGTATTACAGAACCTACATCATTGAGTACCATTTCCTATAGATGCATGTATTCCTTGATTGACCTAAGCCATGTATACAGAACCATACATCATTGAGTACCAGATATATAAAGATTGATAGACCTAACCTTAATGTATTACAGTTTACTCTATATGTTACTTATTTTCTGATGTATAAGAGTGACTAAGCCTTACCTTTATTCTACATATTGAGTACATATAATAGAGAAACCTTCCTTACCTTTCTGATTTTACATCTTGAGTACCATATAGATAATGATACAAATATTGATTGACCTAAGTTTTACCTTTCTGTATTACAGAACCTACATCATTGAAGTATCAGTTTCCTATAGATCTTATATAAATATTGAGTACCAGTTTCCTATAGATGCTTCATGATATATAATGATGCATGATTGAATACTGATTGACAGGAGTACATACCTTTCGTATTACAGAACCTATCATTGAGTACCAGTTTCCTATAGATACAGATTATAAAAATATTGATTGACCATCCTTACCTTTCTGTATTACAGAAATTAGTACCAGTTTCCTATAGATGCATGATATAAATATTGATTGACCTAAGCCTTACCTTTCTGTATTACAGAACCTACATCATGAGTACCAGTTTCCTATATGCAGATATTGTATTGTGACCTAATCCTTTTACAGAGTATATAATTGAGTACCAGGTTTCCTATAGATGCATGACTGTATTGATTGACCTAAGCCTTACCTTTCTGTATTACAGAACCTACATCATTGAGTACCAGTTTCCTATAGATGCATGATTACAAGATTGACCTCTCTGTTACCTTTCTGCATATAAACCTTTCATATGAGTACCATCTATAGATACATGATATATATTGATTGACCTAAGCCTTACCTTTCTGTATTACAGAACCTACATCATTGAGTACCAGTTTCCTATGATGCATGATATATCATTGACCTAAGCCTTACCTTTCTGTATTACAGAACCTACATCAAGTACATCATTGAGTACCAGTTTCCTATAGATGCATGATATGCATGATATATTTTGATTGACCTAAGCCTTACCTTTCTGTATTACAGAACAATTTACATTGAGTACCAGTTTTTACTATAGATATTGTGTATATGTATTACAGAACCTATTGACCTAAGCCTTAATCCACCTTTCTGTATTACAGAACCTACATCATTGAGTACCAGTTTCCTATAGATACATGATATAAATATTGATTTGATGCATGATTTTAAGATTGACCCTTACCTTTCTGTATTACAGAACCTACATCATTGAGTACCAGTTTCCTATAGATACATGATATAACCATATTGATTGACCTAAGCCTTACCTTTCTGTATTACAGAACCTACATCATTGAGTACCTATATACATGATATTTCCTGATAATACCTTGTCTGTATTACAGAACCTAAATTGAGTACCAGTTTCCTATAGATACATGATATGATATTGATTGACCTAAGCCTTACCTTTCTGTATTACAGAACCTACATCATTGAGTACCAGTTTCCTATAGATACATGATATAAGTTTGATTGACCTAACCCTTACCTTTCTGTATTACATAACCTACATCATTGAGTACCAGTTTCCTATGATACATGATATAATATTGATTGACCTAAGCCTTACCTTTCTGTATTACAGAACCTACATCATTGAGTACCAGTTTCCTATAGATACATGATATAAATATTGATTGACCTAAGCCTTACCTTTCTGTATTACAGAACCTACATCATTGAGTACCAGTTTCCTAGATACATGATATAAATATTGATTGACCTAATCCTTACCTTTCTGTATTACAGAACCTACATCATTGAGTACCAGTTTCCATAGATGCATGATATTGATTGACCTAAGCCTTTTTTCCTGTATTACAGAACCTACATCATTGAGTACCAGTTTCCATGATGATGATCCAGTATTGATTGACCTAAGCCTTACCTTTCTGTAGAACCTACATGAATTGTACCAGTTTCCTATAGATACATTCTATTGATTGACCTAAGCCCTTACCTTTCTGTATTACAGAACCTACATCATTGAGTACCAGTTTCCTATAGATACATGATTATACATTGACCTAAGCCTTACCTTTCTGTATTACAGAACCTACATCATTGAGTACCAGTTTCCTATAGATGCATGATATAATATTGATTTGACCTAAGCCTTACCTTTCTGTATTACAGAACCTACATCATTGAGTACCAGTTTCCTATAGATGCATGATATAAATATTGATTGACCTAAGCCTTACCTTTCTGTATTACAGAACCTACATCATTGAGTACCAGTTTCCTATAGATACATGATATAAGATTATATTGATTGACCTAAGCCTTACCTTATTACAGAACCTACATCATTGAGTACCAGTTTTCCTATACATCATTGATTGTATCCTTACCAGTTTACAGAAACTATCATCATTAGTACTGTTTCCTATTGATACGATGATAAGTAAGTAGTGATTGACCTAATAGCCTTAGCCTATCTGTATTAACATAAGCCTAACAACAGTGAGTAACTCAGTTTGTTTTTTTTTCCTATAGATACCTTATATAAAGTATAGAATTGACCTGATGCCCTTAACCTTTCTGTGTTATTACGAGAGACCTACACAATATCATTGTAGTACCAGTATTTCCCTATAGATGTCATGAAAATAAATCTTATGAATGATCCTAAAGCCTTAACATTTCTGTAATACAAACCACCCCATCATTGAGTACCAGTTTCCAATAGATGCATTGATAAACATATTGGAATTACCTGAAGCCTTTCCCTATTCTGTATTAACAGAACCTACAATCATTGAGAGTACCAGTTATTCCTATAGAAACATGATCTAAGTATAGATAGAACCTAAGCACTTACCTTTCTGTATTGAACCTACATCATTTGAGTACACAGTTTCCTATAGATACATGATATAAGATTGATATAGACCTAAGGGCCTTAACCTTTTCTGTAATTAACAGAACCTACATCATTGAGTACCAGTTTACCTATAGATGCATGATTATAAATATTGATAGACCTAAGCCTTACCTTCCTGTATTTTACAGAAAACCTTACATCATGTGAGTACCAGTTTCCTATAGATGCATGATATAAATAATATTGATTGACCAAAGCCTTACCTTTTCTGTATTACAGAACCTACATCATTGAGTACCAGTTTCCTATAGATGCATGATAATAAATAATTGATATGACCTAAGCCTTACCTTTCTGTAATTACAGAACCTTACATCATTGAATTACCAGTTTCCTATAGATGCATGATATAAATATTTGATTGACCTAAGCCTTACCTTTCTGTATTACAGAACCTACATCATTGAGTACCCAGTTTCCTATAGATGCATGATATAAATATTGATTGACCTAAGCCTTACCTTTCTGTATTACAGAACCTACATCAATTGAGTACCAGTTTCCTATAGATGCATGATATAAATATTGATTGACCATAAGCCTTACCTTTCTGTATTTACAGAACCTACATCATTGAGTTACCAGTTTCCTATAGATGCATGATATAAATATTGATTGACCTAAGCCTTACCTTTCTGTATTACAGAACCTACATCATTGAGTACCAGTTTCCTATAGATGCATTGAATAAATATTGATTGACCTAAGCCTTACCTTTCATTACAGAACCTACATCATTGAGTACCAGTTTTCCTATAGATACATGATATAATATTGATTGACCTAAGCCTTACCTTTCTGTATTACAGAACCTACATCATTGAGTACCAGTTTCCTATAGATGCATGATATATATATTGATTGACCTAAGCCTTACCTTTCTGTATTACAGAACCTACATCATTGAGTACCAGTTTCCTATAGATACATGATATAAATATTGATTGACCTAAGCCTTACCTTTCTGTATTACAGAACCTACATCATTGAGTACCAGTTTCCTATAGATTGCATGATATAAATATTGATTGACCTAAAGCTTACCTTTCTGTATTACAGAACCTACATCATTGAGTACCAGTTTCCTATAGATGCATGATATAAATATTGATTGACCTAAGCCTTACCTTTCTGTATTACAGAACCTACATCATTGAGTACCAGTTTCCTATAGATGCATGATATAAATATTGATTGACCTAAGCCTTACCTTTCTGTATTACAGAACCTACATCATTGAGTACCAGTTTCCTATAGATGCATGATATATATATTGATTGACCTAAGCCTTACCTTTCTGTATTACAGAACCTACTTCATTGAGTACCAGTTTCCTATAGATGCATGATATATATATTGATTGACCTAAGCCTTACCTTTCTGTATTACAGAACCTACTTCATTGAGTACCAGTTTCCTATAGATGCATGATATATATATTGATTGACCTAAGCCTTACCTTTCTGTATTACAGAACCTACTTCATTGAGTACCAGTTTCCTGTGGTGGCCACCTCCAGGGACAAATACTCACCTAACGCCATGGCAACAGAAGTGATGAGGGTGGCATCCAAAAATGTAAAAGATGGAGGTAGGAAACAGCGTATATCATTTCTAAAACGTTATGGTTTTTTCAATAGGAAGTTTAGATATTAGAAACCCGAAATCATGTCATTTATATGTGTTATTATTTAGTTGATTGATTCCACTGATGTGTGGTAAACATATAGTGTTATCCATATCTGTCCTGTTTCTCCGTCTTACATCTCAACCTCATTAGGAGGCAGGAGGATTCACGCCTTATTGGCCTTCTAACATGTTTGGTTGGTGGTAGATTAATGTTTTCTGTTTTGATGAATGCAGTGGTGAACTTCAACCATCGGTCTGTATTCCCCATCATGTTTGATGGTAGTGCTGTGGAGAAATGGTGGAAGTCCGCCCTCATATTTAAGCTGTTTTCACGGTCAGCTGGACAGAAAGTGGTGGGTATTATCTGTAGATGTAGGTTTTATATGCAGATATTAAGTATATATCCTCATCAAATCTATAGGCACAGAATTAATAATGTCAGGTCTGTGTGATTGTATTGGTAGGGTACTTCATAATTTTAGAAATCCTGACATGAAATTCATAGAAAATTTCAGTTAAATATAAACTTTTATTTATGGAGCGGAATTACTTTTAATAGTAGAGATAATATTGTCTTTGTCTCAAAATTCCTGAAATAATTATACTCATACTTTACTGAAGTTATCAATTGAGATAGTTCACCTACATTAGCCTAATTAATACCTAACCTACTTTATTTAACTTAATTGATACATAACTTTCTTTATTTGACACAGCCAACCTTGGTGGGCAGCTGTGGGGTGCCCCTAAAAAGTATTTTACGGTCGGACAACCTACAGGTGGGACGAGAGCTGGAGATCAGGGAGAGTGGACGTAACTCCTCTATCAATTCGTCACTCCGAGGTGGTCTAGATACATACTACGGCTCACTCAAGGTTTGTAAGAGAGAGATTTCTTTATCAATACTTCCCAGTCTAGATACACATACACTATAACCATACATTAAATCCTCTCTCAGCCTTGGAGTCTGCTTTTGTTTGCTTTCTCTGGCTGGTCTTACAATATCTTAGTTTAACATGTATCAAGGTTTTCTTTCAGTGAAGCTAAATGTATCTCTGTTGTTTTGAGATAGAGAAATTATAAATTATATGTGTCTGTATTACAGGTTTCCATTGAGCTTGCGTCGGACAGTAAGGATTTCTCGTCGGCCCTGGCCCGAGCCAAACTAGCGGAGATGAGTGGGAAGGCTAAGATTGTACCCATACCTCAGACTGTGCCTCCACCCCCACCCCCACCTGTACAGTTAGATAAACCTCCACTACCCCCAGACTTTAGTGCTCAAAATACTCAGCCGTCGTCAATGGTGCTACCCAACCCTACCTCTCATACAGACACACAGACTGCCAGTTTGGGTCCTCAGCTACCTGGCCCTGGCTTCTCACAGCCTCCCAGCCTATCAGGCCCTGGCCTGTCCCAGCCTCGTAGCCTTGACTCGTATCACATGCCTTCACATTCCAATACGGAGGTAAGTCAAGTGGAAAGGAAGTTTTGTTGAAATAAAAGTAAGAAGAGAAATCTTTGGACTTTCCTGTAAAAGCCAATATTCTGGACTTGTTTGAGCTCAAAAATTGAGATGTTCAAATGTCGAAAAAGTTCATTTTTTGATAAAATTTGAAAAAAGACCAACTGTTCTTTTGTTTAGAATGTTTGTAAATTTGTTAAAAGATTCATCATTGTTTATTTTTGTGCAATGATTGCTACTATCTGTTACAGGTGATCACCCTTCACACCTTACTACTGATACCGGAGGGCCACAACATCTCTATACAGGGTATACCGTCCCTGTCCTCCATCAAACGACACCCCATCCTCCCTCCACAGCCTCACTCATTAGCTACTCCAGGTCAGTGAAAAGCTTGTTTACAATGGAACAATATTCCTCATTAATAGCTTTATGTTAGATTTTGTGAAAAGAGACTTTAAGTTTTATTTGGTTTTGGGAATTTACTGTCAGAGCAAAATGAAAACTTTAAAGTGTTTCATAAAATGTAATATTCACATCTTCCTGACATTTAAAAGTCTTTATTTACATTGTGAGATCACATATGTGACATAATACTGATGACAGAATATGACATTTGAATTCATTGTATATGAATCAACATATTTTACCTTATAATTACAGGAATGGCAGCCAGAGACATGAACACCAGAAATACTTACCTTGTGTGTCGGATGTTCTGGTGTAATGATGCCGTCCACTCCAATGTCTGCTGGGGAACGTTCGAACCTCAATTCAACTTTGCTCAGGTAGGTCAATCAATATGATATTTGAGAGGTTACATAATATAAAAAGCAGTTAGGTTTCAATGTTCACTGATGATACAGTAACAAGTTAAACAACTTTGGACCGTCAGTATTTGATGTCAGTTTTCTTAGGAACACAACCATCCAGATAAAGATTTGTCTACGACCACCTGCTAGTATTATAACACCATTCATTTAAGACAAGGTTTAGTTTATATTGTGACATGTTTGTTCCCCCAGATTGCCCCTGTATTGTTGTCTGGGTCGTTGTTAGAGCGGATGAGAAACAACTTCATGGTGGTGGAAGTCTGGGACAAGAAGACTTCTGCAGAAAATGACAAGGTAAAATCTATGTTATTCTCATTAATGCTCCATTTTCTTTTTGTTATCTGAATAGTTCCTTGATCATGCATTTGTGTAATAAAACAACAAACTTAACCATGGAATGTGTTTATAACAAAGTATTTAAGGTGTTAAGATAAGGTAATAAGATGTTATAACAGTCATGTTTCTCAGTCTCTAACTAATGATCATAAACTTATAGATGGTATTTTCTTGTTTACAGTTAATTGGAATTGTCAAATTGAGCTTACATCAGTTTTACATGTCGTTCCGAGATAGCAAAATATCCAACGCCTTATTGAAATCCCAGGTAAATAGCCACTATCAATATACTGTATGTTAATTTACATGTTGTTCTGAGACAGCAAAATATCCCATATTGAAATCTCAGGTAAACAGCTAATTGTTATGATATATATGTTACCTCAAAAAATGAATTTGAATTACACTGGATTATACCTTTAAAATGCTGATTTACACCTTAAAGTTCATTAACACATGAATAGCCTCATCTTTCAGCTGAGAACTTAATTAAGCTTATATCTTATATTAGTTGGTAGGAATCTCCAAGAGATGTTGCAAAGGAATTGGAGTATCTGTTTCCCATTTGTCATATTTGCTCTGCTTCTCTGTTTTCTTCAGTACCCTGTGATATCAGTAGACAACTATCTGCCTATTGTGGACCCTCTCAGTGGAGCACAGTTTGGTCAAATCAAAGTTCTGTTGGCCATGGGCTCTGGAGACCAGGTGACGGCACTACAGCGGCTCAAACTGGACGGTCCAGTGACTCAACCACCAGATCGACCTCAACACTTCCTAGAAAGGTAAGTTACCAAACAAACTGGTCGGTCCAGTGAATCGACCACCAGATCGACCTCAACACTTCCTAGAAAGGTAAGTTACCAAACAAACTGAACGGTCCAGTGTATCAACCACCAGATCGACCTCAACACTTCCTAGAAAGGTAAGTTACCAAACAAACTGAACGGTCCAGTGTATCAACCACCAGATCGACCTCAACACTTCCTAGAAAGGTAAGTTACCAAACAAACTGAACGGTCCAGTGTATCAACCACCAGATCGACCTCAACACTTCCTAGCAAGGTAAGTTACCAAACAAACTGGACAGTCCAGTGACTTCATCACCAGACCTGCATCAACACTTCCTAGCAAGGTAAGTTACCAAACAAACTGCACGGTCCAGTTACTCGTTCAACAGACCTGCATCAACACTTCCTAGAAAGGTAAGTTACCAAACAAACTGCATGGTCCAGTGACTTGATTACCAGATCAGCCTCCTAAAAGGTAAGTATAATTTTTTTTTACAAAATGAAGCCCACCACACACTTAAGTTTAAATAAAATACCTGGTACTTGTTTTTTCACTTGACTGTATCTTTTCTATCTACTTTCGAATTTGTTTTCCCAGACATCTTGAAGTTATTATTTTTTTTATGATCTTATGTATATCACACTGATTTATCATATTTCAAAACTTAAATGTGAAATTATTTATTTTTATAGAGAGGATATGATGAGACACAGTAACCATGCTCCTCTGTACAGTCAGGCAATGGGAGATAGCTCAGGTAAGGTTACACAGGAAAGCTTTAAAATGCTAAACATGCCGTGCATTCCATTTGAGGATTTGTGCCAGTTGTATCGATACGAAGCTGCTGTATCTCGAATGGAATGCGCCGTACCAGCAGAACTGTACAGGTACAAGTGGTTCGATTTCAGAAGCGTACCACTTGTATCCAAGATGGTTGACCCAAGATTTTTCATTTGTCACTGGAATGTTTTCTTTGTTGAAAACAAAACATAGAGTATATATACCCTAAAAAATTACTTGGTTTATATTTTTCAATGTATGCCGAAATTGTTAAGGTATTACTTTTATATCCATTCTTTTTTTAACATCGAAAATACTTGGCTTTTATATTTGAAGCGTATCTTTAATATGGGTGCCGCAATCATGGAAAAATCCAAACGCGTTCCATTTGGCGGTGTGGTATCACTTTAGTACAACTGGTGCGACTCCGCAAATGGAATGCACGAATGGTAACCCAACAGGAAATTGGAAAAAAATCAATCTTTAAATGTCTATATATAGTATTTAACAGAAAAGACCTGTTTTAACGTTTGGCTGATTCTTTGACAGTGGAGCACATATTTGAGGTGGTAATTGAGGGTATCCGAGGCCTTGCGATGTTTGACAACATGATCTGGGGCGAAGCAGACTGTTTTATACAGTACCATTTCCCGATACAGCAACATTCGGACCAGTCCGGCTCATCACCAACCAAAAATGGTACACTTAACTTACTCTGGGAAAACATCACAAATCAGAAACAGCTGAAACAAACTGAGATTGTCTCATTTTATTGTTGGTTTTTCAATTGTTGTCATCTGCTTTATTTTAAATACCATTCTTTCCTATATTTGTAAATTTTTTGAAATTTAAAATATGAAAACATGAGTTGTATATAATTTACATGTACCTGTATGTTGAGTTAATCTAGCAAATCTCCAGCTTAAAATGAATAAATAGCAGATATAATTATTACCAAGGATTGAGGGGATATTGACACTTGATCAGGCAAGAGGGAATAGGATTAAAGAACATGCAGATGATGTATGTACCTTTTCTGTTTATACAGGTATACCTAGTATGAAATCCTTCCGTTCTGTTTATACAGGTATACCTAGTATGAAATCCTTCCGTTCTGTTTATACAGGTATACCTAGTATGAAATCCTTCCGTTCTGTTTATACAGGTATACCTAGTATGAAATCCTTCCGGACATCTACAACTCTATGTATCCCTGATCCTACCTTTAATGATATTACACGCCACAGAATAGTGCTAACTCAGTCAACTCCCGTACAGCGGGAGTTACTTACAGGTATGTTTATTAAAGTTTTTATACTCCCCCCTCACAAAGTTAAGGGTGGGAGGGTATACTGGAATCGGGTTGTCCGTCTCTTTGTCTGTCTGTCTGTCTGTAGACACAGCTTTGTTCTGACAAACTCCTCCTAAACTACTTGACAGATTTTGATAAAATTTGTCACACAGAACCCTGCATAAAGGGAAGTTGAGTAAACTATATAGGGTTCTGCAATGTCCCCTATTAATGGAGTTATTACTAGATTTGTGCAGTAGGGGGGAATTAGTCAACCACTCTGGCGACAGTTCTAGTTATTCTCATGTTGGTCAAGATATGAATCAGTTGTAAATATGCATACTGTTTGTCTGTTTACCAATTAATGTAATAAAATTCACACCAATACCGCCAGTTACCGTGTAATCATACCATACTTAATGTGACTGTTTTTACCGTGACAGCGTGTGCAGGGGCTGGAGGTGGCAGTGGAGGCTTGCCGTTTGAGGTTTGGTGTCGCTACTACCACCCAAACATCAGGGACCAGTGTATAGCTAAGGTAAGGCTCTAGTCAGCAGGGACCCGTGTATGGCTCTAGTCATCTGACACAAACCAGTTTGAATTTCTACCATGTAGGGATAGAAAAAAAATAACACAAATGTCAGTTTGTAATTGGTTAAACTTATAATTGACTGGCTCAAAGTTTTCAGTTTATCTTTGATGGTTTCATTTAATTACCAGTAATAATATGAATATTATAATAAAAATTGATTTCGACATTAAGTTGATTTATGCTAAGGAAAGGCCTAAGTGTAATGCCATATTAATGAAGAGCGTTTTTGATTACAGGCCAGTCTGCCACTGGCGAAGCTGTGTGCCATGGTCACTATGCAGAAGAGGGGAGAGCCATCAGTACAGTCGTTTGGTCTGCCACTCAAACAGGTGGCAGTAGATAGAGGTCTGCCACTCAAACAGGTGGCAGTAGATAGAGAATTATCAGACACAGGAAAACAATCTCAGGTAAAGTAACAACATTCTGTTTGGTCTGCCACTCAAACAGGTGGCAGTAGATAGAGAATTATCAGACACAGGAAAACAATCTCAGGTAAAGTAACAACATTCTGTTTGGTCTGCCACTCAAACAGGTGGCAGTAGATAGAGAATTATCAGACACAGGAAAACAATCTCAGGTAAAGTAACAACATTCTGTTTGGTCTGCCACTCAAACAGGTGGCAGTAGATAGAGAATTATCAGACACAGGAAAACAATCTCAGGTAAAGTAACAACATTCTGTTTGGTCTGCCACTCAAACAGGTGGCAGTAGATAGAGAATTATCAGACACAGGAAAACAATCTCAGGTAAAGTAACAACATTCTGTTTGGTCTGCCACTCAAACAGGTGGCAGTAGATAGAGAATTATCAGACACAGGGAAACAATCTCAGGTAAAGTAACAACATTCTGTTTGGTCTGCCACTCAAACAGGTGGCAGTAGATAGAGAATTATCAGACACAGGAAAACAATCTCAGGTAAAGTAACAACATTCTGTTTGGTCTGCCACTCAAACAGGTGGCAGTAGATACAGAATTATCAGACACGGGAAAACAATCTCAGGTAAAGTAACAACATTCTGTTTGGTCTGCCACTCAAACAGGTGGCAGTAGATAGAGAATTATCAGACACAGGAAAACAATCTCAGGTAAAGTAACAACATTCTGTTTGGTCTGCCACTCAAACAGGTGGCAGTAGATAGAGAATTATCAGACACAGGAAAACAATCTCAGGTAAAGTAACAACATTCTGTTTGGTCTGCCACTCAAACAGGTGGCAGTAGATAGAGAATTATCAGACACAGGAAAACAATCTCAGGTAAAGTAACAACATTCTGTTTGGTCTGCCACTCAAACAGGTGGCAGTAGATAGAGAATTATCAGACACAGGAAAACAATCTCAGGTAAAGTAACAACATTCTGTTTGGTCTGCCACTCAAACAGGTGGCAGTAGATACAGAATTATCAGACACAGGAAAACAATCTCAGGTAAAGTAACAACATTCTGTTTGGTCTGCCACTCAAACAGGTGGCAGTAGATAGAGAATTATCAGACACAGGAAAACAATCTCAGGTAAAGTAACAACATTCTGTTTGGTCTGCCACTCAAACAGGTGGCAGTAGATAGAGAATTATCAGACACAGGAAAACAATCTCAGGTAAAGTAACAACATTCTGTTTGGTCTGCCACTCAAACAGGTGGCAGTAGATAGAGAATTATCAGACACAGGGAAACAATCTCAGGTAAAGTAACAACATTCTGTTTGGTCTGCCACTCAAACAGGTGGCAGTAGATAGAGAATTATCAGACACAGGAAAACAATCTCAGGTAAAGTAACAACATTCTGTTTGTTTGGTCTGCCACTCAAACAGGTGGCAGTAGATAGAGAATTATCAGACACAGGAAAACAATCTCAGGTAAAGTAACAACATTCTGTTTGGTCTGCCACTCAAACAGGTGGCAGTAGATAGAGAATTATCAGACACAGGAAAACAATCTCAGGTAAAGTAACAACATTCTGTTTGGTCTGCCACTCAAACAGGTGGCAGTAGATAGAGAATTATCAGACACAGGAAAACAATCTCAGGTAAAGTAACAACATTCTGTTTGGTCTGCCACTCAAACAGGTGGCAGTAGATAAGAATTATCAGACACAGGAAAACAATCTCAGGTAAAGTAACAACATTCTGTTTGGTCTGCCACTCAAACAGGTGGCAGTAGATAGAGAATTATCAGACACAGGAAAACAATCTAGGTAAAGTAACAACATTCTGTTTGGTCTGCCACTCAAACAGGTGGCAGTAGATAGAGAATTATCAGACACAGGGAAACAATCTCAGGTAAAGTAACAACATTCTGTTTGGTCTGCCACTCAAACAGGTGGCAGTAGATAGAGAATTATCAGACACAGGGAAACAATCTCAGGTAAAGTAACAACATTCTGTTTGGTCTTTACAGGTTTAAAATGCAATCCCTGAGGAAGGAATAAATTATAAATATCTCATTGTCTTTAAACACTCTTGCCTATTGACAATGAACTGTATTTAAATTATAACTCTGACATTGGTTTCCAATAACTTTCCATTCAACAGTATCTCATTTCCAATAACTTTCCATTCAACAGTATCTCAAATGAAACCAAATTGATATAAAAGACGAGAAAGATTTCTCTGACCTTATGTTCACCTCTCGTAGTACCGAAACCTGTTTTTAGGTCATCTGATCCGAAGGTTCAGGATGACCTATAGTCATCATGTTTCGTCCGTCGTCGTGCGCCGTCCGCCGTGCGTTAACTTTTCACATTTTGAACTTCTTCTCAAGTTTGACCAGTGGGATTGAGCTGAAACTTACCTGAAATGATCCTGAGATGGTCCCGACAAAGTGTTGATATTTTTCGGGTTGATCCGAAATCCAAGATGGCCGCCACAGCTGCCATCTTGAAAACACATTTTGAACTTCTTCTCAAGTTCTACCGGTGCGATTTGGCTGAAACTTACCTGAAATGATCCTGAGATGGTCCCGACAAAGTGTTGTTATTTTTCGGGTTGATCCGAAATCCAAGATGGCCGCCACAGCCGCCATCTTGAAAACACATTTTGAACTTCTTCTCAAGTTCTACCGGTGCGATTTGGCTGAAACTTACCTGAAATGATCCTGAGATGGTCCGACAAAGTGTTGTTATTTTTCGGGTTGATCCGAAATCCAAGATGGCCGCCACAGCTGCCATCTTGAAAACACATTTTGAACTTCTTCTCAAGTTCTACCGGTGCGATTTGGCTGAAACTTACCTGAAATGATCCTGAGATGGTCCTGACAAAGTGTTGTTATTTTTCGGGTTGATCTGAAATCCAAGATGGCCGCCACAGCCGCCATCTTGAAAACACATTTTGAACTTCTTCTCAAGGTCTACCGGTGCGATTTGGCTGAAACTTGCATGAAATGATCCTGACATGGTCCCGACAAAGTGTTGTTATTTTTCGAGTGGAACCGAAATCCAAGATGGCCGCCACAGCCGCCATCTTGAAAACACATTTTGAACTTCTTCTCAAGTTCTACCGGTGCAATTTGGCTGAAACTTGCATGAAATGATCCTGACATGGTCCCGACAAAGTGTTGTTATTTTTTGGGTCAATCAGAAATCCAAGATGGCCGCCACAGCCGCCATCTTGAAAACACATTTTGAACTTCTTCTCAAGTTCTACCTGTGGGATTTTGCTGAAACTTGCATGAAATGATCCTGACATGGTCCCGACAAAGTGTTGTTATTTTTCGGGTCGATCTGAAATCCAAGATGGCAGCCACAGTCTCCATCTTGAAAACACATTTTGAACTTCTTCTTTGAAGTTCTACTGGTGTAATTTGGCTGAAACTTGCATGAAATGATCCTGACATGGTCCCGACAAAGTGTTGTTATTTTTCGGGTCAATCCGAAATCCAAGATGGCGGTCACAGCCGCCATCTTGAAAACACATTTTGAACTTCTCCTCAAGTTCTACCGGTGCGATTTGGCTGAAACTTGCATGAAATGATCCTGACATGGTCCCGACAAAGTATTGTTACATCTCTGGTTGATCCCAAATCGAAGATGACTACCATGACACTATATATCTAATTAATTTCCTATATTTAAAGGCCCTTGGGCCTCTTGTTTGAAATAAAATTTGTTAAAAGAAATTGAAAATGATCCTGACTTGATCCTGACAAAGTGACACCATATATATTTAATTTTACTATTGTCAAGGTAGTCAGATGACCGTTAAGGCCCTTTGGGCCTCTTGTTTTCTTTATTTGTAAATATTTTGTTTGTTACAGTTGACTGAGTCTGGCCTTATGGACGTTACAATACACTACAGAACTCAGACTTTACAGGTTAGTATTGATGTAAATATTCTCCAAGGCCTAAAACACAGCACTGGAATCTTATTGGTATTGTTTTATTTTGGTAAAAAAGGGGGGAGGGGGTGGGAGAAAACAAGTTATGAAACATTCTTTAAACAAGATAATAGTATAAAGGCTATTATTATAATGAAAGAAAAAAAAACATGTTGTGAGCTGTGATCACAGCATCTCTTCCTGACCGTTATTGTTCTCCTTTGTAGAGTGAGCAGAACCAAGCAGCCAATAAGAATCTGTCGGGTGCCCAGATTTGTATATCTGTAGGTGTTATCAGGGCTTCAGGACTCAAGGTAGGCCAACATCATGTGTTAAACGTAATTATTTTAAAAATTAAAATGTGGACATATAGGTCATTAGGATTAATTTATCAAATATTCACAAATAAAAAGCTTCTTTTAATATCAGTAGGACTACAATGTAACCAGAGTTATCTTTCTTGTCCTACAGGCGGCTGCTGAAGCTATTGCCCGCCTTGACTCTGGAATGCAGTACCCTGCTGAAGTTGGTGTCAACACCTATGTAAAGATCCGAATGTCATTCCTGTCAAAGGAGGTAAGTATTATCAGAAACAAATAAACTAAAGAAAAGTTGGTAATAAATACTGATACAGTCGAGACTGTCTTATGTGACTTTCCAAGGGACCATCACAAAAAAGTCACATAAGACAGGGAGTCACTTAAGGCAGTCCAAGTTCATCCGCAACATCACTGTACAAAAAACTGTCTTTAATTGTCTGTAAATTTATTCTTCATTATAAATATATCAATTGCCTGATTTTTAAAAAATAAATAAAAAATAATAACAATAAAAATAAAACAAAAACGATTTTTTTTTTTTTTAATTAAAAATCATTTAGATCTAGTTATAAATTACAAGCAGACATACATTGATGTTTGGTTTTAAACTTTGTTCAAGAAAAATATTCTATCTGGAGGGGGTGTAATTTTGGGTTAAAAATCTCATTGTTTTGCATGTCATGGTTTTTCAGGCTTGAAAAAAAAACAATTGCAGATGTTGTGTAAATTTAAAAAAAAAACCATTACTACTGTACAATAGAGGTAACTTTTTAAAATGTGCTTTATTTTGCTGAATTTTACAAATCTACTATACACTGCTACCAAATGGCGGCCATTACAGAAGCCGAAGTCGTGTGCATTTGTTTTTGCAAGACTTTTTGGTGTTATGAGAAACGTTTGAAGAAAATATAGGGTTTCTGATTTTGGGATGGAAGTTATAATGACTGTTTACTCATATCAAAGAACGAAATTATGTTTGGTCGTAAATGCCATGTACAAAACAAGAAGAGAGTCACCCACGCCAAGCCATAGGATGATATGGTAGGCAAAATAAAACATGCCTATTTATGTAACGTGTTCCGTTATTAACTGTCAATGTTTACCATTGTTTAGTATTGAGAGATATCTGAATGATATCTAGCCTCTTTAATAGTTCAAGGCAAAATTTGGGGAAAAAATTATCTTTCATTATCCGTCAAAACTGGTTACACAGTAATGTACTGTTATCTCAGTCAACAGTCATTGTTTGGTTCGATGTTGACACCTCTTTATCGATCATAATTATGGCCTCGGGCGAATGAAAAGACGCTCAAGACAGACTTTTTATGTTGTTTGGGTTGTAAAAACATGGTTGCTTGTCACGTAAGACAGGGAGTCGCTGAAAACAGACCCATTATATAGCAAAATACGTTGGGGGGGGGGGTCTCAAGTAAGGTCACATAAGACAGGGAGTCGTTACTAATAGGGGGTCGCTCAGACAGTCTCGACTGAAACTGAAAATTAACATTGTCAGCTTAAAATCATTTCAATCATTTAAAGTATTAACAGCTTATAGATCAGATTTAATTTATAAGAAAAGAATTACATTATAGCAGGTTCGCTGGTAATTTTGTTATGTTAATGGTTTTCTTCAAATCTGCTAATTTATAACACCAGGGAAGGATTATGAATTTCACTACTGTTTTGCAAACGTGGTAATATTGAATATAGAAAAATTGATGTACCGGTTAACCGTGAAATTAAAATGCCACGAATATGTTCCATTGAAGAGACCTTGAAATGTGAGCCTGCGAATTTAAAACGCTATACAATGTTCAGTAAATTGATGAAACAACATTCTATTGAGAAACATATATGAAAATTTTATATTACAAAAGTGTAATGCGCTTGGGTATTTGTGGTCATGTCCTTTATAATTATAATGTGTTAACTAGGATGAGAGAATCACGAGGACTATAGCCAGGACATTTGCTCCGGAGTTTTCCCACCACATGGACTTCCCGTGTCCTTTATTGTGGACAGAAGCGGACAATGATGCCCTGGCTCTGGCCGAGATCCTAGAGACGGCCGAGGTTACACTGGAGATGTGGCATCAGGTTCCAGGACTGTCGTCAGGTCAGTTACAACCACTGAAGGCACAGATAATCAGCTCTCAAATTACTTTTCCTCAGAGAATGTTTCTTTTCTCAAAGTATTCAACCAGTTCAATTTCATTAAGTTTATTATTAGGTCTTTTTAATTAAAAACCTTCAAATATTCCAAATATTTTCAACAAGTTAAAACTTTTACTTGTAAATTAACAGGGCGTTTGTGCTTAGTAAACAGAAGTTAACTGTAGTAATAGCCATTTTAAAAATATAGTTATTTATTAGCTTCCAATGCTTGTTTGTAGATCTAGACCGACAGATAGCTCAGCAGACCACCTCTGAGGTCCAGGGTCGACGACTGGTGGAGAAAACTCAGGATGTCTTACTGGGAACAACAACAGTAACTCTCGCTTCCCTTCTAACCAACCGCACAGGTACGACTATCAAAATCAGCTTCTCATTGGAAACACAATTTTCCTTTAAAAAGGACCAATCATCTAAAGAATTTTCTTGGATGTTACATACAAAACAATCACCAAATAACTTTTCTCTGGTTATTTACACTTCAGTCATTTCAGAGTTGTAAATAACACTGTTATAAATTCCTTTATCAGGTATCAATGGGTGGTACGCGGTGAACCTCCCACAAATCGGCTGGCAACAGAGTCACACTGAGGATGATGAGGACAGGACCGTACCTTGTAACCAGGGGCTAGAACGAGTGGTGGGTGGAGTCGAGTTGTCTGTCAAGTTTGCTCACCATAACGACCGTGACCGTGTGATCCATGCTGCTAGAGGCGTAGGCTGGTCACCGATTGATCTGGACGTAGAAGACGAAGAGGACTGGCAGAGTGATGGTATTTATCATATTTGCGTCATTAGCTCCTGTCGGGTATTGTTAAAAGTGAGGGTACCAACAATACCGTAAAAACTTGTGTAATTTGCGCAATTTTTCTGTACAAAAATAAAATATGAAGTTGGGGGTGTGCAAAATACATTGATAGAGGCGCTTTAAAAATTTTACGGGGGAAAAATCTATCCATTCTGAGGGGCTGACGATCGATGAATGTCGAGGTACTGCTCTATTTATTGTAACCTATTTATATGATAAAAGGTATTAAAGTTTGTAAATTATAGTCATATTCATGAATACCATGATTGTCATCTGAATGTCAAGTGTAAGTTGGTTCTCCAATCAAACTAGTGGACTTATGGTTAGCTTTTGTCCTAAAAACTGAGAGTCGCGGTGGTCGAGTGGTTAAATTGTCCAGATGTAATACCACAAGCTCTTCACATGGATTGCCAGTTTGAATCCCATGTGGGGCAGTTGCCAGGTACTGATCGTAGGTTGGTGGGTTTTCACCTGGTACTCCAGCTTTCCTCCACCACATAAACCGGGCATGTCCTTAAATGACCCTGGATGTTAATAGGACATATAAACTAATTACACAAAACTATAAACTGAGACTGATATTTACAGAAATTAACTAATGTCTTTTTTTTCTAACAGATGAGGGTTGTGGTCAGTACCATCAGATTACAGTTTGTATGGACCAGGTCAGTTTCCCTCTACAGAACGCCCTCATAGCTGGTCAGGCTAATCTCGATAAATCGGCTCGGTGCTACATCCGCTACAAACTCTACGATAAAAGTAAGTTATAATCAGATACAAACTCTACGATAAAAATAATTTCAGATACAAACTCAAATTAAGTTCAGATACAAGGCCTACCATAAAAGTAAGTAACATTCATCTAAATATTTATTAATATGGAGCAAACATCAGGTTTTTGTTTGAAATTTCAAATTTTAATAAGTGTATTAATTCAAGTGTAATGGTGTATGATCTAATGTGAAACTGTCTTATTCATCTTCTGATAATTAATAGATACTTGTAAGAATTTTGAGACAAACGTGCCACTTCATATTGTATTAAGTGAGAAATGAATATGTTATCACCAATAATTTCACACGTATGATTCTGTGGTTATCTACAAAGTAAACATTCGACTAGATCAAAGTAATTGATTGGTTTGTTACCTCTAACAGGTGCTGTGGTGTCGAAGAGCATCAAGTGTCGTATATTAGATACTGGCTACATCCTGTCTCACTGTGATCACAAACATGAATTCCAGATTCCAATCAGCTCGCCATTTAAATGGTAAGTTCTTTTGTAAATAGATCTGTGTGATTAAAGTAATGTTTTTCTCTCTAATTTGAAATGATGTCTTTGGTAATTTTACCATTTCACTTGAAATGTTCGTTTACCATGTCAAAGATTCTATGTAGAGTATGTTATCTGGTTGGATGTACTAAAATTCCCTGTGTTATGTTAACTTTGATTTGCTGACAGGTACCTACGAGAGGAGAAGTTGGAGGTACAGGTTTGGGTGAGCTATGGTAAAAAGGAAAGCAGCCAGAAATCTCAACACAGGGATAAACTCATCGGAACCACGTACATAGGGCTAGACGCTCTCAACGATGAACGTCGAAGGCAGCATCGTATCAGGTATGTCATTTACAAATACTTACATCTGTTAAATGTACAGGAAATGTGGCTGAATTCATCAATACTGGGTAAATAATTACTATGAAAATCATTAGTTAGTAATATAAATCTTGTAAATATGAAATATACATCCAAACTGATGAGTGTAATTGAATATGAATAATTTAGTTTATATCTATGTAATGTGTATTTTCGTCCTCCAGTGGAATGTTCCCGCTGTTTAAGCCAGGGGCCGCTAGTCTAGGCGGAGCTTTTCTCAGGGCGCATGTCACAGCCAAACCACAGTTTGGGAGTGTCACTAAGGTAAGGGCTGACTTCCTATAGAAAGACAATTAGGCTACCTACATACATAAAATTGGACAGGCATTGCTGATACTTGTTTAATTATCATAACTTTGTTAAGTTGTAATGCTTAAATTAGAAAACACTTTGCCTTATTATTGCCATAATCATAAAGTACTAGTTACTATAAACCCCTGTACACAAGCCATCGTGCCATCTATAAAGTATTTACATGTGCATTAATATATGTATCATCGAGAAAGAATTCTTTTGTTAAATTAAAAATGGATTTTTTTTTTTCAAATATCAATAGCAATCAGATGATGAGGCGGATGAGAAACAAGTCGATAGTGACGTAGATGAGGAATACGATCCTAATGACAGCTTCCATCAACTCATGGTGAAGAAAAAATCCAAGACGAGTACAGACACTGCTCGTCTTGAGCGTGTCGACGAGGACACAGTGGTTCCACACTTCCCAGTTGTTGTGTCTGTAGAGCGCGCCATGCATTTACCTCTGATCAGTGACAAAAATAGGTAAGTAATGATGTCACAGAAGTGTTACTTTGTAATGATGTCACAGAAGTGTTACTTTGTAATGATGTCACAGAAGTGTTACTTTGTAATGATGTCACAGAAGTGTTACTTTGTAATGATGTCACAGAAGTGTTACTTTGTAATGATGTCACAAAACAAGTTACTTTGTAATGATGTCACAGAAGTGTTACTTTGTAATGATGTCACAGAAGTGTTACTTTGTAATGATGTCACAGAAGTGTTACTTTGTAATGATGTCACAGAAGTGTTACTTTGTAATGATGTCACAGAAGTGTTACTTTGTAATGATGTCACAGAAGTGTTACTTGAATGATGTCACAGAATACTTTGTAATGATGTCACAGAAGTGTTACTTTGTAATGATGTCACAGAAGTGTTACTTTGTAATGATGTCACAGAAGTGTTACTTTGTAATGATGTCACAGAAGTGTTACTTTGTAATGATGTCACAGAAGTGTTACTTTGTAATGATGTCACAGAAGTGTTACTTTGTAATGATGTCACAGAAGTGTTACTTTGTAATGATGTCACTTTTTGTAATGATGTCACAGAAGTGTTACTTTGTAATGATGTCACAGAAGTGTTACTTTGTAATGATGTCACAGAAGTGTTACTTTGTAATGATGTCACAGAAGTGTTACTTTGTAATGATGTCACAGAAGTGTTACTTTGTAATGATGTCACAGAAGTGTTACTTTGTAATGATGTCACAGAAGTGTTACTTTGTAATGATGTCACAGAAGTGTTACTTTGTAATGATGTCACAGAAGTGTTACTTTGTAATGATGTCACAGAAGTGTTACTTTGTAATGATGTCACAGAAGTGTTACTTTGTAATGATGTCACAGAAGTGTTACTTTGTAATGATGTCACAGAAGTGTTACTTTGTAATGATGTCACAGAAGTGTTACTTTGTAATGATGTCACAGAAGTGTTACTTTGTAATGATGTCACAGAAGTGTTACTTTGTAATGATGTCACAGAAGTGTTACTTTGTAATGATGTCACAGAAGTGTTACTTTGTAATGATGTCACAGAAGTGTTACTTTGTAATGATGTCACAGAAGTGTTACTTTGTAATGATGTCACAGAAGTGTTACTTTGTAATGATGTCACAGAAGTGTTACTTTGTAATGATGTCACAGAAGTGTTACTTTGTAATGATGTCACAGAAGTGTTACTTTGTAATGATGTCACAGAAGTGTTACTTTGTAATGATGTCACAGAAGTGTTACTTTGTAATGATGTCACAGAAGTGTTACTTTGTAATGATGTCACAGAAGTGTTACTTTGTAATGATGTCACAGAAGTGTTACTTTGTAATGATGTCACAGAAGTGTTACTTTGTAATGATGTCACAGAAGTGTTACTTTGTAATGATGTCACAGAAGTGTTACTTTGTAATGATGTCACAGAAGTGTTACTTTGTAATGATGTCACAGAAGTGTTACTTTGTAATGATGTCACAGAAGTGTTACTTTGTAATGATGTCACAGAAGTGTTACTTTGTAATGATGTCACAGAAGTGTTACTTTGTAATGATGTCACAGAAGTGTTACTTTGTAATGATGTCACAGAAGTGTTACTTTGTAATGATGTCACAGAAGTGTTACTTTGTAATGATGTCACAGAAGTGTTACTTTGTAATGATGTCACAGAAGTGTTACTTTGTAATGATGTCACAGAAGTGTTACTTTGTAATGATGTCACAGAAGTGTTACTTTGTAATGATGTCACAGAAGTGTTACTTTGTAATGATGTCACAGAAGTGTTACTTTGTAATGATGTCACAGAAGTGTTACTTTGTAATGATGTCACAGAAGTGTTACTTTGTAATGATGTCACAGAAGTGTTACTTTGTAATGATGTCACAGAAGTGTTACTTTGTAATGATGTCACAGAAGTGTTACTTTGTAATGATGTCACAGAAGTGTTACTTTGTAATGATGTCACAGAAGTGTTACTTTGTAATGATGTCACAGAAGTGTTACTTTGTAATGATGTCACAGAAGTGTTACTTTGTAATGATGTCACAGAAGTGTTACTTTGTAATGATGTCACAGAAGTGTTACTTTGTAATGATGTCACAATGAACAAAGTTTACTTTGTAATGATGTCACAGAAGTGTTACTTTGTAATGATGTCACAGAAGTGTTACTTTGTAATGATGTCACAGAAGTGTTACTTTGTAATGATGTCACAGAAGTGTTACTTTGTAATGATGTCACAGAAGTGTTACTTTGTAATGATGTCACAGAAGTGTTACTTTGTAATGATGTCACAGAAGTGTTACTTTGTAATGATGTCACAGAAGTGTTACTTTGTAATGATGTCACAGAAGTGTTACTTTGTAATGATGTCACAGAAGTGTTACTTTGTAATGATGTCACAAAGACAGTTACTTTGTAATGATGATGTCACAGAAGTGTTACTTTGTAATGATGTCACAGAAGTGTTACTTTGTAATGATGTCACAGAAGTGTTACTTTGTAATGATGTCACAGAAGTGTTACTTTGTAATGATGTCACAGAAGTGTTACTTTGTAATGATGTCACAGAAGAATGTTACTTTGTAATGATGTCACAGAAGTGTTACTTTGTAATGATGTCACAGAACTTGTAGTGTATGTCACAGAAGTGTTACTTTGTAATGATGTCACAGAAGTGTTACTTTGTAATGATGTCACAGAAGTGTTACTTTGTAATGATGTCACAGAAGTGTTACTTTGTAATGATGTCACAGAAGTGTTACTTTGTAATGATGTCACAGAAGTGTTACTTGTAATGATGTCACAGAAGTTTACTTGTAATGATGTCACAGAAGTGTTACTTTGTAATGATGTCACAGAAGTGTTACTTTGTAATGATGTCACAGAAGTGTTACTTTGTAATGATGTCACAGAAGTGTTACTTTGTAATGATGTCACAGAAGTGTTACTTTGTAATGATGTCACAGAAGTGTTACTTTGTAATGATGTCACAGAAGTGTTACTTTGTAATGATGTCACAGAAGTGTTACTTGTAATATGTCACAGAATGTTACTTTGTAATGATGTACAGAAGTGTTACTTTGTAATGATGTCACAGAAGTGTTACTTTGTAATGATGTCACAGAAGTGTTACTTTGTAATGATGTCACAGAAGTGTTTACTTTGTAATGATGTCACAGAAGTGTTACTTTGTAATGATGTCACAGAAATTACTTTGTAATGATGTCACAGAAGTGTTACTTTGTAATGATGTCACAGAAGTGTTACTTTGTAATGATGTCACAGAAGTGTTACTTTGTAATGATGTCACAGAAGTGTTACTTTGTAATGATGTCACAGAAGTGTTACTTTGTAATGATGTCACAGAAGTGTACTTTGTAATGATGTCACAGAAGTGTTACTTTGTAATGATGTCACAGAAGTGTTACTTTGTAATGATGTCACAGAAGTGTTACTTTGTAATGATGTCACAGAAGTGTTACTTTGTAATGATGTCACAGAAGTGTTACTTTGTAATGATGTCACAGAAGTGTTACTTTGTAATGATGTCACAGAAGTGTTACTTTGTAATGATGTCACAGAAGTGTTACTTTGTAATGATGTCACAGAAGTGTTACTTTGTAATGATGTCACAGAAGTGTTACTTTGTAATGATGTCACAGAAGTGTTACTTTGTAATGATGTCACAGAAGTGTTACTTTGTAATGATGTCACAGTACTTGTAGTGTTACTTTGTAATGATGTCACAGAAGTGTTACTTTGTAATGATGTCACAGAAGTGTTACTTTGTAATGATGTCACAGAAGTGTTACTTTGTAATGATGTCACAGAAGTGTTACTTTGTAATGATGTCACAGAAGTGTTACTTTGTAATGATGTCACAGAAGTGTTACTTTGTAATGATGTCACAGAAGTGTTACTTTGTAATGATGTCACAGAAGTGTTACTTTGTAATGATGTCACAGAAGTGTTACTTTGTAATGATGTCACAGAAGTGTTACTTTGTTATGATGTCACAGAAGTGTTACTTTGTTATGATGTCACAGAAGTGTTACTTTGTAATGATGTCACAAAACAAGTTACTTTGTAATGATGTCACAGAAGTGTTACTTTGTAATGATGTCACAGAAGTGTTACTTTGTAATGATGTCACAGAAGTGTTTACTTTGTAATGATGTCACAGAAGTGTTACTTTGTAATGATGTCACAGAAGTGTTACTTTGTAATGATGTCACAGAAGTGTTACTTTGTAATGATGTCACAGAAGTGTTACTTTGTAATGATGTCACAGAAGTGTTACTTTGTAATGATGTCACAGAAGTGTTACTTTGTAATGATGTCACAGAAGTGTTACTTTGTAATGATGTCACAGAAGTGTTACTTTGTAATGATGTCACAGAAGTGTTACTTTGTAATGATGTCACAGAAGTGTTACTTTGTAATGATGTCACAGAAGTGTTACTTTGTAATGATGTCACAGAAGTGTTACTTTGTAATGATGTCACAGAAGTGTTACTTTGTAATGATGTCACAGAAGTGTTACTTTGTAATGATGTCACAGAAGTGTTACTTTGTAATGATGTCACAGAAGTGTTACTTTGTAATGATGTCACAGAAGTGTTACTTTGTAATGATGTCACAGAAGTGTTACTTTGTAATGATGTCACAGAAGTGTTACTTTGTAATGATGTCACAGAAGTGTTACTTTGTAATGATGTCACAGAAGTGTTACTTTGTAATGATGTCACAGAAGTGTTACTTTGTAATGATGTCACAGAAGTGTTACTTTGTAATGATGTCACAGAAGTGTTACTTTGTAATGATGTCACAGAAGTGTTACTTTGTAATGATGTCACAGAAGTGTTACTTTGTAATGATGTCACAGAAGTGTTACTTTGTAATGATGTCACAGAAGTGTTACTTTGTAATGATGTCACAGAAGTGTTACTTTGTAATGATGTCACAGAAGTGTTACTTTGTAATGATGTCACAGAAGTGTTACTTTGTAATGAAGTCACAGAAGTGTTACTTTGTAATGATGTCACAGAAGTGTTACTTTGTAATGATGTCACAGAAGTGTTACTTTGTAATGATGTCACAGAAGTGTTACTTTGTAATGATGTCACAGAAGTGTTACTTTGTAATGATGTCACAGAAGTGTTACTTTATTTGTAATGATGTCACAGAAGTGTTACTTTGTAATGATGTCACAGAAGTGTTACTTTGTAATGATGTCACAGAAGTGTTACTTTGTAATGATGTCACAGAAGTGTTACTTTGTAATGATGTCACAGAAGTGTTACTTTGTAATGATGTCACAGAAGTGTTACTTTGTAATGATGTCACAGAAGTGTTACTTTGTAATGATGTCACAGAAGTGTTACTTTGTAATGATGTCACAGAAGTGTTACTTTGTAATGATGTCACAGAAGTGTTACTTTGTAATGATGTCACAGAAGTGTTACTTTGTAATGATGTCACAGAAGTGTTACTTTGTAATGATGTCACAGAAGTGTTACTTTGTAATGATGTCACAGAAGTGTTACTTTGTAATGATGTCACAGAAGTGTTACTTTGTAATGATGTCACAGAAGTGTTACTTTGTAATGATGTCACAGAAGTGTTACTTTGTAATGATGTCACAGAAGTGTTACTTTGTAATGATGTCACAGAAGTGTTACTTTGTAATGATGTCACAGAAGTGTTACTTTGTAATGATGTCACAGAAGTGTTACTTTGTTATGATGTCACAGAAGTGTTACTTTGTAATGATGTCACAAAAGTGTTACTTTGTAATGATGTCACAGAAGTGTTACTTTGTAATGATGTCACAGAAGTGTTACTTTGTAATGATGTCACAGAAGTGTTACTTTGTAATGATGTCACAGAAGTGTTACTTTGTAATGATGTCACAGAAGTCAATGATGTCACAGAAGTGTTACTTTGTAATGATGTCACAGAAGTGTTACTTTGTAATGATGTCACAGAAGTGTTACTTTGTAATGATGTCACAGAAGTGTTACTTTGTAATGATGTCACAGAAGTGTTACTTTGTAATGATGTCACAAAAAGAGTGTTACTTTGTAATGATGTCACAGAAGTGTTACTTTGTAATGATGTCACAGAAGTGTTACTTTGTAATGATGTCACAGAAGTGTTACTTTGTAATGATGTCACAGAAGTGTTACTTTGTAATGATGTCACAGAAGTGTTACTTTGTAATGATGTCACAGAAGTGTTACTTTGTAATGATGTCACAGAAGTGTTACTTTGTAATGATGTCACAGAAGTGTTACTTTGTAATGATGTCACAGAAGTGTTACTTTGTAATGATGTCACAGAAGTGTTACTTTGTAATGATGTCACAGAAGTGTTACTTTGTAATGATGTCACAGAGAAGTGTTACTTTGTAATGATGTCACAGAAGTGTTACTTTGTAATGATGTCACAGAAGTGTTACTTTGTAATGATGTCACAGAAGTGTTACTTTGTAATGATGTCACAGAAGTGTTTACTTTGTAATGATGTCACAGAAGTGTTACTTTGTAATGATGTCACAGAAGTGTTACTTTGTAATGATGTCACAGAAGTGTTACTTTGTAATGATGTCACAAGAAGTGTTACTTTGTAATGATGTCACAGAAGTGTTACTTTGTAATGATGTCACAGAAGTGTTTACTTTGTAATGATGTCACAGAAGTGTTACTTTGTAATGATGTCACAGAAGTGTTACTTTGTAATGATGTCACAGAAGTGTTACTTTGTAATGATGTCACAGAAGTGTTACTTTGTAATGATGTCACAGAAGTGTTACTTTGTAATGATGTCACAGAAGTGTTACTTTGTAATGATGTCACAGAAGTGTTACTTTGTAATGATGTCACAGAAGTGTTACTTTGTAATGATGTCACAGAAGTGTTACTTTGTAATGATGTCACAGAAGTGTTACTTTGTAATGATGTCACAGAAGTGTTACTTTGTAATGATGTCACAGAAGTGTTACTTTGTAATGATGTCACAGAAGTGTTACTTTGTAATGATGTCACAGAAGTGTTACTTTGTAATGATGTCACAGAAGTGTTACTTTGTAATGATGTCACAGAAGTGTTACTTTGTAATGATGTCACAGAAGTGTTACTTTGTAATGATGTCACAGAAGTGTTACTTTGTAATGATGTCACAGAATGTTCTTTGTAATGATGTCACAAAGTGTTACTTGTTGTACTGTTATTAATGATGTCACAGAAGTGTTACTTTGTAATGATGTCACAGAAGTGTTACTTTGTAATGATGTCACAGAAGTGTTACTTTGTAATGATGTCACAGAAGTGTTACTTTGTAATGATGTCACAGAAGTGTTACTTTGTAATGATGTCACAGAAGTGTTACTTTGTAATGATGTCACAGAAGTGTTACTTTGTAATGATGTCACAGAAGTGTTACTTTGTAATGATGTCACAGAAGTGTTACTTTGTAATGATGTCACAGAAGTGTTACTTTGTAATGATGTCACAGAAGTGTTACTTTGTAATGATGTCACAGAAGTGTTACTTTGTAATGATGTCACAGAAGTGTTACTTTGTAATGATGTCACAGAAGTGTTACTTTGTAATGATGTCACAGAAGTGTTACTTTGTAATGATGTCACAGAAGTGTTACTTTGTAATGATGTCACAGAACAAGTTACTTTGTAATGATGTCACAGAAGTGTTACTTTGTAATGATGTCACAGAAGTGTCAAAAACAAGTTACTTTGTAATGATGTCACAGAAGTGTTACTTTGTAATGATGTCACAGAAGTGTTACTTTGTAATGATGTCACAGAAGTGTTACTTTGTAATGATGTCACAGAAGTGTTACTTTGTAATGATGTCACAGAAGTGTTACTTTGTAATGTATGATGTCACAGAAGTGTTACTTTGTAATGATGTCACAGAAGTGTTACTTTGTATGATGTCACAGAAGTGTTACTTTGTAATGATGTCACAGAAGTGTTACTTTGTAATGATGTCACAGAAGTGTTACTTTGTAATGATGTCACAGAAGTGTTACTTTGTAATGATGTCAAGAAGTGTAATTGTATGTCACAGAAGTGTTACTTTGTAATGATGTCACAGAAGTGTTACTTTGTAATGATGTCACAGAAGTGTTACTTTGTAATGATGTCACAGAAGTGTTACTTTGTAATGATGTCACAGAAGTGTTACTTTGTAATGATGTCACAGAAGTGTTACTTTGTAATGATGTCACAGAAGTGTTACTTTGTAATGATGTCACAGAAGTGTTACTTTGTAATGATGTCACAGAAGTGTTACTTTGTAATGATGTCACAGAAGTGTTACTTTGTAATGATGTCACAGAAGTGTTACTTTGTAATGATGTCACAGAAGTGTTACTTTGTAATGATGTCACAGAAGTGTTACTTTGTAATGATGTCACAGAAGTGTTACTTTGTAATGATGTCACAGAAGTGTTACTTTGTAATGATGTCACAGAAGTGTTACTTTGTAATGATGTCACAGAAGTGTTACTTTGTAATGATGTTATACTTGACTTTTACACTGTAAATCAACTTTCTTTCACGGCTATCAAATTTTTATTTCTATTTCAAAACAAATTCACGAAGATTAATATTCATGGATTAATAATAAATCCTATCAATATACATGGTGTAGATATTAATTAGCGGAGATAAACTTTTGCGAATTTACTTGGATCACGAAAGTAAATCGCATGCGATTGAATGTTGGTTTACATGTACAGTAAGTGATTCAGAATGTGCTTTGTTATAAATACCTGATCTCTAAGTATGGATAGTGATGCCGATTATCAAGGCTAAATTAGAAATTCAAAGTCCCAAGAATGGACTGTATAACATTTATATTAACAATGTATAGAGTTACGTTTATCTGAGAAAATGTTCACATTTTTGCTTTGTATACCTTCACTGTAAAATAATATACATATAGTGTTAGCCATGTCCATCCGGTCCCGTCTTATCTAGATTCCATTTGGAGGTGGGGCAATTATGTCTTACAAACATTTTCAATACTGGTAAAGATAGAGAATTACTGAAGGATTGTTATGTTACAGATCTGAGGAGTACCTGCCCAATACTTATGTCTCCTACCAGACATCAGATAGTACTAGTCCTGCCTACACACAAGTCTTCTATAACTCGGACAACCCTGTCTGGGACGACCAGAAGGAGACCAAACTCAGCACGGAACTCCTGTACCAGGAAAATAAGGTAAGCTTTCCACAGAGCATATCTATCTGGAAAACAGCATAAATGCTACGAAATAAGGACTGTTTATTAGCTTTATCTTGTAAAATATAGACTGCTGTATCCTCTATTCCACATTACAATGATATGTTAATATTTCTTTCTGTATCCGCAGAATCTGGTGTTTAAAGTTTGGCATAAGCCTCAGAGTGCTTCCAAGGAGCCTGACAAGTCGTCTGACCGAGTGTTAGGGTTTGTGTCGGTCGACCTGACCCCTCTGACCTCCGGACTTCTCCAGATCTGTGGCTGGTACAATGTCACGGACTTCCACGGCCAGTGTCGCGGCCAGATCAAGGTGAGTCTCTTACGGATACCATTATTTAGTGGTCATTCTCTTTATCATAATGGAATTTTAGTCCTAGGTACATAATGTGTGTTGATTTTACTAAATCTCTACTTTGTGTTTTAGGTGAATATTGTCCCACAAGACGACGTAATGCAGCACATACAGGGAGTCCCCAGCCAGCCTGCCTCCTCTGTATCCTTCTACAACCAACCATCCAGTCTCCCCTTCACGGTAAACTCCTCTATCCACAACGCCATCCCTCCAGAACAGCCCATGTCCCTCCCGACAGATCTCCGCCCATTCTCTTCCACTCTGCCAAACTTTGATCAGGTGCGGGAACATCAGGAACAGTTACAGCACCAACTGAGTGAGAACATCAGACAGTTTCTTCGTAACCATGAAATGTCATCGCAGGACTCGCCAGAGGAGTCTCCGCGGCCAGAGGTGTCGCCATACTGGCAGCCGCCAAGTCTTAACGATATCAAGGTGGATGATAGTGCGGCTTGTTCTCGGTCCATCATGTTCTCATCTCTCAGGTAAATATGTCAAATACATAATATATATTTAAAGACAGTAAACTTCAAAATTGTCAACTTAAGACATAATGAAAGTGTATAAAGGTTATAAATTGGGATATATTGACGTTGGAAAAAATTGTGTGTTTTTATATCAAAATAGGGTGGTTACATTTTGGTGTGTTTAAATTTGGCATTTCCCTTTGTCATGTTAATTTCTAGCACATAACTTTATTTGATAAAAGAAAACAATAATGAAGATTTGCATTGTCTATACACATAGATCCAGCAACAATTAAAACACTGATTAGGGATTACTTTTGAAGCCTTATCGACAAAAAGAAAACCCTGAAATATTGGCCTTCAATAGAAGTGATTAATAGTCACACATCTAATCATATCTACATGTTTGCACAAAAGAAATTTTCACGCTGGTAGCGTTATTTTCCGGTTGACAGCACATACCTAAATGTATGTTTATGTAATGCCATTAAGTCAATTATCCCAGAGTACTTGATCACATACCTAATAGATGGCATGTAGATGTATTGATAGTTATATACAAATAGATGTATATGTAGCCAAATTTTGGTGTGTTAAATTTTGGCACTTTAATGCCAAATGCCAAATAAGCTAACATATGACCACATCCATAATATCCCAATTTACAATAACTGATATGTATGAATACTGCAAAGAAGAAATGATTGTGAAGAATTTATCAACAGATGGAGAAGAACACTACCTGTCATGTTAAATAAAGCTTTCCTTAATCATGTGTATATCTCATATTTCCTATCGAAAACAAAACAAAAATTAACTATTTCTGAGTGATAAATTCAAGTTCCACCATATACTTACTTATGATACATGACTGATTATATTTTCCAGGAAACAAATGCAAGATTTGGATGATATTACATCAAAGTTAAAACAGAAGTTGGTTTCGCCCTCCTCGGTGAATACGTCATCGTTACCTCGGAGTCAGCCAGAGTTACGTGCTCCTGATCACAATATCCCGATTCAGTCCATCATATCACCTCTGTCCACACTCCAGTTGACATCCACTCTAAAAGGCGACAGTGAGTTACTGTTGACCGGGTCTAATGAGGCAGAGTCTTCACGGACTGCTGTAGACTCCGGAGCGTTCTCGGTGACACAGTCGAGTGAGAAATACCAGGAGGCTTTAGATTCTCAGCGTAGTAGTGAGAGAATGGACACGCTGAGGATGGGAGTAACGCCACGCGACTTTGATCAGGGAGGACAAGACACGACACAGGAGGCTCAGAAAAGCTCCGGTTCTACACCGAGAGATGCCCATAACTTTAGTGACACTGGTATACACATGGGCTACACCCCCAGAGAGGACACAGTGTCAACTGGTGGGTTTAACGCTGTGGTCACTCCCCGGGACCAGACACCTCAGAGTCTGACCTCGCCACACGATAGTAATGGTAATGCCAGGGATAGGCATGTCAGTGGCAGCAGCAGTGCCTCGTTAGGGTTTTCATATCAGGGAGAAACGAGTGGCAGTTCCAGGACCGGTGTGGTGACGCCAGGTAGGAACACCACTACTGGAACTCAGGATAATGATGTGAAGGAGATGAGTGTGATTCAGGAATTCACAGAAAACGAGGAGGACATCGGCAGCAATAACGGAGAGGAGGACGAACAATACTATCAAGAATACCGCGATATTCTGGATGAACAGGAGAATCAGGATGAGTCTGGCGACGAGGAGGAGAATGTTGTTGTTCCGAGGACACTGAACGATGTGTCTGGCAAGTTTGGGGGAATCCCAGGTCATTCTGTGTATATGGACAGCAATGGACATGGATCCCCTCGGGAGTTTGTGAGAAATGGACAGACAATGCCTTTTGATATTAGGGCAAGTGATTCTCGTGAACTGAGTCGGACTAAGTTTGATAATCAGGAAGCTGATGATATTCTAGATCTGTCGGATAGTGAATCTGTGACTGAACAACGCCTCAGTCCTCATTTACAGCTAACAGAACGGCCTTCTTTTATAGAGAAAGACAGTTGGTTCTCAGATGAAGAGAGGGACCACAAAGACCAGACTAGGTCAGGTCCTGATCAAATGGGCAGGCGTTCTCCTTACACTGTTGGTGTGGATCACCAGAGTTTGTTACAGGACGTAGAACTAAAATCAGTGAACTCAGATAGTCACAATACGCAAAACTCTAAACAGTCCTCTAGACAGTCTTCAAGGGTGTCATCTGCAGGTAGTGAAAGGACATACACCAAGAATTCCTCAGGACATTCTCAACTATCTAATGAATTGGAGGACCATGCTCCTCTTCTATCTTCTTTGCCAAAATCACCAAAAGAGGTATTCTCGGAGGTAGTGACTGAACTGGAGGACTTCTTCTCTGATCCTGTTAGACCACAGACCAGTATGGAAGGAGAAAGATCAAGGTCACCTTCGTTTGGGTCAAGGTCACACATACGGTCCCCTAAAATGCTGAGTGATAGAATGAACTTTGAAAGCTCTGAGAGCTATGGTGAGTCGGACAATGTTATCACAAATGGCTATGGTAGTCTTCCAAATGGTGATATACATGATTTACCAAATGGATTTTCGGAGCCTTCTTCCATGCCAAACTTTTTCCTTCCCTCTGAACACTTGGCAGAGTCTATGCAGGTCTTACAGCAAGCAACCTCCGGGTTTCCTACATCTAGTCAGCAGGTATGTGTGTGTAATTTTAGCACATCATCATTATCGTCGTTCTGCCCGTCCGTCCGTCTCTTTAACAATTCTTGTTTCTGCAATTTTCAATAAAGTACTGAGGGATCTGTCTCAAATTTCATATGTAGAAACCCTAGAACCCTAGTTGTGCGTTTTGCATTTTAGGACCAATCACTCAACAAGTTGGCCATAGTTGCACATATTGCATTTACAGTCTGATCTGTCAACAAGATAGCCATATTTCATTTGACAATTGAAGTGACTGTTTCTGCTAAGAAACTTAATGTGAGCAAAGTTTTTGAAGTTTCCCTCTGTTTGATTATATTTGAAAGTGAGAGGAAAAAAGAAGAAGAGAAAAGCAGAGAAAAAATCCCTCTTTTTGGTGAATGCCAAGATCCCTCTGGAATCTCTCGATGAATTTAATGTCAATAAAATCTTGTGGTAAGTGGAAAAACAGTTTTATTGATTTTGTTTGTATTTCCAGTGCCCTGACCCTGAGAGACAGGCTGCTAAAGTACAAGCAACATCCAACCTCATGGAGAAACTCACTACAAATAACCACAAAGTCAAGTTCTCGTCCGTCCACACAAAGGGGAGACAACCTCCCACTGCAGCAGAGACCAAAAGGATAGCAAAGATATTCTCAGAGAAATTCTCATCAAAACACTGAACTGTTATCTCTAATTGACTTAGTGATTATCCAATTTGTTGTATATAATGTTGTATAAATTTAGCTGTTTTTGAGGATCTGTTGCTGTGACATGAGTTTCTGATTTTACATGACAACGAATGCTGTGAGTAATGTTTCTATGACAAGCATGTCTGTGATATGCCCTTAATGCATACTCCTCATCTACATCAATTAACATTCATCTATTCTTCATTCTAAGTTATTTTCATTTTCTCATTTCATTTCCATCTTGTTTGTTTTCTCTTTAGTCATCTACATTTCTTTGTGTCATCCAAACAAAATCTGGAATTTTGTTTTAAAAGCTACACACAGTACAAAATGACATAGAATATGGTAATTAATTAGTGTTATGTTTGGAACAAATATAAGTATAAAAGTAACGTAATTTTGATTGGGTTTTATCAGTCTGATACATCAGTGCTCTGACTTTTTATTGTCCTGAAGCTGAAACATCTAATGAAATAATACTTATCATTCTCAGCATTGAAGTAGGCTATATTTTATATTATTTTTCAACTGCATTATTATTGGTGAAAAATGTGAATTTAAGAAATAGAGGAAATGTACAATAATGTTGAGACTTATTGTTTGATATGATATTAATTTTTTAACAATGGTGATAGGACACAATAAAATTCATCATTATTAGTCCTAGGTGAAATATGATGCGGTTTACGTGATTGCCAGTTGCCTTATTTCTATGCACAAGTAAAGTTTAATATGTTTAGATAAGACTTTGATATGCTGAAATGATAGGTTAGTGAACAATCTGTATTAATGCCTGCTGAAATGTGTCTAATACCATCGGCTTGTTGTAAGTCATTGATATTCTGTTTCTGTATCTTAGATGATAGTATCTATGATTACGAACTATTACCTGGAGAACTGTTACCTGCTGAACTGTTACCAGGTGAACTGTGGTAATGATTTTTGATATTCTGTTTACTATAGGTCAGTAGAGAAGTTGTTGTAGTATATGAGAGGAATGGAGAAAGTTTGTAGTATGGAGTAAGAAATGATTGTGTTCTGTCTTTATATATCCAGTAAGATGTACACAAGTCCTTTAAAAGGTCAAAGATTTCCCCCAAGTCCCTTGACTCTCTCCCCACCTCCCACTTGTTAGTTTTATCACGTCACTGTATATCCCTGTACATCTACTTAGTGTAAACATTCCAACATATTACTCAGTATTACATCTAGGGCTTAGTGCACTCAGTATTACATCTAGGGCTTAGTGTACTTTTCTGATAAAATTTCTCACCCCGTCAAGCTTGAAGTTTAATTTAAAATATCGTTGTTTATAACCACAAAGTGCTTTGATTTCATTTTATATTTTCACCTATCAGATCTTTATACAGCATTATGATTTATTTTATTTCTTTATGTCTCATATTCATTATTTTGTATAAAATTTATTGCACATGGTCATTTGTAATGAAGTTGATTAAATGACATCTTTTCCTGATTTCTTGTTGTAGTTCAAACTTATGGTTCATTTTATGTCAATCATTTGTTTTCAATCAGTTAAGTCTAATAAAAAAAAAATGCATTTAGAAGGCAGTATTCATGTACATTGTACCTGGTAATTGGATGGATCTGATAGCAACTTATTAAGTACTGAATGTCATTAAAAATATTATTGCAAAAAAAATTTGAAAAATTGAATTACACACTATAAAGGCCTTAACCTGGGAATTATTAATTGAAATGCCTCGGTATAATAGAGAGATAGTGAAAAATATACATGTAATGTTAGAGCTGACAGAATAGTTAAGTACAATACCCTGTGTAGCTATAGAGATAACAATAGTACAGTATTTATGTGTATGCTGATCACTGTGTACAGTTTTGTAAGTTAGTTTGTAGATACATCATACATTACATTTTATTGTGATGTATTAAACTCGCCTGATGATTCCTACAGGTATATAATGTATCTGTACATATACCCTGTACCTAGGTACACCATTTCATCAACATTCCTTTAATTAAGGAAATCTCTCAACTTAGATTTATCCACAAGAAATAGTAACAAAATTCACAGAAAAAGCTTTTTTTAACCTCTGTTATAATTTCATGTAGAAAAATTATGTTCTGGAACGTCCTTAAGCTGAGAATGCCCGTACAAGCGTGTGCATAGTCCCAGGTGTTTAGTTTACCTGAATACAGGTACATGTAGTATGTATTCAGGTGTGCTAGCTGTATAGAAATACATGTAATGTTTAATTATTTATTTAAAATTGTAACATGTCTCTAGATTAATTTAACAATTTTTATAAATATATGAAAAATAAAACAAGTAAAAACAATTAAAACTGTGTTGAATTATCACTTGGGATGAACAGACATGGAACTTTGTAACTGTTATTCATTGATAAACAGTTAGAGATGCGGGAGCATATTAAATACTCTGTCTGTCTGTCTGTCTGTCTGTCTGTCTGTCTGTCTGTGTCTGTCTGTATGTATGTAAATATGTATGTCTGTCTGTATGTATGTAAATATGTATGTAAATCTGTCTGTATCTCTGTCTGTATGTATGTCTATGTATGTATCTCTGTCTGTATGTATGTCTATGTATGTAAATCTGTCTGTCTGTATGTCTATATGTAAATCTGTCTGTATGTATGTAAATCTGTCTATATGTATGTCTATCTGTCTGTGTGTATGTATATATCTGTCTGTATGTATGTCTGTCTATCTGTTTGTATGTATGTTTATCTGTATTTCTGTATGTATGTATTGTCTGTATGTTTCTACTGACTCCACAGATATCCTTGGAAATCAATCAGCCTCTTTGGAAATTTAGGTGTGCACAGTTATAGTCATTCTACATTTTCAAGGGGTTACTATCACTGTCTTTTATCCATCCCTGGACTATATTATAGCAAAACTGAATGCAGTTGGCAGAGAAGAGCCTGACCAATCACAGCGAGTCCTTTTGAAGATTATAGAGAGCAACGCCAAACTTCAAAGCCATAAAATGTGCTGTTATTCTTTTTTTTGTACATCAAAAAAAAAACTGTTTCATCTCTTGATGCACACAGAGCCTTCAGTGTTTGCTATGACAAAGTTCAGAGGTGGATATAAAAACAGTGGTAGTGACCCCTGCGTTAAGAGGTGGATATAAAAACAGTGGTAGTGACCCCTGGGTTCAGAGGTGGATATAAAAACAGTGGTAGTGACCCCTGGGTTCAGAGGTGGATATAAAAACAGTGGTAGTGACCGCTGGGTTCAGAGGTGGATATAAAAACAGTGGTAGTGACCGCTGGGTTCAGAGGTGGATATAAAAACAGTGGTAGTGACCCCTGGGTTCAGAGGTGGATATAAAAACAGTGGTAGTGACCCCTGGGTTCAGAGGTGGATATAAAAACAGTGGTAGTGACCCCTGGGTTCAGAGGTGGATATAAAAACAGTGGTAGTGACCCCTGGGTTCAGAGGTGGATATAAAAACAGTGGTAGTGACCCCTGGGTTCAGAGGTGGATATAAAAACAGTGGTAGTGACTGCTGGGTTCAGAGGTGGATATAAAAACAGTGGTAGTGACCCCTGGGTTCAGAGGTGGATATAAAAACAGTGGTAGTGACCCCTGGGTTCAGAGGTGGATATAAAAACAGTGGTAGTGACTGCTGGGTTCAGAGGTGGATATAAAAACAGTGGTAGTGACCCCTGGGTTCAGAGGTGGATATAAAAACAGTGGTAGTGACCCCTGGGTTCAGAGGTGGATATAAAAACAGTGGTAGTGACCCCTGGGTTCAGAGGTGGATATAAAAACAGTGGTAGTGACCCCTGGGTTCAGAGGTGGATATAAAAACAGTGGTAGTGACTGCTGGGTTCAGAGGTGGATATAAAAACAGTGGTAGTGACCCCTGGGTTCAGAGGTGGATATAAAAACAGTGGTAGTGACCCTGGGTTCAGAGGTGGATATAAAAACAGTGGTAGTGACCCCTGGGTTCAGAGGTGGATATAAAAACAGTGGTAGTGACCCTGGGTTCAGAGGTGGATATAAAAACAGTGGTAGTGACCCCTGGGTTCAGAGGTGGATATAAAAACAGAGTGGTAGTGACCCGGTTCAGAGGTGGATATAAAAACAGTGGTAGTGACCCCTGGGTTCAGAGGTGGATATAAAAACAGTGGTAGTGACCCCTGGGTTCAGAGGTGGATATAAAAACAGTGGTAGTGACCCCTGGGTTCAGAGGTGGATATAAAAACAGTGGTAGTGACCCTGGGTTCAGAGGTGGATATAAAAACAGTGGTAGTGACCCCTGGGTTTAGAGGTGGATATAAAAACAGTGGTAGTGACCCCTGGGTTCAGAGGTGGATATAAAAACAGTGGTAGTGACCCCTGGGTTCAGAGGTGGATATAAAAACAGTGGTAGTGACCCCTGGGTTCAGAGGTGGATATAAAAACAGTGGTAGTGACCCCTGGGTTCAGAGGTGGATATAAAAACAGTGGTAGTGACCCCTGGGTTCAGAGGTGGATATAAAAACAGTGGTAGTGACCCCTGGGTTCAGAGGTGGATATAAAAACAGTGGTAGTGACCCCTGGGTTCAGAGGTGGATATAAAAACAGTGGTAGTGACCCCTGGGTTCAGAGGTGGATATAAAAACAGTGGTAGTGACCCCTGGGTTCAGAGGTGGATATAAAAACAGTGGTAGTGACCCCTGGGTTCAGAGGTGGATATAAAAACAGTGGTAGTGACCCTGGGTTCAGAGGTGGATATAAAAACAGTGGTAGTGACCCCTGGGTTCAGAGGTGGATATAAAAACAGTGGTAGTGACCCCTGGGTTCAGAGGTGGATATAAAAACAGTGGTAGTGACCCCTGGGTTCAGAGGTGGATATAAAAACAGTGGTAGTGACCCCTGGGTTCAGAGGTGGATATAAAAACAGTGGTAGTGACCCCTGGGTTCAGAGGTGGATATAAAAACAGTGGTAGTGACCCCTGGGTTCAGAGGTGGATATAAAAACAGTGGTAGTGACCCCTGGGTTCAGAGGTGGATATAAAACAGTGGTAGTGACCCCTGGGTTCAGAGGTGGATATAAAAACAGTGGTAGTGACCCCTGGGTTCAGAGGTGGATATAAAAACAGTGGTAGTGACCCCTGGGTTCAGAGGTGGATATAAAAAACAGTGGTAGTGACCCTGGGTTCAGAGGTGGATATAAAAACAGTGGTAGTGACCCTGGGTTCAGAGGTGGATATAAAAACAGTGGTAGTGACCCCTGGGTTCAGAGGTGGATATAAAAACAGTGGTAGTGACCCCTGGGTTCAGAGGTGGATATAAAAACAGTGGTAGTGACCCCTGGGTTCAGAGGTGGATATAAAAACAGTGGTAGTGACCCCTGGGTTCAGAGGTGGATATAAAAACAGTGGTAGTGACCCCTGGGTTCAGAGGTGGATATAAAAACAGTGGTAGTGACCCCTGGGTTCAGAGGTGGATATAAAAACAGTGGTAGTGACCCCTGGGTTCAGAGGTGGATATAAAAACAGTGGTAGTGACTGCTGGGTTCAGAGGTGGATATAAAAACAGTGGTAGTGACCCCTGGGTTCAGAGGTGGATATAAAAACAGTGGTAGTGACCCCTGGGTTCAGAGGTGGATATAAAAACAGTGGTAGTGACCCCTGGGTTCAGAGGTGGATATAAAAACAGTGGTAGTGACCCCTGGGTTCAGAGGTGGATATAAAAACAGTGGTAGTAACCCCTGGGTTCAGAGGTGGATATAAAAACAGTGGTAGTGACCCTGGGTTCAGAGGTGGATATAAAAACAGTGGTAGTGACCCCTGGGTTCAGAGGTGGATATAAAAACAGTGGTAGTGACCCCTGGGTTCAGAGGTGGATATAAAAACAGTGGTAGTGACCCCTGGGTTCAGAGGTGGATATAAAAACAGTGGTAGTGACCCCTGGGTTCAGAGGTGGATATAAAAACAGTGGTAGTGACCCCTGGGTTCAGAGGTGGATATAAAAACAGTGGTAGTGACCCCTGGGTTCAGAGGTGGATATAAAAACAGTGGTAGTGACCCCTGGGTTCAGAGGTGGATATAAAAACAGTGGTAGTGACCCCTGGGTTCAGAGGTGGATATAAAAACAGTGGTAGTGACCCCTGGGTTCAGAGGTGGATATAAAAACAGTGGTAGTGACCCCTGGGTTCAGAGGTGGATATAAAAACAGTGGTAGTGACCCCTGGGTTTAGAGGTGGATATAAAAACAGTGGTAGTGACCCCTGGGTTCAGAGGTGGATATAAAAACAGTGGTAGTGACCCCTGGGTTCAGAGGTGGATATAAAAACAGTGGTAGTGACCCCTGGGTTCAGAGGTGGATATAAAAACAGTGGTAGTAACCCCTGGGTTCAGAGGTGGATATAAAAACAGTGGTAGTGACCCTGGGTTCAGAGGTGGATATAAAAACAGTGGTAGTGACCCCTGGGTTCAGAGGTGGATATAAAAACAGTGGTAGTGACCCCTGGGTTCAGAGGTGGATATAAAAACAGTGGTAGTGACCCCTGGGTTCAGAGGTGGATATAAAAACAGTGGTAGTGACCCCTGGGTTCAGAGGTGGATATAAAAACAGTGGTAGTGACCCTGGGTTCAGAGGTGGATATAAAAACAGTGGTAGTGACCCTGGGTTCAGAGGTGGATATAAAAATGTAGTGGTAAGTATAAAACGACCCTGGGTTCAGAGGTGGATATAAAAACAGTGGTAGTGACCCCTGGGTTCAGAGGTGGATATATAAAAACAGTGGTAGTGACCCCTGGGTTCAGAGGTGGATATAAAAACAGTGGTAGTGACCCCTGGGTTCAGAGGTGGATATAAAAACAGTGGTAGTGACCCCTGGGTTCAGAGGTGGATATAAAAACAGTGGTAGTGACCCCTGGGTTCAGAGGTGGATATAAAAACAGTGGTAGTGACCCTGGGTTCAGAGGTGGATATAAAAACAGTGGTAGTGACCCCTGGGTTCAGAGGTGGATATAAAAACAGTGGTAGTGACCCCTGGGTTCAGAGGTGGATATAAAAACAGTGGTAGTGACCCCTGGGTTCAGAGGTGGATATAAAAACAGTGGTAGTGACCCCTGGGTTCAGAGGTGGATATAAAAACAGTGGTAGTGACCCCTGGGTTCAGAGGTGGATATAAAAACAGTGGTAGTGACCCTGGGTTCAGAGGTGGATATAAAAACAGTGGTAGTGACCCCTGGGTTCAGAGGTGGATATAAAAACAGTGGTAGTGACCCCTGGGTTCAGAGGTGGATATAAAAACAGTGGTAGTGACCCCTGGGTTCAGAGGTGGATATAAAAACAGTGGTAGTGACCCCTGGGTTCAGAGGTGGATATAAAAACAGTGGTAGTGACCCTGGGTTCAGAGGTGGATATAAAAACAGTGGTAGTGACCCCTGGGTTCAGAGGTGGATATAAAAACAGTGGTAGTGACCCCTGGGTTCAGAGGTGGATATAAAAAACAGTGGTAGTGACCCCTGGGTTCAGAGGTGGATATAAAAACAGTGGTAGTGACCCCTGGGTTCAGAGGTGGATATAAAAACAGTGGTAGTGACCCCTGGGTTTAGAGGTGGATATAAAAACAGTGGTAGTGACCCCTGGGTTTAGAGGTGGATATAAAAACAGTGGTAGTGACCCCTGGGTTCAGAGGTGGATATAAAAACAGTGGTAGTAACCCCTGGGTTCAGAGGTGGATATAAAAACAGTGGTAGTGACCCTGGGTTCAGAGGTGGATATAAAAACAGTGGTAGTGACCCCTGGGTTTCAGAGGTGGATATAAAAACAGTGGTAGTGACCCCTGGGTTCAGAGGTGGATATAAAAACAGTGGTAGTGACCCCTGGGTTCAGAGGTGGATATAAAAACAGTGGTAGTGACCCCTGGGTTCAGAGGTGGATATAAAAACAGTGGTAGTGACCCTGGGTTCAGAGGTGGATATAAAAACAGTGGTAGTGACCCTGGGTTCAGAGGTGGATATAAAAACAGTGGTAGTGACCCCTGGGTTTAGAGGTGGATATAAAAACAGTGGTAGTGACCCCTGGGTTCAGAGGTGGATATAAAAACAGTGGTAGTAGTGACCCCTGGGTTCAGAGGTGGATATAAAAACAGTGGTAGTGACCCCTGGGTTCAGAGGTGGATATAAAAACAGTGGTAGTGACCCCTGGGTTCAGAGGTGGATATAAAAACAGTGGTAGTGACCCTGGGTTCAGAGGTGGATATAAAAACAGTGGTAGTGACCCCTGGGTTCAGAGGTGGATATAAAAACAGTGGTAGTGACCCCTGGGTTCAGAGGTGGATATAAAAACAGTGGTAGTGACCCCTGGGTTCAGAGGTGGATATAAAAACAGTGGTAGTGACCCCTGGGTTCAGAGGTGGATATAAAAACAGTGGTAGTGACCCCTGGGTTCAGAGGTGGATATAAAAACAGTGGTAGTGACCCCTGGGTTCAGAGGTGGATATAAAAACAGTGGTAGTGACCCCTGGGTTCAGAGGTGGATATAAAAACAGTGGTAGTGACCCCTGGGTTCAGAGGTGGATATAAAAACAGTGGTAGTGACCCCTGGGTTCAGAGGTGGATATAAAAACAGTGGTAGTGACACCCTGGGTTCAGAGGTGGATATAAAAAACAGTGGTAGTGACCCCTGGGTTTAGAGGTGGATATAAAAACAGTGGTAGTGACCCCTGGGTTCAGAGGTGGATATAAAAACAGTGGTAGTGACTGCTGGGTTCAGAGGTGGATATAAAAACAGTGGTAGTGACCCCTGGGTTCAGAGGTGGATATAAAAACAGTGGTAGTGACCCCTGGGTTCAGAGGTGGATATAAAAAATGTAGTGACCTGGTTCAGAGGTGGATATAAAAACAGTGGTAGTGACCCTGGGTTCAGAGGTGGATATAAAAACAGTGGTAGTGACCCCTGGGTTCAGAGGTGGATATAAAAACAGTGGTAGTGACCCCTGGGTTCAGAGGTGGATATAAAAACAGTGGTAGTGACCCCTGGGTTCAGAGGTGGATATAAAAACAGTGGTAGTGACCCTGGGTTCAGAGGTGGATATAAAAACAGTGGTAGTGACCCCTGGGTTCAGAGGTGGATATAAAAACAGTGGTAGTGACCCCTGGGTTCAGAGGTGGATATAAAAACAGTGGGTAGTGACCCCTGGGTTCAGAGGTGGATATAAAAACAGTGGTAGTGACCCTGGGTTCAGAGGTGGATATAAAAAACAGTGGTAGTGACCCCTGGGTTCAGAGGTGGATATAAAAACAGTGGTAGTAACCCCTGGGTGCAGAGGTGGATATAAAAACAGTGGTAGTGACCCCTGGGTTCAGAGGTGGATATAAAAACAGTGGTAGTGACCCCTGGGTTCAGAGGTGGATATAAAAACAGTGGTAGTGACCCCTGGGTTCAGAGGTGGATATAAAAACAGTGGTAGTGACCCCTGGGTTCAGAGGTGGATATAAAAACAGTGGTAGTGACCCGGGTTCAGAGGTGGATATAAAAACAGTGGTAGTGACCCCTGGGTTCAGAGTGGATAAAAACAGTGGTAGTGACCCTGGGTTTAGAGGTGGATATAAAAACAGTGGTAGTGACCCCTGGGTTCAGAGGTGGATATAAAAACAGTGGTAGTGACCCTGGGTTCAGAGGTGGATATAAAAACAGTGGTAGTGACCCCTGGGTTCAGAGGTGGATATAAAAACAGTGGTAGTGACCCCTGGGTTCAGAGGTGGATATAAAAACAGTGGTAGTGACCCCTGGGTTCAGAGGTGGATATAAAAACAGTGGTAGTGACCCCTGGGTTCAGAGGTGGATATAAAAACAGTGGTAGTGACCCCTGGGTTCAGAGGTGGATATAAAAACAGTGGTAGTGACCCCTGGGTTCAGAGGTGGATATAAAAACAGTGGTAGTGACCCCTGGGTTCAGAGGTGGATATAAAAACAGTGGTAGTGACCCCTGGGTTCAGAGGTGGATATAAAAACAGTGGTAGTGACCCTGGGTTCAGAGGTGGATATAAAAACAGTGGTAGTGACCCCTGGGTTCAGAGGTGGATATAAAAACAGTGGTAGTGACCCCTGGGTTCAGAGGTGGATATAAAAACAGTGGTAGTGACCCCTGGGTTCAGAGGTGGATATAAAAACAGTGGTAGTGACCCCTGGGTTCAGAGGTGGATATAAAAACAGTGGTAGTAACCCCTGGGTTCAGAGGTGGATATAAAAACAGTGGTAGTGACCCTGGGTTCAGAGGTGGATATAAAAACAGTGGTAGTGACCCCTGGGTTCAGAGGTGGATATAAAAACAGTGGTAGTGACCCCTGGGTTCAGAGGTGGATATAAAAACAGTGGTAGTGACCCTGGGTTCAGAGGTGGATATAAAAACAGTGGTAGTGACCCCTGGGTTCAGAGGTGGATATAAAAACAGTGGTAGTGACCCCTGGGTTCAGAGGTGGATATAAAAACAGTGGTAGTGACCCCTGGGTTCAGAGGTGGATATAAAAACAGTGGTAGTGACCCCTGGGTTCAGAGGTGGATATAAAAACAGTGGTAGTGACCCCTGGGTTCAGAGGTGGATATAAAAACAGTGGTAGTGACCCCTGGGTTCAGAGGTGGATATAAAAAAAGTGGTAGTGACCCCTGGGTTCAGAGGTGGATATAAAAACAGTGGTAGTGACCCCTGGGTTCAGAGGTGGATATAAAAACAGTGGTAGTGACCCTGGGTTCAGAGGTGGATATAAAAACAGTGGTAGTGACCCTGGGTTCAGAGGTGGATATAAAAACAGTGGTAGTGACCCCTGGGTTCAGAGGTGGATATAAAAACAGTGGTAGTGACCCCTGGGTTCAGAGGTGGATATAAAAACAGTGGTAGTGACCCCTGGGTTCAGAGGTGGATATAAAAACAGTGGTAGTGACCCCTGGGTTCAGAGGTGGATATAAAAAACAGTGGTAGTGACCCCTGGGTTCAGAGGTGGATATAAAAACAGTGGTAGTGACCCTGGGTTCAGAGGTGGATATAAAAACAGTGGTAGTGACCCCTGGGTTCAGAGGTGGATATAAAAACAGTGGTAGTGACCCCTGGGTTCAGAGGTGGATATAAAAACGTGTAGGTAGTGACCTGGTTCAGAGGTGGATATAAAAACAGTGGTAGTGACCCCTGGGTTCAGAGGTGGATATAAAAACAGTGGTAGTGACCCCTGGGTTCAGAGGTGGATATAAAAACAGTGGTAGTGACCCCTGGGTTCAGAGGTGGATATAAAAACAGTGGTAGTGACTGCTGGGTTCAGAGGTGGATATAAAAACAGTGGTAGTGACCCCCTGGGTTCAGAGGTGGATATAAAAACAGTGGTAGTGACCCCTGGGTTCAGAGGTGGATATAAAAACAGTGGTAGTGACCCTGGGTTCAGAGGTGGATATAAAAACAGTCAAACACCACACCACATCAGTCATACACCACATCACATCAGTCATACACCACACCACATCAGTCATACACCAATACAGTCCGTATACACCACACCACATCAGGTCATACACCACATCACATCAGTCATACACCACACACATCAGTCATACACCACACCACATCAGTCATACACCACACCACATCAGTCATACACCACATACATCAGTCATTACACCACACCACATCAGTCATACACCACACCACATCAGTCATCCATACACCACACCACATCAGTCATTACACCACACCACATCAGTCATACACCACACCACATCAGTCATACACCACACCACATCAGTCATACACCACATCCACATCCAGTCATACACCACACCACATCACATCAGTATATCCACCCACCACCACATCAGTCATACACCACACCACATCAGTCATACACCACACCACATCAGTCATACACCACATCACATCAGTCATACACCACACCACATCAGTCATACACCACACACAACAGTCATCATCATCATCAGTCATTACACCACACACATCAGTCATACACCACACACTATCACACCCACATCACATCAGTCATACACCACACCACATCATCAGTCATACACCACACCAACATCAGTCATACACCCCATCACATCAGTCATACACCACACCACATCAGTCATACACCACACACATCATTCATCATACACCACACACATCAGTCATCATTCACATCAGTCATACACCACACCACATCAGTCATACACCACACACATCAGTCATACACACACCACATCAGTCATACACCACACCACATCAGTCATACACCACACATCACATCAGTCATACACACACATCAGTCATACCCATCACATCATCAGTCATACACCACACCACATCAGTCTACACCACACCACATCAGTCATACACACACATACATCAGTCATACACCACACCACATCAGTCATACACACATCAGTCACACCACACCTCAGTCAGTCATTACACCACATCCACATCAGTCATACACCACACCACATCAGTCATACACCACACCACATCAGTCATACACCACACCACATCAGTCATACACCACACCACATCAGTCATACACCACACCACATCAGTCATACACCACACCACATCAGTCATACACCACACCACATCAGTCATACACCACACCACATCAGTCATACACCACACACACATCAGTCATACACCACACCACATCAGTCATACACCACACCACATCAGTCATACACCACACCACACATCAGTCATACACCACACCACATCAGTCATACACCACATCCACATCAGTCATACACCACACCACATCAGTCATACACCACACCACATCAGTCATACACCACACCACATCAGTCATACACCACACCACATCAGTCATACACCACACCACATCAGTCATACACCACACCACATCAGTCATACACCACACCACATCAGTCATACACCACACCACATCAGTCATACACCACACCACATCAGTCATACACCACATCACATCAGTCATACACCACACCACATCAGTCATACACCACACCACATCAGTCATACACCACACCACATCAGTCATACACCACACCACATCAGTCATACACCACACCACATCAGTCATACACCACACCACATCAGTCATACACCACACCACATCAGTCATACACCACACCACATCAGTCATACACCACACCACATCAGTCATACACCACATCACATCAGTCATACACCACACCACATCAGTCATACACCACACCACATCAGTCATACACCACACCACATCAGTCATACACCACATCACATCAGTCATACACCACACCACATCAGTCATACACCACACCACATCAGTCATACACCACACCACATCAGTCATACACCACACCACATCAGTCATACACCACACCACATCAGTCATACACCACACCACATCAGTCATACACCACACCACATCAGTCATACACCACACCACATCAGTCATACACACACCACATCAGTCATACACCACACCACATCAGTCATACACCACATCACATCAGTCATACACCACACCACATCAGTCATACACCACACCACATCAGTCATACACCACACCACATCAGTCATACACCACACACATCACATACACCACACACATCATCATACACCACACACCACATCAGTCATACACACACACCACATCAGTCATACACCACACACACATCAGTCATACACCACACCACATCACATCAGTCATACACCACACCACATCAGTCATACACCACACCACATCAGTCATACACCACACCACATCAGTCATACACCACACCACATCAGTCATACACCACACCACATCAGTCATACACCACACCACATCAGTCATACACCACACCACATCAGTCATACACCACATCACATCAGTCATACACCACACACATCAGTCATACACCACACCACATCAGTCATACACCACACCATACATCAGTCATACACCACACACATCAGTCATACACCACATCACATCATCAGTCATACACCACACCACATCAGTCATACACCACACCACATCAGTCATACACCACACCACATCAGTCATACACCACACAACACATCAGACATACACCACACCACATCAGTCATACACCACACACTATCAGTCATACACCGCATCACATCAGTCATACACCACACCACATCAGTCATACAGTCAACACACATCAGTCATACACACACACCACATCAGTCATACACCACACCACATCAGTCATACACCACACCACATCAGTCATACACCACACCACATCATCAGTCATACACCACACCACATCAGTCATACACCACACCACATCAGTCATACACCACACCACATCAGTCATACACACCACACCACATCAGTCATACACCACACCACATCAGTCATACACACACACCACACATCAGTCATACACCACACCACATCAGTCATACACCACACCACATCAGTCATACACCACACCACATCAGTCATACACCACACACATCAGTCATACACCACACCACATCAGTCATACACCACACCACATCAGTCATACACCACACATACAGTCATACACCACACACATCAGTCATACACACACATCACTCAGTCATACACCACACACATCAGTCATACACACACACACATCAGCATCAGTCATACACCACACCACATCAGTCATACACCACACCACATCAGTCATACACCACACCACATCAGTCATACACCACAACACACCACATCAGTCATACACCACACCACATCAGTCATACACCACACCACATCAGTCATACACCACACCACATCAGTCATACATACACCACACCACATCAGTCATACACCACACATCACATCAGTCATACACCACACCACATCAGTCATACACCACACCACACAGTCACATCAGTCAGTCATACACCACACCACATCAGTCATACACCACACCACATCAGTCATACACCACACCACATCAGTCATACACCACACCACATCAGTCATACACCACACCACATCAGTCATACACCACACCACATCAGTCATACACCACACCACATCAGTCATACACCACACCACATCAGTCATACACCACACCACATCAGTCATACACCACACCACATCAGTCATACACCACACCACATCAGTCATATACACCACACACACATCAGTCATACACCACACACATCAGTCATACACCACACCACATCAGTCATACACCACACCACATCAGTCATACACCACACCACATCAGTCATACACCACACACATCAGTCATCAGTCATACACACACACCACATCAGTCATACACCACACCACATCAGTCATACACCACACCACATCAGTCATACACCACACCACATCCATACACCACACCACATCAGTCATACACCACACCACATCAGTCATACACCACACCACATCAGTCATACACCACACCACATCAGTCATACACCACACCACATCAGTCATACACCACACCACATCAGTCATACACCACACCACATCAGTCATACACCACACCACATCAGTCATACACCACACCACATCAGTCATATACACCACATCTGACATACACCACACCACATCAGTCATACACCACACCACATCAGTCATACACCACACCACATCAGTCATACACCACATCACATCAGTCATACACCACACCACATCAGTCATACACCACACCACATCAGTCATACACCACACCACAATCATCAGTCATACACACACATCACATCACCCCATACATCATCATACACCACATCACATCAGTCATCATACACCACACACACATCAGTCATACACACCACACCACATCAGTCATACACCACACCACATCAGTCATACACCACACCACATCAGTCATACACCACACACACACACATCAGTCATACACCACATCACATCAGTCATACACCACACACATCAGTCATACACCACCCACATCAGTCATACACCACACCACATCAGTCATACACCACATCACATCAGTCATACACCACACCACATCAGTCATACACCACACCACATCAGTCATACACCACACCACATCAGTCATACACCACACCACATCAGTCATACACCACACCACATCAGTCATACACCACATCACATCAGTCATACACCACACCACATCAGTCATACACCACACCACATCAGTCATACACCACACCATATCAGTCATACACCACACCACATCAGTCATACACCACACCACATCAGTCATACACCACACACATCACATCAGTCATACACCACACCACATCAGTCATACACCACACCACATCAGTCACATACCACCCATCACATCAGTCATACACCACACCACATCAGTCATACACCACACCACACAGCATCACCACATCATCAGTCATACACCACACCACATCAGTCATACACCACACCACATCAGTCATACACCACACACATCATCATCAGTCATACACCACACACATCTCATACACCACATCAGTCATACACCACACCACATCAGTCATACACCACACCACATCAGTCATACCACCACACCACATCAGTCATACACCACACCACATCAGTCATACACCACACCACATCAGTCATACACCACACCACATCAGTCATACACCACACCACATCAGTCATACACCACACCACATCAGTCATACACCACACCACATCAGTCATACACCGCATCACATCAGTCATACACCACACCACATCAGTCATACACCACACCACATCAGTCATACACCACACCACATCAGTCATACACCACACCACATCAGTCATACACCACACCACATCAGTCATACACCACACCACATCAGTCATACACCACACCACATCACATCAGTCATACACCACATCAGTCATACACCACACCACATCAGTCATACACCACACCACATCAGTCATACACCACACCACATCAGTCATACACCACACCACATCAGTCATATACACCACACCACATCACATATCAGTCATACACCACACCACATCAGTCATACACCACACCACATCAGTCATACACCACACCACATCAGTCATACACCACATCACATCAGTCATACACCACACCACATTTCTGTTAATGTATCAGCCTGTCTAGTTAGGAACCTCTGCATCATTAGAACAATACAATTCTAGATATAACTTGTATTCCCACCACTTTCTCCATCAAGGAAACAATGTGCTAATTAGACCAAAATGACGCGACCTTTAAATTCCTTAAAACCATCAAATTATTTCTGATTCATGTAATTTGGCGTCCGCAGGTCTTTCAGGCATTAAATAAATCTGTTGATCGATAAATGGATACATGGACTGCTTTTGATTGCTATTTATGAGAGTAGCGGAGATCGACCTTTGTTGTAGCCCCAGGACTTGTCACACCTACATACTAGTGAGAGCCAATCCTACACTGACAACTGTAATTCTGATTTCAACTTAACCCGCTTATAGTCGTCCCACGACTCCGACTATAACAGTACGATATGTCTGTTTTAGATTTACACTCCCCTTCAGAGTTAGGATTTAGATTCAGAAGAAAGTCATTACAGACTAGGCCGATATATACCCACACACAACCATCATACTGAACCAATTTACCGGCGCCATTTCCTGTGTATTTTTTCACATTAATTCCAAAGCTTACTAAATTTTATAGATTTTATTAAGTTATTGTTATATAAAGCTTTTCAGACTCTCTTGAAACGACGTGTTTTCAAAGAGAGGTGTGCCATTCCTATATTTTTTCTAATCTAGTGTAAGATCTGAAAAACAGACTCACAATTGAATTTTCCCCTTTATTTATTTTAATGAAGTATTCATATCATAAAAAAACATAAATACTGATTTAAAGAATCTTTTATACTATTGTGGCTGATGTTTCATTCCGACAGTTTGGTGGTCGTCTTAAATTATTTACGCGAAAACACGAAAAAGCGGGACAATTAGCACGACGTTTTAAATCTTTTAAAATCTCTGGTGTAACTTTTACGTCTTTTCTTTTTTACGCAACAACCCGAACGGTTTTACAAGGCGAAAAGGTGCCGTTTGGCGTGTTGTGGCATAATTTAATAGGCCAAAAAAAAACCATTCTGCGGGTTGTAGCGCGTAATTTAATTAGGCGAAAAGACGCTATTCGGCGGGTTGTTGCGCGTTATTTTATTATACGAAAAGACACCATTCGGCTGGTTGTATTGTCGCGTAATTTACAAGGCGAAAAGGTACCGTTCGGCGGATTCTCGCGTTGTTTTTTCTTACGAAATGGCGCCAGTCGACGGGTTATCGCGTAATTTAAAAGGCGTCGTTCAGCGGGTTTTTGCGTAATTTTACAAGGCGAAAAGATGAAAACAAAAAAAAATACACGAAAGGCCAGGATTTTATAAAATCTGAAACGGCGCCTTTTCGTGTTAATTGTCTCGCCCCTGGGTCATGAATGCTTACGCTGAAAAGATTTTTTATCGATACTCCGGCATTCCAGCACCGCCATGAATTCGACACATCCTTAAATGACTATTTGACACTTAACCAAAAGAGAGAGTTTTCCACAATCTGCCAGTAGGCAGTGGACTGTAAATGATGTTGTTTATCCAATACCCACCCAGCCGACATGGTAGAGTTAATACACAAATAAATGCTTAACTCAAAGACCACGTTATTGATTCCATTAATAACAACAATCCACATTTCTGATTCTCTGGGACAGCATGACTTGGGGCGCGGCGAGGGCGTGAAACAAACGTCGAGGCGCTGTAACCAGGGTAACGTTGATATCTACCGCCCACGCTGACATGCTAATAACATCAGCACCAATCACGTGTTTATATCGCTACTGATTACCTGGTACTGTCTATGTAATTAGGACAGTTTAGAGAAACCTCCGTCTAGCTGACACGTCCAGCTCATCCTCTTCTCGACTAAAACTAGTTTTAAGCATGACCGTGCCGAAAGAATCGCTGTTATGTCACGCACGACTTTAGATCTAAGGAATTTTAAAATTTTATCCCGTAGGCAAAGCCTTTAAATTAATTTTAATTTGGTTTCTTCTTATATTCCCGCAGTTTGGCGCAATACAACGGATGATACATTAACCTTTCCAGCAGCAACATTTGTCATTGCGAAGATACATGGATTTATTTTAACTCTCAAATTGATAAACTCAAACTTTCTACAATAATTTTGTTATAATTAAAGAACACCATGCCAATTCATCACAGAAACACCAGTCACATACAATGCGCCAACACTGATGTAACATACTCAAAAGCCCACTACCTTTCCGAAACGGCTTTTAATTTTAAATTTTTAATTGGAATGTAAAACGAGATTGATAATTTTGTAGAGTCGCAAAAGTTATTAACCTACCGTTAATACAAGACTTGTCATCATCTTACGAACTATTAAATTTAAATAAATTTAAAGTTAATTTTCATAACTCGGGTCGTATTATGTTTCCCGCCGTAGTCCTAATTACCGAGAGTTAGTTGACTATCACTGCGCCAGACGACAAAATAGCGAAATGAATCTTCACTGTCAACAAAGTTTACCTTACGCAGGAACTTTGCATTTGTTTGATAATGTAACCTCATCTTAGGCCATCGATATATCTTCCTTTATGTTATTAATATTTTTAAGAAACTTCTTTTGTTTTTGTTTCGGAAAGGTAGTGGGCCTTTAATATTTGTGCAAGTTATTGCTATCACTAATTAGCGCACTTGTACTATTTCAGAGTGATTTTTTGTTCGTGTGAAAAGCGTTAATTAAATCAAGATTACCCATAGAATATGAACATTACACTGGTGAGCTTTGTGCTGAACTTCGAAACCTTTTTACCTTGAATCATGCAGGTACATGTATTCGGACACGTACTCTTTTATCGTCTAATTGTCTTCTTTTGTAAACATGCTCAGCCTTACATATGATCGCGTAGTGTCTGAATGTGGTTAAGACTAAATGGTTTTGAGTGTGCCAACCTTCAGATGAATAACACTTTGACCCCTCCCACTCCAGTTACGTATTCTTCTGCCTTGATGACGTCACTGGCGACCTCATTTGAATTTCGCCGTTGTTTGGACAGCTGTGTTGCTGTATCTGTAAGTCTATACTCATTATCTCTGGAGCTGTATCAACATTGTCCCTGATACTTAAGCTCTGTGTGGCGGCCGGGAGGGACGTCTTTGCACAGTGATTTTGTGATAGCCGCACTAACTAATCCTAGATCATCGACTTATTCGCGAGTATTTTATTTCGCGATTTGCAGGCAAAAATATTCAGCGATGCTGTTATTTTTGCGATAAATACGTCCATACTTGTCAACTCACCAATCTTACGCTTTGATGTCATTTTCCACCTTTTACATTTTATTTTTATTTACCAACATAATAAGGTTTAATAAGTAGGTTCGTAGAAAAAAATTAAGGAAGTTTTATTTTGTGTAATTAGATTGATTACTTCATCATATTCTTTAATGTACTAATGCTATATGTGGTCCGTCATTTAAGTATTGAACGTCTTTCAGTTGGCATCCATAGCCAATTAATATGAATGCAAACTGGACAGAGGCAAATTCCATGAATTCTATGAATGCCAGCTGAAAGACTTTCAATGCTTATATTCACATTTGGTTACTATTTTATGATGAAGTTCCAATGAATTTTGCATCTATAATGAAATAATCATTCGTTATCGTCATGGATGGAACAGCCATTTGAACAGCCGTCATCCGTGATCACTGGCACGACAATTGTGACGTCACAATGATAATGGCGTCATAATATGCGCTTGAAGTTCATTGTCTATATGACTGCTAACTGCATTTGGTAAGGTTACATAGTGGGACTGCAGTGAAAATGTAAATATAGCAAAATGTATGTTTGTGTGTCTGGGAGTAATATAGAAATCTGTTATCACCCAAACTTCTTACAAGTTGTTAAAAGTTATCACAATTCAATCAGGGGAAACTAAATATGACCTTCACCCCAATGGATCACAGCTCCAATTAGAGGAAACTAAATATGAACTCACCCCTATGGATCACAGCTTCAATCAGGAGAAATTAAATGTGACCTTCGCCACAGTGGACCATTGCTGGAACCAGAGAAACCAAAATTTGACCTTCATTCATTGGATTATCGTCAGATTTTGGGCGGGAACACCATGTGACCTTCAAACTTCGATTTTCTATATAGGATTTGTTTTGTATATTGTATAGATATACAAATCCCCTGTTTTCACATTGACGATGCCTTACTCTAGTGTATCAAGATCGATGTTATATTTGATACCAAACACCCCTCGGACTGCTCTGTCAGATTACAGACAAAGTGATCGTTATGAAGAGGGACAGACGCTCTCCGTAATCACCCCAACTAATACGTTTGGAATTCCCGGAGCTCCAAGGGGCATCGGATAGTCCTTATCGTGTTCCATCAAATTGATCTGAGCTATTTATAGGCCAGGATGACAGCCCATCAAACCATGTACACAAATCGTTCTCAAAATAAATATATACATGAAACAAAGGATTGAAGCGAAGACGATATCAGAGAAGTGCTGTATCACATATCGACCAGAGCGCGTGCTGGACAGTCCGGTCTGGTGCTAATTAAGAGACCATCACGAGACGATTACTTCGCGATATTGGACTGGCCTGACCTGGGCCGCTCCAGGGCGACTCTCTAATCAGGTAACGGTCCCCACCACGTTTGTCAGTGCTGGGAGGTGCTACTTCTCACACCTTCGTTCAGCTGCTGAAGCTCACTGGTCCGAAAACGCGCGGAAAAGTGGCATGCTTTGTCTATATCCCATCTACAGGCTTGTCTGAGGCGTCCAGAGACATAGGAGGCTCTCCGCTTATCTTGTGGATTGCAACAGGTAAAACCTATTGCTCTACGGAAACAAATGAGTGAGAGACTAGACTTCTCGTCACGTGAGCATGGTGTACGCCCGGGGGATACTGGTGCTAAGTTATGTGGCGGTACTGTGTAGGGCGGGGCCCATCACGGCCCCTATGTTACGTGAGTTTGAGGATTACGTCCAAACAGTGATGAGGTGTCGACAGGTGCCCGGACTGACCATCACAATGGTCAAGGATAACAGAGTTATATATACTAAAGGATTTGGTTACGCTCAAGTGGAGGATAAAATAGAGGCAACTAATGAAACCAAGTTCTGTATAGGATCCCTGACTAAGGCCTTTACCACCACTGTCCTCGCCAAACTGCTCACCACACAACCAAGGTAAAATCTACATTCAGTTTAAATTTCGTAGTGAGAATGTGACAATTGACCACACACATGCAAGTACTGATAATACAAGGTATACATGCAACTATCCACTACATACAGGTAGTTATTGACTACATACAGGTAACTATTGACTACATACTAGTAACTATTGACTACATACAGGTAACTATTGACTGCATAAAGGTAGCTATTGACTACATACAGGTAACTATTGACTACATACTAGTAACTATTGACTACATACAGGTAACTATTGACTGCATAAAGGTAGCTATTGACTACATACAGGTAACTATTGACTACATCAAGGTAGCTATTTACCCTATAAAGGAAACTATTGACTACATACCTGTAACAATTGACTACATACCTGTAACTATTGACTACATACCTGTAATTATTGACTACATACATGTAACTATTGATTAAATACCTGTAACTATTGACTACATACATGTAGCTATTGACTACATACCTGTAACTATTGACAACATACAGGTAGCTATTGACTACCTACATGTCACTATTGACTACATACAGGTAACTATTGACTACATACAGGTAACTATTGACTACATAAGGTAACTATTGACTACATACAGGTAACTATTGACTACATCAAGGTAGCTATTTACCCTATAAAGGAAACTATTGACTACATACCTGTAACAATTGACTACCTATCTGTAACTATTGACTACATACCTGTAATTATTGACTACATACATGTAACTATTGACTACATACATGTAACTATTGACTACATACATGTAACTATTGACTACATACAGGTAACTATTGACTACATACATGTAACTATTGACTACATACAGGTAACTATTGACTACATACAGGTAACTATTGACTACATAAGGTAACTATTGACTACATACAGGTAACTATTGACTACATCAAGGTAGCTATTTACCCTATAAAGGAAACTATTGACTACATACCTGTAACAATTGACTACCTATCTGTAACTATTGACTACATACCTGTAATTATTGACTACATACATGTAACTATTGATTACATACCTGTAACTATTGACTACATACATGTAACTATTGACTACATACCTGTAACTATTGACAACATACAGGTAGCTATTGACTACATATATGTCACTATTGACTACATACAGGTAACTATTGACTACATACAGGTAACTATTGACTACATACAGGTAACTATTGACTACATACAGGTAACAATTGACTACATACAGGTAACTATTGTCTACATACAAGTAACTATTGACTACATATCTGTAGCTATTGACTACATACAGGTAACTATTGACTGCATACAGGTAACTATTGACTACATACAGATAACTATTGACTACATACAGGTAACTATTGACTACATAAGGTATACAGGTAACTATTGACAACAAACAGGTAACCATTGACTACATATCTGCAACTATTGACTAGTAACATGCTAGTAACTATTGACTACATACAGGTAACTGTTGACTGCATAAAGGTAACTATTGACTACATCAGGGTAGCTATTTACCTTATAAAGGTAACTATTGACTACATACATGTAACAATTGACTACATACCTGTAACTATTGACAACATACAGGTAGCTATTGATTACATACATGTAACTATGGACTACATACATGTAGCTATTGACTACATACCTGTAACTATTGACAACATACAGGTAGCTATTGACTACATACATGTAACTATTGACTATAAACAGGTAACCATTGGCTCAATACAGGTAATTATTGACTACAGTAGGTAACCATTGACTACACACAGGTAACTATTGACTACATACAGGTAACTATTGACTACATACAGGTAACTATTGACTACATAAGGTAACTTTTGACTACATATCTGCAACTATTGTCTACATACTAGTAACTATTGACTTCACAAGGTAACTATTGACTACATACAGGTTACTATTGACTACATACAGGTAACTATTGACTACATAAGGTAACTATTGACTACATACAGGTTACTTTTGCCTACATACAGGTAACTATTGACTACATAAGGTAACTATTGACTACATACAGGTTACTTTTGCCTACATAAGGTAACTATTGACTACATAAGGTAACTATTGACTACATACAGGTTACTTTTGCCTACATAAGGTAACTATTGACTACATACAGGTTACTTTTGCCTACATACAGGTAACTATTGACTACATAAGGTAACTATTGACTACATACAGGTTACTTTTGCCTACATAAGGTAACTATTGACTACATAAGGTAACTATTGACTACATACAGGTTACTTTTGCCTACATAAGGTAACTATTGACTACATACAGGTTACTTTTGCCTACATACAGGTACTTATTAACCTTTACCATATTACATTTATACCGTACTCTAGACTGTGCTTTCTCTAAGTTAGCTTACCCAGTACTTTTTGTTTGATTAAGTTGGTGGTATAACTGTCACCTGTATGAATTTACTTTTCTTGTTGTTAAAACTCGTCCTAATTATGTACAACTGTTTATATTAATATATCCGGGGCGTCTTCCGTTAGCTGATGACAGACCTTAATCAAGATTTGTGCTGATAAAATTTGTAATTCCATATAGATCGATAATGTCTATAAAAGGTCCCCTGTGAAACAGCCCTCTCTCCGTCCCCTTTGTACAGCTCCCTCTTATCCCCACTTCATTACTGTACTTAGCGTCTGTAACCGGCCTAACCAAACACATCATATTGTAAATGTTAGGGTGTTACCTACATCTTCACATATTTGTTACACCTAGTTATCAAGGTATTAGCTATGTACGTGTACCACGCATCGCATAGAACAACCCGACATAGTTGTTACGATACCTTTATAATGGAATTGATAATAGCAGATAGATATAAAATAGCTAGCATGACAAACAGTTTTTTCTAGTACAAGTGAAATGCCGTGCGCATTGCTGAACATGAATGTATTCTAAGTGCCTAAAATGGCAGCCCCGTTTGTATACCGCCTCGTCGTAATGGTTCACCTTGTGGAGATGTTGCAATGGTACCATCAGTCACATGTCTAGCTTTCTGAGACCAAATTGTCTCCCGATTTTCTTGTACCATAAAATTGTAAAAGAAAGCATTATACAATTGCAATCCACTTAAAAAATCACCATAATTAAAGTCAAATTTTATGAATTATTATATAACAAGACTTTTAAACGATTTGGGACAATCCAGTAAAATTTCAATTTGGGGGGGAATTTTTTCTCTAAAATATCGTTAAGCAAATGCTCAGCCAATCAGATGCGACGTTACACAAATGACGTCATGTTTTACGTATTGAGATTATAGCAAATGTTTTAACAAATAACTATGTCTGATTGGATTATTGAAATGTATCATTGAAATGAGAGATGCATACATGATCTAGATTGAACAGGATTGTTCCCATGGACGGAACCATATTGTCTTAGGTAGGTCTGGCTCAGAAAGGAGTTGCTTTCAAATGAATGCCGTCTCATGTTACTGAAGCCGTGGATTCACCAACTCACGGCTTAAATGTTGATAGAGTGATACTTATCATTATGGTCGTCTTTGAGGAGTTGTAGATTACGGATTATCGCGTTATAAGACCGACTCATATCCGTTATCTCTGCTGGTGATTACACCACAGGTATACCTGTACATAATAATTTAGCTCATATATTAATATAGTTGGCCCAGATTTTCTGATATAGGCACGAAACTCGATCATAAAAGCAATGTTGTAATATGCATGTACTCTAACTAGAGTACATAGATTACACTTCCGTTAGCGCCTTATTACGGCCAGATAAGGCGAAATGACGGGGAATTGTTAAACGAGTGTCTATCTGTAATTCTCTTTGTCATCGTAAAACGGCAGTTAGCGTCGCTGATTAGATAGATGAGGTAGATGAAAGGCCGCGGAGCAATATATTGGGAGGAGCAACGCCACAACCTCGTTAGCACGCGCAGTACTAACAATGACGTCTTTAGCATATAAGTAAAGGGAACATATAACCTAAATAAATGATTCATGTAATATTTTGACTTCGTTCTAGAACTCTCTATTACAAAGCATGCCCTAATTACTTTGTAGAAATCGTGCATTGAACACGTGTGCGTCAATTGTTCGTTATATAACATTGCCTTCAGAGTGATAAAACGGATTGCTGTCGAACATTGGAGTTGTATCACAAGAGAAGAAATGCCAAACCGAGGCTCGAACCCGGGACCTCTAGCCGGACGCTCTACTGATTGCGCTGGCCATCGATGATAGGTCCCGTCCAATCCCTCTACACGTGCACAAATTATATGCAAAACCCATAAAATTTCAAGATATTTCTATCAATTGTTTAAATAAACTTTTCGAAAATTACACTCGAGAGAAATGGTGTCTACATCATTATCGAAAAATGACATTTTCTACGTTCAATTGTCTTTTTCAGAATCACGTGGGACACGCCATTACGAAGCATTCTGGGAAGTGACTTCCGGTTGGTTAACAAATTATGTTCAGAAAATGTGAATTTGCGGGACTTGTTGGCCCACAAGGTGGGTGTTCCGGGGTTCTTCAACGCTTTACTGGTAGGCTTTCCGGAAAATGTCACAAGGGACGAGTTTATCAGGTACATGTTTGTTAAAATGAAGCGTTTGTGTGCAATTGGGAACCTTCGGCAGTTTCCGTAGACGGTTATAATTAGCTATAACGCCAGACGGAGAATGCGTAATGTCATAACATTTTAATACATGTACATTTTCTCATTTACGGAAAATGCCGACGGTTCCCACTTGCCAATAAGTGCATTCTGATTATGGCAAGTACTGTAAGTTAACTTGTTAGCGATAACACTGTTTAGCACTGATCACGTTAATGAACATCCACTGAAGTATTTTCATATTTTAAACATTCTTATAAGATTACATTTTGACTTCATATTTTTCAATAGCAGTTACATTGAATCCAATAAATCGTCGTTACTAAACCATCTAAATAAAATTCTGCACTGATCAAAGAGAAATTAATCCGACAGAATCTGAATATTTTCAGAAATGATATTCATCAAATGTTTTAACCCAGTTAAACGAGTACAACAAAATAAGAATGTTTCATCAGCATAGACAGACAGAGAACCTTCAGTGCCAATTGGTGATGGTATCAAGTGCGCACACTGACCTTCTGACAGTTTCTGAGCGACATAGCTTCCTATCCGTCATTCCAGTAGGTGTGTCCATTTTACCATGCTGTAGAAAACACGCTTAAGTGTGATGGTCAAGATATCGCTTGTTTCCATTGGCGGCATTGCAGTCTTTTAACATGAACCATAATGGAATCTGTCAATTCTAGAGGTACAATCGGAACGTGTTCTATTCTGCTAGTGTTCTGAATTGTTTGCAACGTATAGGTCGAAATGCTCGGAATAGTATTTTAATGTAAACATTGACAAGATTTGTTGAGAAGCTGCTTTTGAAAGAAGTTTATGCGGCAGGGAATCATACCCATAAGCAAATCAAATTCCAATTCATTAAACTTTCGCGCTGAGATGAAATGTTTTCTTTCAAATAGTATCGGCCATGGCATGTTGAGAAGTAGCCCCTGTCCTGGTTAAGGTGTATCAATTGAAAGGGTTTTTAGTTACCACGAAACCTGATTGTGGTCAGTACGGTACACGAGTACGCATGTTTGTCGTGTTGGTAACTATTGTGGTCAGTATGGTACACGAGTACGCATGTTTGTCGTGTTGGTAACTAAGAGAAAACTTAGGTTGCCACTTCTTTAGATACGACAGGAGAACTTATCTATTCTTGATATTTCAGATTTCGTTACATTTTCTATTTTACTTTCATTTTTAACTGTCGGCTTTATCGACTGACTACTTTTGTTTTAAAAAATCAGCGTATTTTGCTGTATTTAATTTTTTCCGACGACCTTGACCTGATGACCTTTGTCTTATCATCTTAGCCTGGAGACATTGACCGTTGCCAAACGTTCAAAATGTGATATACAGTCTTGTAAACAGTATGAAGTTTTCTGAGATACATCATTTCCCAATCTGTGCACATCAAAGAGGGATATATTCCAAGACTTGAGACCGTTTCCGTCTGTGAAGATAAACTGGGTGATGAGTTCAAGATATTGTTTCACGGGATTAGTCATTTATTATGCCCGAAGTCGCAGTTTCACTTTTCTGGACATGGAGAGATATCCGATATGTTAGACAGGAAGTGTCACTCACAAGGAACATGCGCACATTGACGACATCGCCCATTCTCGACATCGCCCATTCTTACAACTGGCGACACTGTCGAAGCTATTAATTTCTTTATAACAAATTCTCCAAATGAAATCATACTTTTGTATAGAAGGAAACTTTCGATATTAAATAAATGGCATACTTTTGTGAAGTGATTGTTGTAACCTAGCAACCTAGCAATGTAGAACAAATCTTTTAAGAACATTTGATAGCATTTTGTTTGTTTCCAACAGTTATTTGGAGTACCTGCCCGCCTTCCTGCCGTTCAGAACAAAGTTTGCCTACAGTAACTTTATGTACACCTTGGCCGGCCACGTCTCAGAGAAACTTGGGGGTCGAACGTGGGAGGAGCTTGTCAGAGACTTCTTGTTCCGGCCTCTTGGTATGGACACTTCCGGTTTTGTGACGGAAGTATCCGACTTCGACCGAAGCTTTGCCTTATCGTACGCTAGTAGGGACCGGAAACCAGTCCGGCTAAACGAAAAACTTTTATAGTAAGTAATCTCCCTCAGGGTGCATTGCGGTCTCTATAGTCGCATACATTTAAATCACGGGATCGCTATGAACTGTTGAGTATATTGAAAGGGATGTTGCAAGGGGTAAGGGAAGTCCATTTTACGAAAACATCGCTACAAAGAAGAGGAATCGAAATGGGTGACCGCCTTATATCCCTACGGCCCAATAGTCCGAAGACCCAGTAGTCCTAAAGCCTGTTAGTCCTAAGGCCCGATTGTCCGAAAATTAGTAAAGTGATACCGTTGTTATAATTCACGTTATTAATTTGTTATATGTTTTCAGTGAGTTTTGATAAATATATAATTTGGTAATTTATCAACCAATTTATATGGACGACAAGATGATATTTCCTCGTGTAGCATTGCATGATCAAACTATATTTATCAATTTTGAAACCAATCAAAGGTTCTCAATTTCTATAAAAGACGTGTTCCTTTGATAAATGCCAAAATAATTATTTGATTTATATGTTCATTACACGACAGAAAGAACGATGGCTACATGATGTCACCCTGAAAACAGAAGGTATATTGACTCGATGTGTTAGACATTCTCTGATTTTGCTCTTTTCCCATTGGATAATACATGGTCACGTGAGTTTCGATATATACTATAACATGTGTGAGTTTCGATATATACTATAACATGTCGATTCAAAGTTTCCATTTTTAGAAACTTCGAGTCAATATACCTTCTACGACATCATTACCCAAACGTTGAGTTCTTCAGGGTGACGTCCTGTAGCCATCGATCTTCCTGTAAATAAGTTATAAATCGGAAAATTCTTTTTACAGTTTTCAAGGGAACTATACATAATGTACCTGATATAGAAATTAATGACCTCAGACTACATCCTCGGCCATTATTTAATTCTACCAAGGCGTTATAACACCATATGGACCACAACAAAGTTTCGTAATTGGTATATATATGTACTTAACGACTTATTTTTGCATCTTTGACCTTTTCTCCCCTTAAATAATGGAAATTGTTCGCATAATGATATTTGTAAGAGAAAATGTTAAACAGGAATGGAGTGAACATATAAAATGTATATACACTTTAACATAAATACGATTACGTACATGTTGTATTTCAAGATTACGCTACATTTCGTTCTTTATTATCGTTTTCAGTGTCCAATCTAAAGAGTCGCATACAGGGTCTTTTGTATCGAAATCTGTGATAAATGTTTCATTGCATTGCGGGTAGTCCTGTTCGCATATAAATTCCAGTTACTTGTCAGACTACCGGGCCTTCGGACTATCGGGCCATCGGACTATCGGGCCTTCGGACTATTGGGTCTTCGGAATAACGGGCTTTCGGACAATTGGGCCGTAGGGATATAAAGCGGTCATCAACTAAAATGTTACAGCTCTCGGAATAAAGACAGAGAGAATGGAACAAACTAATAGAGACGGCGATATAAATACATGTAAAACCAAGAAACAATACATATTTAGTGGTCGCATTAATGAACAAATAATAATCTACTTAGAATGATAACTTAGAATGTGCGACTCTTCTTAAATAAGTTGTGACAGAATGATACCTTAGAATGTGCGACTCTTCTTAAATAAGTTGTGACAGAATGATACCTTAGAATGTGCGACTCTTCTTAAATAAGTTGTGACAGAATGATACCTTAGAATGTGCGACTCGTCTTAAATAAGTTGTGACAGAATGATACCTTAGAATGTGCGACTCTTCTTAAATAAGTTGTGACAGAATGATACCTTAGAATGTGCGACTCTTCTTAAATAAGTTGTGACAGAATGATACCTTAGAATGTGCGACTCTTCTTAAATAAGTTGTGACAGAATGATACCTTAGAATGTGCGACTCGTCTTAAATAAGTTGTGACAGAATGATACCTTAGAATGTGCGACTCTTCTTAAATAAGTTGTGACAGAATGATACCTTAGAATGTGCGACTCTTCTTAAATAAGTTGTGACAGAATGATACCTTAGAATGTGCGACTCTTCTTAAATAAGTTGTGACAGAATGATACCTTAGAATGTGCGACTCTTCTTAAATAAGTTGTGACAGAATGATACCTTAGAATGTGCGACTCTTCTTAAATAAGTTGTGACAGAATGATACCTTAGAATGTGCGACTCTTCTTAAATAAGTTGTGACAGAATGATACCTTAGAATGTGCGACTCTTCTTAAATAAGTTGTGACAGAATGATACCTTAGAATGTGCGACTCTTCTTAATAAGTTGTGACAGAATGATACCTTAGAATGTGCGACTCTTCTTAAATAAGTTGTGACAGAATGATACCTTAGAATGTGCGACTCTTCTTAAATAAGTTGTGACAGAATGATACCTTAGAATGTGCGACTCTTCTTAAATAAGTTGTGACAGAATGATACCTTAGAATGTGCGACTCTTCTTAAATAAGTTGTGACAGAATGATACCTTAGAATGTGCGACTCTTCTTAAATAAGTTGTGACAGAATTTGGATTACAAAAAACGCCCACATACATATGCACCCGAAACTCGTCCCTCTCTTGAACACTTTTATCACTTTTTTGTTTCGTGATGCCTGATGCCCCGAGATATAATCCTAATTACGGATAAAGATGTCGATTGCCGTAGACATCCTCCAATTATGTAAAAGTGATTCCCGATAAAAAAACGGCATTGTCAGGTTTTCGTGTTTGCCCCGGGCACTTCCGGTAATTGTGTTCCGAATAAACAAATCAATTCAGGAAACTAAGCACTGCGTTAACTTGGGAAATATTGATCATGTTTCAGAAACAAAAAAATCAAATACAAAAAATGAAATAAGTAACTACATGTAATGTCCGTCTTCCTGTCCTACATTTGAAGTTTTGTTGTATTCGGACAATTTCCAAACGCACGCAGCACGGGTTACAGTTACCATAGAAAAGTCTGGTTTAGCTGTCTACTCATCGTCTTTCTTCTGCTAGTACAGGGAACTGGGCACTATCCTTATTGTAACATCCTCGGAATTTCCGGCAGTCTTCGGAGATGGAAATTGCCGGAAATTTCCAAGAGATGTTGCGATTTGAAATAAACAGCAATGTTGACTTCTAGTAGACAAACTTCGATGAAACTTGTACATGGATCCATTAAAAATATTAGAAATGTTAATTGTTTATTGGATTTACCAACAGTAGCTGAGAACGGACATGGACAATCGAAACACATTTGGTATTGCGTTCGTAAGCACAATAGATGTTTTGTTGTTATTACAGTTGTGTCGACCCCCTGGGTCCAGCTGGCTCGATCTACACCACAGCTAACGACATGGGAAGGTGGATACAGTTTCACTTGACCGCTTTCAGGAATACGTCCTTGACCCCAATAAATATTGATCAAGCCACCCTGGCGGAGACGTATGCTAGTCAGATGGCCACGCCCTTCCAGGAGAAGAATTTGTTCCGCCCCACCTACCCAATCGATGACGTATCTATGGCGTATGCACTTGGCTGGATGACTTCCGTTTACAGAGGCGAGTAGTTCAAAGTTATCTGCTCTTGCGATTTGGTATCGAGCTTATGTTCTGTATGTGTGAGTGGAACGTAAGAATTATATATATATACACATAAAAACATGCCCAGTTAGTTTCGCTCACGAACTAATAATGCCACAACTCTATAATGTGCAAAGACGGAATAATTTCAGAACTAGAATGAAAAGAATTCGTAGAAACCATGCTATTATAGAATGTCCTGTTAGGTTCACCCCTCTTTGGCAGTTTGCTTTAGTCAGATTTGGTATCGATTGGAATGTCTAAATGATGGTATTTGCTTCAGAAGCACAAAGTGAATTTGCATGCAATGTTCTGTCACTTACTTCTGTTCTTTGGGTCAGGGGCATAGTTTTTAGGTCCAAAGTCATTACCTACAAGTCTTAATGGATTCCTCCGCAGAGGTTAACTGTCAGTTGTCCACATCACCACGAACACCATTGACGGCGGAAATGTAGATCTTACATGTTTTCTCCTTCACCGAATAGTTCAAAGTTTAACTATATTTAACTTATGTTATGTGTTTATATCTCACAGGTTACAAGCGTGTTTGGCACTCTGGCGGGATCGTTGGCTTTTCGTCTTTACTGTGGTTATTTCCTGACCAAGATATTGGCATATTTGTCTCTCTTACTGGATCACGTGATAACGAGAACCAGCATCCCATCCGGGTCATCATGAGTCGCGCGGCGGATATGTTGTTAGGAGACACACCATGGTTGGACCGTGCCACTGCCTGCTCTTTTCCCGCCCCTTGGGGCAAAGTGTCCACCTCCACACTGGTCTCGGACTTCGACCAATTCAGAACATTTTGGAACAACAGTCGACCAATGGGGAATTATGTGGGAACTTACGGACACCCAGCGTTCGGAAATATCTCTGTGGTCATCGAGAACCGCACACAGTTAGTTCTTCAATACGGTCGATTTGGCCGAATGGTGCTCACCCCCGTGACTGACACGGCCTTCCTTGGGCGCTACATAGGACCTCTCTGGTGGGCCACGCATGCGGACGGACACCCAATGCCAGTCAGTGTTAATTTCTCGCTTCCATTGACCGGAAGTGCCTCTAATTTATCCTATCCAGTAGATAATGCTTTTGGTATAACATTTCAGAGAGATTTTAGAAAAAGGGAAGATAATAATTTACAAGGTTCACTGCAGCTAACGTGTACAACCTCAGGTAATGCACGTGTAGACTCCTCCATCTTAACACGTGTATACTTCTCCATGTTGACGCTGTGTGCTCTATCAATGACCCTGGTGTAGCATCTCAAAGTATCATATTCATTTCATATCGATTTATAATAAAGATTTGATTAGTATACATGTATTCATGAAATTGCCCTTAAGTTAAGCACTAACCTATACCATGTTTTCTGACGGTCCCAGCCATCAATAGTCCACCAGTCTATATTGTTGTACAAAATAATCATGATTAACCCGCTAAACAATAGAATCATTAATCATTATATTTTTGTTTCACCTGTTTATTTCATAAATAAAGATTTGGTGTTTTTGTAATTAGTTTGATTTACGTGTTTTTAATTTTTACATATTTTATGTAAGAGTTATATCCTTAAGTAGTTAGGAGTAGTGTCATGGTAGACTTTGACTAAGAGGACTGGTACTCTTCTCCCTAGATCGTTTACACAGCAGCACATTATTGTACGTCCTCGGACGTTTTACTAAAGTGAAGAGAATAGCTGCCTGGATTCGCCATTAAATCGGACAAAATGATATTCTTATGTATTCAGAACTTTTTAATTTTGAAGGACAAGTATGGAAGCCCGGGAGAGTTATCTCCCGATGGAAAACTTCATCGATTTAACATGTCACATAAACATGAAAGGAGATGGATCTTCGTTTCGACATCTGAAAAGTGTTACAATTATAAACATAAATTTGTTATACTAGAAAGTAAGTAAGTTATTACTTATTAAATTTTCTATCAATATAATTAACGAATACAACGCAACAAGAGATGCCGCCGTTCATTATTGCGCCTGATTTATGATAATTCAGATTTCGATGATTTATTTTTTAAGAACATCAATAGAGTATTTATGAATTTATATACTTTATATAAATTTATATATATGCCAAACAGGAAATGTATAGTTATCTCGCATGTAACTTTTCATAAATATAAATAATTATTATGTCACTTAAATCTAGAAAGGTTGTGATACCGGAATAGATTTCCAGTTTCCGTATGTAGCAGACCAAGGAGAGCAACTCTTACAACATTTTCCATCTTAATCCGTACAAAGCGGATATCACAAGGACGATAACTCTTGTGTCCTTGCTTTGTACTTTGAGTTGTGTGCATATTCTATCAAAAATGATGTCTGAACAATGAGTAGTCATTCATTTGATATATTATAAATAACGTCTGGTTTCTTTTACGAAAAAAATAAATAAATAATCACTTGAGTGCCAAAATTCGGAACGATTTCCCATCTGTCCTGAACCTGACCACTCACCGTTCATCTTTAAATCATTCATAGTTTATAGTACAGGTAACTTAATTCAAATCAGAGTGGAACATTGTCGACTATATCACAACTAGAGTTGACTTGGTGAGCGTTTGCACGTAACAGATTCAAGTGGAAAGTTAGTTGAAAATGGGGTGGTTGTTTTTTTACTTGTAAGTGTCACACTTTAAACTAAGAAAACGCATACATCCGTGTATCTTCGATACTCTTAAAGGTTACTATCACTCTCGTTATAGCCATCGTGGATTTATAACGACAGTGATAATAACTCCTGGAGTATCGAGGGTGACACCCTGGATATCGACGTCGTTAATAAATTAATATTTTATTAATCCGATCGAAAGATTCATATTATATAGTTTGATTTAGCTTCCTTAGTCGGAGTCAACAAGGAGATATACACTGTAGGAGGAGGAAAGCCGGAGTACCCGGAGCATAACCACCGTTATGTATATGACCCAGAAGTGGAGGGATTGTGGGAATGCTGGAACACCTTAATCATTCGGTCACCGCGGCATCATATATCATTACATCAAAGGTTCAATAACGTGTGAAACGCAATGAAACATTAAAGTCCATATAATAATGAATGAGGTACATCTCCGAGAAAGGGAAACTGAAAAGACAAAACCACCGACGTTAATAAAGGGTTAACAAACGCACTAATGAGTGGTAAATCCGCTAAAACAACAAGCTTGTAGTCAGAAGACTGTTATACTGTACACCACACGCACCTGCTCTCCGTTACATTTTAATTGCCGTTTAGAAATCAGCGTCTCCATGGCATTACGCGAGAAGGACAGTTGCTCGCCTGTGATTGGCTGACGAGTATCTACACAGCATGAATAAAGAAGCTCATCGTACACACATTCTGTTATTAAGAATGGATGTGTAAAAATAGAACAGAAAAAAACATCTCAGAGGTATTTCAATCTTCCATTGTTTAACAAGTTGGGCTAATGAGTCAAAGCGAATTAAGTTTATGTCTGATAAAGTCTTTTACACATGAGATATTTCAACCAATAGAAAATAAAAAGTTTATGAAAAAAAAGTTGTGGTACGAAAAAAATCTCCAACTGATGCTCCAAATATTGCTGCTGATGAGATGGCTATAGTGTGTTTCATTATTGTAGCGCGTGATATCTCGGCACCGACTGCCAGTACAAGGTGGATATATATATAGGTGGGCATTAATTAGAAAACACATCGGAATCACAGGCCGATAGGAGAGGGGCTGTGATGATTCCAGGCAGATCAATGGGTAACATCAATCTACTTGGCCTGTCTATATACAAACATTAGATATTGCTGCCTAACAATCCGGGGGCCTAGTCGGAGCGTGCAGCACCACACAGACCTGTTCCATTCGAATAAAGGATAATTTTAATGGGGAGATTGGGAACAGGTTCGCCGGAGCCCCGCAGTGTACACGTAACATGGACCTAAAAGTGTGTGAAGTTGTGTTTACGTCACTGTTTTCGGGGTCATACGGGTCATTTGTAGTCAGATTTACCGGAAGTTCGACGGATCGGCATGGAAATAAATCATGGACATTTCCATTTTGCGCGCATTCTTTTCAGTATTGTGTATATAAGTAAAGTTGTTCTCAAACATTTGATAACATCCATAAGTATTGAAAACAGAATTGGAAATAAAAGCTCCGTTTACTGCAAGAAAGCTTTACCAATAATTACCATAATTTCAGACTGGGCTTATGGGCCACCAGATCACAAGACTTATAAAGTTAGTTCCAGTACCTAGGAACAACGTCCAGGCGCCATTTGACCGATTAACAAAACATGATTCAGTGGCACTTCAGGTTCGACATGCGCCAGTTGACATCTCGGCTGAGTTAGGCGCATCCAGATATTCCGTCTTTGTTAAGCGCCACTAGATATCCCGTCTTTGTTAGGCGCCACTAGATATCCCGTCTTTGTTAGGCGCCACTAGATATTCCGTCTTTGTTAGGCGCCACTAGATATCCCGTCTTTGTTAGGCGCCACTAGATATCCCATATTTGTTAGGCGCCACTAGATATCCCATATTTGTTAGGCGCCACTAGATATCCCATATTTCTTAGGCGCCACTAGATATCCCATATTTGTTAGGCGCCATTGGACATCCCGACTGTGTTAGGCGCCACCAAATATCCCATATTTGTTAGGCGCCACCAGACATTCCGATTTTGTTGGTTGCCATTAGACATCCCGACTGTGTTAGGTGCCGTTATACAACCCGGTTGTGTTATGCGTCACTGCGTAGATATCCCGACTGTGTCGGTCGCGATTAGACATCCCGACTGTGTTAGGCTAGGCGCCACTAGACATCCTGACTGTGAAAGGCGGCATTAGACATCCCGGTTGTGTTATGCACTACTGCGTAGATATCCCGACTGTGTTAGGCGCCCTTAGCCATCCTGGCTGTGATATCCCGACCTCGACAAAAATGTAGGCGGGGATCGAGCAACAAGTTTGGCACCAGATACAGGTATCCAGTGTGCATAGATTAATATAGAAGTCCAAATTTATACACTTTGTATCTTACTACATGGTATGCTCCCGTATTAGAGACAGTTTCTATTATAGATTTACTAATCCCGTAGATTGACTTCAGACGCCATCATTGCATTTCAAGACTTTTAAAAGCAGCTCTAGTAGCTATATATAGCCTTCAGATTTCAAACGCCGCCACTACATGGCTTACATATATCAGAAACATAATATTATATATATATGTATATATGTTTCTGCTTATGTATTGATTCCACATGTTATTTTTTTAATTTCATTTCTTTTTTAATCGTATAACTTCACCTTGTCTAAGGTCTCTGGTCATTTATCCTTTTATGGTTCATTGATTTAAGATATTGTTCTCTTCACAGCATACGTGTACATGTAAACTGAAATTATCACTAGTCCGAAACGGTAATTAATTTTGAAGTAAGTAAGTCATATCTAAAGATTACCAAAAGTCGAAGTGGGAAAAGTTTCAGATTCTGATACATGTATAAGTCAAAATCTATTATTCAATCTGTCCACACATCTCTCTTCATTCAATACAATCATTTATATATATATATTCAACTGGGATATTTATTGCGTTGTAATACTATGTATCATTTGCACGCGTTTTTTGCAGCAAAATCCGTATGAAATATACAGTGTAAAATGCTGTGGAAAGACTCTATTCTAGTGCGGCACATGTGTAAACTATACATGTATACATGTACATGTATGTTACGTGTTGAACACATACATGTACACATCGTACACAGTTTTTCTTCAAACACTTTTTAATGAATTGTTCATATAACATATATAAGGACAAGCAGCACAAGTGGAGTAGAAAACAGGCATTTTGTCTTATCAGAGTAATTACGGTAATCGCAAAAAAAGTTTTAAATTGCCCAAAACGAGCACCTGTTAATTTTAGCGGTTGGTTAACTAGACGGGGACGAAGATATCGGGAAACACTGTCCCTTTAAATCACATGGACATGTTAGTATATGTGATATACAACAATGTAATAACATCAGAGTCTATCTAACACACAGGTGAGCGAAACCCATATACACACGCGTACTCAGTTATCAGATACAGACTATAGCTCTGTGCTGAAAGGGGAGAACGGGGTTACAGAATCTCAAAATGGCGGAGGGTTTTACCGAAGTTGATCAAGGTGAGGAAAAGTTTGAAACTGACCATTATGGTGTTATTTACTTTGATTGCAGCCATTTTCAGAGAGTCAAGTTGTTGTGTTACATATGTGTGATATATAGTGAGGGCTTTGTTCGCAGCGAATCACTTTTAAAGCTGTTCTGGTGGTCGGCTGTCAAAATTTCTCGATCGGGTCAGGAACCGAGTTTGCATTGGGAAAGGTAAACAGTGTTGTATGGGTCAGAGAAGAATTCGTGTTGTTAATGTCGGACTGGATTAATACTGGACTCACTTTCTCAGCGACGGGAAAACTTCTGGAAAGTTTGGATATGATATTCTCCGTTATGTTAATGAGTACGGTACTCCAAACTTTTCAGGAATGGATCGATGTGTATTGGGTTTGAAGTTCAAGGGGATGGGAGGAAGGAAAGGGGAGGGGCGTTATTGTGATATAAAGTTGTATTATATACTATTTACCTGTTAGATAATAATGCTAGTGATCAATGTTATATATCAAATTATTTTCTAATTAATTGATAGTGAATTAAAATGTAAACAATGTGTATTGGAACTGTCATGTATACACGGATTGCTACATAGTATTACAATGTAGCTATGTACCATTTTAAGTCTTGTAATAAAATCATACATTGTAGCCATTTATTGTGAAAAGATACATTGTACAAATTGTAATACATTTTTAAACAATGTACATATTTGATGTGAATTTAATATTCAATCAGACTTGGCTCCAGTATCCCCCAGGGAGAGAATTGGAGTTTAGTGCATCACCTGTTTCTGGTCCTTTTAACTATACAGGCCTTTAATTACCGGTAATGGGATGCATTATTTATCCTGATTAGAACCCTAGTGCATTCCTGTCTATACATCGTGACCTTGAAGGAGTGAAGGTCATGATCATCATCAAGATCTGGTGTGTTGATGCTGGGGCAAATGTTAAACCTCGTGATAACAACTTCATTAATGTTGTTGTGTAAATTATATTGATAATGTTCTGAAAAACCATTTAGGAGGAAATATGATTTTAATGATAATTTGATATCTTTATGATAAATGTACACCAGGTAGTCATTTTCTGGTAACTTCAAAGAATTACTAGGTACATAAAATTAAGTTAATATCAGTGTAAATTAAACATAAGTTAACTGAGAAAGACATTATGTATATATTGTACATGTCCAAATTACAAATTTGACAATCCCAGATATTAATATTAATCCCATTGACCAATATTAAAAGTAACAACAATTCTACAGGTGTTCAAATCTCTTTATGGACAGGTAAGCTGTAGACACAGACACCAGCGTTATTAACTTATAATATACACAAGCTACCCCACTACAAAACCTGACAAAAATATTTACTTATCCTGAATGACAAGACCGTGATAAAAGTGTTTGTGGACGGAGGAATGTTCCCCAACAAACCACTTGTAGGGCCTTTTGTACCTTATGACCTTCCCTGTGATAGAATCAGTACTTTTGTCACAAATATACACAATAATATTTTAATGCACTTTTTATAAACATTAGTGTTTCTGATCCTGTTAAAGCTAACCGGGGTATAGGATTGTTGTGGAACAATGGAATCTTATTATAGGTTTTCAGTATAGATACAGTATCTCTTCATGTCTCGATAACTGGGGCTCAATCTAAGCCTGTGGCGACGGTTTATACCACACAATACACAGAATAAACACCCTTGCATGCCTGGATAAGTTCCGGATTATTCATTTCTGTTTTTATTGGATAATAATTAAATTCAGCGATTTTATTGGCTTTGAAGAAATAACACCTTTCTCCTTCCAGTCCATTGACTCTGTTAGTTTTTTAAGCCTTAAAGTGTTACATCCAATATTTTCAAATCCTTTTTAGCTTTAAAGGGTCAGTGTTTTTGTCCAAATAACAGCCAGAGTCATTTAAGGACTGGTCAGGTGAACGGGAGGAAAGTCGAAGTACCTGCAGTAAAACCACCGAGCTGTGGCCAGTACCTGGCAATCGCCCCATGCATTTTTCAAACTCAAGAGGTGGAAGTCTAGCACTAAAATGTCTGAATGTATGAAAGTGGAAGTGATAGACAGGATGAAAATGGGTCATGATATCGAATGTTGGTGTCCTAGAACGTGTTTATGGTGCATTTTTAATCATCACCTGAACTGTATCACTTAGAGAATACTTTTCATTTTGATTGAAACTAATTCTGACAAATGTGAAATTTTGGGACTAAATATTTAGGAAAACAAAAAGGCTGACTGGTGGCCATTTTGAATTAACAATATAAGTTAAGATTTTTTGGCCATTTTCATGAATAGATTTTGGTTGATCTATAGATTCATATAAATCCACAGAAAGGACTAAGTTAAGGCCATAGTGTTTGGAAGTAGGAAAATGGAGGAGAGAAGGGAAAAGCAGAGTAGTCTATATGTAGCAATCATTTGACTTCTATGTGTCTTTCAAGAGCTTTCTGGGATCATTATAGTTTTTACAATTACGCCGTGTTGAATATTAGGTTGATGTTATGCTATAAATTGTATAAACTTTATATGTTAATATACATGTGTAAAACCATAAACATGCAAAAGACTTTGTGTTTGGTGAGCTATTGGATTGTGTTAATTGGTGAAGTGCTGGGCCAAACTGATAATATTGTCACCATGTTTATCTATCTAGTGTCAGTTTTATAGAGTAATTGGGCAGACTTAATTAATAACATATGATACAAGAAGTCATTAAATAAAGCAACATCAGCATAATTTGTATGCAGCTCAAGGTTTCAATCCCAAATTACATTACATGTACACTAGCCAGGAGATGTGCAGTTAAAGTGAACAGGCGGGCAAGGATGGCTAATGTCGGTAAAAATGGTGTGAATGTATCCAGTATAATTTCTTATGGAATAGAAAAATAAACTTTCTCATCCGTGGTTACATTTCCACGCAGCCTCGCTTTCAATGCCTTCAACTTTTCTTTATTTCATTGGTCAGAACTGGGAAACGTAAGCAGAACTTGACCGTTGTATTAATATGTGAGAACTTTTGAAAGGCCAATGAACGCATTTAGACTGGTTTTCTTTGCCCGACTATTCACTTTAAACAGACTAGTAATATATATAAATTGGTTTGTAGGCCCTATTTACAGTCTCGGTCATTTAATGACATGACAAGTTTAGGATTGGTAGAGGAAAGAAGCACCTGGAGAAAAAACACTGACCTACAGTACTTGGCAAGGATGGCCTGTCCCATAGCCACTAAGTTTCTAATGATGGCCTGTCCCATAGCCACTAAGTTTCGAATGATGGCCTGTCCCATAGCCACTAAGTTTCGAATGATAGCCTGTCCCATAGCCACTAAGTTTCGAATGATGGCCTGTCCCATAGCCACTAAGTTTCGAATGATGGCCTGTCCTGTAGCCACTAAGTTTCGAATGATGGCCTGTCCTGTAGCCACTAAGTTTCGAATGATGGCCTGTCCTGTAGCCACTAAGTTTCGAATGATGGCCTGTCCTGTAGCCATGAAGACTCAAACTCGAAACCTAGAGTAGAGGGCGAGTGGATTGGTAAAGTGTGGAGCCACTCAACAACTTGGCCTTTGAGGCTCCAACATGAAATTACACATTAGAAATTTGATTGTTCTGCAATTTGAATATATCCTGATACATACATTTAGAGGATCTTACATGAGTGAATATGTAATGTGAAATTTAGCAAACAAGTTCAATAATTTGATATATGCCTTTAACAAGTTTGATAAATTTCATATTACATAGTCACAAGTGAAAGATTCTATTTATCACATAACTTTTGTTAATAGAAATAAAAGTGAAACTTTTTTATTTTGTCTAGATATATAAAACAGTAGAAATCCGGCTCAGATGTGACTTTTCCGTCTACAGGGACAATTATGCGACGTCATATAAAGATTATGACGTCAAAGCTACCTGTGATGTCACAATGGTGTTATTACACAAGTGTCTTACGATATTTATGACATGGCTATATGGCATGGCTGGACGGGCCAGTTCTGTGATAATTTTTTCCCTAGGTCTCTTAATAGCTGTGAACATGAAACTGTTCAGATTGTCAACACAAAATGATATTGTCAGCCAAATTAAATTTTCAAGATGATGGATATTTGAAGCAGGGAGAGATAGCTTTGATGGGTAGAATGTTTTTAGAATTGTAATGTTTGACACCGGTGTTAAATTAATATGTTTTATATGTATCAAGGTTCAGTTGTGTATGACCGTGTAACGAGATCTGGTCGTCTCGGGTGAAACCATTACACTTAACATGTCCCCTGACCTCGGCAATGATTGCCTACAGGAAGGCCATTCAAACATATAATATGACAACAGTACAAATCTCTGAGACATGAGACCAACTCCAACGGAGTCTTCTTACACCAAGATTCAGATTTCTCATTTGTTATGTAGTTAGTTGAGATAAGACTGTCCAATATTGTGTGCTTTAAAGTTTATGGTTGTCACGGTAACTACCAAGACCTAGTTTTGTTACCACAGTTCTACAGTTTCTGTTGAGAGATATGCTGATCTAATGAGGTCTAATGATTCGCGGGGCGACAATCTCTGAACCTAACAAAATCTCAAGGTCAGACGGAAAGGACAAGGTCAAAGAATAGTTCTAAGGATTTTTTTGCAAATTATAACTTTAGGGTTTGTCCTGTAACTTTTTTTTGCATACATACTCCAGGTTATCCCAGAGAAAGAATATTTGCTTAATGTTTTGTAAACTAATTGATTGTTCTCTATACATGTAGTTATGTCATTGCTAAATATGTAAGTATACATCAATGTACGACGGTATTGAAAAAGTAAATGTCACCGGCAACAGCATATTTGGCTGGTATAGACAGGTTATCAAAATATACATGTTTTTAATCACTATAAATTAAGAAGTAAAAATGCCATACAATTATGCTGGAGTACAGAGGGATAAGACAAGGGTTTGCTTTGACAATTTATACTGTATGTACCTATGTTTTCCAATCATGCGACCTTGTTGCCATGGCAACCAATTTTCCATGCCAATCAGTAAAAGTGGCCTTCCAGAAAACTTGATACGTTATGGAATATGTTTCTTAGCCAAAGGGGGTTACTTTAAAGCATATATTTTGAATTTCTATTTTTTTCACTTTCCACCTGAAGCTTTATTCTTTTTGGCATGGCCTCTTAGCTGGTTCACGATGATGATTAATCCCTATTAACATTTGTTCTAGGGGGTAATGCCCAGATCAATGTTTCAACATTGCCTCAGATAGAGAGGAATATAATGATACTAATAGTTGAAGGGCACTTATTTTGATAAATACAGTACTGTATCGTAAGAATACTTTATACCTTAAACAAGACCATTGTAGTAGAAAAGTAGCCTAAATGGGTATTATGAAAAGTTTGTCTACTTTGATATACATCTGCACTGTAGGAGATAAAAAAAAACTTGTAATGGATTTAATTACTGATAGCGTACACATATTGGTGAGGATTTGTACAGTGTGGGTGTATTTCTGTGTAGATTCACTGTATCCTTGCTAATTGTTGGCCTCAGAACCGTATTCCATGTTCCGTAGACTTTCAGGCAGTTTCTCCACACCTTAGTTTTTCATTGCCGTGTGCTGGGATTGATGATAAAAACATGCGGAGAGTCGACGGTGGTTTAGGCAGTAGTTCACTGATGAGGATATAATATATATACCACTTTTTTCCAACATTATGATCATACTACTATAGGTGTTAATTATATGATAGTCTTGAAAAATAAAGATTGGAATGGAGGCCGGGATTTTGGTTTTAGTATGATGCAAAATATATAGTGGCCATTAACACTTTGAAGAAAGACCTTTAATCTAAAAGAATTATTTTATGCTTTTTGTTATATTTTCAAATGAACGTCATGCCCAGAAATTATTACCCCATGGAAATAGTTTACGTAATGACATTGTGAAATTTGACCATATACCACTAAAAAAAGCACCTTATCGGTATCACTGTTAGTATATATGTTGATAAGGAAACCTTTATCAACAATATTCATTTATAGTCCATATATAGGATATATTGGTTTCATATACAAGTTGAATAGACAAATTTTCATAAAGAATTATTGATGAATTTTAACTTCCAAATATATAAAAGGTCAGTTTTGACAATATGAACATGTACTTTATAACTGGTGTATTCTGGTTAAGACTATCAGTTTGGTTAAAGACTTTAAGAGGGCTATCCATTTATAACTTTTTATAAAATACATAAAATAGATGTGCTTGGATATTGTGAAGTTCTATACATTTGAAAAAATACACTTAAACCTGTGTAATGAGACACCCCAAGCAAATTAAGGGACAGACAAAAATGTGTCTTATTAGACAGGTGTCTTCATAAACAGGGTTATTACCAAAGGATCACGGAAAAAGGAAATGACAATACAAAATTGACATATCACAACACAAAATGTACTTTGTTATCATGGAAGGTTGACATTATTATACATACCTTGTAGACTTATTGCATTTAATGTCATTATTTTGATTTATTGCAAGGTTCATAGCGATTGGTTTGATGATTCACGGATGGAGATAAAATTTTCAAGTTTCACATAACCAAAACCTATAATAGCTCATCTCGAGAAAATGAGAAATACACTGGTCTGCCATGTTGTATTTGTATTTATGTTAGGTAATTATAATTATAAATCACCTTAATTACTTAGATGAACAAATAGGGCTGATGATCAAATTCAATTCTGTATAGATACTACACACATTAAGACCCTAACCCTCACAGGTTGATAAACCCAACAATTGGATGTCAACCAAGTAAAATCTAATTAACTTAATCATAATTTGTGATACATTTTTTGTACAGTATATATACTATAAAGGGCTTGAGGTTACATGCGAATTGTTTCTTAAATTCAGAACTTGTCCTGTTGACAAGTGATATCCAGTCAACATTATCCCATAATCGCATATTGTATATAGTTAAGGGGTGGATATCTAACATAGATTCTATTATTTTATACCCACGCAATTTCTGTCTCTTTGTATATATCCGATAACATGAAATGTATACTGTACACCTAAAATCACAAAAAGAGGTCAATTCTGCATGATTAATCAAGGAATCTGGCTACTTACAACTTACACAAGCGGATATGTGCAAAAAGTCCACATTAAAATTCTTCATGGAATGTATCGGATATATATCATCTGTAAAGTTGTCAGGCTTACACACTGGAGCATCATACAATACAAAAACTGATCTGGTTTATAAAGCCTGAAGTGTATCTTCTGTACAACAGTTGACGATCTTGTTATACAATGAGAGAGATTAACACACAACTGGGAAATTGTTGGTCACAGTTTCGGTGTACTTTTAGATATATGCGGGATATATATTTTGTTCTATGGTCCTGTTAAGTACTCTAATTTGTTGTAGTGACCTGAAGACTTTATGGGTTGAATAATTATGATAAATAATACACTTTTTTGTCACATTTGCCAGTTTTAAACATTTGATACTTCTTTGTAGTAAGTGTTATACCAAGTGTGAGATCACCAGAGGTAATGGTCAGGGTTACTAGGTATACATATATAAACCTGTAGAGTTACAATGTCAAGGCTGTTTCTGGGCCCTCCCTCCAGCTACTCATAAAGGTACACAAGTACATACATCTTCATCCTTTTTTCAAATTTTAAAGCATTAAATTTTCACAGCAATAGTAATGGCACACAAAACCACAAAAAACCAAGCTCGCGATAAATAACCATCTATACGGTACCTTATTCTGTATTTGCATATTATTGAGTTATCTGTCCTTGCCGAAGGGTGTTGATTGTGATGTCATGCGTTTGTGTGTGTAAATCATATTCTTTGGAGAAAACGGTGTGAATTGCACTCACAAAATAATGACATCACAATGGATACCTACCCGCAAGGGAGCTAACTTTGTAATATGTTAAGACAGAATTAGGACTGATAACCTGATTGAGTCTTGTGTGCAGAATTAGGACTGATAACCTGATTGAGTCTTGTGTGCATGATCATGACTTGTACATTAATTTGTTAACTGTTTATCCTTACTTAACAGTAGCCTTTGTGTCATTGCAGATGAGGTGATATGACCCCAGGATCATGACTTGTACATTAATTTGTTAACTTTTTATCCTTACTTAACAGTAGCCTTTGTGTCATTGCAGATGAGGCGATATGACCCCAGGATCATGACTTGTACATTAATTTGTTAACTGTTCATTCTTACTTAACAGTAGCCTTTGTGTCATTGCAGATGAGGTGATATGACCTCAGGATCATGACTTGTACATTAATTTGTTAACTGTTCATCCTTACTTAACAGTAACCTTTGTGTCATTGCAGATGAGGTGATATGACCCCAGGATCATGACTTGTACATTAATTTGTTAACTGTTTATCCTTACTTAACAGTAGCCTTTGTGTCATTGCAGATGAGGTGATATGACCCCAGGATCATGACTTGTACATTAATTTGTTAACTGTTCACTTACTTAACAGTAGCCTTTGTGTCATTGCAGATGAGGTGATATGACCCCAGGATCATGACTTGTACATTAATTTGTTAACTGTTCATCCTTACTTAACAGTAGCCTTTGTGTCATTGCAGATGAGGTGATATGACCCCAGGATCATGACTTGTACATTAATTTGTTAACTGTTCATCCTTACTTAACAGTAGCCTTTGTGTCATTGCAGATGAGGTGATATGACCCCAGGATCATGACTTGTACATTAATTTGTTAACTGTTCATCCTTACTTAACAGTAGCCTTTGTGTCATTGCAGATGAGGTGATATGACCCCAGGATCATGACTTGTACATTAATTTGTTAACTGTTCATCCTTACTTAACAGTACCTTTGTGTCATTGCAGATGAGGTGATATGACCCCAGGATCATGACTTGTACATTAATTTGTTAACTGTTCATCCTTACTTAACAGTAGCCTTTGTGTCATTGCAGATGAGGTGATATGACCCCAGGATCATGACTTGTACATTAATTTGTTAACTGTTCATCCTTACTTAACAGTAACCTTTGTGTCATTGCAGATGAGGTGATATGACCCCAGGATCATGACTTGTACATTAATTTGTTAACTGTTCATCCTTACTTAACAGTAGCCTTTGTGTCATTGCAGATGAGGTGATATGACCCAGGATCATGACTTGTACATTAATTTGTTAACTGTTCATCCTTACTTAACAGTAGCCTTTGTGTCATTGCAGATGAGGTGATATGACCCCAGGATCATGACTTGTACATTAATTTGTTAACTGTTCATCCTTACTTAACAGTAGCCTTTGTGTCATTGCAGATGAGGTGATATGACCCCAGGATCATGACTTGTACATTAATTTGTTAACTGTTCATCCTTACTTAACAGTAGCCTTTGTGTCATTGCAGATGAGGTGATATGACCCCAGGATCATGACTTGTACATTAATTTGTTAACTGTTCATCCCTACTTACAGAATGACCTTTCCTTACTTAACAGTAGCCTTTGTGTCATTGCAGATGAGGTGATATGACCCCAGGATCATGACTTGTACATATTAATTGTTAACTGTTCATCCTTACTTAACAGTAGCCTTTGTGTCATTGCAGATGAGGTGATATGACCCCAGGATCATGACTTGTACATTAATTTGTTAACTGTTCATCCTTACTTAACAGTAGCCTTTGTGTCATTGCAGATGAGGTGATATGACCCCAGGATCATGACTTGTACATTAATTTGTTAACTGTTCATCCTTACTTAACAGTAGCCTTTGTGTCATTGCAGATGAGGTGATATGACCCCAGGATCATGACTTGTACATTAATTTGTTAACTGTTCATCCTTACTTAACAGTAGCCTTTGTGTCATTGCAGATGAGGTGATATGACCCCAGGATCATGACTTGTACATTAATTTGTTAACTGTTCATCCTTACTTAACAGTAGCCTTTGTGTCATTGCAGATGAGGTGATATGACCCCAGGATCATGACTTGTACATTAATTTGTTAACTGTTTATCCTTACTTAACAGTAGCCTTTGTGTCATTGCAGATGAGGTGATATGACCCCAGGATCATGACTTGTACATTAATTTGTTAACTGTTCATCCTTACTTAACAGTAGCCTTTGTGTCATTGCAGATGAGGTGATATGACCCCAGGATCATGACTTGTACATTAATTTGTTAACTGTTCATCCTTACTTAACAGTAACCTTTGTGTCATTGCAGATGAGGCGATATGACCCCAGGATCATGACTTGTACATTAATTTGTTAACTGTTCATCCTTACTTAACAGTAGCCTTTGTGTCATTGCAGATGAGGTGATATGACCCCAGGATCATGACTTGTACATTAATTTGTTAACTGTTCATCCTTACTTAACAGTAGCCTTTGTGTCATTGCAGATGAGGTGATATGACCCCAGGATCATGACTTGTACATTAATTTGTTAACTGTTCATCCTTACTTAACAGTAGCCTTTGTGTCATTGCAGATGAGGTGATATGACCCCAGGATCATGACTTGTACATTAATTTGTTAACTGTTCATCCTTACTTAACAGTAGCCTTTGTGTCATTGCAGATGAGGTGATATGACCCCAGGATCATGACTTGTACATTAATTTGTTAACTGTTCATCCTTACTTAACAGTAGCCTTTGTGTCATTGCAGATGAGGTGATATGACCCCAGGATCATGACTTGTACATTAATTTGTTAACTGTTCATCCTTACTTAACAGTAGCCTTTGTGTCATTGCAGATGAGGTGATATGACCCCAGGATCATGACTTGTACATTAATTTGTTAACTGTTTATCCTTACTTAACAGTAGCCTTTGTGTCATTGCAGATGAGGTGATATGACCCCAGGATCATGACTTGTACATTAATTTGTTAACTGTTCATCCTTACTTAACAGTAGCCTTTGTGTCATTGCAGATGAGGTGATATGACCCCAGGATCATGACTTGTACATTAATTTGTTAACTGTTCATCCTTACTTAACAGTAGCCTTTGTGTCATTGCAGATGAGGTGATATGACCCCAGGATCATGACTTGTACATTAATTTGTTAACTGTTTATCCTTACTTAACAGTAGCCTTTGTGTCATTGCAGATGAGGTGATATGACCCCAGGATCATGACTTGTACATTAATTTGTTAACTGTTCATCCTTACTTAACAGTAGCCTTTGTGTCATTGCAGATGAGGTGATATGACCCCAGGATCATGACTTGTACATTAATTTGTTAACTGTTCATCCTTACTTAACAGTAGCCTTTGTGTCATTGCAGATGAGGTGATATGACCCCAGGATCATGACTTGTACATTAATTTGTTAACTGTTCATCCTTACTTAACAGTAGCCTTTGTGTCATTGCAGATGAGGTGATATGACCCCAGGATCATGACTTGTACATTAATTTGTTAACTGTTCATCCTTACTTAACAGTAGCCTTTGTGTCATTGCAGATGAGGTGATATGACCCCAGGATCATGACTTGTACATTAATTTGTTAACTGTTCATCCTTACTTAACAGTAACCTTTATGTCATTGCAGATGAGGTGATATGACCCCAGGATCATGACTTGTACATTAATTTGTTAACTGTTCATCCTTACTTAACAGTAGCCTTTGTGTCATTGCAGATGAGGTGATATGACCCCAGGATCATGACTTGTACATTAATTTGTTAACTGTTCATCCTTACTTAACAGTAACCTTTGTGTCATCGCAGATGAGGTGATATGACCCCAGGATCATGACTTGTACATTAATTTGTTAACTGTTCATCCTTACTTAACAGTAGCCTTTGTGTCATTGCAGATGAGGTGATATGACCCCAGGATCATGACTTGTACATTAATTTGTTAACTGTTATCCTTACTTAACAGTAGCCTTTGTGTCATTGCAGATGAGGTGATATGACCCCAGGATCATGGTGGAGGCTAAAGAGGAGCCGAGCTGTGGTCACTATCCCCAAGACCAATGATGACCGTTTGACAGACGGGGTTATCCGGACCCTAAACCTACCATGTAGTGGGATTTATCAAATGTGGCATTCAGCGGTGAAATTCAATATCATGTTTTAGGAGTGCGTGGAAGCTATGTTGTGTTTGTGAAACTGTGAAATTTTCTTTTTTGTACATAGTGTGTATAATTTGTTGTGGTATTTATCATTATTGTGTACAGAACACAAGATGCTTTATGTTCTAGGAATGTTACTAGTGCTGTGTTAAAAATCACGTGTTGTAAATAAATATGGACCCCACGATGGAAGAACAGAACGAGACGTGCAATGAACCGGAACAAAACGATGATGACATAAATCATGAGTTAGATCCAGGATCGGATCAGGAACAAGAGCCAAAGGATGACAAAGATGAAACAGAATCAAAAGAACAAGATACAGTGGAAGAACCAGCCAGGTGTTCAGTTTCTCCAAAGATAGCCAGGCCAAAACTTCCTGAATTTACAGGTAACGGTCGAATATCTAGTCATGCTCGCTCTAAAACAGATCCTGGAAGGGGAGGGGAAATCAAGGCAATCATTGATAAAACAATGGAAGACATCAAAGAACTGAATAAGGTCGATTTTACAATCTATAACCGTCCAAAAGTGTTCCCTAAACCTCTACACCAAAGATCTCAGTCTCAACATGCGTCCCCGCGTGCCTCACCAACCCCTAGCTCTCCTTCCATGGAGGAGAAGGTGTCCGCTCTCAACAGGAACCGTAGTCGTAGTCTTAAAGTTCTCACAGACATGTTAAAGAGTGGACGAGGGGGTAACGATTTCAGAACAGGAAACATTCCAGACGTGGGGAACGAAGTGAAATCCAACAGTGACAGTCAATTGCTTCCTCAACATAAGGAATCTAGTGTTGAGAGGCGAGCGAGCTCCGACGGTCAGCTACAGGCAAATCGCCAGGATTCATCAGGGGGTGTGACTGATGAACCTGAAGTTCCTGAAGCTCGTACACCAGATATATATTCCCATCAAAAAGAATTTGGACAATCTGAAAGACATTATAGTGGTCATAGTGACCAGAAACACAAAGGGAGTACTCTCCCTCGATATAGACAGGAGTCCGGAAAATTCAGACGTGCCAAAAGCGAAGTACGGAAAGCTGCACCCGTATCAGATGATGAAGGGTTGGATGTGACATCAGATCATGAGTCGGGACCTCATGGATTAGTGAAACCCTTTCATTCAATTGACACAAACTCCAAATTTTTCACATTGTACAAGACTAATCCTTCCAAAAGGAGACCTCCTTTTGGTGGTTTTGTTAAATCGCGATATAAATCTAATTCTCAGGGTGAGGAACAGGTGTCGAGGCCAGACGATCAGGTTGGTCCTGCCAATAGGAGGTTCACACGCCTTGAGCTCACACCTCTCTCCAGCAAGAACACCAAGAGTCGACTCACATCCCTTCGACATGTGACTCACCCTCCCCAGTCTCAGACAACATTCCGAGAGGGCGGAACAATGGACTCGAACGGGTTCGGCACACTTCTAAAGTCTCCGAGCACTGAGAGTCCGCCACCTTTCCCTGGCGAGGTGGAGAAAACAAGTGACCTGTCGCTGACAGACAGTCAGGCTGGCCAAAGTGACAGTATGGACGAGGCATCATACGGTGAGCAGGACGATCAGAGCGAAACTCAGACCGAATCCTGTGATAATACCAGTGATGTTGACACTATGAAACCCGCAGAGAAAAAAGGAAACGGAAAATCCTTAAAACAGAAATCCAAAAGTGACCCAAGTTCAGACAAAAGCCAATCAATAGATCAATCAGATATTCCTCATTTGATTACAGCGTCTCAAAGTACTCCTCATTTGTCAACGGACAGTAGCCAGGAGACCGAGGAGGAGGTAACTCCGGAGGCTACTATGGATACCGACAGTCAGGAGGAGGGCAAACGACAGCGTACCCTGAGTTCTCAAGAATCGTTTGATGAAGGACTGTCTGTCCAGTTTGATACAACGTGTAATACGGGTGGTAGTGGCAGCCCCATGTCTTATTCTATAGAGGAGGAGGGTATGCTGTCGCCTGACAGTGACGGTCCTCCCCCAAGTTTTGTCTCTGTGATGTACGGGGTTACGTCGGCCCCAACCACACCCGTCAATCAGTCCCCTACTAACACCCTGGAGCGTGCCAACTATCTTAATGTCCCAACCAGTGTCACAATCTCCAGTACATCTAACAATAAAAAGTCTATCGGGCGAAGTGCAAGCTCTGCAAGTGTGCTACACCGCGAACGCAAGTTCTCTGGAGGCAGCAAGGATAAGGATATACGTAAACACAGTGTAACTATTGGTGATGAATCAGGAGCCACACAGAAACCAGAGTTGTTTCCCCTTGGGGATAGTGGTAGTATGCAGGCTCTGAGCATGCCTAGTATGTCATCTTCATGGAAGAAGGAGCGAGGACCATCAATGTCTCCAGAAAGGGACCAGTCACTAGTCAAGGTAAGGACAATATTCTAGCCAATCAGATTCTGGTTCAATTCATCCCAGGAAATGTAGAATCTCCGGAAATGTAACCGTTGTAGCCTTGAGACAGCCTTATAGACAAGTTGGTACCACAGTTATCGATGATAGGTATGGTACCACAGTTAGGTAGATATTGGTGATGTGCACCACAGTTAGGTAGATATTGGTGATGAAGTATGGTACAACAGTTAGGTAGATATTGGTGATGAAGTATGGTACAACAATTAGGTAGATATCTGTGAGGAAATTTGGGACTACAATTAGGTAGATATCAGTGATGAAGTATGGTACCACAGTTAGGTAGATATCAGTGATGAAGTATGGTACCACAGTTAGGTAGATATCGGTGATGAAGTATGGTACCACAGTAAGGTAGATATCGGTGATGCACAGTTAGGTAGATATCGGTGATGTGTACCACAGTTAGGTAGGTATCAGTGATGAAGTATGGTACTACAGTTAGGTAGATATCAGTGATGAAGTATGGTACCACAGTTAGGTAGATATCGGCGATGAAGTATGGCACCACAGTTAGGTAGGTATCAGTGATGAAGTATGGTACCACAGTTAGGTAGATATTGGTGATGTGTACCACAGTTAGGTAGATATTGGTGATGTGTACCACAGTTAGGTAGATATCAGTGATGAAGTATGGTACCACAGTTAGGTAAATATCAGTGACGAAGTATGGTACCACAGTTAGGTAGATATGGATGATGTGTACCACAGTTAGGTATGGATGATGTGTACCACAGTAAGGTAGATATCAGTGATGAAGTATAGTACCACAGTTAGGTAGATATCGGTGATGAAGTATGGCACCACAGTTAGGTAGATATCAGTGATGAAGTATGGTACCTCAGTTAGGTAGATATTGGTGATGTGTACCACAGTTAGGTAGATATGGATGATGTGTACCAAAGTTAGGTAGATATCAGTGACGAAGTATGGTACCACAGTAAGGTAGATATGGATGATGTGTACCACAGTTAGGTAGATATTGGTGATGTGTACCACAGTTACGTAGATATCGGAGACGAAGTATGGTACCAGAGTTAGTTAGATATGAATGATGTGTACCATAGTTAGGTAGATATCGGTGACGAAGTATGGGACTACAGTTAGGTATATATCGGTGATGTGTACCACAATTAGGTAGATATCAGTGATGTGTACCATAGTTTGGTAGGTATCAGTGATGTGTACCACAGTTAGGTAGATATCGGTGATGTGTACCACAGTTAGATAGATATCGGTGACAAAGTTTGGTACCAGAGTTAGTTAGATATGGGTGATGTGTACCACAGTTAGGTAGATATCTGGGCCAGATTTAGGTAAAAGTTGGTAATTGTGGTAACAACCTGCATGTTCACATAATTATTGTAAAGTACCTTCAATATAAATTGATGGTTAAGTTATTGCTGTTAGTACCAGGGATAGATTTTAGTGTTTTAGTTATATATAGAGATAGACTTTAGCAGATTTTAGTGTTTTCAGTTATGGTGGACCTAGGAGGGCACCAGATGTGTTTATCAGCTTGACCTCTGACCCCTGATGGACTCGACACATTGATCCAAATTGGCGGGTTTATCTGGGATGTTTACTAAACAAACAAGTTTGGGATATACTGGGTTATAGTGGTGGGCCAGGTATAGCACCTCCACACTCCCCCAGTAACATATGTAACAGTCGGGCTAGGCTTATCTCTGTAGCCATTGTCCAGTGCTGAAGGTGCAAGCAATCCACATAGATCTGGCCAATTTCATTCAAATTATTGCTTACTGATTCTTAGTGTTGAGAGGTGTTTTATATAAAATTTGTTCTGTTCATTTAGCAGACATATCTATTAGTTATATGGACATACAAGTTAAGTTGTTTTTTTTTATATAAAATTTGTTCTGTTCATTTAGCAGGCATATCTATTAGATATACAAGTTTTACTTTTAATTTCCAGATTGGAAGAATATAACTTTTTCCTTGATATCTGTGATGAAAGTGGTTTGATATCATTGTTTTACTAAGTGCTTTACACCTAGTCAGATTAGATCTGTGATTCCTGGCATGGGATGTGAAAATATCTGGGGTCAGCTGCTTGGACTTGTTTTTTTCTCTATGTACTCCAGTTTCCTTCAATTGTATGACCCTCAGTTTGCTTAATTCCAGGCAATTAAAAATTATAGTTGTATGATATTTTATATGGTGTATATAAATGTTGAAAGCCACGATTATTATGTAGTTAATTGTGACTATTAATAGGAACTTTATCATTTGGCACCATATAGCTCTGGCATGATCATCAAAATAAATCTATAAATATCAGGGTAGAAGTTCCTGTTACCGCCCTCCGCTACCTTCATCCTCCCTTTACTTTGTACTTGGCAGTGGGACACCCAAACAAATTTTATGTGGGATATACCGCCAATGACCAAATATAACGTTTTATTGATCTAGTGGGGTCTGTGTAGGCATCCTCTGTCTAAAGGTTGGCTTTCTTTTCTACACACTTGGATATTCTAATTGAATAGAAGAACAAATTCCTTTACATAGGCCTCTTTGCAATGGTGAATTGGAAGAGAAAAATATCCAAACTAAGAATTTTGCAAATCAGCATGAAGCTCGCACATTGTTGATAAGACATACATATGAGGGTTATATCCTTGAGCCATGGGAGGGACTTATATTGAATTATTTTCTGTTAAAATTTAAATAAAACAAATTAAAGTCAGAAGATAATTTTTCATCAAAAAACAAAACTCAAGACACAAAGCCTCTGAATCCTGTAACCCACTACCCTGGTTTGTCTTTTCTGTTCCAACTTGAAGGCTTTCCATTGAAGTATGACAGAAATATAATATCTGTTACACTGTGGCTGTAAACAGGTTGACTGTATCCAGGTATAAAGGAGTGAGAAGTTTCGTGTATAGTTGTTGTTGTTGACCACTCACTTGTAATCCTTTGTATATCGGGATCATTCCACACAGCCTAGGTGTCTATACAGCCGGATTATAGGCCACATAGCTCATTGTATATGGAGAGAGAAATACATTTTTTGACCCATTACATATGTTTATGAGCTCCATTTCTTTATACTTTTGTTCATGTAAGCTGGCTTTACTACAGTCTATGTATAGGTGTTAGGGTACCCTGGCTAAAGGAAGAGGTGTCGTCTGTTAGGGTAGACTGTACCCTGGCTAAATGTGTCCATGCCCAGGTTGATAGGATGGTAACAAATCAGGATGATGTGGTTGTCAGCTTCTGTTTCAAGTCACTCATGGTAAGCTCATGCTCAGCCCAAGTAGAAACTGTATTATAACTTTGGTTTGATCTAGATCTGATTTGTGTCAGGACTATAAACGCTATTTGACCATTAATTCCCTTGTTTGGAGAGGTATAATATATCTGTATGTTAAGTTTATGGTTTGGTTTGATTAGCGTCCTATTAACAGGTTTATAAAGCATGTGTCAGGTTTAGATAGTGGAGGAAATCCTGAATACACGGAAAAAATATCACTGATCAGCGGTCGGGAGAAAAATCACTGATCAGTGGTCAGTAAATGGGATTTGAACTTGTGATCCAGAGGTAGAGGCCTAGGGCTTGTGGTAATATGTCAGGACATCTTAAAACCTCGACTACAACAGCCCTGCATGATTCCAGATTTTGTATGATCAACTATATATCTATAAAAAAAATGTAAGAATGAAGTTTCAGATATTGGCTATAAGTGGGGAAAAGAGAGAAGTGTGTCAGGTTGGGTGAGGTGTCTTTGATGTTTCTCAGCTCTGGGTATGATATGTGCTCACATCTAGCTGCTGCCAGGCACTGACATATAATTAGACTGCTGGTTTTTCTCTGTGTAATCCAATCCAGCTTTTCTCACCTTCAAATGACGGAACGACCTTGAATGACTGATGGTTAATAGTGCGTACAATAAAAACAAATCTAAGACACTATGTTTGTTGACTTGTGAAATAAGCATGTTTTGTTATGATAATGTATGTAAATATCACATATATTGTGTGTAAGTAGATCCAGGTTATAAATCCAATACTCTGTAAATTGACATGTATGACAATAGAAATTACAACAGAGAATAATCCCCTACACTTTTTGAATGTGCAACGTACTCTAGTCTTGTAGGTTGGCTGAAACTGTTAAAAAATCTGCATAAATACCAAAATGTTTGTATTGTCCTAATGTGGCCTCTATTTCGAGAAATCGGAGCATGATACTTTTGAAAACTTTTGAACTATTGATGACCAACTATTGATAAACTATTGATGAACTATTGATGACCAACTATTGATGACCAACTATTGATGACCAACTACTGATGACCAACTATTGATGAACTATTGATGACCAACTATTGATGACCAACTATTGGTGAACTTTTGATGACCAACTATTGATGAACTATTGATGACCAACTATTGGTGAACTTTTGATGACCAACTATTGATGAACTTTTGATGACCAACTATTGATGACCAACTATTGGTGAACTTTTGATGACCAACTATTGATGAACTATTGATGACAACTATTGATGACCAACTATTGATGACCAACTATTGATGACCAACTATTGATGACCAACTATTGATGACCAACTATTGATGACCAACTATTGGTGAACTTTTGATGACCAACTATTGATGAACTATTGATGACCAACTATTGATGACCAACTATTGATGACCAACTATTGATGACCAACTATTGATGAACTATTGATGACCAACTATTGATGACCAACTATTGGTGAACTTTTGATGACCAACTATTGATGAACTTTTGATGACCAACTATTGATGACCAACTATTGGTGAACTTTTGATGACCAACTATTGATGAACTATTCATGACAACTATTGATGACCAAATATTGATGACCAACTATTGATGAATAAATAATGACAACTATTGATCAACTATTGATAAAAACTATTGATGACAACTATTGATGAATAAATGATGACAACTATTGATCAACTATTGATGACAACTAGTGTGATGAACTGTTGATGACCAACTATTGATGAATTATTGATGACCAACTATTGATGAATTATTGATGACCAACTATTGATGAATTATTGATGACCAACTATTGATGACAACTATTGATGACAACCTTTTGATGAACTTTTGATGATCAACTATTGATGACCAAGTTGACCAACTATTGTTGACCAACTATTGATGACCAAATATTGATGAACTATTGATGACCAACTATTGATGACCAAATATTGATGAACTTTTGATGACCAACTATTGATGACCAACTATTGATGAACTATTGATGAACTATTGATGACCAACTATTGATGAACTTTTAATGACCAACTATTGATGACCAACTATTGATGAATTATTGATGAACTTTTGATGACCAACTATTGATGACCAACTATTGATGAATTTTTAATGACCAACTATTGATGACCAACTATTGACGAACTATTGTTGACGAACTATTGTTGACCAACTATTGATGACCAACTACTGATGAACTATTGATGACCAACTATTGATGACGACCAACTATTGATGACCAACTACTGATGACCAACTATTGATGAACTATTGATGACCAACTATTGATGACCAACTATTGATGACCAACTTTTGGTGAACTTTTGATGACCAACTATTGATGAACTATTGATGACCAACTATTGATGACCAACTATTGATGACCAACTATTGGTGAACTTTTGATGACCAACTATTGATGAACTTTTGATGACCAACTATTGATGACCAACTATTGATGAACTTTTGATGACCAAAGGTTGATATCAACTATTGAAGAACTATTGATGACCAACTATTGATGACCAACTATTGATGACCAACTATTGGTGAACTTTTGATGACCAACTATTGATGAACTATTGATGACCAACTATTGATGAACTTTTGATGACCAACTATTGATGAATTTTTGATGACCAAAGGTTGATATCAACTATTGAAGAACTATTGATGACCAACTATTGATAAAAACTATTGATGACAACTATTGATAACAACTATTGATGACAACTATTGATAACAACTAGTGTGATGAACTGTTGATGACCAACTATTGATGAATTATTGATGACCAACTATTGATGAACTTTTGATGATTAACTATTGATGACCAACTATTGATGAATTATTGATGACCAACTATTGATGACCAACTATTGATGAATTATTGATGACCAACTATTGATGAACTTTTGATGACCAACTATTGATGACAACTATTGATGAATTATTGATGAACTTTTGATGACCAACTATTGATGAACTATTGATGAACTATTGATGAATTATTGATGAACTTTTGATGACCAACTATTTATGAACTATTGATGAACTTTTGATGACCAACTATTGATGACAACTCTTGATGACAACTATTGATGACCAACTATTGATAAAAACTATTGATGACAACTATTGATAACAACTATTGATGACAACTATTGATAACAACTAGTGTGATGAACTGTTGATGACCAACTATTGATGAATTATTGATGACCAACTATTGATGAACTTTTGATGATTAACTATTGATGACCAACTATTGATGAATTATTGATGACCAACTATTCATGACCAACTATTGATGAATTATTGATGACCAACTATTGATGAACTTTTGATGACCAACTATTGATGACAACTATTGATGAATTATTGATGAACTTTTGATGACCAACTATTGATGAACTATTGATGAACTATTGATGAATTATTGATGAACTTTTGATGACCAACTATTTATGAACTATTGATGAACTTTTGATGACCAACTATTGATGACAACTCTTGATGACAACTATTGATGACCAACTATGGATGAACTATTGATGAACTATTGATGACAACTATTGTTGACCAACTATTGATGACCAACTATTGATGAACTTTTGATGACCAACTATTGATGACAACTATTGAGAACCAACTATTGATGACCAACTATGGATGAAGTATTGATGAACAATTGATGAACTATTGATGACAACTATTATTGATGAACTATTGATGAACTATTGATGACCAACTATTGATGAACTTTTGATGACCAACTATTGATGACAACTATTGATGACCAACTTATGATGACCAACTATGGATGAACTATTGATGAACTATTGATGACAACTATTGATAAACTATTGATGAACTATTGATGACCAACTATTGTGATGAACTATTGACAACCAACTATTGATGACCCACTATTGACAACCAACTTTTGATGACCAACTTTTGATGACCAACTATTGATGACAACTATTGATGAACTATTGATGACCAACTATTGATGAAATTTTGATGACAACTATTGATTTACATTACTATTGATCATCAAAGGAGGTTGTACATGTTCAAAAGAAGTTCATGGTTTGGCAGTGCGGGTATGGTCCACTCTGGTGTCTAGTTGGGAATATCATGTGAAATCCAGAAATTGTATTGGTATTAGGGATATCATGTGAAATCCAGAAGTTGTATTGGTATTGGTAGACTGAAGACTTCTATCTGTGACATTACAAGAATTTCCCTTTGTATTCACCTTAGTTAACCTAAACTTTCAATGGTTCTGCTATAAAATCTAAAATCACAGATATGGATGTAAAGATTGAATATTTACTGGCTGGTCGCACCAAAAAGGACCACTTTTTGCTTCATTACAGCTGAAGTCACTCATGAAGTCTTCTATAGGGCTAAAAGCCACCAGATCGAGTTTACTTTTATAGACAAAAGTATAGAGTTTGGAGGGTTTTGTTGACCTAGCTGCTAAGCATGTATAATGGAGAATGGGAAATTGTGCTCATTGACTGTCACACATGACAGGTGTACAAATGGCTGGATATATAGGACAATCCACATAGTTTCTGTCACATATTGTGTCCACTGTCAATTTGTTAAAAGATAAAACTATATACAATTTAGTGACAGGTGTATACGTAGCTATAGGTGAAAAGTAGTTTTTGGAGCCTGGGAAAGAGTACCACACATGTAAAACCCATTGATGATAAACACGCTTACAACAATTTCATGGTTCTAACAGTTGATAAACACGCTAACAACAATTTCATGGTTCTAACAGTTGATAAACATGCTTACAACAATTTCATGGTTCTAACAGTAAATAAACACGCTTACAACAATTTCATGGTTCTAACAGTTGATAAACACGCTTACAACAATTTCATGGTTATAACAGTTGATAAACACGCTTACAACAATTTCATGGTTATAACAGTTGATAAACACGCTTACAACAATTTCATGGTTATAACAGTTGATAAACACGCTTACAACAATTTCATGGTTATAACAGTTGATAAACATGCTTACAACAATTTCATGGTTATAACAGTTAATAAACACGCTTACAACAATTTCATGGTTATAACAGTTGATAAACACGCTTACAACAATTTCATGGTTATAACAGTTGATAAACACGCTTACAACAATTTCATGGTTCTAACAGTTAATAAACACGCTTACAACAATTTCATGGTTATAACAGTTGATAAACACGCTTACAACAATTTCATGGTTATAACAGTTAATAAACACGCTTACAACAATTTCATGGTTCTAACAGTTGATAAACACGCTTATAACAATTTCATGGTTCTAACAGTTGATAAACATGCTTACAACAATTTCATGGTTCTAACAGTTGATAAACACGCTTACAACAATTTCATGGTTCTAACAGTTAATAAACACGCTTACAACAATTTCATGGTTCTAACAGTTAATAAACACGCTTACAACAATTTCATGGTTCTAACAGTTGATAAACACGCTTACAACAATTTCATGGTTCTAACAGTTAATAAACACGCTTACAACAATTTCATGGTTCTAACAGTTGATAATCAGCTTACAACAATTTCATGGTTCTAACAGTTAATAAACACGCTTACAACAATTTCATGGTTATAACAGTTGATAAACACGCTTATAACAATTTCATGGTTCTAACAGTTGATAAACACGCTTACAACAATTTCATGGTTATAACAGTTGATAAACACGCTTACAACAATTTCATGGTTATAACAGTTGATAAACACGCTTACAACAATTTCATGGTTCTAACAGTTGATAAACACGCTTACAACAATTTCATGGTTCTAACAGTTGATAAACACGCTTACAACAATTTCATGGTTATAACAGTTGATAAACACGCTTACAACAATTTCATGGTTCTAACAGTTGATAAACACGCTTATAACAATTTCATGGTTATAACAGTTGATAAACACGTTTACAACAATTCATGGTTATAACAGTTGATAAACACGCTTACAACAATTTCATGGTTATAACAGTTGATAAACACGCTTACAACAATTTCATGGTTATAACAGTTGATAAACACGCTTACAACAATTTCATGGTTATAACAGTTGATAAACACGCTTACAACAATTTCATGGTTCTAACAGTTGATAAACACGCTTACAACAATTTCATGGTTATAACAGTTGATAAACACGCTTACAACAATTTCATGGTTATAACAGTTGATAAACACGTTTACAACAATTCATGGTTATAACAGTTGATAAACACGCTTACAACAATTTCATGGTTATAACAGTTGATAAACACGTTTACAACAATTCATGGTTATAACAGTTGATAAACACGTTTACAACAATTCATGGTTATTGCAGAAATTTTAATCCCCCTGTCAGTGTTCATATAAGTTGTTCATAATATATCTGTAAACAATGCTGATAACAAAAGTGCTTTCATTGGTCCGCACTTATAACAAAAGTGCTTTCATTGGTCCGCACTTATAACAAAAGCGATTTCATTGGTTCCCACTTATAAAAAAAATGCTTTCATTAGTCCTCACTTATAACAAAAGTGATTTCATTGGTTCCCACTTATAACAAAAGTGATTCCATTGGTCTCCACTTATAACAAAAGTGATTTCATTGGTCCTCACTTATAATAAAAGTGATTTCATTGGTTTCCACTTATAAAAAAAATGCTTTCATTAGTCCTCACTTATAACAAAAGTGATTTCATTGGTTCCCACTTATAACAAAAGTGATTCCATTGGTCTCCGCTTATAACAAAAGTAATTTCATTGGTCCTCACTTATAATAAAAGTGATTTCATTGGTCCGCACTTATAACAAAAGTGATTTCATTGGTCCCAACTTATAACAAAAGTGATTTCATTGGTCCCAACTTATAACAAAAGTGATTTCATTGGACCCAGAGGTTGGTTGTGTATTACTTTATTGGATCAAAGACCAGAGTGAACCATCATTTCATCTTTACTATCAACTATTGCAAAAGTGTCATCAGGAATAGGCGGACAATGTATATCAAACCTTATCTATTGTCTCAGAAAGCTGGAGTGAAGGGCATGCACCACTATATTTACTCTAACAAATGACCTTGAAACATATATATAAGGTCATAGTATATTAGCTAGTGATCAAGAAAGTTCATTTTGGTGCATTAAGGCCTGTGAGGAGTCTAAGGATAAAAGAGTTGGATTCAAAGCTACTATTAAAAGTTTGTTTGACAGAATGACCTTGACCTACATTCAAGGTCATAGGTTGTTAAAGTCTGTAAACAAAACCTTGTGATCATTGGTTTAGAAAGGCTTTTACCTTTCATCTACCCGGTATTCCTGTCACCTGATCTTGATCAACTGACTATTTAAGTTTCTATATAAAGTGTATACTGAATTTGTAACCATGCATGAACAAAAAGATAGTCGAAGTCTGCCATTGAACTCATTATGACTCATTTAATGAACAAAGTGGATGAAAATTAATAAGCATGAGGTTAGGTAATAGTTAAATAACACCTTAAGTTGAGGAACTATTGGCTAAAGAATGTTAGACATTCAGAAAATGTCACTCCGTGGTATGGATCAGACAGAGATTATGGCCCGAGGTGCCGAGACTGTGGACCTGTACCAGGCTGAACCTACTTTGATATTGTTTTATTCACAGCTGTTAGATGATAGTACCAAGCCAGTGGTTTACTGAGTGGATGAGGTGGGACAACATCATCATCAGGGATAACATCACTAAATCTGTCCGATTCTCTCTGTTCTTCTCTGGTCTGTTTTTATCGGCTTGTCTATAGATACCGTAGAAAACTCATTTGTTTCTTTCTATCTGGCTATAGAGTGATCATCCTTCTTCAAGAGTGTCTTGAGATTGTTTCTATATTAATCTTTCCCTACTCATATATATAGGGGACTAGACATTTGTTTTTATCCCTTAAGTATCGGTCCTCCATCTTCCTCTGTTGTGGCCTGCATATTTCGATTCAAACATATTTTTTATTGTCAAAAATACAATAATGGATTAGGCACAAGTTATCACAACTTAATAATGCCTTCTCCATAATACATGTATATACAATACTTTGACAGCATACAATCATATAATTATGTATATATACAGAAAATATTGAAGAAGAAATAGAAAAAAATCAAAATGAGTTTGTTGTTACAGACTTGACCTAAAATCTAGCACTATCTTTAATAAAGGTTTGTACCCATTGAAATATCATTTGGTTTTCCATGTTGGACAAGTGTGGAGCACCATAAAGCAAAATATTAATCGAAATATTACCATATTGTGAAACATTACGGAATAAAACATCCCTTTGTCTAGTATAAAGACTACATTCAAAAAAATAATGAGTTGCATTTTCACATTGATTACCACATGCGCATGATGGGCCTGCATACACACATGTATACAAAGCTAGAAGTGATTTCTCCAGGCTAAACATCATACCTACCAGTCATTCTGTTGTTAATTAAGTACATGATTGAAGAACATAATAAATCGGAAGGTGTTCCTAGAATGTCTTTACAATTAAATTTTTTTCTTAAAGGTACGTAAGCACATTAAAATATAATATGTGTAGGGGAGCAAACTTTTGTAATAAGCGTCTATTTCCCTCTCACATGAAAATGCCACCTTTCACGTTTTAGTCATTCTTTCTATTTTGTTCTATTATACATATCCATTAGGAAATGGGTGACTCGTCTACCTCACCCATCGTGTGCATCACAATATTTATCTTTAACAGCATAAGACATGATACGTATCAAAATCTCATAGTCAAGGTTATACAAATATCAAGGTCACAGTGTGTTCAAATTTTGCAGAAGTCAATGTCAAAAATTCCATTATTGAGTGATCTGATAGAGTAGTGGTTATACTGCTCACCTTTCACCTAGCTGGCTGGGGTATGATCCCTTGCACGGACGGAAAAGGTTATGAGTCACTGCCCGATCACATGGGTTTTCTCGGGGCACTCTGGTTTCCTCCCACACTAAGACCCCTCGCACAATTACACCCGAGCCATTGAAAGTGATTTGTATAAGTTGGCAATCAATACTTTATTTTAAACATTATATTATTTTAGGAAACACCTATTGTCTAGGTAATATTGGGCAAAAATCTGTTTTGGTATATATATAATTACTGCTACACATATTGTTGTGGTCAAATTCATGACTTTTACTCCTCTAAGTTCCAATGTAGATGGTATTTAAGTTGAGGCTACTCTCTTTACATAAGGTTAAAGGTCAAATTGATGACTTTTACTCCTCTAAGTTCCAAGGTAGATGGTATTTAAGTTGAGGCTACTCTCTTTACATAAGGTTAAAGGTCAAATTCATGACTTTTACTCCTCTAAGTTCCAAGGTAGATGGTATTTAAGTTGAGACTACTCTCTTTACATAAGGTTAAAGGTCAAATTGATGACTTTTACTCCTCTAAGTTCCAAGGTAGATGGTATTTAAGTTGAGGCTACTCTCTTTACATAAGGTTAAAGGTCAAATTGATGACTTTTACTCCTAAGTTCCAAGGTAGATGGTATTTAAGTTGAGGCTACTCTCTTTACATAAGGTTAAAGGTCAAATTGATGACTTTTACTCCTAAGTTCCAAGGTAGATGGTATTTAAGTTGAGGCTACTCTCTTTACGTAAGGTTAAAGGTCAAATTGATGACTTTTACTCCTAAGTTCCAAGGTAGATGGTATTTAAGTTGAGACTACTCTCTTTACATAAGGTTAAAGGTCAAATTCATGACTTTTACTCCTCTAAGTTCCAAGGTAGATGGTATTTAAGTTGAGGCTACTCTCTTTACATAAGGTTAAAGGTCAAATTGATGACTTTTACTCCTAAGTTCCAAGGTAGATGGTATTTAAGTTGAGGCTACTCTCTTTACATAAGGTTAAAGGTAAAATTGATGACTTTTACTCCTCTAAGTTCCAAGGTAGATGGTATTTAAGTTGAGGCTACTCTCTTTACATAAGGTTAAAGGTAAAATTGATGACTTTTACTCCTCTATGTTCCAAGGTAAGATCGTATTTAAGTTGAGGCTACTCTCTTTACATAAGGTTAAAGGTCAAATTCATGACTTTTACTTCTCTGAGTTCCAAGGTAAATGGTATTTAAGTTTAGGCCCCTCTCTTTAATACATATAAAATGCATCGTTGCTGTATATTTACTGAGTGCAACATGAATTTGTGACTTCAGCCCTCACTCACACTGAGGAATAAGTTTGCTTTTGGTACTGATGAGAAACAAATGCTGTTAAATAGAGAGCCAGTGTTGATAATTACAGGTTAAGTTGAGGCTACTCTCTTTACATAAGGTTAAAGGTCAAATTGATGACTTTTACTCCTAAGTTGTATACTCTTGTATCATTATCACTGTGGTGACCTCTTGTATCATTATCACTGTGGTGACCTCTTGTATTATTATCACTGTGGTGACCTCTTGTATTATAATCACTGTGGTGACCTTGTATTATAATCACTATGGTGACCTCTTGTATTATAATCACTGTGGTGACCTCTTGTATTATAATCACTGTGGTGACCTCTTGTATTATTATCACTGTGGTGACCTCTTGTATTATTATCACTGTGGTGACCTCTTGTATTATTATCACTGTGGTGACCTCTTGTATTATAATCACTGTGGTGACCTCTTGTATTATTATCACTGTGGTGACCTCTTGTATTATTATCACTGTGGTGACCTCTTGTATTATTATCACTGTGGTGACCTCTTGTATTATAATCACTGTGGTGACCTCTTGTATTATTATCACTGTGGTGACCTCTTGTATCATTATCACTGTGGTGACCTCTTGTATTATAATCACTGTGGTGAGCTCTTGTATTATAATCACTGTGGAGACCTCTTGTATTATTATCACTGTGGTGACCTCTTGTATTATTATTACTGTGGTGACCTCTTGTATCATTATCACTGTGGTGAGCTCTTGTATTATAATCACTGGTGGTGACCTCTTGTATTATTATCACTGTGGTGACCTCTTGTATTATTATTACTGTGGTGACCTCTTGTATCATTATCACTGTGGTGAGCTCTTGTATTATAATCACTGTGGTGAGCTCTTGTATTATTATCACTGTGGTGACCTCTTGTATTATTATCACTGTGGTGACCTCTTGTATCATTATCACTGTGGTGAGCTCTTGTATTATAATCACTGTGGTGACCTCTTGTATCATTATCACTGTGGTGAGCTCTTGTATTATAATCACTGTGGTGACCTCTTGTATTATAATCACTGTGGTGACCTCTTGTATTATTAATCACTGTGGTGAGCTCTTGTATTATTATCACTGTGGTGACCTCTTGTATTATTATCACTGTGGTGACCTCTTGTATTATTATCACTGTGGTGACCTCTTGTATTATTATCACTGTGGTGACCTCTTGTATTATTATCACTGTGGTGACCTCTTGTATTATAATCACTGTGGTGAGCTCTTGTATTATTATCACTGTGGTGACCTCTTGTATCATTATCACTGTGGTGAGCTCTTGTATTATAATCACTGTGGTGACCTCTTGTATTATTAATCACTGTGGTGACCTCTTGTATTATTATCACTGTGGTGAGCTCTTTGTATTATTATCACACTGTGGTGAGCTCTCTGTATTATAATCACTGTGGTGAGCTCTTGTATTATTATCACTGTGGTGAGCTCTTGTATTATTATCACTGTGGTGAGCTCTTGTATTATTATCACTGTGGTGAGCTCTTGTATTATAATCACTGTGGTGACCTCTTGTATTATTATCACTGTGGTGACCTCTTGTATTATAATCACTGTGGTGACCTCTTGTATATATATCACTGTGGTGTATTATATCACTGTGGTGAGCTCTTGTATTATAATCACTGTGGTGACTCTTGTATTATAATCACTGTGGTGACCTCTTGTATTTCATGTAGGTGAGCTATTATCACTGTGGTGACCTCTTGTATTATAATCACTGTGGTGACCTCTTGTTTTATAATCACTGTGGTGAGCTCTTGTATTATACTAATCACTGTGGTGAGCTCTTGTATTATAATCACTGTGGTGACCTCTTGTATTATAATCACTGTGGTGAGCTCTTGTACTTATTTATTGAAATAGAGATAAAAACTTAATTTGTTCACCCCTATTATTCCAAAATAGACTATTCCAGCCTTTGAACTAGAAGATTCTAAATGTGTCTTCAGGGGTGATAAGGTCCACATCATATTCTGTGTTATAGTGTAGTTAAGATGACACTGTGACTGAAGGATCAAGTCCTATAGCTGGTCGGACACACTGACAGGTTTGACTTAACACTACTCCTCTATAAGTACTATATCAGGGGTAGAGACAAGAGTACTTGTCACTGAATGGGCCTGTCTCAATGACCCATAGTTGACACAAGGATAAGAGACACTGTTGGGTAATACACATGCCCATGAGTAAGCAAGTTAAAGATGCTCCGCCGCTGACAATTGGTGGGTTTTCACTAAAGTAAAAACAGGAGCAGACGATTTAGTATTTTTTCTTCGGTTACTGAAAAGTTACTTAATGGTCACATGACCTATTAGCTGCCATGTTAAAAGTTTTGTGCTTCCGTATTTTACTTCATGTTTCGTTATACTATAAAAATAATTAATTGCATTCCGAAAAAATTCTATTAGCACTATATTTCTATGTGAAATTTACATGTACTAACGATGCTCTGCACCAAAGGCAAAATAAATTATTTTGTATTATTTTTTGTGTTAATTAACACATTTATACAAACCGCCATCTTGAAACACCACATTATTGTTCAAATGATGAATATTAAATTTATGCAAATTCGGCGGTGTTGGAGCATCTTTAATTAACATGAGTCGTGACATGTCCCAACATTTCATTTTGAAAGTAAGGGTATCTCTGTATAATACTTGCCAAATAAGATGGCATACATATGACCATTAGCCATGTTATCAACTAATTGCACATATATTATTTCTTGCCAAGGTACCCTTTGTCCCTCTGTGTTTTACGAGAAAATTATTACGTACACTTGGGTTTATGATTTGATTTCTTTTTGAGCAGTAGCTTGATTTTAGATTATTGAGATGCATCCATTTATTGGTTAATTTTGTGATGACTACAGTTTTTAGGTCGTCTGACCCGAAGGGTCAGGATGACCTATAGTCTATCATCATGTTTCGTCCGTCGTCGTGCGCCGTGCGCCGTGCGCCGTGCTTTAACTTTTCACATTTTGAACTTCTTCTCAAGTTCTACCGGTGCAATTTGGCTGAAACTTGCATGAAATGATCCTGACATGGTCCCGACAAAGTGTTGTTATTTTTCGGGTCGATCCGAAATCCAAGATGGCCGCCACAGCTGCCATCTTGAAAACACATTTTGAACTTCTTCTCAAGTTCTACCGGTGCGATTTGACTGAAACTTGCACGAAATGATCCTGACATGGTCCCAACAAAGTGTTGTTATTTTTCGGGTTGATCCGAAATGCAAGATGGCCGCCACAGCCGCCATCTTGAAAACACATTTTGAACTTCTTCTCAAGTTCTACCGGTGCAATTTGGCTGAAACTTGCATGAAATGATCCTGACATGGTCCCAACAAAGTGTTGTTACATCTCTGGTTGATCCCAAATCGAAGATGGCTACCATGACACTGTATCTAGTGTTGTTATTTTTCGGGTCGATCTGAAATCCAAGATGGCCGCCACAGCCGCCATCTTGAAAACACATCTTGAACTTCTTCTCAAGTTCTACCAGTGCGATTTGGCTGAAACTTGCATGAAATGATCCTGACATGGTCCCGACAAAGTGTTGTTATTTTTCCGGTCGATCCGAAATCCAAGAGGGCTGCACAGCCGCCATCTTGCAAAACACATTGATTATTGAACTTCTTCTCAAGTTGTTACCTGTGCGATTTGGCTGAAACTACATGCATGAACCATGATCCTGACAATGGTCCGACAATCCAGTGTTGTTATTTTTCCCAAGGTCGATGGATCCGAAATTTCAAATCCAAGAGGGCTGCACAGCAGCCATCTTGAAAACACATTTTGAACTTCTTCTCAAGTTTTACCTGTGCGATTTGGCTGAAACTTACATGAAATGATCCTGACATGGTCCCTACAAAGTGTTGTTATCCCCCGCCCAACAAAGTTGGCGGGGGATATACAAATGGGTTCCGTCCCTCTGTCCTTCTGTCCGTCCGTCCGTCCGTCTGTCCGTCCGTACGAATGGTTTCCGGAGCATAACTCTAAAACCAGAAGAGATTTTTCCACGAAACTTCATATACACATTGGTCTTATGGTCTAGTAGTGCCTTTTGCTATTTTTAGGTTTTCATTTTTTGCATTTTTTCCGTAACCATGGAAACATTGCTGAAAATATCATATTTTTGTACCAGGCTTGTTTCCGGAGCATAACTCTAAAACAGAAGAGATATTTCCACGAAAACTTCATAGACACATTGGTCTTATGGTCTAGTAGTGCCTTTTGCTATTTTAAGGTTTTCACTTTTTGTACTTTTTTCTGGAACCATAGAAACATTGCTGAAAATGGCAGATTTTTGTGTAAGAATCGTTTCCGGAGCACAACTCTAAAACCAGCAGAGATATTTCCATGAAACTTCATAGACACATTGTTCTTATGGTCTAGTAGTGCCTTTTGCTATTTTTAGGTTTTCATTTTTTGTACTTTTTCCGTAACCATGGAAACATTGCTGAAAATATCATATTTTTGTACCAGGTTCGTTTCTGCAGCACAACTGGAAAACCGGTTGAGATATATGCACGGAACTCCATAGACACATTAGTCTTATGGTCTAGTAGTGCCTTTTGCTAATTTAAGGTTTTCACTTTTTGTACTTTTTTCTGGAACCATGGAAACATTGCTGAAAATGGCAGAATTTTATGTAAGAATCGTTTCCGGAGCACAACTCTAAAACCAGCAGAGATATTTCCATGAAACTTCATAGACACATTGTTCTTATGGTCTAGTAGTGCCTTTTGCTATTTTTAGGTTTTCATTTTTAGCACTTTTTCCGTTACCATGGAAACATTGCTGAAAATATCATGGTAAATGGTAAATGTTACTTTTCAAAACTCCACCCATCTTTGTGTATATAATCTAATATAAATGTCAAGGCTGTATACCTGATTCAACAATTGCAGCCCGGCTTTACTTGAATTATACTCCATCTTTCTTTAGCTCAACTTCCTTTTTCCTGGTTTTTTTCATACACATAAGTCTCCACAATCAAACTTACTTCAGCTTTGATATCTCCATTGGCGGGGGATCTGAATGACTATGTCCTTGTTATTTTTCGGGTCTATCCGAAATCCAAGATGGCCGCCACAGCCTTCATCTTGAAAACACATTTTGAACTTCTTCTCAAGTTCTACTGGTGCGATTTTACTGAAACTTGCATGAAATGATCCTGACATGGTCCCGACAAAGTGTTGTTATTTTTCGGGTCGATCTGAAATCCAAGATAGCCGCCACAGCTGCCATCTTGAAAACACATTTTGAACTTCTTCTCAAGTTCTACCGGTGCGATTTGACTGAAACTTGCATGAAATGATCCTGACATGGTCCTGACAAAGTGTTATTATTTTCTGGGTTGATCCCAAATCCAACATGGCCGCCACAGCCGCCATCTTGAAAACACATTTTGACCTTCTTCTCAAGTTCTACCGGTGCGATTTGGCCGAAACTTGCATGAAATGATCCTGACATGGTCCTGACAAAGTGTTGTTAATTTTCGGGTTGATGCGAAATCCAAGATGGCCGCCACAGCCGCCATCTTGAAAACACATTTTGAACTTCTTATCAAGTTCTACCAGTGCGATTTGGCTGAAACTTGCACGAAATGTTCCTCACTTGGTCCCGACAAAGTATTGTTACATCTCTGGTTGATCACAAATTGAAGATGGCTACCATGACACTATATCTAATTAATTTCCTATATGTTAAGGCCCTTGGGCCTCTTGTTTGAAATAAAATTTGTTGAAAGAAATAGAAAATGATCCTGATATGGTCCTGACAAAGTGACACCATATATAATTAATTTTACTATTGCCAAGTTAGTCAGATGACCGTTAAGGCCCTTTGGGCCTCTTGTTTAGGTCATCTGACCCGAAGGGTCAGGATGACCTATAGTCGTCACGTTTCGTCCGTCGTCGTCCGCAGTTGCCGTCCGCCTGCGTTAAGTTTTCACATTTTGAACTTCTTCTCAAGTTCTACAAGTGCGATTTGGCTGAAACGTATATGAAACGATCCTGACATGGTCCCGACCAAGTGCTGTTATTTTTTGGGTCGATCCGAAATCCAAGAAAACACATTTTCAGTTCTACAGGTGCAAATTGGCCGAAACTTGCATGAATTGATCCTGACATGGTCCCGACAAAGTGTTGTTTTTTTTGGGTCTGAAATCCAAGATGGTCCCGACCAAGTGTTGTTATTTTTCGGTTCTATCCGAAATCCAAGATGGCCGCCACAGCCGCCATCTTGAAAACACATTTTGACTTCTTCTCAGGTTCTACCGGTGCGTTTTGGCTGAAACTTGCATGAAATGATCCTGACATGGTCCCGACAATATGTAGTCCAGTAAAGATAGGTTGTTACCCCAAAATAATTGCAACAGAATTTTTTCTTTGTTTTTCATACAGATCTGACATTGTTTTATACAAGAAAAAAAGTCGCTACAAATAAAAAATTGGGAAAGTGTTTTTCTTGACCCCCAAAAAATCAGAAAAATATGGATATTTGCTTAATTTGCCAACTTTGAAGCCAAATATAAACTAACATGGTTATCGTGAGATACTAGAAAATTACTGTATGGTTAGAACGTTATAAGGACAGCACAGATTGTCAAAAACATAAGTTGAAATCAACACAGGGAAATAGTATGACAATATGAAAATTGCATAATTATGTCCTTGTAACAGCCAAATATGCTTTTGTTGGATTGTTAAGATAAAAAAATTGTTATTATCAACAATACCATTGATACTCATTTTTGTGGAATCTTTTTAAATAAAACTTGTTGATGAAAGGCTTTAAAAGTAAAACATTTTACTTTTACTACCTAAGATAACATGGTTGCTCAAAGTTGGTCTTTTGGCCTTTTCCAAGGATTTTTGAAGTCCAAATTGAATAATATGTCTTTTTTATTCAAGAATTATTCAGTAGGTACCGTCTCAAGTGTTTAGATAGTTATTAATTCAGATTCTATGTAGGTTATACTCACCTAAAAGAGACAGCTATATCAAGATATCCCCATATATAAAAGAAGTGGGATTGATCAAATCCTCATTTAGTGCCAATATGACTAAACTTCTCTAATTGGCTAAGTCCTTAAGTTGAAACATCAAAAATGTGAATATCTATTTTGTGACAAATCAGATTGCAAAATCCTTTGGCAGATGTTAACACCGTAATGGAGCGTTCTTTATAAAGTGAGATTTAAGTTCCTTTTTGATCAAATATTTGAATAGGTCAGTTTTTAATTTTTCCATAATGGAACTGGATGGCAATTACATAATTTTCAATGAGATAAAGGAATAAAATGAAAGTTCAATGTCAATTTTATAGCTGAAAATCAAACACAGTTCTGATTTATTTACTGGCGAAAGTTTATGACAAACAAATGAAGCATATTCGAAAAATTAAGATTTTTGTATTTTAGATTTATGGACTTGGACATATTTTGGTATTCAGCCAAATGAACGTCATAGGAAGATTTTACTATTAAATAATATGTGCATATCTATACCGTTTTTACAACAAATGATCAAAATATTAAGTACAAAAGAAACAAAAAAGGATATAACATATTTGGAAGCATTTGCTTTTTCATTTTCCGAAATATTAACTACCTAAATGGGCTTTTTGTCACAAATCTAAGTATAAAACACTTCAAATTGGCACAATCAGTCAACTTGACAGGTCAATATTTAGTTTTTTTCTAGCTCATGCATTAATATCAAAGAATAAGTAATTCTTTAAGACATAAAACTGAACTGATATTGTTCAGGGTAAGATTTTATAAATGTTTGCATCTAAAAAAAGACAAAAACGGTAATGCTAGCTAAATTCAAAAGGTTTTGAGCCGTTTTCATCCTTCTTTATTTCTTGGATTATTTCTTATTTTTCTGGTGTTGAAAAAAACGACTTTCCAAACATATGATTTTTGGCGACTTTTTTCATGGTAAAATACTAAGATCCTCCACCCAAAAAGCAGAAAACAAATTCTGTTGCAATTATTTTGAGGTTGGGTCTCTATTTTTGTATTTTTACTGGACTAATGTTGTTATTTTTCGGGTCGATCCGAAATCCAAGATTGCCGCCACAACCGCCTTCTTCAAAAAACATTTTGAACTTCTTCTCAAGTTTTACTTGTGCGATTTGGCTGAAACTTGCATGAATTGATCCTGACATGGTCCCAACAAAGTGTTGTTACATCTCTGGTTGATCCCAAATCGAAGATGGCTACCATGACACTGTATCTAATTAATTTTCTATATGATTATTGCCAAGGTAGTCAGACGACCGTTAAGGCCCTTGGGTCTTTTGTTTTAATCAAATTTCACGACCATAGCAATGATCCGTGAAACTGAAAATGTCTCATTGTCTTTCACTGAGGAATTTGAACTTGTCAGTCACTGAAGAGTTTGACAATGTTTGACTATTTCAATCATAGAGGAGTTTGACCTTGTCAATCATTATGGAGTTTGACCTTGTCAATCACAATGGAGTTTGATCTTGTCAATCACAATGGAGTTTGACCTTATCAATCACTGAAAAGTTTGACATTGTCAATCACTGAAGAGTTTGACATTGTCAATCACTGAAGAGTTTGACATTGTCAATCACTGAAGAGTTTGACATTGTCAATCACAATGGAGTTTGACCTTATCAATCACTGAAGAGTTTGATCTTGTCAATCACAATGGAGTTTGACCTTGTCAATCACTGAAGAGTTTGACATTGTCAATCACTGAAGAGTTTGACATTGTCAATCACTGAAGAGTTTGACATTGTCAATCACTGAAGAGTTTGACATTGTCAATCACTGAAGAGTTTGACATTGTCAATCACTGAAGAGTTTGACATTGTCAATCACTGAAGAGTTTGACATTGTCAATCACTGAAGAGTTTGACATTGTCAATCACTGACAGGGTTTGACATTGTCAATCACTGAAGAGTTTGACATTGTCAATCACTGAAGAGTTTGACATTGTCAATCACTGAAGAGTTTGACATTGTCAATCACTGAAGAGTTTGACATTGTCAATCACTGAAGAGTTTGACATTGTCAATCACTGAAGAGTTTGACATTGTCAATCACTGAAGAGTTTGACATTGTCAATCACTGAAGAGTTTGACATTGTCAATCACTGAAGAGTTTGACATTGTCAATCACTGAAGAGTTTGACATTGTCAATCACTGAAGAGTTTGACATTGTCAATCACTGAAGAGTTTGACATTGTCAATCACTGAAGGGTTTGACATTGTCAATCACAGAGAAGAGAGGTGTGTGTTTGGTCTTTCCCTATCTACATTTAGCTCCATACGATAGCTATTACAATGTTTGGCAGCTGATTTTTTAGACCAATTACAGTCTTAAATACACCAGGTTTTCCCAGCTACTGTGTGGTTAGGATTGTTGCAATTTTTGTGGTCGGAGTTGTTATGTTATTGTGTAATACAAGATAGGAGCCATTGTTACAGGCATGTTACCTTTAGCAAAGATTTGGGGAGGGGATAACCCATAGAAAAGATTTGGGAGAGGGGATAACCCATAGAAAAGATTTGGGAGAGGGGATAACCCATAGAAAAGATTTGGGAGAGGGGATAACCCATAGAAAAGATTTGGGAGAGGGGATAACCCATAGAAAAGATTTGGGAGAGGGGATAACCCATAGAAAAGATTTGGGAGAGGGGATAACCCATAGAAAAGATTTGGGAGAGGGGATAACCCATAGAAAAGATTTGGGAGAGGGGATAACCCATAGAAAAGATTTGGGAGAGGGGATAACCCATAGAAAAGATTTGGGAGAGGGGATAACCCATAGAAAAGATTTGGGAGAGGGGATAACCCATAGAAAAGATTTGGGAGAGGGGATAACCCATAGAAAAGATTTGGGGGAGGGGATAACCCATAGAAAAGATTTGGGGGAGGGGATAACCCATAGAAAAGATTTGGGGGAGGGGATAACCCATAGAAAAGATTTGGGGGAAGGGATAACCCATAGAAAAGATTTGGGGGAGGGGATAACCCATAGAAAAGATTTGGGGGTGGGAGTTACCCCATAGAAAAGATTTGGGTGATGGGAAATATCCCATAGAAAAGATTTGGGGAAGGGATAACCCATAGAAAAGATTTGGGGGAGGGGATAACCCATAGAAAAGATTTGGGGGTGGGATAGTTACCCCTTAGAAAAGATTTGGGTGATGGGAAATATCCCATAGAAAAGATTTGGGGGAAGGGATAACCCATAAAAAAGATTTGGGGGTGGGGATAACCCATAGAAAAGATTTGGGGGTGGGAGTTACCCCATAGAAAAGATTTGGGTGATGGGAAATATCCCATAGAAAAGATTTGGGGGAGGGAATAACCCATAGAAAAGATTTGGGGGAGGGGTTACCCCATAGAAAAGATTTGGGTGATGGGAAATATCCCATAGAAAAGATTTGGGGGAAGGGATAACCCATAGAAAAGATTTGGGGGAGGGGATAACCCATAGAAAAGATTTGGGGGAGGGGATAACCCATAGAAAAGATTTGGGGGAGGGGATAACCCATAGAAAAGATTTGGGGGTGGGAGTTACCCCATAGAAAAGATTTGGGGGTGATGGGTGAAATATCCCATAGAAAAGATTTGGGGGAAGGGATAACCCATAGAAAAGATTTGGGTGATGGGAAATATATCCCATAGAAAAGATTTGGAGGAGGGGTTACCCCATAGAAAAGATTTGGAGGAGGGGTTATCCCATAGAAAAGATTTGGGGGAGGGGGTTACCCAATAGAAAAAAATTTGGGGGAGGGGGCTACCCCATAGAAAAGATTTTGGGGAGGGGGTTACCCTATAGAAAAGATTTGGGGGTGGGGGTTCCCCAAAGAAAATATATGGGGGTGGGGGTTATACAATAGAAAAGATTGGGGGAGGGGGTTACCCCATAAAAAAGATTTGGATGAGGGGGGGGGTGTTAACCCCATAGAAAAGATTTGGGGAGGGGGTAACCCCATAGAAAAGATTTGGGGGAGGGGGTTACCCCATAGAAAAGATTTGGGGGAGGAAGTTACACCATGGAAAAGATTTGGGGGAGGGGGTTACCCCATAGAAAAGATTTGGGGGAGGGGGTTACAACATAGAAAAAATTTGGGGGTGGGGGTTACACCATAGAAAAGATTTGGGGATGGGGTTACCCCATAGAAAAGATTTAGGGGAAGGGGTTACCCCATAGAAAAGATTTAGGGGAGGGGGTTACCCCATAATAAAAATTTGGAGGAGGGGGTTATCCCATAGATAAGATTTGGGGGAGGGGGTTAACCCATAACAAAGATTTTAGGGAGTGGGTTACCCCATAGAAAAGATTTGGGTGAGGGGAAATACCCCATAACAAAGATTTTGGGGAGTGGGTTACCCTGTAGAAAAGATTTGGGGGAGGGGGTTACCCCATAGAAAAGATTTAGGGGAGGGGGTTACCCCATAATAAAGATTTGGAGAAGGGGGTTACCCCATAGAAAAGATTTGGGCGAGGGGTTACCCCATAGAAAATATTTAGGGGAGGGGGTTACCCCATAGAAAAGATTTGGGGAGGGGTTACCCCATAGAAAAGATTTGGGCGAGGGGTTACCACATAGAAAAGAGTTTGCGGAGGAGGTTACCCATAGAAAAGATTTGGGGGAGGGGGTACCCCATATACAGGTACGCTAGCACTGCTACCAAGGCTCAAAGGCCCAGATTAAATATTGTCTAAAAAGTTTGTTGAAATAAAAAAGATGAAAAAAATTGACAGTTACAAAGTAAACATACAAAACAGACATGCCAATATATTTTATTTTAGCAAAATATTTTTGTGTTTTGATCTTAACTTAAGACTCAATTTGATCTAATGAAGGTAAAAATGACTTGCTTTATAGCTTTCTCATGTGCTGATAGTCAACATAAATATTTTGTCTGTTGTTTTTTGTCTTTAGCTGTGAGATACTGAGGGAGAGATACACAATCCGTTTGGAAGTGTGTATATATCTCGTCTGTACTGGTCCATGTTACTTCTCTGCTATACCTAATCCATTTGGCCATGAACTAGTTAAACCCCCTTACTCCAAGTATAGACATCCTACCCACACCTTCACACAGATTTTGGATACTTGATCATTTTAAGGGGCTGCACTTTTTGTACTGGGGGAAAATATTACATTTTTTCTTTATTGATAAATATATTTCAGATATTTTTCTCATCCCTTTGGAAAATAATAACATGAATTTATTGAAGCCTATACAACTCCTATCTCTCTTTCCACACCTCCCCAGCCACCCAGATTGTTTTTGATTTTTTGTCTGTCTAATTATAATCCTGCGGGGCGACTTTGATGTAGCATTATTGTAATGTAAATGTACATAGGTTATTGATAAATGTATATTATACGTGGATGTAAGGAGACATACCATACTTTTATCAAATGAATGTGGTTACCCTAACTCTACGCAAAACATGATGTAGGAGGAATTTCCTTTTTTTTCCCTGCAGAAGATATGTACAGTTAGCTGGTCAGGGTCGATCAGTGCTCTACCTGCATGTGTTCTAAATATCGATACAATAAAGTTGTGTACAGGCCTCATAGACCTGTTTGTTAAAGGTTACCTAATCAGTCGACTCTACTTGAGCCTTCCCAGGTGTCTGGTGATGTCATTGTTACCTAAAATAGCACACAAAGTTTACTTATGTATGTATACATACAATGTACTTTACACTACAAACTTTCACTAAATGTACAATTCTTATCGTGGGAGCCTTGTAATGTAAACAAGAAAAATGCTGACGCGGTATTTTATTTCTCAGTGTCAGAATTTGAAAATTGACACGGAGGCACTTAAAGACCACTTAAAAGATAGATTTTGAATCATTGAAAAAAGTTTTTATTACATTGTTAATTTTACAAAGACAATTTTAATAGTATACGAAGACCAAGCAGTTGTAATTTATTTGTAAAGTTTCATTTAACTGTCATTTATCCCAGCTCATCACATTTGTTAATTTTGTGATGTGTTGATAAATAAGTCTTGTTCAAACTTTAACATTCTGCTGTACAATCTTGATAGATACATTAGGCCCTAAGATAAGACTTTGTCAGCAGAGATACTAGATTATCTCCCCCTTTCTTGAAACCAACCTATCACCAAGACAAAAAATATTAAGCAAAAGTTTTATGATTCATGATATTCTATAGACTGGTGGCCAGTCTACATAATTTGGTGTAATTTGTAGGTTTTTACCAAACGTTGTTACTGCATGGTGCCCAGGTGACATGTATCAGGGTTGAGTATGTGGAAATATTCGACAGTTCAATTGGATGTTTTCCAATAGAGCTAAGTATTAGTGTTTGATTTAATTACAATTTATTTCTTATTGTTTTCAGAAATACATGACCCCTCTGAAAGTGTCAAGTAATATAGATGAAGCCGTTGTTGACAATATTTTCTATATGATCCCGGAGATACTCACTCACCATACGATATACCTCGACTTCCTGGAAAATGTGTGGGCCAAATGGGACACCAGGACCAGCACCATCGGAAACATCATCATCGGCATCGTAAGTATCGTTATTATAAACATCATCATTGTACGCTGTTGTTGGCTGAGAAATTATCATCATCATCAGCAGAGACATTGTCTGTTTTGTAAGTCACTATTGTATAATTTTTTGCCATAATCGTTGTTATCATCATCAAAGTTATAGAAATCATCTGAATTATCAATTATTAGACCAATTTACATAAACGAGATATCACTATTGTATCTTTTATGATGTCACAATGGATTTCCTGCCCTGCCAATAAAATGGTACAGTCACTGAATATCCTATGAATTATGTGATATTTGTTATAATGAATGTTTAGAGACCAGTAAAATAATTTGTTATAAACTTATACATGCACAGTAATAAAATGTGTTCGTGTTATTTGAATAGCAGGATAAGGCAATGGAAAATTGAAGTTGTTCTGATGAAGATTAATATTTTAGCGGTATTCATTTGTTGCAGTTTTCCAAGCAGACGGTGGTTGATAGTTACCTGTCGTTTGTGGAGAACTACAGAACGTCTGGGAAGGTTATAGAGAATGCTCTACAGGCCAAGTCATCAGTACAGAAATTCCTCGAGGTGAGACAACAATAAATCCCTAGTCAATATTTTGAGTTGTCTCCCCTTCACTTTCCTCCTTAAAATATATTGCCGGTCTGGATTATCTCGCCTTCTTTCTTTCTGTGTATGAATGTAACTATGGTCTATATAGTCTCTCATAAAATCTATTTGTGGTGAAACTGGGGTAGATATATGTGTGTGACTTGATGCTCAGGAACAACTGATAGAACATTTACAACTATCTCACAATAAAGCCACACTATATGTAACTATCAACAAAAATTCAAGTTAAATTTGACTCCGACATTGTTAGTATTTGTAGATGTAGTTGAATTAAGATGTATTAAAGAATATTTATAATGTTTTTCTTTAATAACTTTGGTACAGCAGTTGTTGAAAGTCTATACATGTAAACATGCCTTCATTTTAAACTGGTTGGCATAGAAATTACGATTATTGCCGAACGGAAGTCGGAAAGTTCATGACCCGTTTTCGGAAGAGTTTGGACAGACGTTATGTAGTTACGGTAGTCACATGACGTTCTTTGCAACGACGTTACAATGTCGGCTAAATATCAAAATATTCCGAATCATAATCGCTTATCTTGACTTCGATTTAGTCCTGTCTCTGCATGAATTGCAACAGGATTTTTTTTCAACATTCTTCTAAATCATGAAAAAAATAAGAAAGATACGGATATTGGGCCTTTGAGAGAATATATCAGAACACTGTGGATTGAAATTGAAAAAAATTAATTAGTATTGATAGTTAAAGTGGAACCATATGTTTATAATATGAAATAGATCTAGTGATTTTTTTTTCGCAATTCAAACAATGGCCCCTCAAACTTTCACTTGATATCAGATTACTTCTATTTCATCTAGGAAAGTGGAAGCATGTGTATGCAGTGTAAAAATCAGTATCCAAAAATTTCTAGTAAAAAATGGCTGTTAAATTGCCATATAGACTATTTTTGAAGAATTCTTCATGATCAATTGACTTTGTCTCGTTGACTGCTTTTAAGTTAACTATCCTCACCATATACATGTAGAAATAGAGACTTTAGACGAAGCTAGAAGACAGTAGGTTTAGCTAGTTTCCAGAATTCAGACAAAAGCTAGAAGACAGTAGGTTTAGCCAGAATTGAGACGAAAACTAGAAAACGGCAGTTTTAGCCAGAATTGAGACGAAAACAAGAAGAAAGCAGGTTTAGCCAGAATTCAGACGAAAACTAGAAGACAGCAGGTTTAGCTGTACTAGAGGAGAAGCTCATTATAATTAATTACGGGGGAGACAGGATTACATATTCTATGGCTAAATTTACTCAGCTGCATAATTATCCAGGGGGGAATATTTAGGGCCCTGTATAGAAGGTCATTCAGTAGGGATGTGTGTTAGAAGCATGGAATCTGTTGTGATGATGATCGGCTGATCCTTGGATAAGTACTGTTCTGAAGAAGGAGTCTAGGTAAGATGAGCCTTCAGAGAATCCACAGTATGATTAGAGGACAGAAATATATCCTCAGTTCTCAAAGGGGATGTATTATACAGGTAGTTATCTTAGTTTGTTTGTGGTTACTAGTTTTAACTTATATACATGTTATATAATGGGAGGGCATATTGGGTCTTTGTCCAATGAAGTTACATCCCGTTAAGATGTCATACTGAGATGAAAAAATCTATAGCTTACACACATTTCTGGTCATATGTAATTTTAGTCTTGAATAAACATTAATTTGCCCTCCCTATCATATAAGGGACATAGTGTGTTATCCCTGCCCATCCTATTCTATTCCATGCAGTTGTCGTGTCTAGTCATGTCCAGTCCTGTCCAGCCATGTCTTGTCCTGTCAGATGAACCAGGACATTACAGATATTTATGTTTTCTTATACATTGGAATCCTTCATCATGATAAAATGGTCAGTAACTTTAAAACCCAACTTGTTATTTTTTTATTTTTTTTTTTTTGCAGTTTTAAGCTTGTAGCTGTACAGGCTCGTTGGACCTTTTGTTTCCCTCTGACTGTTCAGTTTGTTGTAACTGTACAGAATTGTTGGACCTTTTGTCTCCTCTGTCTGTTCAGTTTGTTGTAGCCGAACAGAATTGTTGGACCTTTTGTTTTCCTCTGAATGTTCAGTTTGTTATCCCCCGCGAAACGCGTTTGCAGGGGGATATTGATTTGGGCTCTGTCCGTCTGTCCGTCCGTGCGTGCGTGCGTGCGTCCGTCCGTCCGAGTATCGTTTCCGGGCTATAACTCCTAAACCGTTCAACTTGGCTACACGAAACTTTCTGTACATGTCAGGCTAGTGCTCTAGTTGTGCCTTTTGCTAATGGGAACCTTCCATTTTCAATACTTTTTCTGTTACCATGGAAACTTATTCAAAAATACCATATTATTAAAGTTTCCTTTCTATTCCGGGCTATAACTCGAAAACCGTTTAACTTGGCTACACGAAACTTTCTGTACATGTTAGGCTAGTGCTCTAGTTGTGCCTTTTTCTAATGGGAACCTTCCATTTTCAATACTTTTTCTGTTACCATGGAAACTTATTCAAAAATACCATATTATTAAAGTTTCCTTTCTATTCCGGGCTATAACTCGAAAACCGTTCAACTTGGCTACACGAAACTTTCTGTACATGTTAGGCTAGTGCTCTAGTTGTGCCTTTTGCTAATGGGAACCTTTCATTTTCGATACTTTTTCTGTTACCATGGAAACTTATTCAAAAATACCATATTTATTAAAGTTTCCTTTCTATTCCGGGCTATAACTCGAAAACCGTTCAATTTGGCTACACGAAACTTTCTGTACATGTTAGGCTAGTGCTCTAGTTGTGCCTTTTTCTAATGGGAACCTTCCATTTTCAATACTTTTTCTGTTACCATGGAAATTTATTAAAAAATACCATATTATTAAAGTTTCCTTTCTATTCCGGCTATAATCGAAAACCATTCAACTTGGCTACACGAAACTTTCTGTACATGTTAGGCTAGTGCTCTAGTTGTGCCTTTTGCTAATGGGAACCTTTCATTTTCGATACTTTTTCTGTTACTATGGAAACTTATTTAAAAATACCATATTATTAAAGTTTCCTTTCTATTTCAGGCTATAACTCAAAAACCGTTCAACTTGGCTACACGAAACTTTCTGTACATGTTAGGCTAGTGCTCTAGTTGTGCCTTTTGCTAATGGGAATCTTTCATTTTCAATACTTTTTCTGTTACCATGGAAACTTATTTAAAAATACCATATTATTAAAGTTTCCTTTCTATTTCCTCATAAATTAGGTATCCGAATGCTCCATAAAGTGTTATCCATGTACACCACCAGCTGTCATATTGTTTTTCAGTTTTAGAATACCCATATATTGTTACTTGTGAATTTGGACAATTGCTTTGATGCAGTTCCATCAACATAATGAGATGTAAATTATCCAATGTATATATTTAGATATGTTTGTGTCATAAAAAATATCATATTCATATTACTTAAACATGTTACATCAATTCTGTGTTCTTTTATTCTTTTAAATGTCATGTTACTGGAGAGCGGATATATTGTTGTATGAATTTATTCAAGGACAATACTAAGCTCTGTTCAAATAGTTAAACCTACATGGATGACAATATCAAGATTTAAACTCTTAGTTACAATGAGCTTCATTTATTTTATGTTTGAGCTTTCATACACAACTGGGCGCGGGGGATAATGCCAAGCTTTGCGGCTCCTTGTTGTAACTGTACAGAATTGTTGGACTTTTTGTTTCCCTCTGACTGTTCAGTTTGTTGTAACTTTACAGGCATGTTGGACCTTTTGTTTCCCTCAGTCTGTTCAGTTTGTTGTAACTCTACAGGCCTGTTGGACCTTTTGTTTCCCTCTGACTGTTTAGTTTGTTGTAACTCTACAGAATTGTTGGACATTTTGTTTCCCTCTGACTGTTCAGTTTGTTGTAACTGTACAGAATTGTTGGACATTTTGTTTCCCTCTGACTGTTCAGTTTGTTGCAACTGTACAGAATTGTTGGACCTTTTTGTTTCCCTCTGACTGTTCAGTTTGTTGTTACTGTACAGAATTGTTGTTTCCCGACCTTTTTGTTTCCCTCTTTTGACTGACTTTTAGTTTGTTGTAATTGTACAGGCCTGTTAGACCTTTTGTTTCCCTCTGACTGTTCAGTTTGTTGTAACTGTACAGGCCTGTTAGACCTTTTGTTTCCCTCTGACTGTTCAGTTTGTTGTAACTGTACAGGCCTGTTAGACCTTTTGTTTCCCTCTGACTGTTCAGTTTGTTGTTACTGTACAGAATTGTTGGACCTTTTGTTTCCCTCTGACTGTTCAGTTTGTTGTAACTGTACAGAATTGTTGGACCTTTTGTTTCCCTCTGACTGTTCAGTTTGTTGTAACTGTACAGAATTGTTGGACCTTTTGTTTCCCTCTGACTGTTCAGTTTATTGTAACTATACAGAATTGTTGGACATTTTGTTTCCCTCTGACTGTTCAGTTTGTTGTAACTGTACAGAATTGTTGGACCTTTTGTTTCCCTCTGACTGTTCAGTTTGTTGTAACTGTACAGGCCTGTTGACCTTTTGTTTCCCTCTGACTGTTCAGTTTGTTGTTACTATACAGAATTGTTGGACCTTTTGTTTCCCTCTGACTGTTCAGTTTATTGTAACTGTACAGAATTGTTGGACCTTTTGTTTCCCTCTGACTGTTCAGTTTGTTGTAACTGTACAGAATTGTTGGACCTTTTGTTTCCCTCTGACTGTTCAGTTTATTGTAACTATACAGAATTGTTGGACCTTTTGTTTCCCTCTGAATGTTCAGTTTGTTGTAACTGTACAGAATTGTTGGACCTTTTGTTTCCCTCTGACTGTTCAGTTTGTTGTAACTGTACAGAATTGTTGGACCTTTTGTTTCCCTCTGAATGTTCAGTTTGTTGTAACTGTACAGAATTGTTGTGGACTTTTGTTTCCCTCTGATGTTCAGTTTGTTGTTACTGTACAGAATTGTTGGACCTTTTGTTTCCCTCTGACTGTTCAGTTTATTGTAACTGTACAGAATTGTTGGACATTTTGTTTCCCTCTGAATGTTCAGTTTGTTGTTACTGTACAGAATTGTTGGACCTTTTGTTTCCCTCTGACTGTTCAGTTTGTTGTAACTGTACAGAATTGTTGGACCTTTTGTTTCCCTCTGACTGTTCAGTTTGTTGTAACTGTACAGAATTGTTGGACCTTTTGTTTCCCTCTGACTGTTCAGTTTGTTGTAACTGTACAGAATTGTTGGACCTTTTGTTTCCCTCTGACTGTTCAGTTTATTGTAACTGTACAGAATTGTTGGACATTTTGTTTCCCTCTGACTGTTCAGTTTGTTGTAACTGTACAGAATTGTTGGACCTTTTGTTTCCCTCTGACTTGTTCAGTTTGTTGTAACCTGTACAGAATTGTTGGACCTTTTGTTTCCTCTGAATGTTCAGTTTGTTGTAACTATACAGAATTGTTGGACCTTTTGTTTCCCTCTGACTGTTCAGTTTGTTGTAACTGTACAGAATTGTTGGACATTTTGTTTCCCTCTGAATGTTCAGTTTGTTGTTACTGTACAGAATTGTTGGACCTTTTGTTTCCCTCTGAATGTTCAGTTTGTTGTAACTGTACAGAATTGTTGGACCTTTTGTTTCCCTCTGACTGTTCAGTTTGTTGTAACTGTACAGAATTGTTGGACCTTTTGTTTCCCTCTGACTGTTCAGTTTATTGTAACTATACAGAATTGTTGGACCTTTTGTTTCCCTCTGACTGTTCAGTTTGTTGTAACTGTACAGAATTGTTGGACCTTTTGTTTCCCTCTGAATGTTCAGTTTGTTGTAACTGTACAGAATTGTTGGACCTTTTGTTTCCCTCTGACTGTTCAGTTTGTTGTAACTATACAGAATTGTTGGACCTTTTGTTTCCCTCTGACTGTTCAGTTTATTGTAACTATACAGAATTGTTGGACCTTTTGTTTCCCTCTGACTGTTCAGTTTGTTGTAACTGTACAGAATTGTTGGACCTTTTGTTTCCCTCTGAATGTTCAGTTTGTTGTTACTGTACAGAATTGTTGGACCTTTTGTTTCCCTCTGACTGTTCAGTTTGTTGTAACTATACAGAATTGTTGGACATTTTGTTTCCCTCTGACTGTTCAGTTTGTTGTAACTGTACAGAATTGTTGGACATTTTGTTTCCCTCTGACTGTTCAGTTTGTTGTTACTGTACAGAATTGTTGGACCTTTTGTTTCCCTCTGACTGTTCAGTTTATTGTAACTATACAGAATTGTTGGACATTTTGTTTCCCTCTGAATGTTCAGTTTGTTGTTACTGTACAGAATTGTTGGACCTTTTGTTTCCCTCTGACTGTTCAGTTTGTTGTAACTATACAGAATTGTTGGACCTTTTGTTTCCCTCTGACTGTTCAGTTTATTGTAACTATACAGAATTGTTGGACATTTTGTTTCCCTCTGAATGTTCAGTTTGTTGTTACTGTACAGAATTGTTGGACCTTTTGTTTCCCTCTGACTGTTCAGTTTGTTGTAACTATACAGAATTGTTGGACCTTTTGTTTCCCTCTGACTGTTCAGTTTGTTGTTACTATACAGAATTGTTGGACCTTTTGTTTCCCTCTGAATGTTCAGTTTGTTGTAACTGTACAGAATTGTTGGACCTTTTGTTTCCCTCTGAATGTTCAGTTTGTTGTAACTGTACAGAATTGTTGGACCTTTTGTTTCCCTCTGAATGTTCAGTTTGTTGTAACTGTACAGAATTGTTGGACCTTTTGTTTCCCTCTGACTGTTCAGTTTATTGTAACTATACAGAATTGTTGGACATTTTGTTTCCCTCTGACTGTTCAGTTTGTTGTTACTGTACAGAATTGTTGGACCTTTTGTTTCCCTCTGACTGTTCAGTTTATTGTAACTATACAGAATTGTTGGACCTTTTGTTTCCCTCTGACTGTTCAGTTTGTTGTTACTGTACAGAATTGTTGGACCTTTTGTTTCCCTCTGACTGTTCAGTTTGTTGTAACTGTACAGAATTGTTGGACCTTTTGTTTCCCTCTGAATGTTCAGTTTGTTGTTACTGTACAGAATTGTTGGACCTTTTGTTTCCCTCTGACTGTTCAGTTTGTTGTAACTGTACAGAATTGTTGGACATTTTGTTTCCCTCTGACTGTTCAGTTTGTTGTTACTGTACAGAATTGTTGGACCTTTTGTTTCCCTCTGACTGTTCAGTTTATTGTAACTATACAGGCCTGTTGGACATTTTGTTTCCCTCTGAATGTTCAGTTTGTTGTTACTGTACAGAATTGTTGGACCTTTTGTTTCCCTCTGACTGTTCAGTTTGTTGTAACTGTACAGGCCTGTTGGACCTTTTGTTTCCCTCTGACTGTTCAGTTTGTTGTAACTGTACAGAATTGTTGGACCTTTTGTTTCCCTCTGACTGTTCAGTTTGTTGTAACTGTACAGAATTGTTGGACCTTTTGTTTCCCTCTGACTGTTCAGTTTGTTGTAACTGTACAGAATTGTTGGACCTTTTGTTTCCCTCTGACTGTTCAGTTTATTGTAACTATACAGGCCTGTTGGACATTTTGTTTCCCTCTGACTGTTCAGTTTGTTGTTACTGTACAGAATTGTTGGACCTTTTGTTTCCCTCTGACTGTTCAGTTTGTTGTAACTGTACAGAATTGTTGGACATTTTGTTTCCCTCTGACTGTTCAGTTTGTTGTAACTATACAGAATTGTTAGACCTTTTGTTTCCCTCTGACTGTTCAGTTTATTGTAACTATACAGGCCTGTTGGACATTTTGTTTCCCTCTGACTGTTCAGTTTGTTGTTACTGTACAGAATTGTTGGACCTTTTGTTTCCCTCTGACTGTTCAGTTTGTTGTAACTGTACAGAATTGTTGGACCTTTTGTTTCCCTCTGAATGTTCAGTTTGTTGTAACTGTACAGAATTGTTGGACCTTTTGTTTCCCTCTGACTGTTCAGTTTGTTGTTACTGTACAGAATTGTTGGACCTTTTGTTTCCCTCTGAATGTTCAGTTTGTTGTAACTGTACAGAATTGTTGGACATTTTGTTTCCCTCTGACTGTTCAGTTTGTTGTTACTGTACAGGCCTGTTGGACCTTTTGTTTCCCTCTGACTGTTCAGTTTGTTGTTACTGTACAGGCCTGTTGGACCTTTTGTTTCCCTCTGACTGTTCAGTTTGTTGTTACTATACAGGCCTGTTGGACATTTTGTTTCCCTCTGACTGTTCAGTTTGTTGTAACTATACAGGCCTGTTGGACATTTTGTTTCCCTCTGACTGTTCAGTTTGTTATAACTGTACAGAATTGTTGGACCTTTTGTTTCCCTCTGACTGTTCAGTTTGTTGTAACTATACAGGCCTGTTGGACCTTTTGTTTCCCTCTGACTGTTCAGTTTGTTGTAACTATACAGAATTGTTGGACCTTTTGTTTCCCTCTGACTGTTCAGTTTGTTGTTACTATACAGAATTGTTGGACCTTTTGTTTCCCTCTGACTGTTCAGTTTGTTGTACTATACAGAATTGTTGGACCTTTTGTTTCCCTCTGACTGTTCAGTTTGTTGTAACTATACAGAATTGTTGGACCTTTTGTTTCCCTCTGACTGTTCAGTTTGTTGTTACTATACAGGCCTGTTGGACCTTTTGTTTCCCTCTGACTGTTCAGTTTGTTGTTACTATACAGGCCTGTTGGACCTTTTGTTTCCCTCTGACTGTTCAGTTTGTTGTTACTATACAGGCCTGTTGGACTTTTGTTTCCCTCTGACTGTTCAGTTTGTTGTTACTATACAGGCATGTTGGACCTTTTGTTTCCCTCTGAGTTGTTTCTGTTCAGTTTTAGTTGTTTGTTACTGTACAGGCCTGTTGGACCTTTTGTTTCCCTCTGACTGTTCAGTTTGTTGTTACTATACAGGCCTGTTGGACCTTTTGTTTCCCTCTGACTGTTCAGTTTGTTGTTACTGTACAGGCCTGTTGGACCTTTTGTTTCCCTCTGACTGTTCAGTTTGTTGTTACTATACAGGCCTGTTGGACCTTTTGTTTCCCTCTGACTGTTCAGTTTGTTGTTACTATACAGGCCTGTTGGACCTTTTGTTTCCCTCTGACTGTTCAGTTTGTTGTTACTGTACAGGCCTGTTGGACCTTTTGTTTCCCTCTGACTGTTCAGTTTGTTGTTACTATACAGGCCTGTTTGACCTTTTTTTCTCCCTCTGACTGTTCAGTTTGTTGTAACTATACAGGCCTGTTTGACCTTTTGTTTCCTCTGACTGTTCAGTTTTTGTACTGTACAGGCCTGTTGGACCTTTTGTTTCCCCTGACTGTTCAGTTTGTTGTAACTGTACAGAATTGTTGGACCTTTTGTTTCCCTCTGACTGTTCAGTTTGTTGTTACTGTACAGAATTGTTGGACCTTTTGTTTCCCTCTGACTGTTCAGTTTGTTGTAACTGTACAGAATTGTTGGACCTTTTGTTTCCCTCTGACTGTTCAGTTTGTTGTAACTGTACAGAATTGTTGGACCTTTTGTTTCCCTCTGACTGTTCAGTTTGTTGTTACTATACAGACCTGTTAGACCTTTTGTTTCCCTCTGACTGTTCAGTTTGTTGTTACTGTACAGGCCTGTTGGACCTTTTGTTTCCCTCTGACTGTTCAGTTTGTTGTTACTATACAGGCCTGTTGGACCTTTTGTTTCCCTCTGACTGTTCAGTTTGTTGTTACTATACAGGCCTGTTAGACCTTTTGTTTCCCTCTGACTGTTCAGTTTGTATCTGTTACCATACTCAGACTCACACTCTGAAATCTCATCAAAATTACTTGTCTGTCATCTTTCAGCTCATTAGTTGTAATTTATAGGAGCCATCTACCTGTGTCGGATAGCAAGCTGGCAAAATTAGACTGTTGAAATGGTTTTTATATCTTTATTGCTGGCAAATTTAACTGACCCTAATAAGTGTATAGATATCTCTGATGTAACCTTCAGCCCAACCCCCAGCCCCTCCCAGACCCTTCCCCCAACATTAACCTATGAATGAAGAGAAGTGCTTTCACATCTCACATTAAAGTTTATTATGAGATTCCGTTCTTATAATGTTACATCAAAACTCAGTGGCACTTCAAGAGTTTTATGGATTAGTTTCTATATAAAGACCCAATTAGTGAAAGGTATGATGTGTTCCTTATCCAACCTGTTTGTAAATACCACCAAGGGACCCAAAGACCACCCAGGGACCAAACTGTCTATAAAGACCACCCAAGGGACCAATGTCTATGTCTATAAAGACCACTTAAGGGACCAAACTGTCTATAAAGACCACTTAAGGGACCAAACTGTCTATAAAGACCACTTAAGGGACCAAACTGTCTATAAAGACCACTTAAGGGACCAAACTGTCTATAAAGACCACTTAAGGGACCAAACTGTCTATAAAGACCACTTAAGGGACCAAACTGTCTATAAAGACCACACAATTAGCAAGGGACCAAGAAAAAAGTGGTCAAATTATGTTGATATTGACCCTTTCAACCCTGAGAAAGTGATCATATTAAACAGGTAGTCTTTATACAGAGGTGGTCGCTAAGGCAGGTTTGATTGTGATAATACCTCCACTACAAACTTAGGCCGGGGGGGGGGGGGGGGGGGGGGGGGGGGGTCAAGGGGGGGTCAAGAAAGGGCCAATCACCCTTATTTGGTCAAATACGATATGTGTGGAGGCTGGGGCATTAATGTCTACTTTTACATCTGTGATTTGGTGGAGAGAAGAAAAACCTATATGTGTATTATACATGTTGTTTGTTATCAGTGTCTGAGAATGTTTTGGTTGGTGTATGTAATGATGGGATTAAGTCTGTGGAGTTGCTTGTCCACTTAAGTCTATAATTACCACTGTTGGGATATCTAAACTTACCATAATTATCTCAATGTTATATCACTGCACTAGTCAAGGTCAGACCCAATAAAGGGAGGTAACACTGGACTAGTCAAGGTCAGACCTTATAAAGGGAGGTAACGATGGACTAGTCAAGGTCAGACCCAATAAAGGGAGATAACACAGGACTAGGCAAGGTCAGACCCAATAAAGGGAGGTAACACTGGACTAGTCAAGGTCAGACCCAATAAAGGGAGGTAACACTGGACTAGTCAAGGTCAGACCCAATAAAGGGAGGTAACACTGGACTAGCAAAGGTCAGACCCAATAAAGGGAGGTAACACTGGACTAGTCAAGGTCAGACCCAATAAAGGGAGGTAACACTGGACTAGTCAAGGTCAGACCCAATAAAGGGAGGTAACACTGGACTAGTCAAGGTCAGACCCAATAAAGGGAGGTAACACTGGACTAGACAAGGTCAGACCCAATAAAGGGAGGTAACACTGGACTAGTCAAGGTCCGACCCAATAAAGGGAGGTAACACAGGACTAGTCAAGGTCAGACCTTATAAGGGAGGTAACACTGGACTAGTCAAGGTCAGACCCAATAAAGGGAGGTAACACTGGACTAGTCAAGGTCAGACCTTATAAAGGGAGGTAACACTGGACTAGTCAAGGTCAGACCCAATAAAGGGAGGTAACACTGGACTAGTCAAGGTCAGACCCAATAAAGGGAGGTAACACTGGACTAGTCAAGGTCAGACCCAATAAAGGGAGGTAACACTGGACTAGTCAAGGTCAGACCCAATAAAGGGAGGTAACACTGGACTAGTCAAGGTCAGACCCAATAAAGGGAGGTAACACTGGACTAGTCAAGGTCAGACCCAATAAAGGGAGGTAACACTGGACTAGTCAAGGTCAGACCCAATAAAGGGAGGTAACACTGGACTTGTCAAGGTCAGACCTTATAAAGGGAGGTAACACTGGACTAGTCAAGGTCAGACCTTATAAAGGGAGGTAACACTGGACTAGTCAAGGTCAGACCCAATAAAGGGAGGTAACACTGGACTAGTCAAGGTCAGACCCAATAAAGGGAGGTAACACTGGACTAGTCAAGGTCAGACCCAATAAAGGGAGGTAACACTGGACTAGTCAAGGTCAGACCCAATAAAGGGAGGTAACACTGGACTAGTCAAGGTCAGACCCAATAAAGGGAGGTAACACTGGACTTGTCAAGGTCAGACCTTATAAAGGGAGGTAACACTGGACTAGTCAAGGTCAGACCTTATAAAGGGAGGTAACACTGGACTAGTCAAGGTCAGACCCAATAAAGGGAGGTAACACTGGACTTGTCAAGGTCAGACCCAATAAAGGGAGGTAACACTGGACTAGTCAAGGTCAGACCCAATAAAGGGAGGTAACACTGGACTAGTCAAGGCCACATCCTATAGAGTGAGATAACCTAGCTACAGGGGAAGGTATTAGATTTAATTTGTCATTAATTTACCTAGTCAAACTTTCAACCTGACGGTCAATGTTATTCTTCATAATTCCATAAGAATAAGATTAGATAAAAACTTTCACAACATCATACATGGCAATATCCTTTACGTGAATAGTCGGGCAAAGGAAGGCTTGCCAACATCATACAAGGCAATATCCTAAACATTTGAGTGTCAATCATATCATTTCTATTACCGTTCAATTGGCCGTTCAATTGGCAGCGACGTTCAGTTAAAGCACCTATAGAATTCTGCTAATGAAATGATTTACACGAATTATGCTAATCAAATAAGCTATCTGGTGGTAAAATTAATGGAGCTACAATTATATATTTTATATACTTGTGAAAAAAACTAGAAATTTGTTGGACAAATTATTTAAGAATGACCATGGTACACATCTCCATTGATGTATTATAGATTTTGATGTTTGGTCTATAATGAGATTGTAACCAAGGGAGTTACGATACTGTTACGCGTTGATACGGATGGTGATGTCTATTTCTCCCTCATCATGTTTTGTTGGCGTTAGTTCCTCCATAGATTAAGATTCACAGCTGTCGATGCCTCATTTCTTGTGATTTTTACTCTTCTTTAATGCCGGTTTTATTTCGTCTTATGTAATGATAAAAATATATTTGTAATCATTTGTGGGGAATCAAGGAAAGACAAAAAGTAGGTTTATGATCAAAAACTTATTTAAAGCTTATTGTAGACATAAAATTGTAAACTAGAAGATCAGCCAAGCTGGTTTGTTTACTGAAGTTATATTTATGTAATATTTACATCATGGGAACAGGATAGTGTATATACCTTAATTACCGTAGTAACGGCTCGGTATGGTTAATCAAAGTGATAAGGGAATAAGATTGGAGTTAAAGTTTAAAAGTGAGGGAACTGAAGCATTTCTGGTTTCACCATGATATATGGGACATTGATATAGCCCGTATGTCCATCCTGTCAAGTTGTATTCCATTCTGTCACATTGTTTTCCATTCTACCACATTGTTTTCCATTCTACGGCATTGTTTTCCATTCTACCGCATTGTATTCTATTCTACCAAGTTGTATTTCATTCTTCCGTGTTGTATTCCATTCTACTGCATTGTATTCCATTTTTACAATCCATGCAGAACTCTAGGACAAGTAGCGTTTTATAGGATTTACCTTTATTTTCCCTATTGGGCCCCGCCCCTCCTGCCCCCGGGGGGTCAGAGCCAAAATTTATACAAGTTCTGTTCCCCTTCCCCCATGGCGCGGCGTCCTTCATCCGTCCGTCATCGTCCGTCCGTCGTCCGTCTCCGTCCGTCGTCCGTCCGTCAACATTTCCTTTAACTCGCTACTAGTCATAGAGTTCTGCATGGATTGTAACCAAATTTGGCCACAAACATCCTTGGGGGAAGGGGAACAGAACTTGTATAAATTTTGGCTCTGACCCCCCGGGGGCAGGAGGGGCGGGGCCCAATAGGGAAAATAAAGGTAAATCCTATAAAACGCTACTTGTCCTAGAGTTCTGCATGGATTGTAACCAAATTTGGCCACAAATATCCTTGGGGGAAGGGGAACAGAACTTGTATAAATTTTGGCTCTTACCCCCCGGGGGCAAGAGGGGCGGGGCCCAATAGGGAAATAAGAGGTAAATATTCAAATTCCTTCAGAAAAGAAACAATGAACCTGTATTCAGAACATGATTTGACATTACAAACCAGGTGAGCAATACAGGCCCTCTGGGCCTCTTGTTCTGCATTGTATTCCATTTGACCGTGTTTAATTCCATTCTACTGTGTTGTATGCCATTCTACCACGTTGTATTCCATTCTACCGCATTATATTCCATTCTACCACCTTGTATTCCATTCTTCCGTGTTGTATTCCATTCTACTGTGTTGTATGCCATTCTACTGCATTGTATTCCATTTGACTGGGTTGTTTTCCATTCTACTGTGTTGTATGCCATTCTACTGCATTGTATTCCATTCTACTGCATTGTATTCCATTTGACCATGTTGTATTCCATTCAACTGTGTTGTATGCCATTCTACTGCATTGTATTCCATTTGACTGGGTTGTTAACCATTCTACTGTGTTGTATGCCATTCTACTGTGTTGTATTCCATTCTACCGGTTTGTATGCCATGGTATTGTATCACATAACATGTCCTGTTCCTTTGTGTTTCGTCCTCTCCTGATTTCTAGTGAGGCCTTAATGTCTTACATTATTATTAGAATTATTATTCTTATTTATTAAGTCATAGAATTCTGCATGAAATGTAACCAAATTTGGCCAGAAACATCCTTGAAGGAAAGGGAACATAGTTTGTATATATTTTGGCTCAGATACCCCGGGGACAGCAGGGGCGGGGCCTAATAGGGGAAATAGAGGTATATCCTTTAAATCTCTACTTGTCATAGAGTTCTGCATGGAATGTAATCAAATTTGGCCAGAAACATTCTTTGGGGATAGGGAAGAGGGTTTGTATAATTTTTGGCTCTGACCCCTTGGAGGCAGGAGGGGCGTGGGCCCAATAGGGAAAATCGAGGTAAATCCTTTAAATCGCTACTAGTCATAGAGTACTAAATGGAATGTAACCAAATTTGGCCAGAAATATCCTATGGGGAAGGGGAACAGAGTTTGTATCAATTTTGGCTCTGAATCCTCCAGGGGCAGGAGGGACGGGGTGCAATTGGGGAAAGTGATGTAAAGCCTATAAATTGCTACTAATCATAGAGTTCTGTATGGAATTTAACGAGAGTTTGTATAAATTTTGGCTCAGACCCCCTGGAGCACAAAGAATGGGTCCCAATAGGGAAATTAAAGGTTAATCGTTAAATTCCTTTAGAAAAGAAACAATTATCCTGTATTCAGAACATAACTTGGCATTACAATAACCTGGTGAGCGATACAGGCCCTCTGGACCTCTTGTTTATGATGCTTAATTTGAATCAAACGGGTATAGAATTTTTAGTTAGTAATGTTTCTATGTATTGGTATTGCATTAAATGGTAATCATTTGATTTGTTTATCCTTGTGAGTTTCTCATATTAATTAACCTTTGTTTCAGCAATGCCAAAGAGACAGTGGAAGCAAGCTATCTATGAAAGACTTGATTGTCCGTCCTATCCAGCGAATTCCTCGCTACGAACTCCTTATACAGGTAAGACATTGAGAACCTTAGTTTCGGAATTAAATAAGCAACTAGTAGAATCGATGCCATCTGTTTTACATTGTTATTTAACATAACTTTCTTGGAAAAAAAAAATCGTTGTCATTTCGTTATACCTGTACATTGTATTGTCGTTCATTGATTTCATTAAACCTGAGTATGTGTTGTTGTACAGTAATTTCCTTACACCTGTACATGACCCTATGTTACCTGTTTCAGCGTCTAATTGAGAACACCCCACAAGACCACCCTGATTTCCCGCTCCTGAAGGAGGCCGAGCGTGTGATGCACAATTTTGCCATCAAGTTGGAGAGTGTGAACGAGAACCAGCATGAGGAGGACCAACAGAGCACGCTCAAAAAACTGGAGTTACTGGTCCCCGATATGTCTCCGGTCAGTCTGTACAGTATATACTGATCCCAGAAATGTCTCCGGTCAGTCTGTACAATATATACTGGTCCCAGATATGTCTCCGGTCAGTCTGTACAATATATACTGGTCCCAGATATGTCTCTGGTCAGTCTGTACAATATATACTGGTCCCAGATATGTCTCCGGTCAGTCTGTACAATATATACTGGTCCCAGATATGTCTCTGGTCAGTCTGTACAATATATACTAGTCCCAGATATGTCTCCAGTCAGTCTGTACAATATATACTGGTCCCAGATATGACTCTGGTCAGTCTGTACAATATATACAGGTCCAAGATATGTCTCTGGTCAGTCTGTACTGTATATACTGGTCCCCAATATGTCGCCGGTCAGTCTGTACAGTATATACTGGTCCCAGATATGTCTCTGGTCAGTCTGTACAATATATACTGGTCCCAGATATGTCTCTGGTCAGTCTGTACAATATATACAGGTCCCAGATATGTCTCTGGTCAGTCTGTACAGTATATACTGGTCCCCAATATGTCTTCGGTCAGTCTGTACAGTATATACTGGTCCCAGATATGTCTCTGGTCAGTCTGTACAATGTATACTGGTCCAAGATATGTATCCGGCCAGTCTGTACAGTATATACTGGTCCCAGATATGTCTCCAGTCAGTCTGTACAATATATACTGGTTCCAGATATGTCTCCGGTCAGTCTGTACAATATATACTGGTCCCAGATATGTCTCTGGTCAGTCTGTACAATATATACAGGTCCCAGATATGTCTTCGGTCAGTCTGTACATTATATACTGGTCCCAGAAATGTCTCCGGTCAGTCTGTACAATATATACTGGTCCCAGATATGTCTCTGGTCAGTCTGTACAATATATACTAGACCCAGATATGTCTCCGGTCAATCTGTACAATATATACTGGTCCCTGATATGTCTCCGGTCAGTCTGTACAATATATACTGGTCCCAGATATGTCTCCAGTCAGTCTGTACAATATATACTAGTCCCAGATATGTCTCCGCTCAGTCTGTACAGTATATACTGGTCCAAGATATGTCTTCGGTCAGTCTGTACAGTATGTACTGGTCCCAGAAATGTCTCCAGTCAGTCTGTACAATATATACTGGTCCCAGATATGTCTCTGGTCAGTCTGTACAATATATACTACTAGTCCCAGATATGTCTCCGGTCAGTCTGTACAATATATACTGGTCCCTGATATGTCTCCGGTCAGTCTGTACAATATATACTGGTCCCAGATATGTCTCCAGTCAGTCTGTACAGTATATACTAGTCCCAGATATGTCTCCGGTCAGTCTGTACAGTATATACTTGTCCCAGATATGTCTCCGGTCAGTCTGTACAATATATACTGGTCCCAGATATGTCTTCGTTCAGTCTGTACAGTATATACTAGTCCCAGATATGTCTCCGGTCAGTCTGTACAGTATATACTAGTCCCAGATATGTCTCCGGTCAGTCTGTACAGTATATACTAGTCCCAGATATGTCTCCGGTCAGTCTGTACAATATATACTGGTCCCAGATATGTCTCTGGTCAGTCTGTACAATATATACTGGTCCCAGATATGTCCCCGGTCAGTCTGTACAATATATACTAGTCCCAGATATGTCTCCGGTCAGTCTGTACAATATATACTAGTCCCAGATATGTCTCCGGTCAGTCTGTACAATATATACTGGTCCCAGATATGTCTCCGGTCAGTCTGTACAATATATACTGGTCCCAGATATGTTTCCGGTCAGTCTGTACAATATATACTGGTCCCAGATATGTCTCCGGTCAGCCTGTACAATATATACTGGTCCCTGATATGTCTCTGGTCAGTCTAAATGATAAGCTTAGGATGCATTGTTCCAAGTTATAGGACTTTAAATAACCATTTGCCACCATGAGAAAGTGGTCTTATTAAGTAGGCAGTCTTAATACAGAGGTGGTCTTTATACAGAGGAGCTAGTTAAGGCTCGTTTACCTTGCCAAACCTGTATTATGGACTTTATATCTGTCTGAATGTTTGTAATCCTCGGTTCCAGTTGGTGGCTCCAGACCGACAGTACCTCAAGCATGACATGGTGCAGATCCTGGTCAGTTACATTCTATAGTTATTTTCTATAGTTAGTTCAAGTAAAACTGTGTAAAAAGATGCGTTCTTGTCTTAGTCATTTTCACTATACCTTGAAATAATCTTTGGTGCATTCACCTTTTGATATAACAGAAAATCACAATTAATTTTTAGGAGAAATTTAAAATAGCAACAGATCTTTCAAACAAAATTGTGATATGTTTACAGGAAAGTATCATGGTGTTGTTATAGAAACATGATTGGTTGTATTTTCAGACTAAAAAGGACCAATGTTGTATATGGATATTTTCTGACTTGGTCATATTCAGCAGCATTAAACGCCGCAGTGGACCAGCCACCCGCAAAGTCTCTGTTATTCTGTAAGTGTGTCACAGAGATGTCGTAGGTCGATGAAGTGTGTCACTGACCCAAACACATCTTAGGTTGGGTACTTGTTTGATTAGATGAGATATTCTTACTATCGGGTTAAGGTCAGTGAAACCTAATTGAAGGTTTATCTTCTTAGCCACATCAATGTCCAGTATACAAACTTATTTTTAATTTCTTGTTTTCATGTCTGGCGATTTAATATCATGATTTAGTGTCAAATTTTAAGGTTCTACTGTGAACTTATGTGTATAACTTTTTTGCAGGGATTTGTTATCAAAGTTTCTATTTGCTCGTGAAATATCCCAAATTTAATTGCGAAGATCAGTTGATTTACAGTATGACGCCACTGTTATTATATTAATCATGCCTAACAAAACTGACAACCTATATTTTTAGGATGATGTGACATGACAGAATAGGATAGGTTGTAATCACATGAGTTCCAACACTATGTATTACCTGTGTAGGATAGGATTTCACTTTCATTTGGAGGACTTTGTTGTTATATTGTTTTCTTTACAGGAAATCTCCCACGGGAAATGAATATGCAGAGAACATCAAACACAAAGTCTGGTTACGTGTGGGACTTGACAACATAGAAATAGTGAAGAGTGAGTACAAGTCTGGGGCTAATAATAACCTGTATCATTTTGTAACCGTATTGAATCCAAGGTTTAAAATAGACATCCAGATGTAGTCACCTACCTCCACATGTGAATAGAGGTATAGGAGATGATGAATGTGAATATTGTCTGAATGCAAATTAGCACTGTATTCTGAGTTGTGTGTTGTCTGTTACCAGGTCAGATCCCGCCGAGTAAGAAGCCGTCCCTAGACCCTGATCAGTTAGAGGAGGACATTAGCATCCTGACAGAACTTTCAGAAATGACCAATAAACTCAATTACCCACATTCTGTAAGTACGATTATTGTCTATTTCACTTACCCACATTCTGTAAGTACGATTATTTAATTGTCTATTTCACTTACCCACATTCTGTAAGTACGATTATTTCATTGTCTATTTCACTTTTACACAATACATCCCATTGATCAACAGTGAGGTTTTTCAATACTGTGAATTTCTAAATTTCCGTTTGCTTTCCTTTTTCCAAAATTACAAAAAAACAGAAGAAAAATGTTGCATGCCATTTAATTAAATTAAATGTTTCTTTAATAGAAAAAAACATCAGTTTAACATTTTTAACTTCGTTTCTGCAACAAAAAAGCATTTTAAATCAGCCCAAAAAACGATGTTAAAATATTTCACGCTCTACTCAAAAATGTCAAAGTTGTCCTTGTATTGAAATAATCATTTTAAACTTTGTATTTCAGAGTCTTGATGATGTCGTAAAGGAGATGTTGGCATCTTTAAATAAGCAATTATCTGAAGTTTGCATTCGTAGTCCAAGTTTAGAGTCCAATAAAATGGAAATTCTAGTCACAACACAGTAAGTGTTCTATAAAACAGGACACGTCCTATGGTCATAGGTCTGGTTTAGTAGGTTATGCAACTTCTGTTGACTGTAAATTTATTTGTAATTTACCATCACAAGGTATTTAAGGATATATCAGTTTTAAAGATTTAAACAATTGGTTACCATTACTATTGATGCAATAAAAAAATATAATCCTGTACAATAATACAAATATAATGTAATCCTGGCAATGCAAAATTAATTTCTAAAGATCATTTCATTGTTTTTTTAAGGCAAACAAATTGATAAGGAACTTTTATATCTGTGTTTAAGCATCTAATTTGAAGTGAATATTATAAGACTTTTTTTTCTCCGTCCACAGGGAGGGAGTGTACCCCCTGGAAATCTGCTTTAACTCGGCCGAGAAACGCGCCATCTGGGAATCGACACTAATGGACGCCAAACAGAAATTATGTATGTTACAATTTATATATATATCAGTATAAAGGAATATACAGTCCAATCTGTTTATTCGACCATCTCTATTAAGCGACCTCTGCTCTTAGCGATCATTTCAATTCCACCCCCCCACCCCCGAGCGTTTTTCCTCTATATTTTAACTCTTTTAAACGACCAGTTCTTTTAAGTGACCAGCGACCTCATTTTTCCTTCCCTGTGGATGCCGAAATCTGCCTTTGGTGACTGGGAAATTTCCAAGATGACCCCCATTCTGGCGTTTTGCCATACACGAACCTGATAATTGGAGAAGTATATTTAAATTAAAATGAATGAAGACAATAACAAAACAACACTTTTATATTTTCCTATATTTTGATTAATTTTAGAAGTTAGAACACATATAAGATTATTGTGATAGACATCAATATAAAAACATGGGTGACCTGTCATCTCAATTCTGATCAGTATGAGTTATTCTATTAAGAGACCACTTTTTAATTTCCTTGGGTGGTCTCTTAATACAGATTGGACTGTAAAAGAAATCTTTATTAAGTGTGTCTACTTTGGAATCTGATTTTATGTTGATTTACAGATTTCTACTTTTATCTAAATACTTAGTAAAGAAAATGATATACCTGTAAACCCTAAAGGTGCAAATCATTTAAGCTGATATAATTGTGTTTTGCGTTTAAGCTCCTATGTAGTTTCCTTCCTGTAATGACCTTACCTGTATCTATTTTCCAGCATTACTGTCAGACAAGAGGGCCCCTGAGTTCCAGCAACCATTGCAGATTACAAAAACCAGAGCTGGGATGCAGGTAAAATATGTGGATCAATTGATATGAGAATTAGGACAGATGTGTAGTACCTTTAGTTCTATCACCTGGAAGATGATTATTGAAGCTTTTCCTCCATTCAAAAGAATAAATATAGATGATAGTTTTTACAATTTTGAATTGTTTGTATTTGTTTGACAGTTTTCCTGTGAGGCCCCCATTGACAGTCTCTGATTTGTTTGTATTTTGTTGATAGTTTTTCTGTGCCGCCCCCATCCATAGTCTCTGATTTGTTTGTATTTTGTTGATAGTTTTCCTGTGCCGCCCCCATCCATAGTCTCTGATTTGTTTGTATTTTGTTGATAGTTTTCCTGTGCGGCCCCCATTGACAGTCTCTGATTTGTTTGTATTTTGTTGATAGTTTTCCTGTGCGGCGGCCCCCACCCCATCCACAGTCTCTGATTTGTTTGTATTTTGTTGATCGTTTTCCTGTGCGGCCCCCCATCCACAGTCTCTGATTTGTTTGTATTTTGTTGATCGTTTTCCTGTGCGGCCCCCATTGACAGTCTCTGATTTGTTTGTATTTTGTTGATAGTTTTCCTTTGCGGCCCCCATTGACAGTCTCTGATTTGTTTGTATTTTGTTGATAGTTTTCCTGTGCGGCCCCCATCCATAGTCTCTGATTTGTTTGTATTTTGTTGATAGTTTTCCTGTGCAGCCCCCATTGACAGTCTCTGATTTGTTTGTATTTTGTTGATAGTTTTCCTGTGCGGCCCCCATTGACAGTCTCTGATTTGTTTGTATTTTGTTGATAGTTTTCCTGTGCGGCCCCCATTGACAGTCTCTGATTTGTTTGTATTTTGTTGATAGTTTTCCTGTGCGGCCCCCATCCACAGTCTCTGATTTGTTTGTATTTTGTTGACAGTTTTCCTGTGCGGCCCCCATTGACAGTCTCTGATTTGTTTGTATTTTGTTGATAGTTTTCCTGTGCGGCCCCCATCGACGGCCTTAATAACAGTGGTTACCGTGACGTGTGGGTGTGTAACAGCGACGGTTATGTGGGCCACATGTGTCTGTTGAGTCTCCAGCCTGAGCCAATCGTAACCCTGAACACGCCTGTACCGGGCTGTAATGCCCGTATCCTTTGTATATGTGCTGTACCCGCCTTCAGTGGGCCTTTCCGAAGGTTTGTTTATGTATCCTGTTGTTATTTTAAGCCAACTTTCTTACGAGGTTACTAAATTTGTAAGTTTTGCTTCAAAACCAATATGCTGAGATCAACTTTCGTAGCATAAGAATTAAATTGAAATATCTGTAAATATGCATGTGAGGTAAATATTTATTCATGGGGAGAAACTTTCGCAAATCTCTCTTGCAAAAGATAGTCAATTTACAGTAACTATATTATATATGAAATAAGATGTATTGAATTTAGTTTAGTCCAAATAAGTTAAGATATAATGGTAAGATATATTTTCGTTCTCTCCCTGCACTCACCCTAAAATAATTGGGGGGACAGGAATATAGTGTTACAAGCGTCCTTTTCTGATTTCACTGTAAAGCATAATTATTTATACATTATAGATATTTAAAGTTTTTGAGCATAAATGTTGCATAATTGAGAGACACAATGTCAGTTGCTGGGGGATTTGTAGATTACTTTGAGCTATGTTGTTGTGAAACAGTACATAAATCTTACGACTGAAATTATTACAGGAAGAGTAGCTCTAAGAAGAACCTCCACAAACACTCGGTGGCTCCGGTGGCTGAGGACGGTCCCCAGATCAACATCGAGGAGGTCGACGATACCTCGGAGCCCGAGGAGGACGCTGCCTCAGGTTACCAGACAGACTCTGAGTCCAGTGACGAAGAGGAGGAAGAGGAGCTGGAGGAGGAAGGAGAGAAAGGAGAAGGAGAGGAAGGAGAGAAAGAGGTAGAGGGAGAGGAGGACACACAACAGGAGAAAGAAGAAGGCAGCAGTGAGACTGTATTTGATAACAAACCCAAGGATCTATACTTAGGAGGTAACGTTGTAATATCAATTGCTGTTTCCTAAATTTTCAATGTAGGTATTTATCAAAACAGAAAACAAAAGCTTCTGTTTAAAATAAAAATGTTTATTATCTGTTGATCATTGTTGTTAAACTTGATTACATTAACTCTTTCCGTACCTTAATGCCGGACTAGGTTCTGGACTGAAAGTCATTATTAGACTCCTCCCAAGACACTTGAATAATATGACTGTGTCTATTGTGTGTTCTGATGAGGTTGGAATTTTGCAGCAATAATGTAGAAAAACAAGAGCTAATGTTGGTGGCATTCACATATTTGTTTGATAACATAGATATTTTTTATTTTTCATGGTTAATATTTTATTGACAGTAGAATGATTGCGATTGTCGTCATATTCAAGCAATTTTGTGGCATGAAAATAATTTTCTTTTCAAAATGTTTGTTATAGACCATGGAAGTTGTTTTTGTGTAAAAATTATTGTGTAACTCATATGTCGTTTGCTGGACACAACCAATCCTAAAGCAGGTAACAAGTATATCTTGTCATCAGTATAAGGCAACGTGGATAAGATAGCACGTTTTTCTGTCGTCTGTATACGACAATGGTACGGAAAGAGTTAATTTCATTTGTTTGGGATCCCAAGCAAAAAAAAATATCGCAAAAGATGTCATTATAAATATCCAGTAATTGGAAACCTTTGTACGTGACGAAACTACGTTAGTTAAGTTTGCCTTGTTCAATTTCTTTTAATATATTACCGATAACTTTATGCCATACTGCTTGTTACAGATTCGGAGGGTAAGGCGAGCCCAGTGTCCCAGCTCATCAACCTTGATCCCTTCACTATGACTGGAAACTGGCTCCAGGACGCCCACAAGAGTACCATGTGGCTAGGCACGGAAGACGGCTGGTAGGCTATCACGACAGGCTGCTATTTAAAGGCCTCTTACGGTTTCTGAAAAAAAAAAAAAAAATTTATTATCATACCTCATGTTTATAACAATGTCTGTGATTAGTTGAAATGCACACATGACAGGGAAATAAAACGTCATATTTTTCTTGGGGACATAAACATCGTATTACCTGGGGCACATCTATCACACTGAGTTATCTCCCCTTCCAATTGTACAACATTGACAGACGAAGAGTAAAACGTCATTTTTTGCTCTCGCAAGTTTAAGTAATATTTAACCTAAAGTAGCGAATCACAAATTTTTGGTATAACATTTTACGTCCCCATCGGCAATGTGATTGAATTTAGTTTACCCTCCTCCAAATAAGTTAAGATATAATGGTAAGATATATTTTCGTTCTCTCCCTGCACTCACCCTAAAATAATTGGGGGGACAGGAATATAGTGTTACAAGCGTCCTTTTCTGATTTCACTGTAAAGCATAATTATTTATACATTATAGATATTTAAAGTTTTTGAGCATAAATGTTGCATAATTGAGAGACACAATGTCAGTTGCTGGGGGATTTGTAGATTACTTTGAGCTATGTTGTTGTGAAACAGTACATAAATCTTACGACTGAAATCATTACAGGAAGAGTAGCTCTAAGAAGAACCTCCACAAACACTCGGTGGCTCCGGTGGCTGAGGACGGTCCCCAGATCAACATCGAGGAGGTCGACGATACCTCGGAGCCTGAGGAGGACGCTGCCTCAGGTTACCAGACAGACTCTGAGTCCAGTGACGAAGAGGAGGAAGAGGAGCTGGAGGAGGAAGGAGAGAAAGGAGAAGGAGAGGAAGGAGAGAAAGAGGTAGAGGGAGAGGAGGACACACAACAGGAGAAAGAAGAAGGCAGCAGTGAGACTGTATTTGATAACAAACCCAAGGATCTATACTTAGGAGGTAACGTTGTAATATCAATTGCTGTTTCCTAAATTTTCAATGTAGGTATTTATCAAAACAGAAAACAAAAGCTTCTGTTTAAAATAAAAATGTTTATTATCTGTTGATCATTGTTGTTAAACTTGATTACATTAACTCTTTCCGTACCTTAATGCCGGACTAGGTTCTGGACTGAAAGTCATTATTAGACTCCTCCCAAGACACTTGAATAATATGACTGTGTCTATTGTGTGTTCTGATGAGGTTGGAATTTTGCAGCAATAATGTAGAAAAACAAGAGCTAATGTTGGTGGCATTCACATATTTGTTTGATAACATAGATATTTTTTATTTTTCATGGTTAATATTTTATTGACAGTAGAATGATTGCGATTGTCGTCATATTCAAGCAATTTTGTGGCATGAAAATAATTTTCTTTTCAAAATGTTTGTTATAGACCATGGAAGTTGTTTTTGTGTAAAAATTATTGTGTAACTCATATGTCGTTTGCTGGACACAACCAATCCTAAAGCAGGTAACAAGTATATCTTGTCATCAGTATAAGGCAACGTGGATAAGATAGCACGTTTTTCTGTCGTCTGTATACGACAATGGTACGGAAAGAGTTAATTTCATTTGTTTGGGATCCCAAGCAAAAAAAAATATCGCAAAAGATGTCATTATAAATATTCAGTAATTGGAAACCTTTGTACGTGACGAAACTACGTTAGTTAAGTTTGCCTTGTTCAATTTCTTTTAATATATTACCGATAACTTTATGCCATACTGCTTGTTACAGATTCGGAGGGTAAGGCGAGCCCAGTGTCCCAGCTCATCAACCTTGATCCCTTCACTATGACTGGAAACTGGCTCCAGGACGCCCACAAGAGTACCATGTGGCTAGGCACGGAAGACGGCTGGTAGGCTATCACGACAGGCTGCTATTTAAAGGCCTCTTACGTTTCTGAAAAAAAAAAAAAAATATTATTATCATACCTCATGTTTATAACAATGTCTGTGATTAGTTGAAATGCACACATGACAGGGAAATAAAACGTCATATTTTTCTTGGGGACATAAACATCGTATTACCTGGGGCACATCTATCACACTGAGTTATCTCCCCTTCCAATTGTACAACATTGACAGACGAAGAGTAAAACGTCATTTTTTGCTCTCGCAAGTTTAAGTAATATTTAACCTAAAGTAGCGAATCACAAATTTTTGGTATAACATTTTACGTCCCCATCGGCAATGTGATATGAATGTTTATTTATACCCTCAGATGTAATATTTGCCTCAGACAAGCCTCTGGAAATATTACACCTTCAGGTAAATAAACTTCCATATCACACTGCCACCGGGCCAATAAATACATAATAACAGTTTTAATATCAAAACATCTATATAATATTAAACCTCTATATACTGCCTAAGATGTATGATTCCACTGTGTAAATCAACGTTAACAATGAAGGTTCATTTCATTGTTTTGTCGCTTGGCGTAATGATGGTTAATTAACATGTAATTAGGGTGACGGCAGGAACATAAGACAATCCACATTTATAAATCAATATTTAATTCCTCTCTTTAAGATTGTATAGGAAGTAATGATAAATGTAGTGTCAACGGTAAGCTAATAACTTACAGAACTCTACAAAATTACCAAAGATCATTTTATAGTTATATTTTAGAAATTTTGGTTAAGGTATGTATCTTTAATCAAGAGTCAAGAAGTTTTATTTAGAGTCGCATACATGAGGAACATAATAACATTAGCACTGTAGTGCTATTCTTGCGACAAACATATGTGAAAATATCACAGTACAAACAGGTAATATATATATAGACAGGCAACAATTTAAATATAACAAGCATGCAATAGATACATAATATTTAGTTGGAAACGGCTATCACAGTTTAGCAGAAATAAGAAAATATAATTTAAAGGTAATAACTTAATAATTAAACTTGTATGTCACACAACTTCTTTCTTCTCAACAAGATTTTGTAAAATATGAGGAGAAATATCATTAAAATTTTAAAAACCTCAGAGGCCATTTCTTTCATATGCTTTACATGTAATAAATCAAGTTTGTGCCTCCTTAAAATATCGAAGACTGCGGAAACATAGTCATTGTCAATAAAACAAAGTGCTCTCTCCTGGACTTTTTCCATTTTCCTAGTATTTTCCTAGTAATCACTGGAAAAATATAAAGACAACAAACCTTTGGTATTGTGTTCAGAATTAATCGCTGTCTTTATGTTAATATATAACACTGGAAATAACATGTATAGAAATGTTACCATAGCTACCTTACATTTATATTTATATTCCTTCCTTTTCTTTCAGTATACATATATTCCAATGCACAGACAATATCAAAACCACAAAGAACAAACTGAAGATTCACCATGGATCCCCTGTCTACTGTATAGTGTAAGTATAGGTATCCACAGGGTTTTAACCTTTACTGTTAGAATCATATTCATAACAAACCGTGAGATTTATTTTGGTGTTCGGATGATGTTATAATTGTCACTTATATTGATTTTTATTTTGATTTACAGGTATCTAGACAACAAGGTGTTCGTTTCCTTAGCTAATGGAGACTTGATAGTATACAAAAGAGACTCAGGTACGTATAGTATTTCTGGCCACCACTGAAACATGGTGCAGTTTCAAGGTAAGGGGAGATAATCTAGTACTGAAAAATAACAAAAACATTCTTCAAAAATAAAGATTAGTTCTAGTGAACAACCCACATTATAAAGTTTCAAAGTCATAAAATTTCTTGTGAACAGCCAAAGTCATAAAATTTCTTGTGAACAGCCAAAGTCATAAAAATTCTTGTGAACAGCCAAAGTCATAAAATTTCTTGTGAACAGCCAAAGTCATAAAATTTCTTGTATGAACACATTGTCCTTTTCCTATACTTGTTTATTGCTGCATTCAATAGTACATATGCCATTAGTACTTTTTTCAAACATGGTACAATTTGTTGTAAGAATTGTTTCATACTTCTTTACATCTTTATATCTTGTAAGATTTTTTGTTTGTTTGTTTTTTGAGTTTTACGGCCCATTAACAACTAAGGTCATTTAGGGCCGAACTACATGTCATGCATTAGTTTTAAAGATCCCGATAGAAAATATTGATTGCATCTAAAAGATTAAGATAAGACATAGGCAAGTAAGAACTATTTTGTAAGAAGATTTTATAACCTTGTCATTAATCACTCTTTTTTACAATTAAAATGAAAAACTAGCTTTCATACTTATATCTTTACATGTTTTTATCTCATTGGTAACAACTTACACTTGATGTTATTATAGATGGGATCTGGGACACGGAGAACCCTTACACTCGTACTGTTGGCAGTGTTATCTCCCCTATCAGTCATGTGTTAGCCCGTTATATAATACTTACTTTGTTGTTATAGATGGGATCTGGGACACGGAGAACCCTTACACGTACTTGGGTAGTGTTATCCCCTATCAGTCTGTGTTAGCCTATATAATATTACTTTTGTTGATGGGACGTGTGGGTAGGTGTTAGTGTTCTCCCCTATCAGTCATGTGTTAGCCCGTTATATAATACTTACTTTTGTTGTTATGATGGATAGACGGGAACTTCTGGTGACAACAGTGAGAAACCATTACCTACACTCGTACTGTTGGTAGTGTTATCTCCCCTATCAGTCATGTGTTAGCCCGTTATATAATACTTACTTTTGTTATTATAGATGGGATCTGGGACAGGAGAACCCTTACACTCGTACTGTGGTAGTGTTATCTCCCTGTCTCTCGTGTGTTAGCCCGTTATATAATACTTACTTTTGTTATTATAGATGGGATCTGGGACACGGAGAACCCTTACACTCGTACTGTTGGTAGTGTTATCTCCCCTATCAGTCATGTGTTAGCCCGTTATATAATACTTACTTTTGTTGTTATAGATGGGATCTGGGACACGGAGAACCCTTACACTCGTACTGTTGGTAGTGTTATCTCCCTTTATCAGTCATGTGTTAGCCCGTTATATAATACTTACTTTTGTTGTTATAGATGGGATCTGGGACACGGAGAACCCTTACACTCGTACTGTGGGTAGTGTTATCTCCCCTATCAGTCATGTGTTAGCCCGTTATATAATACTTACTTTTGTTGTTATAGATGGGATCTGGGACACGGAGAACCCTTACACTCGTACTGTTGGTAGTGTTATCTCCCCTATCAGTCGTGTGTTAGCCCGTTATATAATACTTACTTTTGTTATTATAGATGGGATCTGGGACACGGAGAACCCTTACACTCGTACTGTGGGTAGTGTTATCTCCCCTATCAGTCATGTGTTAGCCCGTTATATAATACTTACTTTTGTTGTTATAGATGGGATCTGGGACACGGAGAACCCTTACACTCGTACTGTGGGTAGTGTTATCTCCCCTGTCTCTCGTGTGTTAGCCCGTTATATAATACTTACTTTTGTTATTATAGATGGGATCTGGGACACGGAGAACCCTTACACTCGTACTGTGGGCAGTGTTATCTCCCCTATCAGTCGTGTGTTAGCCCATTATATAATACTTACTTTTGTTATTATAGATGGGATCTGGGACACGGAGAACCCTTACACTCGTACTGTGGGTAGTGTTATCTCCCCTATCAGTCGTATGCTGGCTGTGGCAGGTAAACTTTGGTGTGGCTGTCAAAACGTGATGAATGTCATCAACCCTCTCACACTGCGTATTGAGGTAAGTTATGATGTTCAGTGTATATGTATTTAAATCAATTAGATTCATTTGGGTTGTAAGTTTGTTCTCATGTTGGGCAGTTGACAGTTACTAAATATATGCGTAGAACGGTGGTTTTTCTCTGGTTACTGCGACTTTCCTCCTTCACCTTAACCTGCCATGGCCTTAAATGATCCGCCAGGCTGTTGACGCTTAACAACCCAAACCAAACCTGAAAGATACAAACTTTAAAATCTACATATGTAATCTAGAACCTACTTGAACAAAGGAATCGGGTGTGATATAAGTTTTGTATAAAATCTTATGTACACGCAATGTTCAAGTTGTCCGATTACTTTGGTTATTCTGACGTCCTACAGAATTAGGATATTACAAGCCTGACAATAGTACAGCTGTAGTTATACTGACGATAGTACAGCTGTAGTTATACTGACGATAGTACAGCTGTAGTTCTGACGATAGTACAGCTGTAGTTCTGCTGACAATGGTACAGCTGTAGATCTGCTGACGATAGTACAGCTGTAGTTCTGCTGACGATGGTACAGCTGTAGATCTGCTGACGATAGTACAGCTGTAGATCTGCTGACGATAGTACAGCTGTAGTTCTGACGATAGTACAGCTGTAGTTCTGCTGACGATGGTACAGCTGTAGATCTGCTGACGATAGTACAGCTGTAGATCTGCTGACGATAGTACAGCTGTAGTTCTGACGATAGTGCAGCTGTAGTTCTGCTGATGATAGTACAGCTGTAGTTCTGACGATAGTACAGCTGTAGTTCTGCTGACGATAGTACAGCTGTAGTTCTGCTGACGATAGTACAGCTGTTGTTCTGCTGACGATAGTACAGCTGTAGTTCTGATGACGAAAGTACAGCTGTAGTTCTGATGACGATAGTACAGCTGTAGTTCTGATGACGATAGTACAGCTGTAGTTCTGATGACGATAGTACAGCTGTAGTTCTGCTGACAATAGTACAGCTGTAGTTCTGACAAAAGTGCAGCTGTAGTTCTGCTGACGATAGTGCAGCTGTAGTTCTGACGACGATAGTACAGCTGTAGTTCTGACCGACGGTAGTACAGCTGTACTTCTGTTGACAATAGTACAACTGTAGTTCTGCTGACGATAGTACAGCTATAGTTCTGATGACGATAGTACAGCTGTAGTTCTGATGACGATAGGACAGCTGTAGTTCTGATGACGATAGTACAGCTGTAGTTCTTCTGACGATAGTACAGCTGTAGTTCTGATTATGATAGTACAGCTGTAGTTCTGCTGACGATAGTACAGTTGTAGTTCTTCTGACGATAGTACAGCTGTAGTTCTGATGATGATAGTACAGCTGTAGTTCTGCTGACGATAGTACAGTTGTAGTTCTGATTATGATAGTACAGCTGTAGTTCTGATTACGATAGTACAGCTGTAGTTCTGATGACGATAGTACAGCTGTAGTTCTGATGACGATAGTACAGCTGTAGTTCTTCTGACGATAGTACAGCTGTAGTTCTGATTATGATAGTACAGCTGTAGTTCTGCTGACGATAGTACAGTTGTAGTTCTTCTGACGATAGTACAGCTGTAGTTCTGATGATGATAGTACAGCTGTAGTTCTGATGACGATAGTACAGCTGTAGTTCTGACAATAGTACAGCTGTAGTTCTGATGACGATAGTACAGCTGTAGTTCTGATGACGATAGTACAGCTGTAGTTCTGATGATGATAGTACAGCTGTAGTTCTGCTGACGATAGTACAGTTGTAGTTCTTCTGACGATAGTACAGTTGTAGTTCTGCTGACGATAGTACAGCTGTAGTTCTGCTGTTACAGACCACGTTCCAGGTGACGACCGACTCCAGTCGCTGTATCCAGTGCCTCGTGTGTGCAGGGCAGGGTGTGTGGCTCGCCTCTCAGCACAGCTCCAAGATCTCTCTCTACCACGCCACGTCCTTCGAACCACTGATGGAAGTCAACATAGCTCACTCTGTGGCCCAGAAGCTTCAGTGTAAGTGACCAGGGTCTACTACTATCAAACATCTCAAAGATCAGGGAATTCTCAAACACAGCATCATATGTATGGAAAACAATGATTGAGGAAATCTCAGTTTTCATAAAATTTGTTGTTCACGGGTCCAGTCTCATCAATACTCATTAACTATAATGAATTTCTTAACGTCATATAGGAAACATTACGAAAGTGGAAGAAAGCTCCCTTTACTTCTTTAATGCTCTCCTATTTAGAAAAATTTGAAGTTAAGAATTCCTTAAAGTTAAGAAATATTGTAACTGCAGGGCCCACTCCAAAATATTCTGCATATTACCACAAGCCCTCTACCTCTGGGTTGCGAGTTGGATTTTCTCCGGTTGATCTGTTGATCAGTTGTATATCAGTTATACATAAGTTATACATGAGTTTGCTAGGATTAAAAGGGATCAAACAAAGCAACACTGAACAATCATTGAACATTCTCTTTAAAGACTACAAAGATAGTTTTTTCTACAAAATCATATCATTGCTATTATTCCAATATTATCACATGTCAATTAGGTTTATATCCCTCTCAAATGCAATAAGGAAAAAAAACACCTAAATTATGATTTAAAATGTGGTGGTTATCCAATATGTGATGACATATTATTGATTGGTGATATATGAGGTATGTTTGTCTGACTTACAGCGGCTGACGACATCATTCGACAACACAAGGCGGCTTGCCTGAGGATCACGGCTCTGTTAGTGTGTAAAGACCTGTTATGGGTAGGCACAAGTGCTGGAGTGATCCTGACCATACCAATGCCCCGCATCACATCAACCTCTACACGCGGCTCCATCTCAACCCCATCAGTTACAGGTAAGTGTTCCTGAACCACCTCCACACGCGGCTCCATCTCAACCCCGTCAGTTACAGGTAAGTGTTCCTGAACCACCTCCGCACGCGGCTCCATCTCAACCCCGTCAGTTACAGGTAAGTGTTCCTGAACCACCTCCACACGCGGCTCCATCTCAACCCCGTCAGTTACAGGTAAGTGTTCCTGAACCACCTCCACACGCGGCTCCATCTCAACCCCGTCAGGTATAGATAAGTGTTCCCCAACCACCTCCACACGCGGCTCCATCTCAATCCCATCAGTTACAGGTAAGTGTTCCCCGACCACCGCCACACACGTTTCTCATTTGTTGATGTATTACCTGATACGATTGACTTGTCTATTTCAGGCCTTGTCTTTGGTCACACAGGACATGTAAGGTTTCTGACATGTGTAGAACTAACAGCTCCGTCGTCCCCGACAACACCAAAACCAAAAACTGAGGAGGAAGAAACAGATGATAAACCAGAAAATCTTGCAATTCATGACATTCATAGGCGATCGTCGATGGCCGCCACAACAGCTACCATGGCAACAAGGATGTTGGTTATAAGTGGTGGTGACGGATATGAAGACTTCCGCAATAATTCCACCAATGAGGTGGCGGGGCGTGATGATAGCACAAATCACCTGTTACTATGGCAGGTGTAGACTGGATATAATGATAATTATTTTAATTTCGGGTTTAGTATCAGCAATAATACTACGTCTTCTGGAGTGTATGAATGACGACGTGGTGGTCGTTGATTTATTTACAAGTGTGAATGAAGAGGACTACCAGAGATGTGACAAATTTTTGTGCCTGTGTTATTTGCTAATTTTAGCCTTGGGTGGATTCAAGGATCTATATTTAGATCGGAGGATTTATATTTAGATTGGAGAATCTATATTTAGATTGGAGGATCTATACTTGTGATATTGAGATCCTCAACAATCTTTCATGTTAAATTTGTTGTGAACTGTGACATTTCTGGAGAAAAAATGTCTCGTCACAAATTCTACAATCAAAGATTTTTTTCCAATAATATGGAATGGGCTGTGAGATACAAGTGATGTCATTTTGGAGCGAAGAGTTAAAATCAAACCTTTTAATCGCTCACTAACAACTCTCTCAAAACTTGATATGTTGTGATGATTATTTGTTTATTTGTGTTTGTTGTCATGTTAAACCAAAATTCTTAAAGCTGCAAGCTACGTTTGATGCTTCACGGCAAAAATGAAACTGAAACCCAAATTGAGGTGCTGATTCGGGGAGGATGACAATGGTGCTATGGTTACAGAAAAAGATATATTTACATGTAGTATTAGGTTTGAATAACAGGTGTTATAATGTGGCAGAAAGTCAGGCAATCTAAATAAGGTGCTATAAAGATTTTAATCTATGCATTATGTGCAAGATCAACCAAATTTTTCAATCACAATTTTGTCACGGGATACAATTTCATTTTATTATAATTGTCTTACATCGAGGTTTGATCATAGTCTAATGGTAAGGACGTTGATGATACGTTTGAATTTCATTGATAAACAATTCATATCATACTTTGGATTTGTCTGCTATGTTGTGTTTTCTGGATGTTGATACAGATGGCTATTATTTAATTAATCATGTAAAAAACAAGATGAGTTGCAAATTTATGCAATTTTACATGTAGTGCTAGATAAAGTTTAAAGTGAGGTATATATATCATGTGATAAAAAAGTCATATTTGATTTGATTGGCTAAGCCGAAATTACAGATACTTGTAGTGAAATATGTCACTTTTTATTGGCCAAGCACAAAGTAAAGTCTTACGATATTTTTCTGATCCTGAAATAGGGACTGAATATTACACCTAATTATTCTAACCATTTTTTTTTCTTACTGATTCATTAGGGCAACAACTTTCTGTAGTGGACCAAGTCACAAATTAGAGAGTAATATCAGTGTAACACAGTGCTTCCCTTAGTAACATCACACATAATAAAGTCTGTTTACACTTAAATCGGTTTCCTTGAAATGCAATTTATTTTGATCTAATGCACATGTTTTGAAGAAACATTTCTTAGATTATCTCCCCTTAGACGTTTATTTCATAGATAATATGGAAATTTAAAACTACACTTAAGTAATGGATGATAATGACCGGATATTCTTCACAAATTTTGTTTTTAAAAATTATGAAATATCATTAATACAAGCAACTTCAACAAAAGATTATGTAAGTTTGTGATTGTTTTAAGTTACTCATTTTAAAGTTATCCATTTTGTTTAAAAAAATTTCTTTCTCATATTTTGTATTATTTTTATTGGAATAAAATATTTTATCAGACTTGGCACACAGCAAAAACTCCAAGATGGTTAAAAAAATTCTGAAAAAAACCCACCAACTTATAAGTAACTTAAGTTGTTTTTATGGTTTGTTTGATGGAAATAAACAATACATTTTCTATGATACACAATATAAATACTAAGGCTGTTTGTTGAACCCATTTTTGGTTGAAAGATAACCAAAAATTTTACCAGAGTGTGAATGAAATTCACGTAGACAGTATCTTTATTATCTACAGTTAAAAAACATTATAAAAGATGAGTTCCTGAATATTTGGTCTCATTTTTCAAATCCCTGAAAACATTATCAATTATGATAGCTATTAAGTATTTCACAATTTATGATTTTTAAGATAATTCTGAGAAAGAGATAAATCACCTTACCTGGTAAACGTCAAGGTACATGTACTTGATCAATTTATTTAGTAATACAAATCTCCTACACTTGCCGAACCTGAGTAAAATACAAAAAATAAAAGATAATGTTAGTGTAATTACACGGGAAGCCATGTTTAAGATTAGCTGCTTACCTGTATCACTGATCAGCATTGTGTTCATGGTTATCCTGGACATTTTTCACACTTTATTTTTATCACATTCTAGAAGCACAAATGTTTTAATTTGAAGTTTCATGAAGCATACAAACTGCCGATATTGTACGATTTTAACTTAGTGATGTGAGGATTTATTTTATGTCATAATTATTATAGATTTTTTGTTTATTTTTCGTTGTATATTTTGTACATAGTCATTCTGAATGTGATCAAACTGTTATTCATTCTGTATAATAAGGATAGAACTATGTACATAGGTAAGTATAACAAAATTATGTAACAATTTATTTATAAACTGTATATAAATGGGATGCACCCTCAACTTAAAGCAATATATCGATGGATGACATTAACCGTGTATAGTGCTTGTTTTATGAACTATTTATCAGACGTTTTATCATGCTTTTCTAGTCTAGCTTTGTACATATATGTATATATATTTTGTGTTTAAGCACAAAGATAGTGTATTTATGTGAGTTTGGCGGTAGTGTATTAACCCAAATTAGCTGATGACTAAACTTTACTAGATGTGTTAGACTGTGGCAGTGAAATCACGCTCCGTCGGCGTGTGGCAATAACATTTCAGTGTTGACTAACTGTATACTTGTTTGTGTGTCCAGTCAGCAATATATCCCCACCACAAACCACAGATATTACAGAGTTATCTCCCCACCAAAACCACACTATACAACCACATCTATTAACCATGGCGTATTTTGTTATCTGTAAACTATTCCAGATGTTAGCATTCCCAGATGTTAGAGTGATATCTGCCCTATGTTTTCAAGCACATAATTTTTTCAGAGACTATAATTTGAATTTCATTCTCAAAATAATTATGGAATAATCTCTACTTACCAGCAAGGGCAGATAACTGTGTATTACTGTTTTCTGTTTATCTTTAAGTCCCAAATGTATAAGTATTCTTATGCCGGAATGTAAGGCCAATCTTTCTTTACGTTTTTAAATTCTGAAACAAAACAGCCTTCATATATATATTGTCACCTTGGGATGTTCACACGACACACAGCCAACCTATTTAAATCGCTTTTCGTCTATAGTCCATCGGTCCATCCTTCTGTCCTTTCATCGGTCCATCCAATAACAGTTTTTGTTACCACTAATTCTCGAAAGGTACTGAAGGGATCTTTCTCAAATTTCATATGTAGGTTCCCCTAGGACCCTAGTTTTGCATATTGCATTTTAGGATTGATTGGTCAACAAAATGGCCGACCCGCCACCATCTTGGATTTTGATAGTTAAAGTTTGTTACCGCTATTTCTCAGAAAATGCTGAATGCTGGATTCTTCTCAAATTTCACATGTAGGTTACCCTAGGGCCCTGATTGGGCATATTACATTTTGGGACTGATCGGTCAACATGATTGCCGCTTGGCAGCCATCTTGGATTTTGATAGTTGGAGTTTGTTACCGTTATTTCTCTGAAAATAATAAAGGGATCTCTCAAATTTCATATGTAGGTTCCCCCAGGGTCCTAGTTGTGCATATTGCATTTTGTAAATGCATGATAGGTCAACAAGACGGCCTACCGGACACCATCTTAGATTTTGATAGTTTCAGAAATCACTGAAGGGATCTCTTTGAAATTCCATACATAGGTTCCCCTTGGGCCCTTTCTGTGCATAGTACCTTTTAGACTGATTGGTGAACAAGATGGCAAACCAGCCACCATCTTGGATTTCATTGTTGAAGTCTGTTACCGCTGTTTCTCAGAAAGTACTGAATAGATCTGTCTCAAATTTTATATGTATTATGTTTGGAAAAGTTTGAAAAGCAGAGTAAATATCCCTCTTTCCATTGTCAGGCATAGATCATTCTTTGGTGGGCGCCAAAATTCCTATGGGATCATTTGTTGTATCAATGATAAATTTCTTTTTCTGTTTATCAAGCTATTGTCGTCATGCTTTCATGAATCTTGGTTGGCACACATACATTTATAAGATCTTTGTTGACTTTAACTTTAAATATCCCACAAAATCCCTGAATCCATTTACACAAATTACAACCATGCAGAGTTATCTGTCCTTACACTCACCTCTGTTAACCTGTTAAATAACGATTTGGGATATATGATAAAATGTTTAGTTTTCACCTGTGGTGTTGTTTGTTCACTTTCCGGATTTCACAATATAATTTGATCATTCAGTATTAAGATATACAATATTGATCTGAATATGATGTCTGCCATTTAAAAAACATTACTGTGACGTGATGTACTGAACAATCGTAATGATATAATACTCTTTGATCCAAGGTCACCTGATGGCCAGTTCAAGGTCACCAGATGGCCAGTTCAAGGTCACCAGATGGCCAGTTCAAGGTCACCTGATAGCCAGTTCAAGGTCAACTGATGGCCAGTTCGAGGTCACCTGATGGCCATTTCAAGGTCAACAGATGGCCAGTTCAAGGTCACCTGATGGCCAGTTCATGATCACCAGGTGACCAGTCCGTGAGCTGTTAACAGAAGTGAATGTAGGACTGTAATGAATTCTGGGAGAAAATGTGGAGACAATCTCTCTATCTTGATTTAACTATTTGCATCAGAGATATGATTACAATATGTTTGTACAGATTTAACTCGGTTGTTGAGTATATCCAGTTGAACTAACACTTTATCCTAGTGCTGTGTTGTTATTTTAGTGTACCAACTCTGGCTCTTCATATCTTTGTCATATTGAGTGATATGCCCGATGCTAATGTCTTTCTTAATGTTTCTTACTTTCCTGGTCCCCTCCTTCTTCTTTCTCTGTTTCTCTATTTGTCATTCCTCCTCTTTCTTTCTTTCTTTTTAATGATTTTACTGTCATAGTAAATAAACCTTTTCTTCCCTTTCTAACTTCACAGTTTTAACACTGTGTTTTTCCTATGTAAATCTGTCTATCTCTCCTTTCTCGGCTTCACAATTCATATACTTTGTCTGTGATGTGTTTGTCATTAGTTTTAATAGTTGTTCCTTTTTGTGTAATACTATTCAGATACATCCTGAATTCCTCCCTCAGATTTTTCCATCTCTCAAGATTTTCCTTATTATTTGAGCATATACTTTTACTTTGAATTTTTCCCTAGGACCCCTCCCAAAGCTTTTCATTCCATATACCCAAAGTTTCACAGGAAAAGCTATTTTACCATTTTGGGTTAAAAGCAACAATTAACAAACAAACAAAATGTGTAATCTTGTGTTTGGAAAAGCAAAGGAACATCAGGTTTACATAACAAAAAAGTTCATCAAAATGAATTTTTAATTGTTATTGCAATAGAAAGCTTTTCGAATTGTCTCCCTTTAATAAATCAGTGATCTGCCCCATCATGATGTTTTGATATTTTGATAACTTAGCACGATAAGTTTAAATTTTGAAATTTGGCATTGTGAATCCGTGTATATCTCTATTGTTTTCTCTCATAGATAAGTAGTGGGTTTTTTCTCTGTGCTTCTATAAAATGTCATAGGAAATTTTTCTTTTATCATTTATGGTAAACCTTCACCAATTATCTCCCTTTATCTGTCAATTTAAATAGTTAACTCCCTTTAATCCCTTTTTATGTATTTTATGTAGATTTTACTGTTTCTTAACTTCCCATTTCTTAGCTTTAACACCCCCATGTATGTATTTGAACCAAGTTCAGTTTATACCACAGGATTTAATTAGCAGCAGCGCCTTTTTCTTAGTTGTCATGACTTCTGGATAAACAATCCAAGCCACATTTGTTTGTCACTGTTGTTTTGCTGTATTTTATTTTTAAAGCCTGTATTTGTTGACTGTGTATAAACATCAAACTTGATGATTTGATACTAATTTTGTTGCCTCAGCTGTTAGTGACCATATTGAATTGTGTATATATAACTGTTAAGGAGATGATATTTGTTGTGTGTAATACCACACGAGTAAATCCAGCATTTCATTATTGCAATGCCAAAGACTGTAACTACCGACTTGTTGTCATCATTCACTCAGGGCAACCCCATTGTATGACTCACCACTGTATTCCACCAGAATTTATTCTCAATTTTCTCTCTTTTACCTTTAATTATCTCCCTCATATCATAGGTTATCTCCCTTCAACTATTTTCCCTTACACAAATAGTGACTTATCTCCGGTATACCATTGATTATCTTCTTTACACCATAGGTTATCTCCCTTCAACTATTTTCCCTTACACAAATAGTGACTTATCTCCGGTATACCATTGATTATCTCCCTTACAACATGGGTTATCTCCCTTCCACTATTTTACCCTTACACAAATAGTGACTTATCTCCCTTATACCATTGATTGTCTCCATTACATCATAGGTTATCTCCCTTCAACTATTTTTTCACTTACAGAAATAGTGACTTATCTTCCTTATACTATTAATTGTCTCTTACACCATAGGTTATCTCCCTTCAACTATTTTTTCACTTACACAAATAGTGACATATCTCCCTTATACTATTAATTGTCCTCTTTACACCATAGGTTATCTCCCTTCAACCTTCCCCCCCTCCCCTTAAACAAATAGTGACTTATCTCCCTTATACCATTAATTATCTCCCTTATACTATTAAATATTTCTCTTCAACTATTGATTAATTCTCTTACACAAATAGTGATTTGTCTCACTTCTACCATTCATCATATTTCTTACACCATTGGTTATCTCCCTTCACTAATTCCAATAGTAACTTATCTCCCTTCTACCATTCTTTTAAATCTATGACCTCATTAGCTACTTCCCATCATATGAATAATGATTTCTCCCATACCATTGGCTATTACCCTTTTACCATGAATTGTAGCAAATTTTCATCTAAAATGAGATACATTCTTTTCTATGAATTTTGTGGACTATGAATTTTCTCAATGTATTCAGCAATGTTATTCACAATATGAATTGTAATTCAATTTTTAATGCATGTGACTGAAGAGTGTATTTTTATAAAATACATTTACTACTAAGGTTTTAATATAAATTTGATTAATTTAGACTCCATCAAACCAGATGAAAATTTCCAATCAAGTTTAGAGAGTAAAGAAAATGCAATGGTTGACTATCCTGTATAGAGTACAGTGGTTGTCTATCTTGTATAGAGTACAGTGGTTGTCTATCCTGTATAGAGTACAGTGGTTGTCTATCCTGTATAGAGTACAGTGGTTGTCTATCCTGTATAGAGTACAGTGGTTGTCTATCCTGTATAGACTACAGTGGTTGTCTATCCTGTATAGAGTACAGTGGTTGTCTATCCTGTATAGAGTACATGTTGTCTAGTGTGATTGTCTATCCTGTATAGAGTATACAGTGGTTGTCTATCCTGTATAGAGTACAGTGGTTGTCTATCCTGTATAGACTACAGTGGTTGTCTATCCTGTATAGAGTACAGTGGTTGTCTATCATGTATAGAGTACAGTGATTGTCTATCCTGTATAGAGGATACAGTGGTTGTCTATCCTGTATAGAGTACAGTGGTTGTCTATCCTGTATAGAGTACAGTGGTTGTCTATCCTGTATAGACTACAGTGGTTGTCTATCCTGTATAGACTACAGTGGTTGTCTATCCTGTATAGAGTACAGTGGTTGTCTATCCTGTATAGAGTACAGTGGTTGTCTATCCTGTATAGAGGGTACAGTGGTTGTCTACCCTGTATAGAGTACAGTGGTTGTCTATCCTGTATAGAGTACAGTGGTTGTCTATCCTGTATAGAGTACAGTGGTTGTCTATCCTGTATAGAGTACAGTGGTTGTCTATCCTGTGTAGAGTACAGTGGTTGTCTACCTGTACAGTGGTATCCTGTATAGAGTACAGTGGTTGTCTATCCTGTATAGAGTGCAGTGGTTGTCTATCCTGTATAGACTACAGTGGTTGTCTATCCTTCATAGACTACAGTGGTTGTCTATCCTGTATAGAGTACAGTGGTTGTGTCTAGCCCTGTATAGAGGGTACAGTGGTTGTCTATCCTGTATAGAGTACAATGTTTGTCTATCCTATATAGACTACAGTGGTTGTCCACTTGTATAGAGTACAGTGGTTGTCTATCCTGTATAGAGGGTACAGCGGTTGTCTATCCTGTATAGAGTACAGTGGTTGTCTATCCTGTATAGAGAGTACAGTGGTTGTCTATCCTGTATAGAGTACAGTGGTTGTCTATCCTGTATAGAGTACAGTGGTTGTCTATCCTGTATAGAGTACAGTGGTTGTCTATCCTGTATAGAGTACAGTGGTTGTCTATCCTGTATAGAGTACAGTGGTTGTCTATCCTGTATAGAGTACAGTGGTTGTCTATCTATAGAGTACAGTGGTTGTCTATCCTGTATAGAGTACAGTGGTTGTCTATCCTGTGTAGAGTACAGTGGTTGTCTATCCTGTATAGAGTACAGTGGTTGTCTATCCTGTATAGAGTACAGTGGTTGTCTATCCTGTATAGAGTACAGTGGTTGTCTATCCTGTATAGAGTACAGTGGTTGTCTATCCTGTATAGAGTACAGTGGTTGTCTATCCTGTATAGAGTACAGTGGTTGTCTATCCTGTATAGAGTACAGTGGTTGTCTATCCTGTATAGACTACAGTGGTTGTCTATCCTGTATAGAGTACAGTGGTTGTCTATCCTGTATAGAGTAACAGTGGTTGTCTATCTGTATAGAGTACAGTGGTTGTCTATCCTGTATAGAGGGTACAGTGGTTGTCTATCCTGTATAGACTACAGTGGTTGTCTATCCTGTATAGAGTACAGTGGTTGTCTATCCTGTATAGAGGTTGTCTATCCTGTAGTACAGTGTTGTCTATCTATAGATACAGTATCCTTAGAGTACAGTGGTTGTCTATCCTGTATAGAGCATACAGTGGTTGTCTATCCTTTATAGAGTACAGTGGTTGTCTATCTTGTATAGAGTACAGTGGTTGTATATCATGTATAGAGTACAGTGATTGCCTATCCTGTATAGAGGATACAGTGGTTGTCTATCCTGTATAGAGTACAGTACAGAGTACAGTTTGTCTATCCTGTATAGAGTACAGTGGTTGTCTATCCTGTATAGAGTACAGTGGTTGTCTATCCTGTATAGAGTACAGTGTGTCTATCCTGTATAGACTACAGTGGTTGTCTATCCTGTATAGAGTACAGTGGTTGTCTATCCTGTATAGAGTACAGTGGTTGTCTATCCTGTATAGAGTACAGTGGTTGTCTATCCTGTATAGAGTACAGTGGTTGTCTATCCTGTATAGAGTACAGCGTGTTGTCTATCCTGTATAGAGGATACAGTGGTTGTCTATCCTGTATAGAGTACAGTGGTTGTCTATCCTGTATAGAGTACAGTGGTTGTCTATCCTGTATAGACTACAGTGGTTGTCTATCATGTATAGAGTACAGTGGTTGTCTATCCTGTATAGAGGGTACAGTGGTTGTCTATCCTGTATAGAGTACAGTGGTTGTCTATCCTGTATAGAGTACAGTGGTTGTCTATCCTGTATAGAGTACAGTGGTTGTCTATCCTGTATAGAGTACAGTGGTTGTCTATCCTGTATAGAGTACAGTGGTTGTCTATCCTGTATAGAGTACAGTGGTTGTCTATCCTGTGTAGAGTACAGTGGTTGTCTATCCTGTATAGAGTACAGTGGTTGTCTATCCTGTATAGAGTACAGTGGTTGTCTATCCTGTATAGACTACAGTGGTTGTCTATCCTGTATTGAGTACAGTGGTTGTCTATCCTGTATGAGTACAGTGGTTGTCTACTGTATAGAGGGTACAGTGGTTGTCTATCCTATATAGAGAACAGTGGTTGTCTATCATGTATAGAGTACAGTGGTTGTCTATCCTGTATAGAGCATACAGTGGTTGTCTATCCTTTATAGAGTACAGTGGTTGTCTATCCTGTATGGAGGGTACAGTGGTTGTCTATCCTGTATAGAGTACAGTGGTTGTCTATCCTGTATAGAGTACAGTGGTTGTCTATCCTATATAGACTACAGTGGTTGTCCACTTGTATAGAGTAAAGTGGTTGTCTATCCTATATAGAGTACAGTGGTTGTCTATCCTGTATAGAGTACAGTGGTTGTCTATCCTGTATAGAGTACAGTGGTTGTCTATCCTGTATAGAGTACAGTGGTTGTCTATCCTGTATAGAGTACAGTGGTTGTCTATCCTGTATAGAGTACAGTGGTTGTCTATCCTGTATAGAGGATACAGTGGTTGTCTATCCTGTATAGACTACAGTGGTTGTCTATCCTGTATAGACTACAGTGGTTGTCTATCCTGTATAGACTACAGTGGTTGTCTATCCTGTATAGAGTACAGTGGTTGTCTATCCTGTATAGAGTACAGTGGTTGTCTATCCTGTATAGAGTACAGTGGTTGTCTATCCTGTATAGAGTACAGTGGTTGTCTATCCTGTATAGAGGGTACAGTGGTTGTCTATCCTGTATAGAGTACAGTGGTTGTCTATCCTGTATAGAGGGTACAGTGGTTGTCTATCCTGTATAGAGGGTACAGTGGTTGTCTATCCTGTATAGAGTACAGCGGTTGTCTATCCTGTATAGAGTACAGTGGTTGTCTATCCTGTGTAGAGTACAGTGGTTGTCTATCCTGTATAGAGTACAGTGGTTGTCTATCCTGTATGGAGGGTACAGTGGTTGTCTATCCTGTATAGAGTACAGCGGTTGTCTATCCTGTATAGAGTACAGTGGTTGTCTATCCTGTATAGAGTACAGTGGTTGTCTATCCTGTATAGAGTACAGTGGTTGTCTATCCTGTATAGACTACAGTGGTTGTCTATCCTGTATAGAGTACAGTGGTTGTCTATCCTGTATAGAGAGGTACAGTGGTTGTCTATCCTGTATAGAGTACAGTGGTTGTCTATCCTGTATAGAGTACAGTGGTTGTCTATCCTGTATAGAGGGTACAGTGGTTGTCTATCCTGTATAGAGGGTACAGTGGTTGTCTATCCTGTATAGACTACAGTGGTTGTCTATCCTGTATAGAGTACAGTGGTTGTCTATCCTGTATAGACTGCAGTGGTTGTCTATCCTGTATAGAGTACAGTGGTTGTCTATCCTGTATAGACTACAGTGGTTGTCTATCCTGTATAGAGTACAGTGGTTGTCTATCCTGTATAGAGTACAGTGGTTGTCTATCCTATATAGAGTACAGTGGTTGTCTATCCTGTATAGAGTACAGTGGTTGTCTATCCTGTATAGAGTACAGTGGTTGTCTATCCTGTATAGAGTACAGTGGTTGTCTATCCTGTATAGAGTACAGTGGTTGTCTATCCTGTATAGAGTACAGTGGTTGTCTATCCTGTATAGAGTACAGTGGTTGTCTATCCTGTATAGAGTACAGTGGTTGTCTTTCCTGTATAGAGTACATTGGTTGTTTATCCTGTATAGACTACAGTGGTTGTCTATCATGTATAGAGTACAGTGATTGTCTATCCTGTATAGAGTACAGCGGTTGTCTATCCTGTATAGACTACAGTGGTTGTCTATACTGTATAGACTACAGTGGTTGTCTATCCTGTATAGAGTACAGTGGTTGTCTATCCTGTATAGAGTACAGTGGTTGTCTATACTGTATAGAGTACAGTGGTTGTCTATCCTGTATAGAGTACAGTGGTTGTCTACCCTGAGTAAGTGTGATGGACGATGTCGGAAATAATAGTGCTTGTGTGGTGTAGGTAGTATGTCTCTGTGTATATTGCTATGTGTCAGTGGATACGATGTCAACGATTGTCGTTACATCATCTAATAAAATTGTTAAATTGTCGTCGGCTTTGATATTTTATTTATTACACATTAAGTCAACATTAGAACTACACACGGAATGAAATCATAAGATAAAAAACGTTCTGAGCAGAGAAATTTGTTAGAATGGCTTGATATGCAGCTTGAGACAGACCAAAATAAAATAACAATGATGTATGGATTTAGTGCTATATGTCGTTGAAACATGGTGGCTTGTTCATAGAAACATGGCCATAAAATTAGATGATTTTTCCGGAATTATGCCCCTGAATTCAGATGTCTTGTTCTTGAAAACATACTCATGATACAAAATATCTTTGATTTCGGGAGCATGCCCTTGAAACAAAATGTCTTTTTCCTCGGAAACATGTCCTTGAAGCAATGTGGCTTGTTCCTTGAAACAAGATATATTGTTTCTAGACAACATGCCTTTGAAAACAGATATTTTTCCTTGAAACATGCTTTTGAAACAGGGAGGCTTGTGCATTGAAACATGCCCTCGAAACAATGTCTTTTTTCCTTGAAAACATGCTATTGAAACCAGATATGTTGTTTCTGGAAACATGTCCTTGAAACAAGATATGAAGTAGGGGTGCGTAATTTCTTATTTTGCCATTCATTCCAAATCAAAAAGACTGACTTGCATCGGCTGCTGTACAAGTGCTTCACAACACAACACACGAGTATATTACCGAATATGCGCTGACGTATCACTGCGCATAGGAGCTGTTATTAAACGGGTTTGAGGAACGTAATTTCGCACACCAATCAAACTTCCTTGTTTTTGCAGAAAATAATTTTTTCAGACATTTTATGGACGAACAACATCATAAACAAAAATTAAGTACAGTTCCAATCTTGAAATGACATCTAAGTCCAATTATATTTCGATGAAAAAGTGACATCTCGGCGCCATTTTCGCTACAAAATGTAAATGAGGTCAAGAAAGGCATGGGGTGTCCACAGAAAACATGTTTTCCGCTATTTTTTCATACGGTTTTCGTTATATTCTAAAAAAAAGGGATAATTTTATGTCAAAAGATTTATTTTCTTTAAATATTTTTACTGAAATTGGCCGTATTATTCAGATTTCTTTTTCAAAACAAACTTATCATAAAAAAGTTCAACTTGATATGACAAAATCATAGTGAGAGGCCTCCTTTAGTTATAACATAAACAACAGAGCAAATCTTTCTGATATTTAAAGGAAAATCGCAAAATGTCGCCAGATGTGCGAAATTACGTACCCTTACTCCATTGTTACTAGCCAATATGGCATCGAAGCAAGATTTCTTGTTCCTAAAAGCATGTCATTGAACCAAGATGACTTGTTCCCGGTAAAATGCATTGAAACAAGATGTCTTGTATCTTGAAACATGTCCTTGAAACCAAATAAATTGGTCCTGGGAACATCTCTTAAAATAATATTTCTTGTTTTTGAAACCATGTCCCTCTACCGAAAATGTCTTTACCTGGAAACATGTCCTCTACCGAAAATGTCTTTACCCTGGAAACATGTCCTCTTGACCGAAGATGTCTCTATCCTGGAAGCATCCTTTTGACCGAAGATGTCTTTACCTGGAAACATGCCCTTGACCGAAGATGTCTTTACCCTGGAAACATGCCCTTGACCGAAGATGTCTTTACCCTGGAAACATGTCCTCTACCGAAAATGTCTTTACCCTGGAAACATGTCCTCTTGACCGAAAATGTCTTTACCCTGGAAACATGTCCTCTACCGAAAATGTCTTTACCTGGAAACATGTCCTCTACCGAAAATGTCTTTACCTGGAAACATGTCCTCTACCGAAAATGTCTTTACCTGGAAACATGCCCTTGACCGAAGATGTCTTTACCTGGAAACATGTCCTCTACCGAAAATGTCTTTACCTGGAAACATGTCCTCTACCGAAAATGTCTTTACCTGGAAACATGCCCTTGACCGAAGATGTCTTTACCTGGAAACATGTCCTCTACCGAAAATGTCTTTACCCTGGAAACATGTCCTCTACCGAAAATGTCTTTACCCTGGAAACATGTCCTCTACCGAAAATGTCTTTACCTGGAAACATGTCCTCTACCGAAAATGTCTTTACCTGGAAACATGTCCTCTACCGAAAATGTCTTTACCTGGAAACATGCCCTTGACCGAAAATGTCTTTACCCTTTGAAACATGTCCTCTACCGAAAATGTCTTTACCCTGGAAACATGTCCTCTACCGAAAATGTCTTTACCTGGAAACATGTCCTCTACCGAAAATGTCTTTACCTGGAAACATGTCCTTACCGAAAATGTCTTTACCTGGAAACATGTCCTCTACCGAAAATGTCTTTACCTGGAAACATGTCCTCTACCGAAAATGTCTTACCGAAACATGTCCTCTACCGAAAATGTCTTTACCTGGAAACATGTCCTCTACCGAAAATGTCTTTACCTGGAAACATGTCCTCTACCGAAAATGTCTTTACCTGGAAACATGTCCTCTACCGAAAATGTCTTTACCTGGAAACATGTCCTCTACCGAAAATGTCTTTACCTGGAAACATGTCCTCTACCGAAAATGTCTTTACCTGGAAACATGTCCTCTACCGAAAATGTCTTTACCTGGAAACATGTCCTCTACCGAAAATGTCTTTATACCCTGGAAACATGTCCTCTACCGAAAATGTCTTTACCTGGAAACATGTCCTCTACCGAAAATGTCTTTACCTGGAAACATGTCCTCTACCGAAAATGTCTTTACCTGGAAACATGTCCTCTACCGAAAATGTCTTTACCCTGGAAACATGTCCTCTACCGAAAATGTCTTTACCTGGAAACATGTCCTCTACCGAAAATGTCTTTACCTGGAAACATGTCCTCTACCGAAAATGTCTTTACCCTGGAAACATGTCCTCTACCGAAAATGTCTTAATGGACCGAAAATGTCTTTACCCTGGAAACATGTCCTCTACCGAAAATGTCTTTACCTGGAAACATGTCCTCTACCGAAAATGTCTTTACCTGGAAACATGTCCTCTACCGAAAATGTCTTTACCTGGAAACATGTCCTCTACCGAAAATGTCTTTACCTGGAAACATGTCCTCTACCGAAAATGTCTTTACCCTGGAAACATGCCCTTGACCGAAAATGTCTTTACCCTGGAAACATGTCCTCTACCGAAAATGTCTTTACCCTGGAAACATGTCCTCTACCGAAAATGTCTTTACCCTTTGAAACATGCCCTTGACCGAAAATGTCTTTACCCTGGAAACATGTCCTCTACCGAAAATGTCTTTACCCTTTGAAACATGTCCTCTACCGAAAATGTCTTTACCCTGGAAACATGTCCTCTACCGAAAATGTCTTTACCTGGAAACATGTCCTCTACCGAAAATGTCTTTACCTGGAAACATGTCCTCTACCGAAAATGTCTTTACCCTGGAAACATGTCCTCTACCGAAAATGTCTTTACCCTGGAAACATGTCCTCTACCGAAAATGTCTTTACCTGGAAACATGTCCTCTACCGAAAATGTCTTTACCTGGAAACATGTCCTCTACCGAAAATGTCTTTACCTGGAAACATGTCCTCTACCGAAAATGTCTTTACCTGGAAACATGTCCTCTACCGAAAATGTCTTTACCTGGAAACATGTCCTCTACCGAAAATGTCTTTACCTGGAAACATGTCCTCTACCGAAAATGTCTTTACCCTGGAAACATGTCCTCTACCGAAAATGTCTTTACCCTTTGAAACATGTCCTCTACCGAAAATGTCTTTACCCTGGAAACATGTCCTCTACCGAAAATGTCTTTACCTGGAAACATGTCCTCCTGGAAACATGTCCTCTACCGAAAATGTCTTTACCTGGAAACATGTCCTCTACCGAAAATGTCTTTACCTGGAAACATGTCCTCTACCGAAAATGTCTTTACCTGGAAACATGTCCTCTACCGAAAATGTCTTTACCCTGGAAACATGTCCTCTACCGAAAATGTCTTTACCTGGAAACATGTCCTCTACCGAAAATGTCTTTACCTGGAAACATGTCCTCTACCGAAAATGTCTTTACCCTGGAAACATGTCCTCTACCGAAAATGTCTTTACCTGGAAACATGTCCTCTACCGAAAATGTCTTTACCTGGAAACATGTCCTCTACCGAAAATGTCTTTACCTGGAAACATGTCCTCTACCGAAAATGTCTTTACCTGGAAACATGTCCTCTACCGAAAATGTCTTTACCTGGAAACATGTCCTCTACCGAAAATGTCTTTACCTGGAAACATGTCCTCTACCGAAAATGTCTTTACCTGGAAACATGTCCTCTACCGAAAATGTCTTTACCTGGAAACATGTCCTCTACCGAAAATGTCTTTACCTGGAAACATGTCCTCTACCGAAAATGTCTTTACCTGGAAACATGTCCTCTACCGAAAATGTCTTTACCTGGAAACATGTCCTCTACCGAAAATGTCTTTACCTGGAAACATGCCCTTGACCGAAGATGTCTTTACCTGGAAACATGTCCTCTACCGAAAATGTCTTTACCTGGAAACATGTCCTCTACCGAAAATGTCTTTACCTGGAAACATGTCCTCTACCGAAAATGTCTTTACCTGGAAACATGTCCTCTACCGAAAATGTCTTTACCCTGGAAACATGTCCTCTACCGAAAATGTCTTTACCCTGGAAACATGTCCTCTACGACCGAAAATGTCTTTACCTGGAAACATGTCCTCTACCGAAAATGTCTTTACCTGGAAACATGTCCTCTACCGAAAATGTCTTTACCTGGAAACATGTCCTCTACCGAAAATGTCTTTACCTGGAAACATGTCCTCTACCGAAAATGTCTTTACCTGGAAACATGTCCTCTACCGAAAATGTCTTTACCTGGAAACATGTCCTCTACCGAAAATGTCTTTACCTGGAAACATGTCCTCTACCGAAAATGTCTTTACCTGGAAACATGTCCTCTACCGAAAATGTCTTTACCTGGAAACATGTCCTCTACCGAAAATGTCTTTACCTGGAAACATGTCCTCTACCGAAAATGTCTTTACCTGGAAACATGTCCTCTACCGAAAATGTCTTTACCTGGAAACATGTCCTCTACCGAAAATGTCTTTACCTGGAAACATGTCCTCTACCGAAAATGTCTTTACCTGGAAACATGTCCTCTACCGAAAATGTCTTTACCTGGAAACATGTCCTCTACCGAAAATGTCTTTACCTGGAAACATGTCCTCTACCGAAAATGTCTTTACCTGGAAACATGTCCTCTACCGAAAATGTCTTTACCTGGAAACATGTCCTCTACCGAAAATGTCTTTACCTGGAAACATGTCCTCTACCGAAAATGTCTTTACCTGGAAACATGTCCTCTACCGAAAATGTCTTTACCTGGAAACATGTCCTCTACCGAAAATGTCTTTACCTGGAAACATGTCCTCTACCGAAAATGTCTTTACCTGGAAACATGTCCTCTACCGAAAATGTCTTTACCTGGAAACATGTCCTCTACCGAAAATGTCTTTACCTGGAAACATGTCCTCTACCGAAAATGTCTTTACCTGGAAACATGTCCTCTACCGAAAATGTCTTTACCTGGAAACATGTCCTCTACCGAAAATGTCTTTACCTGGAAACATGTCCTCTACCGAAAATGTCTTTACCTGGAAACATGTCCTCTACCGAAAATGTCTTTACCTGGAAACATGTCCTCTACCGAAAATGTCTTTACCTGGAAACATGTCCTCTACCGAAAATGTCTTTACCTGGAAACATGTCCTCTACCGAAAATGTCTTTACCTGGAAACATGTCCTCTACCGAAAATGTCTTTACCTGGAAACATGTCCTCTACCGAAAATGTCTTTACCTGGAAACATGTCCTCTACCGAAAATGTCTTTACCTGGAAACATGTCCTCTACCGAAAATGTCTTTACCTGGAAACATGTCCTCTACCGAAAATGTCTTTACCTGGAAACATGTCCTCTACCGAAAATGTCTTTACCTGGAAACATGTCCTCTACCGAAAATGTCTTTACCTGGAAACATGTCCTCTACCGAAAATGTCTTTACCTGGAAACATGTCCTCTACCGAAAATGTCTTTACCTGGAAACATGTCCTCTACCGAAAATGTCTTTACCTGGAAACATGTCCTCTACCGAAAATGTCTTTACCTGGAAACATGTCCTCTACCGAAAATGTCTTTACCCTGGAAACATGTCCTCTACCGAAAATGTCTTTACCTGGAAACATGTCCTCTACCGAAAATGTCTTTACCTGGAAACATGTCCTCTACCGAAAATGTCTTTACCTGGAAACATGTCCTCTACCGAAAATGTCTTTACCTGGAAACATGTCCTCTACCGAAAATGTCTTTACCTGGAAACATGTCCTCTACCGAAAATGTCTTTACCTGGAAACATGCCCTTGACCGAAGATGTCTTTACCTGGAAACATGTCCTCTACCGAAAATGTCTTTACCTGGAAACATGTCCTCTACCGAAAATGTCTTTACCTGGAAACATGTCCTCTACCGAAAATGTCTTTACCTGGAAACATGTCCTCTACCGAAAATGTCTTTACCCTGGAAACATGTCCTCTACCGAAAATGTCTTTACCTGGAAACATGTCCTCTACCGAAAATGTCTTTACCTGGAAACATGTCCTCTACCGAAAATGTCTTTACCTGGAAACATGTCCTCTACCGAAAATGTCTTTACCTGGAAACATGTCCTCTACCGAAAATGTCTTTACCTGAAACATGTACGAAAATGTCCTTTACCGAAAATGTCTTTACCTGTCTTTACCTGAAACATGTCCTCTACCGAAAATGTCTTTACCTGGAAACATGTCCTCTACCGAAAATGTCTTTACCTGGAAACATGTCCTCTACCGAAAATGTCTTTACCTGGAACATGTCCTCTACCGAAAATGTCTTTACCTGGAAACATGTCCTCTACCGAAAATGTCTTTACCTGGAAACATGTCCTCTACCGAAAATGTCTTTACCTGGAAACATGTCCTCTACCGAAAATGTCTTTACCTGGAAACATGTCCTCTACCGAAAATGTCTTTACCTGGAAACATGTCCTTGACCGAAAATGTCTTTACCTGGAAACATGTCCTCTACCGAAAATGTCTTTACCTGGAAACATGTCCTCTACCGAAAATGTCTTTACCTGGAAACATGTCCTCTACCGAAAATGTCTTTACCTGGAAACATGTCCTCTACCGAAAATGTCTTTACCTGGAAACATGTCCTCTACCGAAAATGTCTTTACCCTGGAAACATGTCCTCTACCGAAAATGTCTTTACCTGGAAACATGTCCTCTACCGAAAATGTCTTTACCTGGAAACATGTCCTCTACCGAAAATGTCTTTACCCTGGAAACATGTCCTCTACCGAAAATGTCTTTACCTGGAAACATGTCCTCTACCGAAAATGTCTTTACCTGGAAACATGTCCTCTACCGAAAATGTCTTTACCTGGAAACATGTCCTCTACCGAAAATGTCTTTACCTGGAAACATGTCCTCTACCGAAAATGTCTTTACCTGGAAACATGTCCTCTACCGAAAATGTCTTTACCTGGAAACATGTCCTCTACCGAAAATGTCTTTACCTGGAAACATGTCCTCTACCGAAAATGTCTTTACCTGGAAACATGTCCTCTACCGAAAATGTCTTTACCCTTTGAAACATGTCCTCTACCGAAAATGTCTTTACCTGGAAACATGTCCTCTACCGAAAATGTCTTTACCTGGAAACATGTCCTCTACCGAAAATGTCTTTACCTGGAAACATGTCCTCTACCGAAAATGTCTTTACCTGGAAACATGTCCTCTACCGAAAATGTCTTTACCTGGAAACATGTCCTCTACCGAAAATGTCTTTACCTGGAAACATGTCCTCTACCGAAAATGTCTTTACCTGGAAACATGTCCTCTACCGAAAATGTCTTTACCCTGGAAACATGTCCTCTACCGAAAATGTCTTTACCCTGGAAACATGTCCTCTACCGAAAATGTCTTTACCCTGGAAACATGTCCTCTACCGAAAATGTCTTTACCTGGAAACATGTCCTCTACCGAAAATGTCTTTACCTGGAAACATGTCCTCTACCGAAAATGTCTTTACCTGGAAACATGTCCTCTACCGAAAATGTCTTTACCTGGAAACATGTCCTCTACCGAAAATGTCTTTACCTGGAAACATGTCCTCTACCGAAAATGTCTTTACCTGGAAACATGTCCTCTACCGAAAATGTCTTTACCTGGAAACATGTCCTCTACCGAAAATGTCTTTACCTGGAAACATGTCCTCTACCGAAAATGTCTTTACCTGGAAACATGTCCTCTACCGAAAATGTCTTTACCTGGAAACATGTCCTCTACCGAAAATGTCTTTACCTGGAAACATGTCCTCTACCGAAAATGTCTTTACCTGGAAACATGTCCTCTACCGAAAATGTCTTTACCTGGAAACATGTCCTCTACCGAAAATGTCTTTACCTGGAAACATGTCCTCTACCGAAAATGTCTTTACCTGGAAACATGTCCTCTACCGAAAATGTCTTTACCTGGAAACATGTCCTCTACCGAAAATGTCTTTACCTGGAAACATGTCCTCTACCGAAAATGTCTTTAGCTGGAAACATGCCCTCTACCGAAAATGCCTTTACCCTGGAAACATGTCTCTTCCGAAAATGTCTTTACCTGGAAACATGTCCTCTACCGAAAATGTCTTTACCTGGAAACATGTCCTCTACCGAAAATGTCTTTACCTGAAAACATGTCCTCTACCGAAAATGTCTTTACCTGGAAACATGTCCTCTACCGAAAATGTCTTTACCTGGAAACATGTCCTCTACCGAAAATGTCTTTACCTGGAAACATGTCCTCTACCGAAAATGTCTTTACCTGGAAACATGTCCTCTACCGAAAATGTCTTTACCTGGAAACATGTCCTCTACCGAAAATGTCTTTACCTGGAAACATGTCCTCTACCGAAAATGTCTTTACCTGGAAACATGTCCTCTACCGAAAATGTCTTTACCTGGAAACATGTCCTCTACCGAAAATGTCTTTACCTGGAAACATGTCCTCTACCGAAAATGTCTTTACCTGGAAACATGTCCTCTACCGAAAATGTCTTTACCTGGAAACATGTCCCTACGAAAATGTCATGTCCATGCTTACCGAAAATGTCTTTACCTGGAAACATGTCCTCTACCGAAAATGTCTTTACCTGGAAACATGTCCTCTACCGAAAATGTCTTTACCTGGAAACATGTCCTCTACCGAAAATGTCTTTACCTGGAAACATGTCCTCTACCGAAAATGTCTTTACCTGGAAACATGTCCTCTACCGAAAATGTCTTTACCCTGGAAACATGTCCTCTACCGAAAATGTCTTTACCCTGGAAACATGTCCTCTACCGAAAATGTCTTTACCTGGAAACATGTCCTCTACCGAAAATGTCTTTACCTGGAAACATGTCCTCTACCGAAAATGTCTTTACCTGGAAACATGTCCTCTACCGAAAATGTCTTTACCTGGAAACATGTCCTCTACCGAAAATGTCTTTACCTGGAAACATGTCCTCTACCGAAAATGTCTTTACCTGGAAACATGTCCTCTACCGAAAATGTCTTTACCTGGAAACATGTCCTCTACCGAAAATGTCTTTACCTGGAAACATGTCCTCTACCGAAAATGTCTTTACCTGGAAACATGTCCTCTACCGAAAATGTCTTTACCTGGAAACATGTCCTCTACCGAAAATGTCTTTACCTGGAAACATGTCCTCTACCGAAAATGTCTTTACCCTGGAAACATGTCCTCTACCGAAAATGTCTTTACCTGGAAACATGTCCTCTACCGAAAATGTCTTTACCTGGAAACATGTCCTCTACCGAAAATGTCTTTACCTGGAAACATGTCCTCTACCGAAAATGTCTTTACCTGGAAACATGTCCTCTACCGAAAATGTCTTTACCTGGAAACATGTCCTCTACCGAAAATGTCTTTACCTGGAAACATGTCCTCTACCGAAAATGTCTTTACCTGGAAACATGTCCTCTACCGAAAATGTCTTTACCTGGAAACATGTCCTCTACCGAAAATGTCTTTACCTGGAAACATGTCCTCTACCGAAAATGTCTTTACCTGGAAACATGTCCTCTACCGAAAATGTCTTTACCTGGAAACATGTCCTTGACCGAAAATGTCTTTACCTGGAAACATGTCCTCTACCGAAAATGTCTTTACCTGGAAACATGTCCTCTACCGAAAATGTCTTTACCTGGAAACATGTCCTCTACCGAAAATGTCTTTACCTGGAAACATGTCCTCTACCGAAAATGTCTTTACCTGGAAACATGTCCTCCGAAAATGTCTTTACCGAAAACATGTCCTTACCGAAATGTCTTCTGGAAACATGTCCTCTACCGAAAATGTCTTTACCTGGAAACATGTCCTCTACCGAAAATGTCTTTACCTGGAAACATGTCCTCTACCGAAAATGTCTTTACCTGGAAACATGTCCTCTACCGAAAATGTCTTTACCTGGAAACATGTCCTCTACCGAAAATGTCTTTACCTGGAAACATGTCCTCTACCGAAAATGTCTTTACCTGGAAACATGTCCTCTACCGAAAATGTCTTTACCTGGAAACATGTCCTCTTGACCGAAAATGTCTTTACCCTGGAAACATGTCCTCTACCGAAAATGTCTTTACCCTGGAAACATGTCCTCTACCGAAAATGTCTTTACCCTGGAAACATGTCCTCTACCGAAAATGTCTTTACCTGGAAACATGTCCTCTACCGAAAATGTCTTTACCCTGGAAACATGCCCTTGACCGAAGATGTCTTTACCCTGGAAACATGTCCTCTACCGAAAATGTCTTTACCCTGGAAACATGTCCTCTACCGAAAATGTCTTTACCTGGAAACATGTCCTCTACCGAAAATGTCTTTACCTGGAAACATGTCCCTCTACCGAAAATGTCTTTACCTGGAAACATGTCCTCTACCGAAAATGTCTTTACCTGGAAACATGTCCTCTACCGAAAATGTCTTTACCTGAAACATGTCCTCTACCGAAAATGTCTTTACCTGGAAACATGTCCTCTACCGAAAATGTCTTTACCTGGAAACATGTCCTCTACCGAAAATGTCTTTACCTGGAAACACATGTCCTCTACCGAAAATGTCTTTACCTGGAAACATGTCCTCTACCGAAAATGTCTTTACCTGGAAACATGTCCTCTACCGAAAATGTCTTTACCCTGGAACCGACATGTCCTCTACCGAAAATGTCTTTACCTGGAAACATGCCTCTACCGAAAATGTCTTTACCTGGAAACATGTCCTTACCGAAAATGTCTTTTACCTGGAAACATGTCCTCTACCGAAAATGTCTTTACCTGGTTTAGAAGGAAAAAAAAGAACAAAATATTCCCCAATATTTTGGATATATACATAAAATAGAGAAATCATGTTGCAAAAGAGTGGGGTTTGAAAGCATTCCTTGGGAATAGTTATCTTCTTGAAAGGTGTTATAGCTTGAGGTATAGTTGCAGCAAAGTCTATTATAATTATCACCTACTACTGTGGAATAGTTACCTTTTGCTGTGGAATAGATTGTGAACTATTCCACGGGAAAAGGTAACTATTCTACAGTTGAAAGTGAATGCAGTGACTCAGGTGAACATAACTTAGCATGTAATCAGAAATACATCCCCATTCATTAAATGCTCGGAAAGACGGATTAAAGATTAACCCACGCACTTGTCAACGTTGTTGTGATGTATTTGTAAACTTATTTTCATAATACCGATATACATATATATATATATATAAAAGAAGAGGAGATTAAATCCCATGAGACAAATGCTGACTTTTCTGCGAAAATGAAATTACAGAAGCTCGACATGTTTTTTCCATATTTTGTATATCCAAATCACTTCATATTTCATACAAACAAATTTACATCCCAACACCTTTCAAGAGGATAATAATTCCCAATGAATACTTTCAAAATAACCACTCTTTTGCAACATGATTTCACTATTTTGTGTACATGTATATATCCAAAATATTGGGGATTATTTTGCTGTTTTTGTCTTCTAAACTCAGCTCTAAGGTATCTGCTGCATGGGAAAAGATTTTTACCCAAATCACTTCAAATTCATATCCGCACTACTGCATATACAGAGCTACATATTTATGGTCCTCCATGTTGAACACTGAAAACTAAACTGAGTAAATGTTTCAGTGTGAGTACCATATAGTACCTGTGCATGGATCTTTAAAAGAAATCATGCGAATCATAATTCTTGTTCTCCGAGTGAGGTAAATTAATGAATAATGAATAGGTCTCAATGTTTAAATAGGTAGTAAGGGTTTACCTGGAGCTGTGGAATAGTTAAACAATATCCAGTGTAATAGTGGAGAGTACCAGTGACATTCAGTGCCATGTTTTAAGTATGAGAAACACCGAAAACTGTGGAATAGTCAAGATAATGAATAATTCTCGGCCCTTACAGGCCTCGAACAATTCATTATCTTGACTATTTCACAGTTGTCGGTGTTTCTCCTATACATATATGTATATCGGTATTATGAAAACAAGTTTACATATACTGTTCGATCACAACAACGTTGACAAGTACCTGGGTTAATCTTTAATCCATCTCTCCGAGGATTTAATGAATGAGGATGTATTTCTGATTACATGCTAAGCTATGTTCACCTGAGTCACTACATTCACCTTTAACTGTGGAATAGTTACCTTTTCCCGTGGAATAGTTCACAAACTAATTCATAGCAAAAGGTAACTATTCCACAGTAGTAGGTGCTAATAGTAGACTTTGCTCCGACTATATCTCAAGCTATAACAATAGATGACATCACAGCCATGTTTTAAGATGTATATGACCTCGAAACAAGATGAATTGTTCATAGAAAACCTTGTAACAAGGTGTTATGCTCAGGTACACATACCTCAACAAAATTCCCTGATCTGTTGAAGACACGTGACAAGTTGTTATGTACATGCACACATACCTCAACATTTTTTTTTATCTGATGAAGACACGTGACAAGTTGTTATGCACATGCACACATACCTCAACAAATTTCCCTGGTCTGGTGAACACACGTTTTTACATTATGTTGATCATATAATCAAGGATTATTCTGTTATTCACTTAAAGAAAATACTAAAATTTAATATCATTTTGTAAGGTATATTCAGCAGACAATAAATAGACAAATTAACATTGAGTGTACCTAATCAGGAAAGTCTATTTTCGGGAAGCTTACAAACTCTATAATCTACTGAAATCAAGGCATATGCCAAACAGTACATTGAGATATCGGTAGAATCGTTAGACTCAAATCAGGACATGAAGCACCAGATGAATGATAGTTCATGGAAATATACCGATGGTATTCATGTTGTGGTCTGTGTTATCATTATTTCTGTTTTGTTTGATCCAGTGTTTTGAGCGGTCGACGGGGCCCCACTATAGATAATTACATATCCAGTTAGAAGTGCTTTTGAATTTGAAGTGAAGACTCAAACTTTCCATGGCGAGCCGGACATACTAATGTCACGGAGGTATATTAAGACTGGCAGACCGTATATTCATTACGGTAGTTACTGCGATGGTCTGTATGTCATCAGAAATGATCAGCATTATAGGACTCGTCCATTGTAATATGCCGCCATGGTCAAACGGCAATACCACTTTATTCGAGTGTCAGCGTCTTTGTTCCGGCTGAATGATTCTTAATAAGTATCGATGGTGTAGGTCGGATATCACGCCCATGCTGTTGTTTTCTTAGGGGAAACCCTGTATAAAACAAAACACGTGTTAAAACATTTTAATTCAGAAGTAACTATCATAGGTAACAATCAAGGAAGCTAAAAAACAAAAGTGATATCAGATATCATAAATTTCAACTACAATATCAAGGTTAAAAAGCTCCCCACCAAGGTACATGTAGTTGTCTATAACGGAAACGGCGGGAGGACTGGGCACCTAGATGGTTAGTTCCCTACCAATGCCTGAATCAAAGCCAAAACTTTATTTTTCACTTTCGGATATGTTTGACATTAAAGCTAGCTAGAGTATTCATTTAAAATTCCGTGATGCAGTTGCTCAATGAAAAGCTTGCAAACAAAAGAAAACAATAATAGAGGAACTGAGACAGATGTTACAGAAATAATAGCACACATTGGAATGTAGTTACGGCACAACTACAGTGCAATCTGTCTATAAAGGCAGGAGGAGCCGATCTTTATGTAAGATCGGACATAAAAGTATAAAAAAAAATCAGTTACTAATGTAGCTGATCAGGCCCTGATTTCTCGAAACAACAGTGCTGACTTAAGTCAAAACCTAGGTTTTTCTCCTTATGTAACTTATATGAAAATGTATGACTTAAGCCCGATTTGGACTAATGTTTGTTTCGAGAATCGGGGCCAGGTCATAATCGTCCGTAAAAGTTTTTAATAGTCTTCATCTGCGAACATATTTAACGCTCCTCGATGTGATCAAACTCTCGGAAGTCACCAGATATAACAATAATGAATAACGTCATGAGAATTAGTCTGAAGGCTAATTAAGAATCTGACACGTATTACTCACTTCAATTTGGTAAACGGCCATAGCTTCTTGTTGAGTCTGTAAATTAATCCTCCGCCTGTTGCCCCGACGGCAGCCACGGCCGCAGCTGTTGTCACTCCGGCAATGATGGCAGTGTCATCTAAAGAAATATCAGTGAAAATTAAATATTATTTACTTAGAGAACATAATATATATACGCATTACTTCATAATCATTCCGTTTATCATTAAGCCCTAGAAACTAATTGGAAAATCAAGGGAGAGGAGTACTCATTTCAACAAACAACAACTGAACATCAGCACATGGTCGATCAAAAACAACACCTGAACATCATCACATGGTCGATCAAAAACAACCACTGAACATCAGCACATGGTCGATCAAAAACAACACCTGAACATCAGCACATGGTCGATCAAAAACAACACCTGAACATCAGCACATGGTCGATCAAAAACAACACCTGAACATCAGCACATGGTCGATCAAAAACAACACCTGAACATCAGCACATGGTCGATCAAAAACAACACCTGAACATCAGCACATGGTCGATCAAAACAACACCTGAACATCAGCACATGGTCGATCAAAACAACACCTGAACATCAGCACATGGTCGATCAAAAACACACCTGAACATCAGCACATGGTCGATCAAAAACAACACCTGAACATCAGCACATGGTCGATCAAAAACACAACAGCACAGGCGATGAACATCAGCACAATGGTCGATCAAAACAACACCTGAACATCAGCACATGGTCGATCAAAAACAACACACTGAACATCAGCACATGGTCGATCAAAAACACATGACATCAGCACATGGTCGATCAAAACAACACCTGAACATCAGCACATGGTCGATCAAAACAACACCTGAACATCAGCACATGGTCGATCAAAAACAACACCTGACATCAGCAGCTCAAAACAACACTACTAGCACATGGTCGATCAAAAACGACACCTGAACATCAGCACATGGTCGATCAAAAACAACACCTGAACATCAGCACATGGTCAATCAAAACAACACCTGAACATCAGCACATGGTCGATCAAAACAACACCTGAACATCAGCACATGGTCGATCAAAACACAACACCTGAGTATAAGCACATGGTCGATCAAAAACAACACCTTAACATCAGCACATGGTCTATCAAAAACAACACATAAGCGTCAGCACATGGTCTATCAAAAACAACACCTGAACATCAGCACATGGTCGATCAAAAACAACATCAGCACATGGTCGATCAAAAACAACACCTGAACATCAGCACATGGTCGATCAAAAACAACACCTGAACATCAGCACATGGTCGATCAAAAACAACACCTGAACATCAGCACATGGTCGATCAAAAACAACACCTGAGCATCAGCACAGGGTCGATCAAAAACGACACCTGAGCATCAGCACATGGTCGATCAAAAACAACACCTGAACATCAGCACATGGTCGATCAAAACAACACCTGCACATCAGCACATGGTCGATCAAAAACAACACCTGAGCATCAGCACAGGGTCGATCAAAAACGACACCTGAACATCAGCACAGGGTCGATCAAAACAACACCTGAAGATCAGCACATGGTCGATCAAAAACAACACCTGAACATCAGCACATGGTCGATCAAAAAACAACACCTGAAAATCAGCACATGGTCGATCAAAAAACAACCACTGAACATCAGCACATGGTCGATCAAAAACAACACCTGACAATGAAAATCAGCACATGGTCGATCAAAAACAACACCTGAAAATCAGCACATGGTCGATCAAAAAACAACACCTGAAAATCAGCACATGGTCGATCAAAAAACAACACCTGAACATCAGCACATGGTCGATCAAAAACAACACCTGAAAATCAGCACATGGTCGATCAAAAACAACCACTGAGCATCAGCACATGGTCTATCAAAAACGACACCTGAGCATCAGCACATGGTCGATCAAAAACAACACCTGAACATTAGCACATGGTCGATCAAAACAACACACTGAACATCAGCACATGGTCGATCAAAACAACACCTGAACATCAGCACATGGTCTATCAAAAACAATACATAAGCGTCAGCACATGGTCTATCAAAAACAACACCTGAACATCAGCACATGGTCGATCAAACACAACACACTGAGCATCAGCACATGGTCGATCAAAACAACACCTGAACATTAGCACATGGTCGATCAAACACAACACCTGAACATCAGCACATGGTCGATCAAAAACAACACCTGAACATCAGCACATGGTCGATCAAAACAACACCTGAACATCAGCACATGGTCGATCAAAAACAACATCAGCACATGGTCGATCAAACATAACACCTGAACATCAGCACATGGTCGATCAAAAACAACATCAGCACATGGTCGATCAAACACAACACCTGAAAATCAGCACATGGTCGATCAAAAAACAACACCTGAAAATCAGCACATGGTCGATCAAAAAACAACACCTGAACATCAGCACATGGTCGATCAAAAACAACACCTGAACATCAGCACATGGTCTATCAAAAACGACACCTGAGCATCAGCACATGGTCGATCAAAAACAACACCTGAACATCAGCACATGGTCGATCAAAACAACACCTGAAAATCAGCACATGGTCGATCAAAAACAACACCTGAAAATCAGCACATGGTCGATAAAAAAACAACACCTGAACATCAGCACATGGTCGATCAAAAAACAACCACTGAACATCAGCACATGGTCGATCAAAAACAACACCTGAAAATCAGCACATGGTCGATCAAAAACAACCACTGAGCATCAGCACATGGTCTATCAAAAACGACACCTGAGCATCAGCACATGGTCGATCAAAAACAACACCTGAACATTAGCACATGGTCGATCAAAACAACACCTGAAAATCAGCAACATGGTCGATCAAAAACAACACCAGAAAATCAGCACATGGTCGATCAAAACAACACCTGAACATCAGCACATGGTCGATCAAAACAACACCTGAGCATCAGCACATGGTCTATCAAAAACAACACCTGAACATCAGCACATGGTCGATCAAAAACAACACCTGAGCATCAGCACATGGTCGATAAAAAAACAACACCTGAACATCAGCACATGGTCGATCAAAAAACAACCACTGAACATCAGCACATGGTCGATCAAAAACAACACCTGAAAATCAGCACATGGTCGATCAAAAACAACACCTGAACATCAGCACATGGTCGATCAAAAACAACACCTGAACATCAGCACATGGTCGATCAAAACAACACCTGAACATCAGCACATGGTCGATCAAAAACAACACCTGAACATCAGCACATGGTCGATCAAAAACAACACCTGAACATCAGCACATGGTCGATCAAAAACAACACCTGAACATCAGCACATGGTCGATCAAAAACAACACCTGAAAATCAGCACATGGTCGATCAAAAACAACACCTGAACATCAGCACATGGTCGATCAAAAAACAACACCTGAAAATCAGCACATGGTCGATCAAAAACAACACCTGAAAATCAGCACATGGTCGATCAAAAACAACATCAGCACATGGTCGATCAAACACAACACCTGAAAATCAGCACATGGTCGATCAAAACAACATCAGCACAAGGTCGATCAAAAACAACACCTGAACATCAGCACATGGTCGATCAAAAACAACCACTGAACATCAGCACATGGTCGATCAAAAACAACACCTGAACATCAGCACATGGTCGATCAAAACAACACCTGAACATCAGCACATGGTCGATCAAAAATAACACCTGAACATTAGCACATGGTCGATCAAAAAGCCAAAAGGAACTATACTGTACCATAATACAATACACCAGGTCTTTTGTAAGTATCATCAATGATACCATGATTACTGAAGGGGACTGCAATTCACTATAAACTATGTGGAGGTGAAAACTTTTTCACTTATCTTATATTTAGTACGAGCTAAAGCCAGGTATACCTTTATCGCCTAAATCATGTATCAAACTGATATATTATGTAAGATATCTCATATAGAAATGAAATAAGATATCTTATATATGTATATAATTATATATCATATAGTATATAAGATATCTTATTTATTTCTATATAAGATATCTTATAGAATAAGTAAGATATCTTATAAAGTATATAAGATATCTTATAAAGTATAAAAGATATCTCATACAGAAATTTAATAAGATATATAAGATATCTCATATAGTATATAAGATATCTTATTTAATTTCCTATTTTTAATATATAAGATATCTTACAAAATTGAAGTCTCGTCGCTATATAAGATTGCTTATGTAGAATGAGATTTCGTAGCATTTTACACCTAAAAACTAATTTCTCTCTCGAGCCTCATTCGGAGCATTTCGGGTTACATCTTAGAATCGTTCGCAATGACAGAGATGGCACTGAAAGGGAGAATCAGCCGCTGTTTGGTTGCATTCAACGATGTATTGAAAACGCAGAAGCAGTTAATTCCCATCACTAATTGTCAGTTAATAACTATATTGGTTATAATGGTGACCTATTTATTACATGCATACTTTTGTCTCGTTCAACCAAACGCTTGATACTGGCGTAGCATGCGAAGGCAACAAGTGTCTGGATGATACTGTACAGCTCTCTGTAACTTCCGGGTAGGGAGACTTCATTTCTGGGCCTTTGTTGAAATCTCGTTCCTATATAAGATATCTTATATAACAAGGAGATTTCAATTAAATAAAATATCTTATATATTTATAAGATATCTTATATATTTATATAACTTATAACTTAAATGAGATATCTTATATAAGATATAGGATTAATTAAAAATATATATAAGATATCTTATATAGTATATTATATACATACATTGAAATTAAGGATCGACATTGCTCTTTGAATAAATGTCATGTTGGCTTGCCATAATCCTCGGCACTGCCTATAACACACTACTCTCCCCAATGGCCACTGTATAAACCTACCGCCCTCGTCACTGTCTATGAACACACTACTCTCCCCACTTGCCCCCGCGCTTGATGCCGTCGTTGTTGTTGTTGTTGTGGTGGTGGTGGTGGTGGTAGTCACTGCTCCTCCACCCTTACCTACAAACACTGTGGTTGTGGTTTGGTCACAGTCACCAGCGACAGATAAAGACACGGATGAATCTGTACAATATAAACATGTTCGTATTTAAGTGGTGGTGCATCTCTTTGTCCTACATTGATCAGACGACGAGGATGACGTTTGTCTTCAGTATGTCATAAAACACTTGTGAGTAAGGAACTTTATCATTGATATAAGGCATAAACTTACTCAAGAAAAAGTATAATGAACCGAGAAGAAAAACAGAAAAACAAAAACAGCATTTAATCATCTAGTAAGACTCCAAGTAGGAGAAGGAGCTGGGGGAGGGTATTTTGTTATGAAATAAACAAACCAATCCAGTCATTGACACTGACCTATCTTGGCGGCGATATTTGGTACGAGATTACAGATGTAGTTGAAGTAGGTGACGTACAGTACATTATCAGAATCCGGATCACTGGCGATGTTGAGTAATTCTTGTGTTGTAGAACTAAGGTCGGAGCCTATACCAATCACATAGATAATACTCCCAGTAATGGAGCTCCGGATAAGGTCGGCTGCTGTGGTGGTTTCTGCTGCATTCTGGGACAGTCCGTCTGTCATTACGACCACGATAGGATCAGCGTCCCCTCTCACGCCCTTCCCAGCCGTGAACGAAGTACTCTGTACATAGTTGAGGGCGTCGGCTGTAAAAGTGCCACCGTTTGTAGTTATAGAAGATTTCAGTCCATCGATAGCTGTAAGAAGGTTGGCCTGAGTTGTATAGTCATCCAGGTCGAATTCCTCGTTGTAAGTGTCCGAGAAACTGACCACTGAAACCTGGACATCCCCAGTACCTATGGTCAAAGCGGTGACCACGTCCTTGAGGAAGTCTATTGCCGTGTCAAAGTCGGCCTGTGCAATACTCCCTGACTTATCCACAACGAACACCACATCTAAAAAGAAGAAATGTTTCATTGAGTAAGTGAAAGTTTGATCCGAGTATTGACTGATTACTTTGTTACTCTTATAAAAGGTGATTTACAGCACAAACTGATAGGCAAATGTCTCGGCTATGTTTGATGTGACTCTCTTCTATGGACCACCTTTAAAAATACTTTTGTAATGTTTGATAATGCTATCCAGGGCCTTGTACAACGATGACTAATAATAAAATGATGTAATCTAAAGTCATTTTTATTTAACAAGGGTTCATTATCACTAGTTAGCAATTGTCCGTATATAAGCAAGAGATAGGGTTAGATAAGCAAGGGAGAATGTATTGAAAGAGAGACTTATAGAACGGATCAAGCAATGTTAAACTAAGTTTAATCTTGTGAATTGCTATTTTTCTCGTCTGTAGGTGAAATTCTATAGTTTGATTTTAACTAGTATTCCGTCAAAATGGTTGACGAAATTTGCATTAATTAACTTTTAAAGCACGGTTACCTTTTTACAGATTAACTTTTTATCCATCAGTTAACAACTTTTTGACATAAAATTGGCCCCTTGAAGGTTTTCATAACATAATTATACAAAGATGTGGTCGTACCATCTTCGCATAGCCATACATGTATATAGTTTAGACAAATCAGCGAACTGTGAAAATAATGTCATGATTAAATTATAAAACCACTTGAAGTAACAGGACAAAGAATATTGCAAACTTTCCTTAATAAGTCTGACCTAGTTTTTACCCACTCCTAGATAAGTCGGACCTAATTTCTACCCACTCCTAGATAAGTATGACCTATATTCTACCCAGTCCTAGATAAGACTGACCTAGTTTCTACCCACTCCTAGATAAATTTGACCTAGTTTCTTCCCTCTCCTTGATAAGACTGACCTAGTTTCTACCCACTCCTAGATAAGTCTGACCTAGTGTTACACACTTCTAGATAAGTCAGACCTAGTTTCTATCCACTCCTAGATAAAGTTGACCTAGTTTCTACCCAGTTCTAGATAAGGCTGATCTATTTTGTACCCAGTCCTACATAAGGCTAACCTATTTTCTACCCAGTCCTAGATAAAGCTGCCTATTTTTCACCCAGTCCTAGATAAGTCTTACCTTTTTTCTACCCAGTACTAGATAAGGCTGAACTATTTTCTACGCAGTCCTAGATAAGTATGACCAATTCTCTACCCAGTCCTAGATAAAGCTGACCTACTTTCTACCCAGTCCTAGATAAGTGTGACCTATATTCTACCTAGTCCTAGATGAGTATGACCTATTTTCTTCCCATTCTTAGATAAGGCTGACGTATTTTCTACCCAGTCCTAGACATGGCTGACCTATATTCTACCCATTCCTTGATAAGTGTGACCTATTTTCTAACCAGACCTAGATAAGGCTGACCTTTTTATACCTGCTCCTAGATAATTCTGACCTATATTCTACCGAGTCCTAAATAAGTTTGACCTATATTCTACATAGTCCTAGATAAGGTTTGACCTAATTTGTATCAAGTCCTGGATAAGGCTGACCTATTTTCTACCCAGTTCTAGATAAGTTTGACCTATTATCTACCTAGTCCTAAGTAAGTCTGACCTATATTCTACCCAGTCCTAGATAAGTGTGACCTATTTTCTACCCAGTCCTAGATAAGTGTGACCTATTTTATACCCACTCCTTGATACGTCTGACCTAGTTTCTACCCAGTCCTAGATAAGGGAGACCTTGTTTCTACCCAACCCTAGATAAGTATGACCTATTTTCTCCCACTTCTAAATAAGTATGACCTATTTTCTACCCAGTCCTAGATAAGTTTGACCTATTTTCTACCCACTCCTAGATAAGGCTGACCTATTTTCTACCCACCCCGAGATAAGTATGACCTATTTTCTCCCACTTCTAGATAAGGATGACCTATTTATTTCCCATTCCTAGATAAGTCTGACCTAGTTTCTACCCACTCCTAGATAAGTCTCTCTTTTGGGGCTCATCAATGCCTCTCAACAAGTCCCCTGACTTTCAACTAGGCCGAATTTATGCGAAATACATATGTACCTGCGAAAAGCCTGACCTATTTTCTACCCAGTCCTAGATAAGGCTGACAAAGACAAAAGAAAACATTTTGACTTTTATTAAACGAATTATTGTCGCACCAAAATCTTTTTAGGGGATATGTAACAGTATGAAACAATTGGATTATTATCAAGCTCTATTCAACTATTGGAGGAAAAAGAAATATGAAATGAAAAAAAAATATATGCCGGAAACTTTAAATGTAAGTCAATTGTACATGAATTTACAATCAATTTCATTTGTATAATTTCAAAGTGATCTGTTCAAACTTTTCCCTACAATAATTTGAAGTTGCTATTCAGATATCATATGATAACTTAAACATTAATTATTTTAAGCTTTTTGGTGTTTATTTAGATAAATGTGATCTCCTTATTGCACTATCTTTTGAAAAATCTTGTCAACTTTGGTTAGTTGATCTATTGATTGATTGACCTAATCATTAGAACAAGTTGAGTAATGATTATCTCCCCTCTCTTACAACATTGGTTACTATGGTTGACTGCACACATGTCCAGCCCCTTTCATGGCCCCTAATTGGGCGGATTAAACCCCTTTCATGGCCATGTTATCCTGATTGGTCTTGAACGGGGATTATGTGTTGACTCTACTGTGGCAGTAAGAGATTAATTGGCCACACCTTTCCTTTGTGAGAAGTATGCAGTAATGCCTACATGTCCTCTATCACAGGCCAATTGAGTGGATAGGAATGGCATAGTTAGGTATTACTGCATACTTCCAACCTCTCACAAAGGAAAAGTGTGGCCGATAAATGTCTTGCTACCACAGTTGAGTCCACAATAACCCATTTTCATGGCCAATCAGGATTACTTGACCATGAAAGGGACTGAATCCCCCATTCATGGCCAATCAGAATTATTACATGACCATGAAAGGGGTAGACATGTGTGTAGTCGACAATGATAACAAATGCTGTTAGAGAGGGGAGATAATCATTACCCACATTGTTCGAATGATTAGGTCAATCAATAGACCAACTAACCAATACTGACAAGAATTTTTAAATACAATGCAATAAGAAAATCACATTTATTTAAATGTACATCAAAAAGGTTCATTAATTATTATTTCAATTAATTATTATATGATAGCAACTTCGTATTGTAAGGAAAAGTTTTAACTCATCAACCTTTATATCAACAAATGATGCCTT